>NC_053041.3:78664293-79264293 GCF_002575655.3 Aegilops tauschii subsp. strangulata
TTCTGACTGAGGAGTTAGGAATTCGCCAGTGCGGATTGCTTACACAGTAAGGAACATGATAGCCCTGAGGAATTTGAGCCTCAAATTTTCGACCGTTGCTGTGCTACGCGCCAGCTGTCCCAAAATATCTACCCACCTAACGGTCATATCATTGAAGGGCATTTATGTCTTATCATGTCGGGCTGCTCCCTAGGCTATAAATAGCCGCCCCCTACAACCACTAGCTGGTTGGCTGCTCCGAGAGAAACTGACACTTGTCATTTGAGAGCATCCCATCCTCCGAGGATTTTGAGCAAAAATCATCAAGTGAGGAAAACCAAAACCCAAACACCTACAAACCCAAAGTGTTTGAGCATCACTATAGAGATTGATCTTGCGTAGATCCGACGCTTGTTACCTTTGAAGACTGTGCTTCTTCCAGACGGTTAGGCGTCATGGTCTAGAGCATCTAAGAGGAATTGTGGATCGCCGAGTGACCGAGTTTGTGAAGGTTTGGAAGTCACCTGAAGACTTACCACGAGTGATTGGGCGAGATCTGTGTGACCTTGGCTCAAGGAGAATACGGTGAGGACTGTGTGTCCGGGACTGTGTGTCCTCAGGTTTAAATACCTAGCCGCTCCAACCAGACGTACAACCGAGACAGCAGTTGGAACTGGTCTACCAAATCATTGTCTTTACCAAGCTTATTGGTTCTATTTCCTCAACTCTTTCATTTCCTCATAACTGTGTTGTGCACTTGTTCATATCTGTGTTTGAAGGCTTTGACTGAAGACTTTCTCAATTTTTCTCAGTTCAATTTCTTCAGTCAATTTGTCTTCATCCTGTGTTATCCTGTGTTTACGCTTTCTGTACTCTGTGCTTGTCTTCATTTCATCATGATGACCATGCTTGTGTTCTGTTATGTTTACTTTTGAGTACTTATTTCGCTGCAAATAATTCTTCGCGAAGGAATTTCCTCACCCGCAAATTCCTCAGTGAAGAATTCATAAAAATCGCTTATTCACCCCCCCCCATCTAGTCGATATAACGCACTTTCATTTAGTTTCTATTTCTGTTTTATGTCCTCGTTTTTTCTTTATTTTTGTACTTTTTTATACTTTAAAATATTCTCTCTCTCTCTCTCTCTCTCTCTCTCTCTATTCGTCACCCTGGGTGAGGAATAGTTATTCTTCACCCCCTCTCTATTTTGATATCAATGCACTGTATTTTTACGTTTCGTAAATTTTGTCTTATTTTATACTCCCTCCGTACGGAAATACTTGTCGAAGAAATGGATAAAAATGAATGTATTTCGAACTAAAATATATCTAGATACATTCATTCCTCCGACAAGTATTTTTGGACGGAGGGAGTACATAAAAAGACAACGTAAGAAAATATGTACTCGTCGGAAAAAATATTTTATGTTAGGTAAAATTAAGAATGTAAAAACACAATGTAAAACATACATAAAATGTGATTTTTCTGGTCTTATAATCTATATTTTTGTTTTTTATAGCAAATTTTACATATTGAATCAATGTACATGTAATGATTTACATTTTAAACATAATTTATTTAGGAAGCGGTCGTAAGATTACCTCGGGTGAAAAATAACTTATTATGCACCCTGGGTGATACTATTCATCAACCAGGGTGCAGAATAAGTTATTCTTCACCCAGAGTAATCTTATGATCATTTCATAATATGTTACATTTAGAATTCAAATAGTTACATTCCTATTGATTTACCACGTAAAATGTGGCATAAGAAAATAAAAATATAGATTATAAGAGCAAAAAAGTTTGCAGTTTATGTCTATTTTACACGAAGTTTTTACGTTTGTAATTTTACGTAACATAATTTTTTTACGGCGATAATATATTTTCTTACGGTCTCTTTTTACGTCGGAAATAAGACAAAACTTATGAAACGCAAAATTACGGTGCATTGATGGTAAAATAAAAGGGGTGAAGAATTACTATTCCTCACCCAGAATGACGAATAGTCAATCCGTTTATAAGCAGCGCTAAAACAAGCCTGAGCGTAAAAACGCTAATCGTGCGCTCCGCTCGCTGTCCGGTCCGCTACGTGCGCCGCGCGGCTAATCCCCATAAAAATCCAGCCAAACATGGTAAGGGAATTAAAGTTGTTACCGGCTGGCACGGACCAGTACTCGGCCTCGCCCATGCGTGCTCGTAAAATATTTAACCTTTCTAGTAATGATGTTACTAGTAGATGCCACGCACCATTCCAATGGTCTGCCTCGCTCATGTGTGCTCGTAAAATAATTGACCTTTCTAGTAATCATGTTACTAGACACCACAAACTACCATATCTCCGTCCTTTAATGCTTATGGTAATCTAGTTACCAGGCAGCCACATACAGAATAATTAGTCCAGGATATGTATATAGTAATCTTTTTTTGCGGCAATATAGATCGTAAGATTACCTCGGGTGAAGAATAACTTATTCTGCATCCTGGTTGATGAATAGTAACACTATAGGGTCGCGCTATTCGTCATCCTGTGTGAGGAATAGTTATTTTTCACCCCCTCTCTATTTTGACATCAATGCACCGTATTTTTACGTTTTGTAAATTTTGTCTTATTTCATACATAAAAAAAGAATGTAAGAAAATATGTACTCGCCGTAAAAAATATTTTATGTTACATAAAATTACAAATGTAAAAACATATTGTAAAACATACATAAAATGTGATTTTTCTGATCTTATAACTTTTTTTAGACCAAATTTTACATATTGAATTAATGTGCATGTAACTATTTATATTCTAAACGTAATTTATTTAGGAAGTGATCGTAAGATTACCTCGGGTGAAGAATAACTTATTCTGCATCCTGGGTGATGAATAGTAACAAAATATATATATATATATATATATATATATATATATATATATATATATATATATATATATTAATCCTTACAAGCTAGTCCACATTACTCCTCGATGCTTTAATCATTCTGGTAATCTAATTATCAGATTGCCACACACAAGTTAAAAAAATGGATAGTCACACACAATAAATAGTTATACGACATTGTATATAACAGAAATATTAATCTTGTTACGGTCTACCATCCATCACTCAACATCGTAATCTCGCTGCCACACACAAATTATATGATCATGTATATATCGGAAATAGTAATTGGATACACAAGTTCTGGTAACCTACTTACCAGGCTGCCACACACAAATATAACCAGTAAAACTAATTTTACTACTAGTGCATGATGCATGTGCTTAGAATCGTACTAGTAATATTTTTCATTACCATCATTACTATGTAGTCTAAGGTATTTTACGTTCAGCATATCATGATTGGTTGTTTGATTACTAGAGAGAAGGTGTGGGTAGTAAAACAAATTCGCGGGTTATGACATGTTCAAAAGTTCTACTGTAGCGATTAGGTGGAAGGGGCCGGCGCTAATTTTACGGGAGTGCTGCTCGCAGCTTCATATACTATCATGTAATAGTATATATATACTACTTTATCATTTTACATATATTAATATACTATATCTAAGATATTACAAAGCAAGTTACACCAAAAAATTGCATATAAGCCCATAGGTTTTATATATATACTATATCCAAGAGTATTTTCAAAATATGGTACATACTACCTAAAAAGTAGTATATATACTATATATTACATTTGAAAATTTAAAAATTATCTTCAAAAGCACATTTAAAAATTCTTAAATAAGAATTTGCAAAACATGTTGAATAAGTAATAAAAAAATGTTGACCGAGTATTTGAAAAATATTAAGCAACTCTTTGAAAATGTTGAATAAGTATTAAAAATATAGAACAAGTATTTGAAAAATGTTGAATAAGTATTAAAAAATGTTGAAGGGGTATTTGAAAAATGTTGAATAAGTACTTGAAAATGCTGAGTAAGTATTTAAAATGTTGAACAAGTATTTGAAAATTGTTGAATAGGTATTAAAAATGTTGAACGAGTATTTGAAAAATGTTGAACAAGTATTTGAAAATGTTGAATCAGTATTAAAATGTTGAACAAGTATTTGTAAAATATTGAATAAGCATTCAGACAATGTTGAATGTGTGTACAAAAAATGTTGATTACTTATTAAAATAAATGTTTTTGACATGTACAAAAATGTAGAGTGAAAATGAAAAAATATAAGGAAAAAACAAAAAAAATGGAGAAGAAAAAGAAAACCAATCAAAAAATGGAGAAGAAAGACAAAAAATAAAATAAACCAAAAACATGATAGGAAAATTAAAAAAAAAGAAAGAAAAAAGAAAAGAAACATCCCGGAAGAAAAGAGAAAAAACCAGAGAAACCCGCGCTCATTTCCCTCAACTACAACCCGCCCTTCTATTGACCAGAATCCCGGCAGCAGCCCTGTGGCTAGCACCGTTGAACTTTATCGAGGTGACCACGGTTTGAGTCCTCCCCCCCCCCCCCCCCCCCCACCCCGTCACTCCTTTTTCTCTATTTTCTTTTGAAGTGGGCCGGCCCATTACTGCTGAAGCTTGCAGCAAGAATTTCCTACAGGCTCGTTTAATGTGAGAAATAGCATTCGCGGAGCATATGTGCATGTGCAATGCAAGTATGGGTTAAGAAGGACCGCATCAATCAGCAAGAACCATCATGAAACGAAATAGGTAGGATGTGCGGCTTGCCGCACCCGGCACCACCGCTGCCGGTTCAGTCTGATAATATAGTCATATGAGCATTTCAAATCTAAATAATAGCAATGAATACTTATTATTCAAGCATGCAAACAAAGTATTGTTGCGAAAGGAAATTAACGTGATCGCTGAAAACGGATCAGTCCGATGCAGCAAATTTACAAAGCATTTAATCAAAGCAATGCCAAAGGCAAGGCAACCGGATATACGAAAAGCAAGGGAGCATTTTTTCCAAAAGTAAGCCAAGACGATGGATCATCACTGTAAGCCAAGACGATGGATCATGACTAAGTAAATACAATAGTTGAGTCATTATATAGGCAAAGGGAGCCACATAGGCGGTGCGAGATAAAGAACCTAAATAGTTATGCTAAAGCCTAATACTTGATAGCTTCATTGGGTCGCCTTGTTACCCGACTCCTTATGTGCCGTGATACATGAATATCTCGTGATTGTACTGTCTAGCCAATGAAATCACATGAATTATTTGCATAGTAGTATGATTATGACTTTGTAACTGCCTTCCAAAAGCGGGTAGACAGTGAGCGACAATCCGCCTTTTTATGCTTGAAGGCAAAGGCACATAGCTGAAAGTTTTGCAAGCTCTGCCATTGTCACAGAGTCTGACCAATTGGTTGTGATGGTTGCTCTTTCATTCATGCACATAATAACTCTGACCTGCTCCTTAGCACACATCCTCGATTGATTGTTCAAGGTAACTTGCTAGGTATCTCCATGTGATGGAGCTGAGAAATTAATACTGGAAACAGGTAGCATATGATGATCAAGATCATTGCTCTCACCATTTGTTGGCCGGGAGCGGCGGTAGTCTTGGTCATCTCACATATGTAATACCTGATGGCAGGCTTCGTCGTACCAACAGATTGCTTGAGTCAATCATTCTCGCATCGAGATATTTTTAGCTTCTTTACATAGAAGCACCTCATCCAAGGGCTACCATACTGGACATGCAGTCATGCATATCGAGTATAAGAGTTTAACATTCAAGAAGTATGAAATATTTAATCACAGAAAAGTGACATACATGTTTTTCATGGCAAGAGATAAATTCAAGGATAAATCACTACATCTTATAAACTACAGCACTACATTGTTCTCTTAGTTCCACCAACTTAAATTGCTAACCATGTCGTCAGGTAAAAATCGAGCTATTATATTTCAGATCGTATGACGTGCTTTCGTTTCCTTTGTATGCACAGATTGTTTACCTCCTTGATCTATAGTTTCATATCGCAAATAGCTGATCCAAACAGGGGTCGGTGTGTTACCTCTTGTCTTGTCCTCTCACAGTGGTATGGTTCACTGCCAGATGGGAGGCCATCGGTTACTTTCGTAGGAGAGGAAGAGGTGCCTTGTTGTGCTAGGGTGTGGTAGAGGAACAGGAGTTGGTGGCGTAGGGAATCTCTGGCGAGAAAACCATAAGATCCAGTCAATGTGACTTGATACGTCTCCATCGTATCTACTTTTCCTAACCCTTTTCCTCTTGTTTTGGACTCTAATTTGCATGATTTGAACGAAACTAACCCGGACTGATGTTGTTTTCAACAGAACTACCATGGTGTTGTTTTTGTGCAGAAATTAAAGTTCTCGGATTGGAACGAAACTTTGTGAGGAATTTTTATACAATAAAGGATAATTTCTGGAGCCAAGAAACACCCGGGGGGCACCTGCGTGGGCACAACCCACCAGGGCGCCCCCCCTCCAGGCATGCCCAGGTGGGTTGCCCCCACCTGGTTGCCCCGCAGACCTCATCCCTGATACAATAAAATCACATTTTCAGAGAAAAAAATCAGGGAGAAAGAATTATCGCGTTTCACGACATGGAGCCGCCGTCACCTCATGTTCTTCATCGGGAGGCCAGATCTGGAGTCCGTTTGGGGCTCCAGAGAGGGGGATCTTCGATCTTCATCATCACCAACCCTTCTCCATCGCCAATTCCATGATGCTCCCCACCGGGAGTGAGTAATTCCTTCATAGGCTCGCTGGTCGGTGAGGAGTTGGATGAGATTCATCATGTAATTGAGTTAGTTTTGTTAGGGCTTGATCCCTAGTATCCATTATGTTTCGAGATTGATATTGCTATGACTTTGCCATGCTTAATGCTTGTCACTTTGGACCCGGGTGCCACGATTTTAGATCTAAACCATTTATGTTATCACCATTATATCTATGTTCTAGATCCGATCTTGCAAGTTATAGTCACCTACTACGTGTTATGATCCGGCAACCCCTGAGTGGCAGAAGTCGGGACACTTACTGGTGATGACCGTAGTTTGAGGAGTTCATTTATTAACTATGTGTTAATGCTTTGTTCCGGTTATCTATTAAAAGGAGGCCTTAATATCCCTTAGTTTCCAATAGGACCCCGCTGCCACGGGAGGGTAGGACAAAAGATGTCATGCAAGTTCTTTCCATAAGCACGTATGACTATTTACGGAATAAATGCCTACGTTATATTTATGAACTGGAGCTAGTGCCGTATCGCTCTAGGTTATGACTGTTATAAGATGAATATCATCCAACGAATTCGCCGATCCAATGCCTACAAATTTCTCTTATATTGTTTCTGCTAAGTTACTACTTCTACTATTACTATTACACTTGCTACAAAATCATTGCTATCACTATTACCGTTACTATTGTTGTTGCTACTACTATCAAAACTATCATACTACTTTGCTACTGATCACTTTGCTGCAGATAATTAATCTCCAGGTGTGGTTGAATTGACAACTAAGCTGCTAATACTTGCAAATATTCTTTGGCTCCCCTTGTGTCAACTCAATAAATTTGGGTTGGATACTCTACCCTCGAAAACTATTGCGATCCCCTATACTTGTGGGTTATCAAGACCTTTTTCTGGCGCCGTTGCCGGGGAGCATAGCTATATTTGTTGATTCACTTGGGACTATTATCAAATTATCACTATGAAGAATCTGAAGGACGCTAAGACTAAGATTTGTCCCTCCAAGACGAGGGGAGGTAAGGACTTTCCATCTAGCTCTGCACTTGATTCACCATCTGTTATAAGTAGACTTGCAACACCACCACATGCTATTAATCCTGATATGTCACAAGTTACTGATGATGCTACTTCTGCTATGAATGGTATTTATGGTGATACTAGTACCTTGCTTGATGATAATGTGCCACTAGGTGAATTTCTTGATGAACAACTTGCTAGAAATAAAGCTTTTGTGAATGCTAAAACTGATGAAATTGTTGAAACTGAAAATCTTGAAACACCTATTAGACCTAGTTCTCCTAGATATGAATTGCCTAAGGTACCAGAAGGTTATGTTATGGATGAGGATACAACTAGAGACTTTCTTGCTTCCAATGATAGTGATGATCTTAAGAAATTATTATGCAAACTTAAAGAAAAATCTTTGAATGCTAGAATCAAATGTGATCCTAAGTTTGCTACTTCACCTATCTTTGTTGATGACAAGGATTATGAATTCTCTGTCGATCCAGAGTTAATTACTTTGGTTGAATCTGATCCTTTCCATGGTTATGAAACTGAAACTGTTGTGGCACATCTTACTAAGTTGAACGACATAGCCACTCTTTCTGCTCGTGATGAGAAAATTCGCTACTATTATATTCTCAAACTATTTCCGTTCTCATTAAAGGGTGATGCTAAGACTTGGTATAATACTCTTGCTCCTGGTTGTGTGCGTAGTCCCCAGGATATGATTTATTACTTCTCTGAAAAATAATTTCCTGCTCATAAGAAACAAGCTGCCTTACAGGAAATATTTAACTTTGTGCAAATAGAAGAAGAGAGTCTCCCTTAAGCTTGGGGGAGTCTTCTCCAATTGCTTAATGCTTTGCCTGATCATCCTCTTAAGAGAAATGAAATACTTGATATCTTCTATAATGGACTAACAGATGCTTCTAGGGATTTCCTAGATACTTGTGCTGGTTGTGTTTTCAGGGAACGAACTGTTGAACAAGCTGAAGAATTATTGAATAACATATTGAAAACTTATGATGATTGGACTCTCCCTGAAGCACCACTCAAACCTACTCCAAAGAAGAGGGGTATCTTATATCTCAGTCTTGAAGACATGCAAGAGGCAACGAAATCTATGAAGGAAAAAGGTATTAAAGGTGAGGATGTAAAAAATTTACCTCCTATTGAAGAAATACATGGGCTTGATACGCCACAACCACCTAAGGGTAGAGATAAACTCTTTAATGAAATTCAATGACAATGACGATCCTTACAGCATGCATCCTAGTCAATGCCTTTATGAGTTTGATAACTACATTAGAAAGAAACATCACTTCAATGCAAATGTTATGAAATAATTGAAATACAATTCTGGTATGATTCTCGCTTGAGTAACTTGTTATTTAGAATTACCAATGATGTTAGAGGTGTAGGAAAACATGCCTCTATGGTTCAAACTCAATTAAAACAAGTTGCTAATCTCAAAGAGAATTCCTTGATGAAATGAAAAATAATATCAATGACCATGTTGTTAGAGTAATGATTAGAGGAGGTAGAATGACTTAGGAACCACTATACCCGAGGGACACCAAAAAAGATTTGAACAAGACTCTCAAAGAGTTAACACTGATGCACCTAGTCCTTCTAAAAAGAAAAAGAAGAAGAAAAATGATAGGACTTTGCATGCCTCTAGTGAACCTGAAGTAGAAAAACCTCTTGATAATGATAATGAAGTTTCTATCTATGATGCTGAAACTTAATCTGGTAATGAACATTCACCTTCGGATAATGAAAAGATAATGGCGAGGTTCATGAAGACACTCAAACAAATAATAAAGAACCAGACAATGATGTTGAGATAGAACCAGTAGTTGGTCTTGATAACCCACAACCCAAGAATGAAAGATATGATAAAAGGGACTTTGTTGCTAGAAAACATGGTAAGGAAAGAGAACCGTGGGTTCAAAACCCTATGCCCTTTCCACCTAAGTCAACTAAGAAGAAAGATGATGAAATTTGAACGCTTTGCTGAAATGCTTAGGCCAGTCTTTTTACGTACCCGCTTGACTGATATCTTAAAAATGCCTCCTTATGCAAAGTACATGAAAGACATCATCACCAACAAGAGAAAAATACCGGAAGCTGAAATCTCCACCATGCTTGCTAATTATACTTTTAAGGATGGAGTACCTAAAAAACTTGGAGATCCGGGAATACCAACTATACCTTGCTCCATCAAAAGAAACTATGTGAAAACTGCTTTATGTGATTTAGGAGCTAGTGTTATGCCTTTCTCTTTATATAAAAGACTTGATTTGAATAAACTTACACATATTGAAATATCTTTGCAAATGGCTGACGAATCAACTGCCATACCTATCGGTATTTGCGAGGATGTGCCCATTGCTGTTGCTAATGTTACTATCTTACCTGACTTTGTTATACTTGAGATGCCCGAGGACGACAACATGTTGATTATCCTTGGTAGACCCTTTTTGAATACTGCAGGGGCTGTTATTGATTGTAATAAAAGCAAGGTCACTTTTCATATCAATGATAATGAGCACACGGTGCACTTTTTGAAGAAACAATTCCAAGTGAATGGTATTAATGTAATTGAAAAATCTCCGGCAATCACTATCGGAAGTTTTCAACTACCTCTATCTACTGCCAAAAATAAATATGAAATGCTTATTGTTGGGGACATTCATATCCCCGTTGAGGTAACTTAGTGATTTACGAAAGTTCTTCAGTTCCAGGCTAATCAAAAATGGCTGTTAATAAGACTTGATCAACCTTATTAATGGATCATTTTTAGAGGTATGAAGTTGATCAATTTAGTGAGGACTACCTTCTGTCTCTACCTTTTGTTTTCTGTTTTTGTTAGTTAAATAAAATAAATGCAATGTTTGTCTGTTTTTTGACTTTCCCGTGCAATAAAAAATGACCCCAAAATAGAAGTTCTCAGGATGCTCTGAAATTTTAATATGATTTTTTCTGAATTTTTGATGCAAATAACATCAGAGGGGGGTGCACCAGGTGGGCACAACCCACCTGGGCGCGCCCTGGTGGATTGTGGTCCCCACGTGGGCCCCCTCACTTATCTCTTTAACCCTTGTCAGGACCTACCTCCAGAAAAAAAATCACCATTACTCTCTTTCTCGTGTTCTTGCTCTCAAACCCGCGGATTTCGATCTCTTTGCTCGAAGCTCCATTTCTGAAACTGTTTCGGGAAATTGTTGCTTGGTATGTGACTCCTCCATTTGTCCAATTAGTTTTTTCTTTAGTGATTTATATTTTGAATAATTAGTTGCTCTTGGTGGTGCTGTAGATGAGCTTACATGTTGAATTCTTAGAGTTCTAAGTAGTTTGAATACTTGATATGGCCTCTATGCATCCCTATGAGTAGTTACTATCAATCTTGTGAAGTTTCGTTGACAATTTTTTGTGACCCAAAAAAATTCAGAAAATTGTACGCAAATATGATGAACCTCTTCGGAAGGAGTTCTTCGAGGAGGAGGTCCTCGGAGGCATCTTCTAGTAGCAGCTCCGTTTGTCGGTCCTATGTTGAACCAAGTGAAAATTCCATACGAGATGCCGCCACCAAATCATGTTTAATTATGGCCATGCAACGATTATATGGTGCGTGTAGGTATTAAAGAAGAATTTGAGCAATATGTTCACAATGTCGAGCTCGGTCCTACATTTCAGATAAGTGCAACCAACACCTCAACCTCACTGAATCGTTTATTAAAGAATTTAAATTCCATCCTCGTGAGTCTAGGGTGTCGTTTAAACTGTATGACAACCCATTTACCATATCTCTAGAGAGATTTTCTTACCACTGCAAAATTCGTTTTGGGGCTCGCTAGAAGAACCACCTAGATCTGAGTATGAAACATTCTTGACTAGCCTCTGCTATGGTGAGACTAGAGGAGTGACACAAGGTAGAATAAAGATTCATTTTCCCTCAATTCAATACTTTGCACTTTTTAATGGAAAATGCATTGTAGGCAAACAGGATTGTAGTACACTTTGTGCTCCAGACTTGAGGCTCATATGCACTGCTCTCACCGGTGACAAAAGTTATAACCTTGGAGCGATTGTTGCATGCAGGTTGCAACACAACGCTGGTAGTCGATATTTTTATGGTGGAATTTATGCCGCACGTTTAGCAAGAGAGCTGGGTGTTTCACCTTAGCCTTATGACCCCATCCTACCCACGCAGTACTTGGACTTTGATGCTATGAAATGTCATAAGATCCTTAGTGGTGAAGCCCATAATTTTACTTATAACTTGTTGTTTAATAAAAGGTCCATTGTGGATACCTTTTTGCCTGTGCATGTTCTCTTTGATCTTCACAGCAAGGGAAGATATTATGTTCTTGAGAGTGAGGCCCGAGCACATAACGCAGCGGTTGTGGTTGCGCGGCGGGCTGAGGCATCTGCACCTAGAGCCTCTGTGAGCTATCACTCCGACCACTATGCAGGCTACTGACGGTGCTTACCAAGTTAGGCCAAAAGCCTAAGCTCAGGGGTGTACGTATTCCCACTGACATTACATTCATGTTCACACATTTCATTCTAGTTGTCGGTGTCCACACTTTTTCATTGTATTATCCATGTTAGATTTATTTTCTCGCCTTCTTCTTGTGTGTTTGAAAACTTCAAGAAAATCGAAAAATATTTCCTGCTTCTTTTCGGTTTTTCTTCCTAGTTTAATCACTACAAGAAATATGTCAACTTGTGACCTTCTATCAGTGACCCTGAAAGAATTGGTCATAAATCTATGACCATTTGAGACCAATTGGTCAAAAGCTATTCGGGGGGCTCCAAACCCTAAACCATAATGACCATTTTGATCAGACAGGTCGTAATTTCCTTACACGAAATGGTCGTAAAGCAAACAGCACTGGTCCGCTGCCTTATCTCTAGCTGATAATGACCAATATAGATGGTCATAGCCTTGTAAATTGTAGTGCATTGCTATTACTAGGCACCACCTCATCATTTTTGCCTATGTGTCATGTCTATGTGTCAATCTTTGGCCTAGGTTGTGAAGTAGCCTATATATCTGTCCTTCCCATAATTCCCAACAAAATGGGCATTCTTTACTATCCAAATCAGTGCCTCATGACAATATTCAGCTCCATTTTCCTGGTAAATCTTCCTCGGCAAATTTCCAAAGTTTTTGTTTAGTTAGAACCATTGTGAAGGATGTACTAGCTAGGCATATCCTAATGAGCTGAATTTTTGCCACATCTTCTATATTCCCAAATCATTGCTCTCCACAAAATTTGAGCCCCATCTAACAATCCATGTGAGCTCACCATCAAATCTTTGTTTGTGATAATATTTTTAGCTTGTGAAGCAAGTGACACCTAGGCTCCTCCATTTGAGCTGCAAATTTTCCAAGACAGTGTCCTTAGTAGATGATCATCCTCGATCAAAACTCAGTCCCATTGGCCATGTGCATTTTCCCCACCACTAGTCAAACACTTGGCTGCTAATTCATGTTTGATCTCAGTTCAGTCTCCTCATGAGATTCTTCTATTGCCTTCTTCTTCCTGACACCTACCGGGGGAGTGCCCAACCCACTAGATATGCCTAGGCCACCCATAACGCGTGGCAACGCCACTGTCATGCGGTGACCATGCGGCGGGCATGCGAGTTTACGCGCTCTGGAGTTGGGGCCCTCGGCCACCGTCCAAACCTCGACGTGTCACCACCAAACCATGTATTTATATTTAAACAGAAACTTATGTACCTATAAATGATTTTTGGAAAAAAATCAAGAGCAAACTATAAGGCACATGCAGTTCGAATTTGACCTGTTTCCTACTGAATCGACGGAAATTTGTATTTTTCACCAGAGGTGGAGCAAGGCTGTTGACACCCAACCATTTGGTCAATTGTGCATTAAATATAGCCTATTATTTTAGAAAAATGATTCGGTCCAATTTTGCAACAAATATATGGTAGGTCCTTCACAAAAAACTCATTTTGGGCACTCAGAAAATAGAAAATTGATTTTTCATCCAAAGAAAATGAAAAATCCCTTAGGCAACATTGTTTGCCATTCCAATTGCACCCTTGTGCACAATATTAGATCACTTAAAAAACTTGCCATGAATGTTGCCATAAGATTGAGCATTTGGGTTGAAAGCCATAAATCTTCACACATGACAGCTCATTTCAAAGAACGCTTTTTTAAAACAATTGTCGTATTATAAGTTTATTATTTTTCCTGGTAACTTGGTCTCATATAATGACACAATGCGAAGGTTTTCCAATTTTTTTTTGAATTTTTTATGCCCGTTTTAAAATGCGGTCAAAACGACGGGCATGACCGTTCCTAGCTAGTGGCTGAATCTTGGAAAACTTTTGGTGTTTCTCTGATTAAATAGATACTTATGTACGTAGAAATGATTTTTGGAAAAAATAAAGAGCAAACTATGAGGCAGCTGCAGTTCAAATTTGACCCGCTTCCTACTAAATCGGTGGAAATTTGGCTTTTTCACCAAAGGTGGATCAAATCTTTTGACACCCAACCATTTGGTAAATTTTGCATTAAATATGGCCTAGTATTTTATAAAATTGATTTGGTCCAATTTTGTAGCAAATATATGGTAGGTCCTTCACAAAAAACTCATTTTGGGCACTTGAAAAATGGAAAATTGATTTTTCGTCCAACGAAAATGAAAACTCCTTAGGCAACATTGTTTGCCATTCCAATATGCACTCTTGTGAACAAATATGAGATCATTTGAACAAATTATGCCATGAATGTGGCCATAAGATTGATCATTTGGCTTGAAAGCCATGAATCTTCACACATGATAACTCATTTCAAAGAACACTTTTTATTAAGAAAATCCGTATTACAAGTTTATTGTTTTTCCTGGTAACTTGGTCACATATAATTACACAATGCGAAGGTTTTTCATTTTTTTATGCCCGTTTCAAAATGCGGTCAAAACGGCGGGCATGACCGTTCCTAGCTAGTGGTTGAATCTTGGAAAAAAAATTGTGTTTCTCTGATTAAATAGATACTTATGTACCTAGAAATAATTTTTGGAAAAAAATAAAGAGCAAACTATGAGGCAGCTGCAGTTCAAATTTGACCTGCTTCCTACTGAATCTGCGAAAATTTGTCTATTTCACCAGAGGTGGATCAAATCTTGTGACACCCAGCCATTTGGTAATTTGTGCATTAAATATGGCCTAGTATCTTAGAAAATTAATTTGGTACAATTTTGCAACAAATATATGGTAGGTCCTTCACAAAAAAACTCATTCTGGGCACTAAAAAAATGGAAAATGGAGTTTGTCCAAAGAAAATGAAAACTTCCTCAAGCAACATTGTTTGCCATTCCAAGATGCACCCTTGTGCAGAATATGAGATCATTTGAACAAACTATGCCATGAATGTGGCCATAAGATTGATCATTTGGCTTGAAAGCCATGAATCTTCACACATGATAGCTCATCTATGAGAACACTTTTTAAAAAATAATTACTGTATTACAATTTATTATTTTTCCTGATAACTTGGTCATATATAATGACACAATGTGAAGGTTTTCTAATTTTTTGATTTTTTTTTCGATTTTTCATGCTTGTTTCAAATGCGGTCAAAACAGCACGCATGACCGTTCCTAGCTACTGGTTGAATCTTGGAAAAAATTGGTGTTTCTCTTATTAAATAGATACTTTTGTACCTAGAAATGATTTTTGTAAAAATAAAGATAAAACTATATGGCAGCTGACGTTCAAATTTGACCCGCTTCAAGCTGAATCGGTGGAAATTTGTCTTTTTCACGAGAGGTGGATCAAAACTTTTGACACCCAACCATTTGCTCAATTGTACATTAAATATGGCCTAATATTTAAGAAAATTAATTTGGTCCAATTTTACAACAAATATATGATAGGTCCTTCACAAAAAAACTCATTTTGGTCACTCAAAAAATTGAAATTGATTTTCATCCAAAGAAAATGAAAACTTCCTTAAGCAACATTTTTCAGGACACCTTTTTAAAGGTATTTATCTTATTCCATGTTATTTTTGGATTTTTGAAAAAGAAAATGAGAAGTTTTTCCATTTTTTGGATTTTTTTTATTTCCTAGGTCATAAAATAGCTTGCATGATTTTAACACGTTATTTTTAGTCAACTACGCCCAATTTAAATGGTCATAACATCGCACGCGTGTACTGCATTCTGATTGGTTCGTGGGTGTCTCACGCGGATCGTGCATGGAACACCGTCAGATGCCCGCGGATCCAACAGCAGTCCTTAGCCCCAAGCCCACCTAAACTGAAACCCTAGCCCTGTTGTGGACATTTTCCATCCACCCCCACACCCCCCAGCGCCGCCGCCTCCTTTCTTTCTCTCCTCGCGCACGGCCAGATATCTTCTCCTTCCTCTCTCCGTCCTTAGCTCCATGGCCGCCCGCGCGCGCCCCTTCTCCGAGACCGACTAGCCGCCATGGCCGCGAGTCCCTCTATCGTCTTCCTCTCGCTATCACTCTCACTTCTCTCCGCGCGCATCTGCACCTGGCTGGCACTGCAGTGCCACCGCGGCGGCGACCTCAAGCATCCTTGTCTCCCCCAACCCCGGCAGCGACCTCATTTCCCTCAACAACCAGGGCCCACCACCCCCACCTTCTCTTCTCTTCTTAGGGAGGGGAGGGACGGAGGCCCCAGATCCGCCCCTGCACGCACGCATCGTCAGAGAACCAGATCCTACCGCCGATCATGGTGTGCAGGAAGGACCAGGTACTCCTTGCCAACCCTGCCCTCGCCTTCATCCGTGACTCGACGCCAACCTCCCCGCCGCCGCATCCGCCAAGCCCGCCCCCATGGTCCGATCCATCGTCCCTTCCCCTTCCTCCCCTCGGTCCAGCTCCCCTCCTTTCCTTGCTTCCCCGATCAACTTACTATGTTGGATTTGAAAGCGCAGGCGACCTCCACGGATGACATCGACGATGAAGACAACGAGGAGAGGGAGGGGGAGGACGACCAGGAAAAGCACGACCCCACCCCCGAGCCTGACGAGCTCGACGAGGACGTCGTCGAGTCTGACCTCGACCTCGACCAGGGTGGCGTCGTCCACTCCGACCACGACGACGCGCCACAAAAGGTCCTTCTTCCCCTCCCTGTCCCTCTCACCCCCATCTCTGTTCCCTTGTTTTCATCGCCGCGCTGCTCTACTAGATACGCAGTCAGCTCGCATCATAGCAAGCCATAGCCTTGTTAGTGCTCTTCTTGGCCCCATCGCTGGATCATAGTGCTGGACTGACCTGACCGGATTTACCATGTTGGCATGTTGGGATACTTGGATTTCCATTTTGTCTCTTGTAGCATCGAATCTTAGTATGTGTTTTACTAAATTCATCAGATAGTTAACACACTGTGAGATGTCCACTCTTGTTTTGTTAACAAACATGAGCTGTTAAGTCATATGTTCCTGGTTGTTGCTTTTGTTCAGTACATATGTGTGCTTTCTGATTTATAAGCATAGGTGTTTATAGGTTGCTGTGATGAATATAAATATTAACAAGTGCTCATGCATGGTGGTATACTAGAGCTAGTTGTATGTGCTCGTTACCTTCCTGTTGTCACTTTGTCAGCATCAATCCAATCCAATCCAACCCAATGAATCTAAGTTGCTCGTTTAGTTCTTGCCATCGGTGCTAGCCAACAATTAACCGATCTAGCTGCCTTGAACTTGTTCGTCCACCCAATTAATGTGCTATGAACAGATTCTCTGTCTGTCACATTACTCTAGTCCATTACATGCATGCATGATTGGCTGCATCAATGCAGGAGCAATTTGACCATTCCAGAACGAGGTTAATTTGTAGTAGTGAGGTCACTGAATTGTTTTCTATGCCATGGTACGATTATGATTGGAATGAGCCACTTAACAGAATGTACAATTTTATATTACATTCTATCTAGGTTTGTCAGCAATGGATGATTGGCACTGATAATCGTTTGCACTGATCATCACTATTGGTAAATGCTATTGCCTGATATAATAGAAGTATGAGCACTCAACCATTGTACAGATGTTTGCATATTTGTTTTGTATTTTTTATAAATGATGATTGTGAAAGATGTTCACATGTTAATTTTTGTTGATTAAAATCTCTTATGCCCTTGACTTAGCTTGACCCATCGGTGCCTAAAATCTCACATGTTAATTTTTGTTGACTAAAATCATTTAGTTCTCACCATCAGTGCTAGCCAACAACTAACCGATTTAGCTGCCTAAAATCTCACATGTTAATTTTTGTTGACTAAAATCTCACATGTTAATTTTTGTTGACTAAAATTGTTTAGTTCTCGCCATCGGTGCTAGCCAACAACTAACCAATCTAGCTGCCTTGAACTTGTTCGTCCACCCAATTAACGTGCCATGAACAGATTCTCTGTCAGTCACATTACTCTAGTCCATTACATGCATGCATGATTTGCTGCATTAATGCAGGAGCAATTTGACCATTCCAGAACGAGGTTAATTTGTAGCAGTGAGGTCACTGAATTGTTTTCTATGCCATGGTACGATTATGATTGGAATGAGCCACTTAACAGAATGTACAAGTTTATATTACATTCTATCTAGGTTTGTCAGCAATGGATGATTGGCACTGATAATCGTTTGCACTGATCATCACTATTGGTAAATGCTATTGCCTGATATAATAGAAGTATGAGCACTCAACCATTGTACAGATGTTTGCATATTTGTTTTGTATTTTTTATAAATAATGATTGTGAAAGATGTCCATGTTAATTTTTGTTGACTAAAATCTCTTATGCCCTTGACTTAGCTTGACCCAGAACAACAGCATCCTTGATGCATACTGACCTTCACCTCGTTTTCTCTATCGCAGACTCGAAGGAGGTCGCAAGGCACCTCCTGATGGATATTGCTTGCTAGCTTCTGCTTTTTGAATACTTGTTCCGCTGCTTCATACTGTGCTTGTCTAGTTGTTTGAATGCTTCTGTTGCTAGCTTGCTAGGCTGGTACTAGCTTGAATAGGTGTGCACTTGTGCTAGTGGTGGTTGTGGTGCTACTGATTTAATGCTTACGCTCATGCTGTTGTTGATCAAATGCTTATGTTGTTGCTGCATGCTTATGCTACTGATTCAGTGCTTCGGTAGCAGTAAGCTGTTGATGCATGTTACCTTTGTATCTGTTTATGCCTTCACTAGAGTTTTGCTAGCCAATTACTCATCTGGTTAGCATTTCGAAATATGAAAAATGCATGTGAGCACTGTTGCCGGCTGTTTGGCATCCTATGTATTTTTTGCTGCTAGTCTCAGAAATAATGCATGAATGGCATCAAAACTGCTTCATGCTATCTCTCGGGCAAAGTAGATGCTAGTTTGATTACTATCCGTACATCAGGTCTACTTGATGCAAGTGGCTATTTTTTGTCTGTGACCTTCTATTTCATTGCAATCGAGCTAGACATGGATGGTTGTTCTCAGTCCAGCTGAGAGATTTACAACACACAACTCAACACATCTAGCAGCCTAGCAGTACTACCAACAACAAAAAAACACATCTAGCATCCAAGAAATTGCCTTATTTAACTCCCTATAAGGCAAACATACAGTGCATAAATGCTTTCTTGTGTTAGAACCTTGAGTGACTATTAATCTGCCTAGGGTGCTTGCCGCACTGACAGAAAATATGGCAACGTGTGACCTTCTGTTAGTGACCATGCATGCATTCTTGAATATGTATGTTGTCATTCAGTTGGCCTTGTATTTATATTTTCATCCTGTTTGTCATTGTGCTAGTCTCACTACAGTTAGCTCTAACAACCCAGTTCAGTATTTCAGTTATGGAGTGGCCTGTCCTATGTTGTGTCTTGCCACTCAAACGTATTTTGGGGCATGATCAATCATTTTATCATGATTTAAAGAATAGCCCAAATTTGCTTCTACTTTTAAGCTAAAAATGTTTGTGCAATAAACATTATATGCAAGATTGTTACTGCCATGCATGCACATTATACATTTTTTATCTGGTTAATGTTAATCAATACCGATCTAGAGGACTGATCAATATGTATTTGCTAGAATCGTGCACCGTGCTGGTGTTAGTCACAATGATCAGCTTCAATAGCATGACTAGTACCTGAACATGATGCATATTTATTAACAAAAATGGTAATGCATTTTGCTCATATTTATTAACAAAAATGGTAATGCATTTTGCTCATACCAGGGTGCTCGATTTAGTCTGTTGCAAATACTAATAGACCATGATAACTTGTATATTGGACCTGCCCCCTCTCTCTATTTGACTCGCTCAATCTCTCTCTATCTTTCTGCAGGCGCCACCGGATTCGAGGGTGGAGCCCGAGCCTCCACTGGAGCATGGATCAGACGTGCAGGAGGTGGAGCTCCGAATGGATCACGACGTGCTTGTCGTGGGGGCCTGGATCATCAAGTCTGCAGGCAGCGTCGGGGGCGGTGTAGTGCCAGCTGCTGGACATGGTTCACCCTAGGTTGGTGCTGATGCAGAAGGTTAGGAGGCGTTCTGGCCTGATTGATCTGTTCTGGAGCGTTCGCTTAGGCGGCTTGGCTTAGATGGCTGCGATGCGATTCTCATTTTGGGGTGTTTTGCAGGTGAATTTCGATGCCAATACGGAGTACGACATGATCCAGAAATACAAGATTCTCCTGGATGTGTTCAACAAGCTGCGGATAGGCAAGGTACGGGTGGTGATTCTCCTAGCTTAGCTCTCTACATGTGGATTTATCCGTGATTGTGTCTTACATTTTGTCATCTGGGAAAGCAAAGGTGATATGTCTGTACAGTAGTTTGGTTTATATATGCGGTGTGTGGGGATTCAATCTGGAACAGATGTGTGTGATTGATGTCAGCATGTGGTATAGCCACAAGGTGATTCGATAATGGACTAAATTTGTTGTGCAATACTGAAGTTATGCTCATTGCTGTGTATACTACTAAACTTGTACTATTCTTGTCCTATTTCGACACAACATTAAGATTAGAGTTGTGCTTTCTGAATGTTTTGCCGATTTTTATGGCTTGTGTGCCAGCAAACTGAGCTAAGGGTGCTTCATCTCTGTCCTTCGGCTTCTATTCTTATGACAATTAAATAGAGGATCTATTTTGCTCCCTGCTCTGATTGGTTTGAACCAATACTTGTCTCATCCAGCACTCTGAGTATCAGTGTGTTGTTTTAATCCTGATGATGACGTGATAGTATAAAGTGGACACCATATTCCTATTTCAATGCATAAGGGATAACTTGTTTCATCATGTCCTGGTTTACCCATGTCAGATTTGTTACTTCCGGAACTCTTGGTCCTTCATATCTAAAGTTTACATCTACTGTAGAAGCTCTACTTTATGCTAATACCTGCGTGTGTAACACTTTGCATGGTATACTTCTAAATGGACAAGTTCATGCGGCGTCCATCATCAACGATAATGCTGACTAGATGTTCAACTGCAGAACCATCCATCACATCAACACAAAGTCAGGTATGTTCTTGTCTTGTTGAATAGATAAGGGCCTGATGCTTGATGGCCTTATGCTTGATGCATGTATCATGTGACACACACATTAGTAAATCTGAATTAACTTTGACATAGTTTCTTATTGATTGAGTGTGAGTATTGTTCCTTATACTCAAATGGAACTTTGATCTCCTATAACTTTGAATGATCGTTTTTAAACCTTGTCGTGTATGTGAAACATTCAATGCTTATTTGCTGCTAAGTTTGTCATATGTGCCAATTCAATTCCCAGTTTTGATCAATATGCCTATTCCAGATAAGTAGAATGATCTTGTTAAAATAATAATAAGTAGAATGATAAAATACGGGTGTGTCTTTAGTTTTTATTTTAAAAGTATCCGTGTAATATTCCTTCTATCAGTGACATACTTTTTGTTCTCTTTTGAATGTCCACATGTTTTGCATCAGGAAGAAGCAATACTTGAAGAAGCAGATTACATGTTTTCTCGTTGTAAAGCACTAGATAGGCTTGTTCTATTTATTTTTCCTGTTCTGGAGTATTTCAGCAGCTGAATGCTTGACTACAACATGTTGTAGGTTGCTTGGATCTGTATAAAATACGTATGTGATGGAAATTTGTAGAATGTGTGTTTTGAGATATTTCCGTAATATTCAGCTAATTGGTGGTAACTTGATTCATATTGTTATTCAAACTGGTTTGCAAATGTTCGTTAAATGGGCTGGAGTTAGACCTTAAAGAGGCCAAGGCTCAAATTATATTGGACAAATATTTTTTGTATAAAATAAAACGAAAATAAATGAATGTGGAAAGGCCAAGGCTCAGGAAAGAAAAAGCATGGAAAACATTGGGCTGGACTCATTTGGTTAAACATAATTTGGCAGAGAAAAAAAGGCTAAAATGTTGGGCCTGGCCCATGTGGCTGACTAAAATTAATAGGAAAAAAATATGTAAACAGGCTGAATTGTTGGGCTAGGCCCATGTAGAACAGCAAACTGGACCGGGCTGATTCTAATCAATGACCTTTTCATTTGGTCGCAATTTTGCCACGTCGGGGCAGACAACCAGCGACCAAAGCAAATGGTCGTAGGATTAACGACCTTTTGTTTTGGTCGTTGCCTTCGACGACCTTATCACAAAGAAGATCGTTAATTTCCATTAAAGACGGTCAGCATTTGACCATCTGTTTTTGGTCACAAAAAGGTCACAAATGAAAAACAATGACCATTCAGCGACTAATAGTGATGGTCGCAAGTTGACATTTTTCTTGTAGTGAATTAGTTGTAGTACTAGAAAGAAAACCCAAAAAGATTTCCTTGTTCTTCTTTTGCTTGTTGGGAGCTTTCCCGTGTAAATACTTTTTCTCGTTTTTGCTTTTCCCTTTTTATTTCTTGTTCAAGAAAAAACAAAAACTCCAAAAATATTGCAGTGTGTTTTTCTGAACTTCTTTTCCATTTTACTGAGTCATACCAAAGAGAGGACCATGATGAAAATGTTGAGTGGCTGCCATATGAATTATTATTGTTGATCTAACGAAGAGCCCATATTACTTTGTCTTCTCCTTTTTGAATAAAATGTTTGCAGATTCCAGCTTAGTCCACGGCACTCTTGCACTATTATTATTTTCAAATCGTTTGGTCGTGCAAGTGAAAGGCAATAATGACGATATTTGATGAAGTGGATGTGGCAGAGAGAAACGGGTATGAACTCAACTTTTTCTGTTTTTGTAAATACGTTTAACCTAGTATCCATGATTTAGCCTATTATGATCAAACATGTTTGCAATGACAATTAGAGATTATAGTTTCTCATGCCATGCTTAAGTAGCTAGGAGTGGATAATGATCTATCTTGGATGTCAACATTGCGTTAAAATGATTGTGATGTAGTATGATGATAAGGTATCCTACTGTGAATGTTCGAGTGGCTTGACTTGGCACATGTTCATGCATGTAGTTGAATCAAAACCAACATATCCTCTATGATATTTATGTTCATGGTGTTCATATCCTCCTCATGCTAGTATCCAATGTTACTTATGCATAATGCATGTTCATGACCGTTTTCGCTCGATAGTTGGCCGCTTCTCAACCTAATTGCTAGCCTTCGCCTGTACTAAGCGGAATTACTGCTTGTGCATCAAAGTCCTGAAACCCAAGTTATTTCAGATGAGTCCACCATATCTACCTATATGCGATATTACCTTGCCGTCCTAAGTAAATTTGCATGTGCCACCTCTAAAAACTTCAAATAAATATCCTTTTTTGTGTGCCTGGATTGTTCATAGAGGGACATGAGGTAGTCAGTATCTTCCATGCTAAGCGGTTTATTCTCATGATGAGTGTTTATTCACTCGTCCTTGGATGAGAGGGCGGTAATAGGGATTCCCAGTCCCGAATTCAAATTGCAAATAATTAAACAAAACTCCCCCAGGACTGTTGTTGGTATGGACAGTACCCATTGTTTCGGACCAGCCGTGGAGTGTGCTTGTTGGTGGAGGGGGAGTAAACCTTTACTTTTATCACTTGGGAACCGCCACTAATGTGTTTAGCATGGAAGATACTGATAACTAATGGTCACGAAGTAAACAAGAAGGGTGCATTTCTCAAATTTTCATGTACCTCTGTTTTAAAAACTTGAGCTCTGGCACCGGTGCAAATCCCTGCTTCCCTCTGCGAAGGGACTATCTATTTACTTTTATTTTGTGTCATCACCTTCTCAAATAAGCGCCAGAAACTGAGAGCACTATTGTCATCCTCATGCATTGTGTGTAGCTAATGTTGGGTGCATCATGACTGGATCTTTTCTACCATGAATTACAATGTTTAGTCGTTGCTTGAACTTCGGAGGTGCTCTGCATTTATGTTTTGCGGTCTCAGAAAGGGCTAGCGAGATACCACTATTGTCATATTATATCATGGTTGTTTTGACAAAGTGTTGTCATTTGAGATATCTTATTATTGCTCGCTAGTTGATTATGCCATTGATATGAGTTAATATAATTTCTAAGAGTTATTGTCGACAAGGTTAGTCATGATCTTGGCTGAAAACCTATGTGCTACTTAAGCTTATTTTTGTAAACAAGAGCAAAAGAGTTTGTAAAAGTTTTTCTTTTTCACTTCCCGTTTATCAACTGAATTGCTTGAGGACAAGCAAAGGTTTAAGCTTGGGGGAGTTGATACGTCTCCGTCGTATCTACTTTTCCTAACGCTTTTCCTCTTGTTTTGGACTCTAATTGCATGATTTGAATGAAACTAACCCGGACTGACGTTGTTTTCAGCAGAACTATCATAATGTTGTTTTTGTGCAGAAATAAAGTTCTCGGATTGGAACGAAACTTTGCGAGGAATTTTTATACAATAAAAGATAATTTCTGGAGCCAAGAACCACTAGAGGGGGGCACCTTGGTGTGCACAACCCACCAGGGCGCCCCCCCTCTAGGCGCGCCTAGGTGGGACCCACCTGGTGGCCCCGCAAACCTCAACCCGGATACTATAAAATCACGTTTTCGAAGAAAAAAATCAGGGAGAAAGAATTATCGTGTTTCACGAGACAGAGCCGCTGCCACCTCCTGTTCTTCATCGGGAGGCCAGATCTGGAGTCCATTTGGGGCTCCGGAGAGGGGGATCTTCGATCTTCGTCATCACCAACCCTTCTGCATCGCCAATTCCATGATGCTCCCCACCGGGAGTGAGTAATTCCTGTTGGAAATATGCCCTAGAGGCAATAATAAATGGTTATTATTATATTTCTTTGTTCATGATAATTGTCTATTGTTCATGCTATAATTGTGTTATCCGGAAATCGTAATACATGTGTGAATATACAGACCACAACGTGTCCCTAGTAAGCCTCTAGTTGACTAGCTCGTTGATCAATAGATAGTCATGGTTTCCTGACTATGGACATTGGATGTCATTGATAACGGGATCACATCATGAGGAGAATGATGTGATGGACAAGACCCAATCCTAAGCATAGCATAAAAGATCGTGTAGTTCGTTTGCTAGAGCTTTTCCAATGTCAAGTATCTTTTCCTTAGACCATGAGATCGTGTAACTCCCGGATGCCGTAGGAGTGCTTTGGGTGTACCCAACGTCACAACGTAACTGGGTGACTATAAAGGTACACTACAGGTATCTCTGAAAGTGTCTGTTGGGTTGACACGGATCGAGACTGGGATTTGTCACTCCGTATGACGGAGAGGTATCTCTCGGCCCACTCGGTAATGCATCATCATAATGAGCTCAATGTGACTAAGGAGTTAGCCACGGGATCATGCATTACGGTATGAGTAAAGTGACTTGCCGGTAACGAGATTGAAGAAGGTATTAGGATAGCGACGATCGAATCTCGGGCAAGTAACGTACCGATTGACAAAGGGAATTGTATACGGGATTGATTGAATCCTCGACATCGTGGTTCATCCGATGAGATCATCGTGGAACATGTGGGAGCCAATATGGGTATCCAGATCCCGCTGTTGGTTATTGACCGGAGAGGCGTCTCGGTCATGTCTGCATGTGTCCCGAACCCGTAGGGTCTACACACTTAAGGTTCGGTGACGCTAGGGTTGTAGAGATATTAGTATGCGGAAACCCGAAAGTTGTTCGGAGTCCCAGATGAGATCCCGGACGTCACGAGGAGTTCCGGAATGGTCCGGAGGTGAAGAATTATATATAGGAAGTCCAGTTTCGGCCACCGGGAAAGTTTCGGGGGTTATCGGTATTGTATCGGGACCACCGGAAGGGTCCCGGGGGTCCACCGGGTGGGGCCACCTATCCCGGAGGGCCCCATGGGCTGAAGTGGGAAGGGAACCAGCCCTTAGTGGGCTGGGGCGCCCCCCATGGGCCTCCCCCTGCGCCTAGGGTTGGAAACCCTGGGGGTGGGGGGCGCCCCACTTGACTTGGGGGGGAAGTTTCCCCCCTCGCCGCCGCCCCCCTTGTGGATGGCTTCCAGGGCCGGCGCCCCCCCCTCCAGGGGGCCTATATAAAGGGGGGAGGGAGGGCTGCTGTACCCTAGCCCTTGGCGCCTCCCTCTCCCCCTGCAACACCTCTCCCTCCCGCTTGCGCTTGGCGAAGCCCTGCCGGGATCCCGCTACTTCCACCACCACGCCGTCGTGCTGCTGGATCTCCATCAACCTCTCCTTCCCCCTTGGCGGATCTATAAGGAGGAGACTTCGCTGCTCCGTACGTGTGTTGAACGCGGAGGTGCCGTCCGTTCGGCACTCGGTCATCGGTGATTTGGATCACGGCGAGTACGACTCCATCAACCCTGTTCATTAGAACGCTTCCGCTCGCGATCTACAAGGGTATGTAGATGCACTCCTTTCCCCTCGTTGCTAGTATACTCCATAGATGGATCTTGGTGATGCGTAGGAAATTTTAAAATTCTGCTACGATCCCCAACAGTGGCATCATGAGCCAGGCCTATGCGTAGTTACTATGCACGAGTAGATCACAAAGCAGTTGTGGGCGTAGATGTTGCCAATTCTTCTTGCCGCTACTAGTCTTATCTTGTTTCGGCGGTATTGTGGGATGAAGCGGCCCGGACCGACCTTACACATACGCTTACGTGAGACAGGTTCCACCGACTGACATGCACTAGTTGCATAAGGTGGCTAGCGGGTGTCTGTCTCTCCCACTTTAGTCGGAACGGATTCGATGAAAAGGGTCCTTATGAAGGGTAAATAGAAATTGGCATATCACGTGGTGGTTTTACATAGGTAAGAAACGTTCTTGCTAGAAACCTATACAAGCCACGTAAAAACTTGCAACAACAATTAGAGGACGTCTAACTTGTTTTTGCAGCATGTGCCTTGTGATGTGATATGGCCAGAAGATGTGATGAATGATATATGTGATGTATGAGATTGATCATATTCTTGTAATAGGAGTCACGACTTGCATGTCGATGAGTATGACAACCGGCAGGAGCCATAGGAGTTGTCTTTATTTTTTGTATGACCTGCGTGTCATTGAAGAACGCCATGTAAATTACTTTACTTTATTGCTAAACGCGTTAGCCATAGAAGTAGAAGTAATCGTTGGCGTGACAACTTCATGAAGACACAATGATGGAGATCATGATGATGGAGATCATGGTGTCAAGCCGGTGACGAAGATGATCATGACGCCCCGAAGATGGAGATCAAAGGAGCAGAATGATATTGGCCATATCATGTCACTATTTGATTGCATGTGATGTTTATCATGTTTTACATCTTATTTGCATAGAACAACGGTAGTAAGTAAGATGATCCCTTATAATAATTTCAAGAAAGTGTTCCCCCTAATTGTGCACCGTTGCGAAGGTTCTTTGTTTCAAAGCACCACGTGATGATCGGGTGTGATAGATTCTAACGTTCGCATACAACAGGTGTTGACGAGCCTAGCATGTACAGACATGGCCTCGGAACACACGCAATACACTTAGGTTGACTTGACGAGCCTAGCATGTACATACATGGCCTCGGAACACGGAAGACCGAAAGGTCGAGCATGAGTCGTATAGAAGATACGATCAACATGGAGATGTTCACCGATCTTGACTAGTCCGTCTCACGTGATGATCGGACATGGCCTTGTTAACTCGGATCATGTTTCACTTAGATGACTAGAGGGATGTCTATCTGAGTGGGAGTTCATTGAGTAATTTGATTAGATGAACTTAATTATCATGAACTTAGTCTAAAATCTTTACAATATGTCTTGTAGATCAAATGGCCCACGTTGTCCTCAACTTCAACGCGTTCCTAGAGAAAACCAAGCTGAAAGATGATGGCAGCAACTATACGGACTGGGTCCGGAAGGGGATCATCCTCATAGCTGCCAAGAAAGATTATGTCCTAGAAGCACCGCTAGGTGAAGCACCAATCCCAGAGAACCAAGACGTTATGAACGCTTGGCAATCATGTGCTGATGATTACTCCCTCGTTCAGTGCGGCATGCTTTACAGCTTAGAACCGGGTCTCCAAAAGCGTTTTGAGAAACATGGAGCATATGAGATGTTCGAAGAGCTGAAAATGGTTTTCCAAGCTCATGCCCGGGTCGAGAGATATGAAGTCTTCGACAAGTTCTTCAGCTGTAAAATGGAGAAAAATAGTTCTGTTAGTGAGCACATACTCAGAATGTCTGGGTTACACAACCGCTTGTCCCAGCTGGGAGTTAATCTCCCGGATGACGCGGTCATTGACAGAATCCTTCAGTCGCTTCCACCGAGCTACAAGAGCTTTGTGATGAACTTCAATATGCAGGGGATGGAAAAGACCATTCCTGAGGTATATTCAATGCTGAAATCAGCGGAGGTGGAGATCAGAAAGGAACATCAAGTGTTGATGGTGAATAAAACCACTAAGTTCAAGAAAGGCAAGGGTAAGAAGAACTTCAAGAAGGACGGCAAGGGAGTTGCCGCGCCCGGTAAGCCAGTTGCCGGGAAGAAGTCGAAGAATGGACCCAAGCCTGAGACTGAGTGCTTTTATTGCAAGGGAAGTGGTCACTGGAAGCGGAACTGCCCCAAATACTTAGCGGACAAGAAGGCTGGCAACACCAAAGGTATATGTGATATACATGTAATTGATGTGTACCTTCACAGTACTCATAGTAGCTCCTGGGTATTTGATACCAGTGCGGTTGCTCATATTTGTAACTCAAAACAGGAACTGCGGAATAAGTGGAGACTGGCAAAGGACGAGGTGACGATGCGCGTCGGGAATGGTTCCAAGGTCGATGTGATCGCCGTCGGCACGCTGCCTCTACATTTACCTACGGGATTAGTTTTAAACCTAAATAATTGTTATTTAGTGCCAGCTTTGAGCATGAACATTGTATATGGATCTCGTTTAATTCGAGATGGCTACTCATTTAAATCCGAAAATAATGGTTGTTCTATTTATATGAGACATATGTTTTATGGTCATGCCCCGCTGGTCAATGGTTTATTCTTGATGAATCTCGAACGTTATGTTACACATATTCATAGTGTGAGTACCAAAAGATGTAATGTTGATAACGATAGTCGCACATACTTGTGGCACTGCCGCCTTGGTCACATTGGTGTCAAGCGCATGAAGAAGCTCCATGCAGATGGACTTTTGGAGTCTCTTGATTACGAATCACTTGACACGTGCGAACCATGCCTCATGGGTAAGATGACCAAGACTCCGTTCTCCGGAACAATGGAGCGAGCAACCAACTTATTGGAAATCATACATACCGATGTGTGCGGTCCAATGAGTGTTGAGGCTCGCGGAGGATATCGTTATGGTCTCACTCTCACTGATGACTTAAGTAGATATGGGTATGTCTACCTAATGAAACACAAGTCTGAAACCTTTGAAAAGTTCAAGGAATTTCAGAGTGAGGTTGAGAATCAACGTGACAGGAAAATAAAGTTCTTACGATCAGATCGTGGTGGAGAATATTTAAGTCACGAATTTGGTACGCACGTAAGGAAATATGGAATCGTTTCACAACTCACGCCACCTGGAACACCTCAGCGAAACGGTGTGTCCGAACGTCATAATCGCACTCTATTGGATATGGTGCGATCTATGATGTCTCTTACCGATCTACCGCTCTCATTTTGGGGCTATGCTTTAGAGACTGCCGCATTCACTTTAAATAGGGCTCCGTCGAAATCCGTTGAGACGACACCGTATGAATTATGGTTTGGGAAGAAACCTAAGCTGTCGTTTCTAAAAGTTTGGGGATGCGATGCTTATGTCAAGAAACTTCAACCTGAAAAGCTCGAAACCAAGTCGGAAAAATGCGTCTTCATAGGATACCCTAAGGAAACTATTGGGTATACCTTCTACCTCAGATCCGAAGGCAAGATCCTTGTTGCCAAGAATGGGTCCTTTCTGGAGAAAGAGTTTCTCTCGAAAGAATTAAGTGGGAGGAAAGTGGAACTTGATGAGGTGATAGTCACCCCTTCCGAACCGGAAAGTAGCGCAGCGCGGGAAGATGTTCCTGTGGTGCCTACACCGACTGGGGAGGAAGTTAATGATGATGATCATGAAGCTTCGGATCAAGTTACTACTGAACTTCGTAGGTCCACAAGGACATGTTCCGCACCAGAGTGGTACGGCAACCCTGTCCTGTAAATCATGTCGTTAGACAACGGTGAACCTTCGAACTATGAAGAAGCAATGGCAGGCCCGGATTCCGACAAATGGCTAGAAGCCATGAAATCCGAGATAGGATCCATTTATGAAAATGAAGTATGGACTTTGACTGACTTGCCCGATGATCGGCGAGCCATAGAAAATAAATGGATCTTTAAGAAGAAGACAGACGCGGATGGTAATGTGACCATCTATAAGGCTCGACTTGTCGCTAAGGGTTATCGACAAGTTCAAGGGGTTGACTACGATGAGACTTTCTCACCCATAGCGAAGCTGAAGTCCGTCCGAATCATGTTAGCAATTGCCGCATTCTATGATTATGAGATATGGCAAATGGACGTCAAAACGGCATTCCTTAACGGTTTTCTTAAGGAAGAATTGTATATGATGCAGCCGGAAGGTTTTGTCGATCCTAAGAATGCTAACAAGGTATGCAAGCTCCAGCGCTCCATCTATGGACTGGTGCAAGCATCTCGGAGTTGGAACATTCGTTTTGATGAGATGATCAAAGCGTTTGGGTTTACACATACTTATGGAGAAGCCTGTGTTTACAAGAAAGTGAGTGGGAGCTCTGTAGCATTTCTCTTATTATATGTGGATGACATACTATTGATGGGAAATGATATAGAATTCTTGGAAAGTATAAAGGCCTATTTGAATAAGTGTTTTTCAATGAAGGACCTTGGAGAAGCTGCTTATATATTAGGCAACAACATCTATAGAGATAGATCAAGACGCCTCATTGGTCTTTCACAAAGTACGTACCTTGACAAGATATTGAAGAAGTTCAATATGGATCAGTCCAAGAAGGGGTTCTTGCCTGTATTGCAAGGTGTGCAATTGAGCACGGCTCAATGCCCGACCACGGCAGAAGATAGAGAAAAGATGATTGTCATCCCCTATGCCTCGGCCATAGGGTCTATTATGTATGCCATGCTGTGTACCAGACCTGATGTAAACCTTGCCGTAAGTTTGGTAGGAAGGTACCAAAGTAATCCCGGCATGGAACACTGGACAGCGGTCAAGAATATTCTGAAGTACCTAAAGAGGACTAAGGATATGTTTCTCGTTTATGGAGGTGACGAAGAGCTCGTCGTAAAGGGTTACGTCGACGCTAGCTTCGACAGAGATCTAGATGACTCGAAGTCACAAACCGGATACGTGTATATTTTGAATGGAGGAGCAGTAAGCTGGTGCAGTTGCAAGCAAAGCGTCGTGGCGGGATCTACATGTGAAGTGGAGTACATGGCAGCCTCAGAGGCAGCGCAAGAAGCAATCTGGATGAAGGGGTTCATTACCGACCTAGGGGTGATTCCCAATGCGTCGGGCCCGATGACTCTCTTCTGTGACAACACTAGAGCTATTGCCCTTGCCAAGGAGCCCAGGTTTCACAGGAAGACCAGGCATATCAAGTGTCGCTTCAACTCCATTCGTGAAAGTGTTCAAAATGGAGACATAGATATTTGTAAAGTACATACGGACCTGAATGTAGCAGATCCGTTGACTAAACCTCTCCCTAGAGCAAAACATGATCAACACCAGAACGCTATGGGTTCAATTCATCACAATGTAACTAGATTATTGACTCTAGTGCAAGTGGGAGACTATTGGAAATATGCCCTAGAGGCAATAATGAATGGTTATTATTATATTTCTTTGTTCATGATAATTGTCTATTGTTCATGCTATAATTGTGTTATCCGGAAATCGTAATACATGTGTGAATATATAGACCACAACGTGTCCCTAGTAAGCCTCTAGTTGACTAGCTCGTTGATCAACAGATAGTCATGGTTTCCTGACTATGGACATTGGATGTCATTGATAACGGGATCGCATCATTAGGAGAATGATGTGATGGACAAGACCCAATCCTAAGCATAGCATAAAAGATCGTGTAGTTCGTTTGCTAGAGCTTTTCCAATGTCAAGTATCTTTTCCTTAGACCATGAGATCGTGTAACTCCCTCATGCTTTGGGTGTACCCAACGTCACAACGTAACTGGGTGACTATAAAGGTACACTACGGGTATCTCTGAAAGTGTCTGTTGGGTTGACACGGATCGAGACTGGGATTTGTAACTCTGTATGACGGAGAGGTATCTCTGGGCCCACTCGGTAATGCATCATCATAATGAGCTCAATGTGACTAAGGAGTTAGCCACGGGATCATGCATTACGGTACGAGTAAAGTGACTTGCCGGTAACGAGATTGAACAAGGTATTGGGATACCGACGATCGAATCTCGGGCAAGTAACGTACTGATTGACAAAGGGAATTGTATACGGGATTGATTGAATCCTCGACATCGTGGTTCATCCGATGAGATCATCGTGGAACATGTGGGAGCCAACATGGGTATCCAGATCCTGCTGTTGGTTATTGACCGGAGAAGCGTCTCGGTCATGTCTGCATGTCTCCCGAACCCGTAGGGTCTACACACTTAAGGTTCGGTGACGCTAGGGTTGTAGAGATATTAGTATGCGGAAACCCGAAAGTTGTTCGCAGTCCCGTATGAGATCTCGGACGTCACGAGGAGTTCCGGAATGGTCCGGAGGTGAAGAATTATATATAGGAAGTCCAGTTTCGGCCACCGGGAAAGTTTCGGGGGTTATCGGTATTGTACCGAGACCACCGGAAGGGTCCCGGGGATCCACCTGTTGGGTCCACCTATCCCGGAGGGCCCCATGGGCTGAAGTGGGAAGGGAACCAGCCCTTAGTGGGCTGGGGCGCCCCCCATGGGCCTCCCCCTGCGCCTAGGGTTGGAAACCCTGGGGGTGGGGGGCGCCCCACTTGACTTGGGGGGGAAGTTTCCCCCCTCGCCGCCGCCCCCCTTGTGGATGGCTTCCAGGGCCGGCGCCCCCCCCCCCCCTCCAGGGGGGCTATATAAAGGGGGGAGGGAGGGCTGCTGTACCCTAGCCCTTGGCGCCTCCCTCTCCCCCTGTAACACCTCTCCCTCTCGCTTGCGCTTGGCGAAGCCCTGCCGGGATCCCGCTACTTCCACCACCACGCCGTCGTGCTGCTGGATCTCCATCAACCTCTCCTTCCCCCTTGCTGGATCAAGAAGGAGGAGACGTCACTGCTCCGTATGTGTGTTGAACGCGGAGGTGCCGTCCGTTCGGCACTCGGTCATCGGTGATTTGGATCACGGCGAGTACGACTCCATCAACCCCGTTCATTAGAACGCTTCCGCTCGCGATCTACAAGGGTATGTAGATGCACTCCTTTCCCCTCGTTGCTAGTATACTCCATAGATGGATCTTGGTGATGCGTAGGAAATTTTCAAATTCTGCTACGATCCCCAATAATTCCTTTGTAGGCTCGCTGGTCGGTGAGGAGTTGGATGAGATTCATCATGTACTTGATACGTCTCCAACGCATCTATAATTTTTGATTGTTCCATGCTATTTTATTATCAATCTTGGATGTTTTATAATCATTTTATAGTCATTTTATATCATTTTTTGGTAATAACCTATTGACATAGTGCCAAGTGCCAGTTGTTGTTTTTTCCATGTTTTTTACATCGCAGGAAATCAATATCGGACGGAGTCCAAATGCCATGAAACTCTACAATGATTTTTTATGGACCAGAAGAAAGATGTTGGGTCCTAGTTGCACCTGGGGGAGTCATGAGGAGGGGACAGCCCACCAAGGCGCGCCAGGAGGCCCGGGCGCGCCCTGGTGGGTTGTGCCCACCTCGGGTGCCCCCTGGACCACCTCTTTACTCTATAAATACCCCAATAATCCCAGAACCCTGGGGGAGTCGACGAAATATTCATCCAGCCGGCGCAGAGTCCAGAACCACTAGATCCAATCTAGACACCATCTCGGATGGGGTTCACCACCTCCATTGGTGCCTCTCCGATGATGCGTGAGTAGTTCTTTGTAGACCTTCGGGTCCGTAGTTAGTAGCTAGATGGCTTTCTCTCTCTCTCGCTGAATTCTCAATATAATGGTCTCTTGGAGATCCATATGATGTAACTCTTTTTGCGGTGTGTTTGTTGGGATCTGATGAACTTCGAGTTTATGATCAGTTATATCTTTTTATATCCATAAAAGTTATTTGCTTTGATCTCTTATATGCATCATCTCTTATAGCCTCGTATTTCTTCTCCGATATTTGGGTTTTGTTTGGCCAACTTGATCTATTTATCTTGCAATGGGAAGAGGTGCCCGGTAGTGGGTTCGATCTTACGGTGCTTGATTCCAGTGACAGAAAAGGAAACGACACGTATGTATCCTTGATACTAAGGATAAAAAGATGGGATCTATATCTAAGCAATAGATCAATGGATCTTGTCTGCATCATGTCATTGTTCTTATTGCATTACTCTGTTTTTCCATGAACTTAATACACTAGATGCATGCTGGATAGCGGTCGATGTGTGGAGTAATAGTAGAAGATGCAGTGAGGAGTCGGTCTACTAATCTTGGACGTGATGCCTATGTAATGATCATTGCCTGGATATCGTCATAATTATTTGAAGTTCTATCAATTGCCCAACAGTAATTTGTTTACCCACCGTTTGCTATTTTTCTCGAGAGAAGCCACTAGTGAAACCTACGGCCCCCGGGTCTTCTTTCTCATATATTTGCTTGCGATCTACTTTTTCTTTGCATTTTTATTCACATCTATTAAACCAAAAATACAAAAATACTTTGTTGCACTTTATTTTCTTCGCGATCTATTATCTCAATCTATCACAAATCTCTGGCATCGCTACCCGAAAGGGATTGACAACCCCTTTAACACGTCGGGTTGCGAGGATTTGTTCTTTGTGTGCAGGTGCTGTTTACGTTGTGTTGCTTGGTTCTCCTACTGGTTCGATAACCTTGGTTTCATCACTGAGGGAAATACCTACCGTCATTTTGCTGCATCATCCCTCCCTCTTTGGGGAAATACCGACGTAGTCGTAGCAGACAGGAGCTTTTCTGGCGCTATAGTCAGAGAGCGATCAAAAGGAATTTCTGGCGCCGTTGCCGGGGAGGATCTTCAACATAACCAGGTTCCTAATCACAAATCTCATCTCCTCGTAATTTACATTATTTGCCATTTGCCTCTCGTTTTCCTCTCCCCCACTTCACAAAAATTTGCCGTTTTATTCGCCTCTCTTTTTCCGTTCGACGTTTTCTCGTCAGATCTGTTTTTGTGTGCAATCTTGTTTGCTATGTTTGCTTGTGTTTCCATGTGCCTTCTATTTGCTTGCATCTTTGATTGCTAAAAATCTATTGACATGGATCCTCATCCACTTGCTAATCTTTTCAAAAGATCCAATCATGATGAACCAATTTCTAGTGAGTTGAGTGCACTAGATTATCTTTATGAAGTTTTGCTTGAGATTCGTGAATCTAAAAATTGTGATGAATAAATTTATGAAGTGATTCATGATAGGTCCTTGAATGAAAAGCATGATTGCAATGATTTTACTATAAATTCTATTAATGTCAATTGTACTAATAATATGCAAAACCCCAAGCTTGGGGATGCTTGTTTTGTCATGTCCGCTACTTATTGCAATGATCATGATTGGGGTGATAATGTTTCTTATGATCTTGAAAATCTATTTAAGCCTCATGATGAATATGTTTGCGATAATATTGAAAGTGGGTTTGGAAGAGTGTCAACTTTAGCTAAAAATAATCCCACATATTTGGAGAGTGTTCAATCTTATTAAAGTTTTTATGAAAGTGGGCTTGGAGAGGTCATGACTTTATTTGATAATCCCACTATTTTGGAAGAGTGTCAACTTTGCATGCCTGTGGATCATAAAGAGAAAATTTTATATGATTGTTATATTATTGAATTTTATTATGACCCTACATATAATTATTATGAGAGAGGAAAATATGGTTGTAGAAATTTTCATGTTATTAAATTTCCTCTCGTTATGTTGAGATTATCAATGTTTTATTCCTCTCCTTTGCATATGCTAGATGTTTCTTGTCTTGATAATTTGTTTTCCTATAAAATTCCAATTCATACGAAGTATGTTAGACTTAAAGGTGTTTTTCACATGGTACATGATGCTCTCTTTATGCTTCAATCACTATCTTTCTTGTGAGCATCATTGAAATCTCATAGCCTATCTTATTGACTATAAAAGTAGCGCTTGTTGGGAGGCAACCCAATGAATAAATTTTACTTTTGCTTTTTGCTTTCTGTTTTTGTGTGTTTGCAATATTATGCTACTGGTATGATTGTGTTTTTTGTGTTTTAATTAGTGTTTGTGCAAAGTAAAGCCTTTAGGATCTTCTTGGGTGATAGTTGTTTGATCTTGCTGAAAAGGACAGAAACTTTGTGCTCACAAAAATCATTTTCATAAATCACAGAAAAGAGCTTTTGCCCTGATTCTTTTTGGAGAAGATTAATATACAAATTACCCTGGTCTTACTAATTTTGTAGAAGTTTTAGAGTTCCAGAAGTATTCGCGAAAGTCAGATTTCTACAGACTGTTCTGTTTTGACAGATTGTGTTTTCTTTGTGTTGTGTGCTTATTTTGATGGCTCTATGGTTTTCTTTGATGAGTTTTTGCCATACAAAGGTTGGAATATAGTAAATATAATACAAAAACAAAATATGAATTGGTTTGATACAGCACTTATAGTAGTGGTTTGCTTTCTTTTACTAACGGATCTCACAAAGGTTTTGTTGAGTTTTGTGTGATTGAAGTTTTCAAGTTTTGGGTTATCTTACGATGGATGAAAAAATGATAGAAGAGCGTAAGCTTGGGGATGCCTCGACATCCCAAGATATTATCCAAGAATGAGCAACCAACTAAGCATGGGGATGCCCCCGAGTGGCATCCCCTCTTTCTTCAAACGACCATCGGTATTTTACTCGAGACTATATTTTTATTCGTCACATGATATGTGTTTTGCTTGGAGCGTCTTATATGATCTATGTCTTTTCTTGTTTTATTTTGTGTTTTAAGTCATCAATCCTTGCTGGACACACCTATTTGAGAGAGCCAAAATTATATCATGACTTGTTAGAATTGCTCTCTGTGCTTCACTTAAATCTTTTATGAGCTAGGACTTGCTCTAGTGCTTTACTTATATCTTTTTTAGCACGGTATGCTTAGTATTTTTGAATAAATGCTCTCTTTCTTCACTTAGATTTGTTTGAGAGTTAGTAAATTTTTTGAATAAATTCTCTCTCGCTTCACTTAAATTATTTTGAGGGAAAGAAAAAATTTATGCTCATGATCTTCACTTATATTTGTTTGAGCTTATGAAAAGCAACACATGAAAATTAGTCCCAAAGTAATAGATATCCAAGAATGATAAAGTAAAAAATTGTCATGAAGATCATTGGACAAAATAAACTTGATTATTAGTAATAGTTTTGAGATATGATGATGTGATATGTGAGTTATGTTGATGAGTAATTATGCTTTAGTTAGAATATTGGTGTTAAGGTTTGTGATTCCCTATGCACGCACGAAAGTCAATAGTCATGCAATGAAAATTATATCCTACTTGTGGTGCATTATTCGGTGTTAATTATGCTTAATGCTTGCTTATGAGATTATTCGTTTCTTGGTTGGTCGCTTCTCAATCTTTTGCTAGCCTTCATTTTGCACCAAGTATGACCTCTACTTGTGCATCCAAAATCCTTTAAACCAGTTTTGCCACATGAGTCCACTATATCTACCTATATGCGGTATTATTTTGCTGTTCTAAGCAAATTTGCATGTGTCATCTCTAATTTTCAAAATAAACTTCTCTTTTGTGTATTTGTTTCGCTCGCGGGACGGTAACGGGTGGCTAATATTTTCCATGCTGGATGTGTTATTCTCACGATGAGTGTTTATTCACTTATCATTGCACGAGAGTAAGGCAAAGGTTTTAGGGATTCCCAGTCCCGAAATGCAAAAATAAATTTACTTTATGTTGTCAAATAATAAATTCCTTGGAAAGTGTTGGTATGGAAGGCACACGTGGATACGGTTAGCCATGGAAAGTGAAAGTATGGTGGAAAAAGGAATAAACTTTATTTTCTGTTTGGGAACCGCCTATGGCATATCTAGCATGGAAAGTGTTCGTAGCTCTACGTCGTTTTTGATGGTGGGATGGATACACCTCCCAAAATGTTTTCATCTCAATTTTTCGCTTTGAGCTCTGGCACCTCCACAAAACCCTACTTCCCTCTGCGAAGGGCCTTTCTTTTACTTTATGCAATTTTTGTTTGAGTCTCCATCTTCTCTTATAAAAGCACCAACTAGGAGGCAATATGATCGTACTTAAGTATTGGGTGTAGCTAATATTCGAGTGTGTTTCATGAATGGATCAATGTTTGAGCATGATGGGCTAGGGATAACTTATTTTAGCGTTGATATTTTGAAAGACATGGTTGCTTGTTGATATGCTTGAGTATCTAAATTATTATGTCAAAACTAGACTATTGCTTTGAATCACATAAAAGTCCAAATGTCCATGCTATAAAGAAAAGAATATGATATGACTTGGTAAACAGCACTCCACATCAAAAATTGTGTTTTATCACTTACCTACTCGAGGACGAGCAGGAGTTAAGCTTGGGGATGCTGAAACGTCTCCAACGTATCTATAATTTTTATTGTTCCATGGTGTTTTATTATCAATCTTGGATGTTTTATAATCATTTTATAGTAATTTTATAGCATTTTTGGTACTAACCTATTGACATAGTGCCAAGTGTCAGTTGCTATTTTTTCCATGTTTTTTACATCGCATGAAATCAATATCAGACGGAGTCCAAATGCCACGAAACTCCACGATGATTTTTTATGGACCAGAAGAAAGATGTCGGGCCCTGGTTGCACCTGGGGGGAGTCCCGAGGAGGGGACAACCCACCAGGGCGCGCCAGGAGGCCCAAGCGCGCCCTGGTGGGTTGTGCCCACCTCGGGTGCCCCCTGGACCGCCTCTTTGCTCTATAAATACCCCAAAAATCCCATAACCCAAGGGGAGTCGACGGAATATTCATCCAGCCGCCGTAGAGTCCAGAACCACCAGATCCAATCTAGACACCATCTCAGATGGGGTTCACCACCTCCATTGTTGCCTCTCCGATGATGCGTGAGTAGTTCTTTGTAGACCTTCGGGTCGGTAGTTAGTAGCTAGATGGTTCTCTCTCTCGCTGAATTCTCAATACAATGGTCTCTTGGAGATCCATATGATGTAACTCTTTTTGCGGTGTGTTTGTTGGGATCTGATGAACTTCGAGTTTATGATCAGTTATATCTTTTTATATCCATGAAAGTTATTTGAGTTTCTTCGATCTCTTATATGCATGATCTCTTATAGCATCGTATTTCTTCTCCGATATTTGGGTTTTGTTTGGCCAACTTGATCTATTTATGTTGCAATGGGAAGAGGTGCTCGGTAGTGGGTTCGATCTTACGGTGCTTGATCCCAGTGACAGAAAGGGAAACGACACGTATGTATCGTTGGTACTAAGGATAAAAAGATGGGATCTATATCTATGCAATAGATAAATGGATCTTGTCTACATCATGTCATCGTTCTTATTGCATTACTCAGTTTTTCCATGAACTTAATACACTAGATGCATGCTGGATAGAGGTCGATGTGTGGAGTAATAGTAGTAGATACAGGCAGGAGCCGTTCTACTAATCTTGGACGTGGTGCCTATGTAATGATCATTGCATGTATATCGTCATAATTATTTGAAGTTCTATCAATTGCCCAACAGTAATTTGTTTACCCACCATTTGCTATTTTTCTTGAGAGAAGCCACTAGTGAAACCTATGACCCCCGGGTCTTCTTTCTCATATATTTGCTTGTGATCTACTTTTCCTTTGCATTTTTATTCAGATCTATTAAACCAAAAATACAAAAATACTTTGCTGCACTTTATTTTATTCGCGATCTATTATCTCAATCTATCACAAATTTCTAGCATCGTTACCCGAAAGGGATTGACAACCCCTTTAACACGTCGGGTTGCGAGGATTTGTTCTTTGTGTGCAGGTGTTGTTTACGTTGTGTTGCTTGGGTCTCCTACTGGTTCGGTAACCTTGGTTTCATCACTGAGGGAAATACCTACCATCGTTGTGCTGCATCATCCCTTCCTCTTTGGGGAAATACCGACGTAGTCCTAGCAGACAGGAGCTTTTCTGGCGCTATAGTCAGAGAGCGATCAGTACTCGAGTTAGTTTTCTTTGGGCTTGATCCCTTGTATCCATTATGTTCTGAGATTGATGTTGATATGACTTTTCCATGCTTAATGCTTGTCACTTTCGGCCCGGGTGCCATGATTTCGGATCTGACCGTTTATGTTATCACCATTATATCTATGTTCTAGATCCGATCTTGCAAGGTATAGTCACCTACTACGTGTTATGATCCGGCAACCCCAGAGTGACAGAAGTCGGGACACTTCCCGGTGATGACCGTAGTTTGAGGAGTTCATGTATTCATTATGTGTTAATGCTTTGTTCCGTTCTCTATTAAAAGGAGACCTTAATATCCCTTAGTTCCAATAGGACCCCGCTGCCACGGGAGGGTAGGACAAAAGATACCATGCAAGTTCTTTCCATAAGCACGTATGACTATTTACGGAATACATGCCTACATAGAATGCCTCCCATATCACCCTAGGTTATGACTGTTATATGATGAATATCATCCAACGAATTCACCGATCCAATGCCTACGAATTTCACTTATATTGTTTCTGCTAAGTTACTACTGCTACTGTTATTATTGCACTTGCTACAAAATCATTGATATCACTGTTACCATTACTATTGTTGTTGCTACTACTATCGAAACTATCATACTACTTTGCTACTTATCACTTTGCTGCAGATAATTAATCTCCGGGTGTGGTTTAATTGACAACTCAGCTGCTAATACTTGCAAATATTCTTTGGCTCCCCTTGTGTCGATTGAATACTCTACCCTAAAAAACTGTTGTGATCCCCTATACTTGTGGGTTATCAAGATGACTCCATGAAAGTGGAGACACTACAGCAGGTCTAGATTCCCACAATGAACTCTATTCAAATCCTTTAAAGCATCAAGTTGCTAAAATAGATAAAGGGAAAATAGCCTAATGCTTACCCGCTGACGCCAAAGAAGAAACGAAGAAGTAAAAACCATTAGCTATTGACTGATTTCAGAAAATGATGAGATCGCAAACAGTGATAATTGCTTTTTGAATTCATCTATAATAGATAAATAATACATAACTACTGCATTTCCTAACAATATATGGGTATCCTATAATCATGTAAATAGTTTGAATTATTATACCTATGAGATGACAAAATTAGAAACATCTTTATATCATCGTAAAAGGAAGTTGCACATGTACATAGTCAAAAGTTAGGATGCTAGTACTACCACTTCCATAAGAAACCTGGTAAAAGTCAATCAATAAGTAGTAACAATATGGTGGAAGTCGTTTGGACAGCCGATTGGACGACTCAAATAGCAAGTGCACTAAGGAGGCTCCATTTAATTCACGGTTCTAACAATGGGATATACTGAAAATAGACATGCAAGGATTCAACACTACAACGAGATCAGGCTATAAACAATCAGTATTTAAGGCTCATTTTGTTTCTTGCACTGTAGGTGTGCATACAATTTAACTACAGTTTCTTGCGACTTACACTCTAGGTGTGCATGCACTTTAACTACAGTTTCTCGTGACCAGCAAATTAGGGATGCAAAGCATAAAAATATGGTGGATAAAATAATAAAATGAATGACTGGAGCTAGGAATGACCAAGAAGGGTTGTGGAATATCTCAGACAGAAGATATTACTAACATGAAAGTAGTTGTCTTTTGTAAGACCACCCCTCAGTGTTTTGGCATGCATGTGCAACCTGAACATTTATGCCACTAAGGATTGATCAATTGCATCTGCATTTCGAACTTCTTGTTAAAAAGATAGATTGATTTCTTTTCATACAACTCTTGTATATTTATTTGAGTGGATGTCAATAATTTAGATAGTCACTATCTGGGAATAAGGTAGCTAAAATCAATAGTAAAATGCAGTAGCGTAACCTAAAATGGTCTGATGGAGCAACAACTTCAGCTATATGTCCAACTATCTTCTACCGTGTAGTTGTAGTCTAAAAAATAGAATTATATTCCAGTACATGAAGGTCGAGCTGCTGGATGATAAAATGATAAAGAAAATGCTCTTGATATAGAGAAAAATGGAAACAAAAGACTGCAGGCTGAACAGGCAGAACATGTTCCACATGGAAGGTAGAACAACATGACCGGGCCATGGGCAGAGCATAAAGCATAGATAATCAGTACCGTAGATTTAATGTATAGATAGGGAGGCCTCTACTAATTCAGTGCATTTCGTTCTTTTGATTGACTACATGCTATGTAGACTTACCAAGAAAATTGTGGAACCATCGAATGTATATTGCCTAAGCTGATTATAGAGATATGCAAATGAAGAAACAATAGTTACGGATAAGGAATTACTAAGAACACAACAAGTAAAGCATTTTATTCTCTAGTCAAGCCTAACCGAAGTAAAAAACATGTCATTATTTAGTGTTCTAGGATGATGAGAGACTTACTCAGCCGCTATTCTTCAGTACATAAATGTCATTTGTCCTGTTGCCTTTTATGCTCATATATGTTGCCTCTTAGGCCCCATCTTGTCCTCACTCTATTGGTAGTTTTCATGATTGTGCAACAACTGTCATCTCTACATGTCAAGAATCAAGCCAGAGTCATTGCAACTCAGGTCCAAGAAATGGATAGCGAAAGTGAAGATTCTACTATTGACCAAGAAGAATAGTAAGCGATGTATATATGAACTTAAACAACATCATATTCTATAATAGAGATTGCTTGCATCAAGTAGACCATGCCAAAAGATAAAGTTGTATTCTAGAACTGAAATTATTTGCATCCAATTGATTATTTTGTGATGCTTTTCTTTTAGTGAGTTGTAGCCCAAAAGACAGAGTAGAGTAGAGCTAGCAAGGACCTAAAGTTAGAAACTCTCTAGTCACAGGCTCACAGCACTCACGGCTAGCTTAGCTTATCTATCAATGCTAGCAATTGAATTCACGTGTCCAAACAGCACAACATGATGTATGGTCGTTCAGGGTGGCCTGGGTTGACTAATCTAGTCATCCATTCTTTTCTAAGCTAGAAACATGTATGAAGTTTACTTAGTACTTTCTATGACACAGTGTCGAGGTCGTCGCGGGGCTCCTCACCCTGTCGTAGCTACTCAACCCCGTGTCCTAGAACTCGCTGTACCAGAAACCGACTGCTCTATGAGTCACCCCAGCACAAAGTCAGGTCAGAAATCATCACATATATGTATCACTTTCATGCAACTGAAAATTGTAAATATATACATAAAAGGCATATATAGAGCATAGGACCCTGATGGCCAGCGACTAAGCAACACGAAGGGGAGCACCATGGAAAGAAGACACGGGCATTTACATTAATACAGTAGAGATGATACATTGGTAACCATTGTCATTTTCCAAACCTATCACTTCCTCATCTGATTATAATGGCAAAATCATATAATTATATTTCTCTACATTAGTAATCTAACACCAAGAAAATAAATAAGCAACCATAATCATTTGTCCAAACCATCATTGCTCTTATAATTTTGTATAAAAAGGCAAAGTTCAGTTCAAGAATAGAAATAGGAAAGATAATAAGAAAGAAATACTAAAATATAGGAATCTAACTGTCTATCAAATCATGAGTTCTGCACATGCATATCTATCTCTTTGAGGTTGCCACTATCAAATCTTGAATTTTACACAAGTGAAACATGGCATGGCTAAGCATTCAAAATAAAGTAACGAAAAATCATTAGGTGAAGAAAAATTAAGGTACCACTTAATCTCTTTCTGCAGCAGCACACAATAATAGCCATGCTAGCTAGCTTCACAAATCCATGACCCACCTAATCATGTGTACGCAAGCGACAATTAATAGCAAGCCAAAGAAATGGAAATTTGTCTATTTACTTCAACACATAATCGATCAAACAGATTTCCATTTCATTAGTCTCCTAGCCAAAAGCAACATGAGCTGAGTAAAAGAAGGCAAAACAACACTAGAGTGGGACCAAATGATGCATCAGATAGCAACAGTCGGAGGAGAGACGCGCCACAGTGGTGGAGGCAGCAGTCGGAGTGGTGAGCTTCCATGGCATCGGCGCCGCTCCTCTCTAGCACCGGTGGAGAAGAAGAAGCAGAAGGCCCTTCCTTTGGCCATCCCGCTCTGCCTACTTTACCTACCTACAGAGGCAGACGAGACGGGGGTCAGAGGGTGAGAGAAGAAGAAGAGGAGCAGGAAGGGGGAGGGACTCGTACTGCCATCGTAGATGCAGATCCCTCGTCGAGGCATGTGCCTGTGGTATGGGTGGTTCAACATGGCTAGGGTTTCCGGCGCGGGGAGGGAGGCGGATATGACCGCTGCCTGGGTTGGTCGAGCGAATCTGCGGCAAGGGAAAGGAGGGGTCGCCGGTGGTGGAGTGGAGGTCGGGGTTGGGGGAGAGGACGGAGGTGGGCGGATGCCGTCTTGAGCTGATTTGGGTGGGGATCAAGAGAAGAAGCGGGCAGCGGGCCCGCGAAGAACGATGACAATGGCGACATGGACGGCCGTCTTAGTAGGCCATGCTCCTCACGGTGATGCCGACACACGAGCTCGGCTCAGGAGCAGCGGCGCGGAGCAACAATGGTCGCGGTGCTCCCCGGCGGATGCTGGCGCAAGGGAGGTGAGGAAGAGAGGGGAGAGCACGGGCTGAGAATGGGAGGGGGGCGGCGGCGACGCAAGGGAGCGAGGGAGAGCGAGGAGTGAGACAAACTCTAGCCATCGCACCCGATTGGGGACGGGGCAACTAATCTCGATAAGGTGCCTAGCACAGGGTTAGGTGAAATGTCGGAACTGCCCTCGGTGGCCACCGAAAATTACAGGCGGTGGCGTGGCTCCTGCGCACATAACGACCATCACCAGTCACTCCCACCTCCGCGGTCGATGGCAGCTGGGGCCTACCTCGCCTGGGACCCACATGTCATGGAGAGCTAGCTTGGCAGTGCGGGTGCAGAAAAAATGACACTATTCATTGGTTGTCACATCAGAACGATCCAACGGCCCAGATCAAGCCATTTGAAGATCCGACGGTCTGGATTCATTTGGAAACTCAATCTGACGGCCGAGAATGCAAGTGCCCCGAGAAGGCTCCATACATGCTCACAATGTAACAATGGGATTCACTGCAATTTCACCTATCTGTATAAACAGACCAGACTTGATCTTGCTAAAGAACAAATTTGTTGTAACCTCAAAATCTTGTCTTAATCTTGCTGAACAACACATGCGCATACACGAAGGCTCCTCCTTGATCGATTCCTACACTGGCTAGATGCACTGGCGATGATAAGCGACGCAGCGCGATGCTAAAAGGAAAAAACATAGGGCTCTCGAGGTAGCAGTGCCAGATGTCATGTCGGTGGTGCCCCTTGCATTGCTCGACACAACTCAGTACACGTTGCTCGCACCTTTGAGGCAAGCCCCTCCACGTGCCTTCTGTCTTGCACCCTTGACAGTGGTTTCCAGAGCTACAAGAAAGACACCAGTTTGTATAACAGATCAGCCGGGTGTTTGATGTATATTCCCTCTATCAACGCCTTGTTTCTTGTGGTCCATAAAGACCAAGCCAACATCCCAAATCCTACCCAGGCCATCCGTCTATCTCGCCCGGAAGTGGCCGTATCTAACCTACAGAAATGTGAAAACCCACTCGGATTCCATGATGAACCCGTTACCGCCCTCAGCGAACTCCACACAAATCGAGCCATGCTACATCGGAAGATGATATGATCGCGGTCTTCATTGTCCCCACACCAAATGCATTTGCCATCACCCGGGCCTCTTCTTTTTTGCACTTGGTCCCCACTAGCAATTCGATTAAGCGCCACTTGCCAAAGTAATATCTTATTTTTTGCCGGGAGACGGGCCTTCCATATCCCCGACATGTCACACGTTGTCATAGATTTGAAGATCTCCCTATATAGGGATCTGGTGGAGAAGCGCCCAGACGGCTCCAAGTGCCAAATAACCTCGTCATTTCTTGGCCCAACGTATGACCTTGCAGTCTATTGCACATGTCGTCCCACTCCGCGCTCTCTATCTGCCCTAAAGGGCGACGAAACTAGGGCGCCCATTGCCCGTGCCTCCAGATTTCCGCCACCTTGGCGAATTGGTTTGAAGCGATGGCAAATAGCGTTGGGAATGACAGGGATAGCCGATCCTCGCCACACCAAATATCCGTCTAGAAACACGCAGCTTTACCGTTGTGGATTGTAAATCTAGTCCCGAGACGCAGTAACGGCTGTACTTTCCTAATATCCCTCGCAAATTGAGACAATTTAGTATTCCTTCTGAACTCCACCCTCCCTTGACCAAGTACTTGGTAGTGAATATATCTAGCCACAGGCCTCCCTGCCAAGTTAAAATTTTCCATGCCCATTTTGTCATGAGACATCAGTTCATGACTTTGGTATTGATCACCCCCAAGTCGCAACCTCATTAGGTTGGCAGATCTTATCCCAGCTCACCATATGATATCTCTGCTTCCCATTCTCCTTCACCCAGAAGAACCGGGACCGAATCTTATTAAGTTTGTCATGAATCCCATCCTGAAGAAGATAAAAGCCCATCACGAACATTGGGGTATTTGTAAGACAGTCGTTTATGAGTACCAGCCGTCCCACCCAAGCCAATAGTTTACCTTGCCATGGCTCAATTCTGGCCGCAGTTTTGTCCACCATCGGCTGGAGCTCACACATGGTTATCGCCCTTGATGATATGGGCATCCCTAAATATTTGATTGGGATGGACACCAATTCGCAATTCATCATATGTGCCGCCCTAAGTTGGGATTCGAGGTCACCTCCCGTGACTATCGCCTCACTCTTTGCGAAATTAATTTTTAGACCGAACATCTCCTCAAAACACATTAAGAGAAATTTAAGGTTCGGAATTTCCCTCTCCGAATTTTTTATAAAGATGAGTGTGTCATCTGCGTATTGGACGTGTGATATTCCTCCTGGGATAATACCCTGGGCCACTGCAGATATATGCCCCGCCGCCTTGGCGCGGTCAAGGATAGCTGCAAGTGCATCTACCAAGATGTTAAACAGAAGTGGGGATATAGGATCCCCTTGTCTGAATCCTCTCATATTTCTGAAGAACGCCCCTACCTTGCCATTAATATTAACTGCCGTCTGTCCCCCTGCACAAGTTGCTGCATCCAGCTAATCCAGAGTGGATCAAAGCCTTTTGCCTTAAGCACCTCCTCCAAAAATTCCCACCGCACGCGGTCATAGGCCTTCTCGAAGTAAATTTTAAGGATGAACACCTCTTCTTTAGTGGTATTGATTTCGTGCAGGACCTCGTGTAACACCGCCACCCCATCTAGTATACTTCTCCCTTGAATAAAAGCCTTCTGGTTTGGGTCAATGATTTTATTTGCCACCGGCGACAAGCGAGTCGCAAAACCCTTGGCCAAGAGTCGGAAGCTGGCATTGATTAGAGTTATTGGACAAAATTGTCTAATTTTGTCCGCCCCGTGCACCTTAGGGAGTAGTGCCAGCACCCCATAGTTAAGCCGCTTTACGTCAATTCTACCAAGAGTGAACTCGTGCACCAACTTAAGAAACTGGGGCCCCATCACATCCCAGAATTTTTTGTAGAAGATTACCGGGAACCCGTCCGGCCCCGGTGCCGTATTCACCCTCATGTTATTTAAGTTGTTGGTCACCTCTACTAGAGTAAAGGGGCGCACTAATGCATAGTTGTCCTCCCTCGAAACCTTCCATTGAGATTCCCACATATCCGGTCCGAGGGAAGCAGCCTCTCCTGATGTGGTCCCCAAAAACTGCCTATAAAATCCATCAATATGGGCTCTAAGCTCTGCTTCCCCCAGAGTACAAAATATCCCCGCCGAAGAGGGACCTAATCGTGCATCTACGCCGACAGCCATTTGCCACTGCATGAAGGAATTCCGTGTTAGCGTCCCCTTTTAGAACCCATCTCTGTTGCCCCCTCTACTGCCAATACATCTCTTCACATGTCAGTACGAAAATAATCTCCTCCTCCACCGCATAACGATGAGCCCACTCGTCATGTGATAAGCTGACGTTATCGTCTTGATGGTCCAGTTGCCTAATTTCTTGTAGAAGGGCTGCCTTTCAACGTACTAGATCACTCCCGATCTTTGCTCCCCACCCATGCAAGTGATGTTGAGCTCGACGAATACAGTGTTGACACTCATCCAAGGCATCACATAACGGACCATACCGATGAGGTCTATTTGTCCTGGCAGCACCCCAAATCCGTTTGATCATCTCTACAAATCTCGGTTGGTATAGCCACTGTTTGTCAAAAAAGAATCGTTTAGGGATTCTACGATGATTCTCCCCTGACTGTAGAATGAGGGGGTAATGATCCGATCCCAACCGAGTCTCAATAATGAGAGAGCTTCTGGGAACATTGACTCCCAATCCCTAGAGACAAAAACTCGGTCTAAAACATAGCGAACCGGATTGTCCTAAATATTGGTCCATGTATACCTGGCCCCCACCCGGTGAAGCTCGATAAGAGCTAACTCTGCCACCCATTCGTTAAACAAGTCCATCAATCCTCTATCACTAATTATCTGGTTGCTTTTATCCTCCGCACACTGGACTAGATTAAAGTCCCCCCCGATGACCACTAGGCATGTTGCGTTCGAGATCTTGATGTACAATTCTCTCAAGAAGTTGCGAGACCTTACGTAGTCTGCTAGCCTGTACACCACCACCAATTCCCATCTAAGGCTATTATTGAGTTGGAGCATATCTACTGCCAAAAAGAACTCCCCCTGGAGAACCATAGCACATCAAATGTGTTTTTATTCACCCCAACTAGAATGCCTCCCGATCTACCATTTGCTGGAACCCATTCCCAATGAAACGGGAGAGCTCCTGCAAAGGAATCAAGCTCATGCTGCAAGAAGGATGCGCGAATGGTTTCCTGGAGCCCCACGAAGTCTAGATGTTGGTCGCGGATGTACTGAATCAACTGTCTTCTTCGGTCCCAATGACCGAACCCTTTGAGGTTACAAATAATACCCCTCATTGCTCACCGATGGGGGACCAGGCCCCCGCCCCTTCAATCATTTGGGATACCTGGTAAATAGTGCCCCTGCCTCTTCCTCGGCCACTGATACGTCTCCAACGTATCTATAATTTTTGATTATTCCATGCTATTATATTATCCATCTTGGATGTTTTATATGCATTTATATGTTGTTTTATATGATTTTTGGGACTAACCTATTAACCTAGAGCCCAATGCCAGTTTCTGTTTTTTCCTGTTTTTGAGTTTTACAGAAAAGGAATACCAAACGGAGTACAATTGACGTGCCAATTTTTGATGATTTTTATGGACCAAAAGAAGCCTCCGGAATAAAAGAGTTGGGCCAGAAGAGTCCCGAGCCATCCACGAGGGTAGAGGGCGCGTCCTACCCCCCTGGGTGCGCCCCCCTATCTCGTGGACGACTCGGAGACCCCCCTGACGTGAGACCGACGCCAAAAATTCCTATAAATACAGAAACCCCCAGAAAGAAACCTAGATCGGGAGTTCCGCCGCCACAAGCCTCTGTAGGCACCAAAAAGACATCGGGACCCTGTTCCGGCACCCTGTCGGAGGGGGGAATCATCATCGGTGGCCATATTCATCATCCCGGCGCTCTCCATGACGAGGAAGGAGTAGTTCACCCTCGGGGATGAGGGTATGTACCAGTAGCTATGTGTTTGATCTCTCTCTCTCTCGTGTTCTTGATTCGGCACGATCTTGATGTATCGCGAGCTTTGCTATTATAGTTGGATCTTATGTTGTTTCTCCCCCTCTACTCTCTTGTAATGGATTGAGTTTTCCCTTTGAAGTTATCTTATCGGATTGAGTCTTTAAGGATTTGAGAACACTTGATGTATGTCTTACATGTGCTTATCTGTGGTGACAATGGGATATTCACGTGATCTACTTGATGTATGTTTTGGTGGTCAACTTTCGGGTTCAGTGACCTTGTGAACTTATGCATAGGGGTTGGCACACGTTTTCGTCTTGACTCTCCGGTAGAAACTTTGGGGCAATCTTTGAAGTTCTTTGTGTTGGTTGAATAGATCAATCTGAGATTGTGTGATGCATATCGTATAATCATACCCACGAATACTTGAGGTGACATTGGAGTATCTAGGTGACATTAGGGTTTTGGTTGATTTGTGTCTTTAGGTGTTATTCTAGTACGAACTCTAGGATAGATCGAACAGAAAGAATAGCTTCGTGTTATTTTACTATGGACTCTTGAATAGATCGATCAGAATGGATAACTTTGAGGTGGTTTCGTACCCTACACTAATCTCTTCGTTTGTTCTCCTCTATTAGTGACTTTGGAGTGACTCTTTGTTGCATGTTGAGGGATAGTTATATGATCCAGTTATGTTCTTATCGTTGAGAGAACTTGCACTAGTGAAAGTATGAACCCTAGGCCTTGATTCGAAGCATTGCAATACCGTTTCTGCTCACTTTTATTACTTGCTACCTTGCTGTTTTTATATTTTCATATTACAAACACCTATGTCTACCATCCATATTGCACTTGTATCACCATCTCTTCGCCGAACTAGTGCACCTATACAATTTACCATTATATTGGGTGTGTTGGGGACACAAGAGACTCTTTGTTATTTGGTTGCAGGGTTGTTTGAGAGAGACCATCTTCATCCTACGCCTCCCACGGATTGATAAACCTTAGGTCATCCACTTGAGGGAAATTTGCTACTGTCCTACAAACCTCTACACTTGAAGGCCCAACAACGTCTACAAGAAGAAGGTTGTATAGTAGACATCAAGCTCTTTTCTGGCGCCGTTGCCGGGGAGGCTAGATAAACGGCACTAACACCCCGTCAACTAAGCTCTTTTCTGGTGCCGTTTTCGGGGAGGTTAGTGCTTGAAGGTATATCTTTAGATCTTGCAATCGAATCTTTTAGTTGCTTGTTTTATCACTAATTTAGTCTATAAAAGAAAACTACACAAAAATGGAATTGAGGGTGCCTCATATGCTTCATCTTTTTAATACCTTTCGTGAAAATAAGGATTCCGATAATTGTGCCAAAGTGTTAGAAGAAGAATGCAATAAAATATTTGGCACTAAATTTTTGAATGATGAGCATGATTGCAATGTTGTTAGTATGAATTCTTTGAATATCCATGATGCTAATGATATGCAAAGCCACAAGCTTGGGGATGCTATGTTTGATGAATATGATATTTTTAGTCCCCCAAGTTTTGATGAGAATATTTATTTTTATGATAGCATGCCTCCTATTTATGATGATTATTGGGATGACATGTATGCTATAAATAATAATGGTAACCATGAAACTTGTCATCTTGATTTTAATTTTCAATTGGATTATGCCTCACATGATAGTTATTTTGTTGAGTTTGCTCCCACTCCTATTCATGAGAAGAAATTTGCTTATGTGGAGAGTAATAAAAATTCTATGCTTGTGGCTCATAAAAAGAATGCTTTATGTGATAGTTATATTGTTGAATTCATTCATGATGCTACTGAAAATTATTATGAGGGAGGAACATATGCTTGTAGGAATTGCAATAATATCAAGTTTCCTCTCTATATGCTTAAAGTTTTAAAGTTATGCTTGTTTTGCTTTCCTATGCTAGTTGATCCTTGTTCCCATAAATTGTTTGCTCACAAAATCCCTATGCATAGGAAGTGGGTTAGACTTAAAAGTGCTAGTAATATTCTTCATGATGCTCTCTTTATGTTTCAATTCTTATCTTTTATGTGAGCATCATTGAAATCATCATGCCTAGCTAGGGGCGTTAAACGTTAGCACTTGTTGGGAGGCAACCCAATTTTATTTTTCTTCTTTGACTTTTGCTCATGTTTAGTAATAAATAATCTATCTAGCCTCCGGTTAGATGTGGTTTTATGTTTTAATTAGTGTTTGTGCCAAGTAGAACCTTTGGGATGACTTGGGTGAAAGATAACGCGATCTTGCTGTAAAAAACAGAAACTCTGCAAACACAAGAATAATTGACATTTTTAACAGAAGAGTGCTTTTAGGTTGATTATTTTTGCATATGATTCATAGACAAATTCCTCACGTCCACAATTTATTTCAGAATTGTTGGAGTTACATAAGTATTCAAATGATACAGATTACTACAGACTGTTCTGTTTTTGACGGATTCTGTTTTCTATGTGTTGTTTGCTTATTTTGATGAATCTATGAGTAGTATCGGAGGGTATGAACCATAGAGAAGTTTTAATACAGTAGATATTACACCAATATGAATAAACAATGAGTTCACAACAGTACCTAAGTGGTGATTTATTTTCTTATACTAACAGAGTTTACGAGTTCTGTTGAGTTTTGTGTTGTGAAGTTTCCAAGTTTTGGGTAAAGATTTGATGGACTATGGAATAAGGAGTGGCAAGAGCCTAAGCTTGGGGATGCCCAAGGCACCCCAAGGTAATATTTAAGGACAACCAAGAGCCTAGGCTTGGGGATGCCCCGGATGGCATCCCCTCTTTCGTCTTCGTTCATCGGTAACCTTACTTGGAGCTATATTTTTATTCACCACACAATATGTGTTTTGCTTGGAGCGTCATTTTATTTTATTTTGTTTTGCTGGCTGTTTGAATAAAATCCCAAGTTCTGAAATTCTTAAATGTTAGAAAGTCTTCACACAGTTACATAATTATTCGACTACTCACTGATCTTCACTTATATCTTTTGGAGTAGTTTGTCATTTGCTCTAGTGCTTCATTTATATCTTTTTAGAGCACGGAGGTGGTTATATTTTGAAGAAATAGATGAACTCTCATGCTTCAATTATATTATTTTGAGAGTCTTAAACAGCATGTTAATTTGCTTGGGTTATAAAACTAGTCCTAATATGATGGGTATCCAAGAGGGATATAATAAAAACTTTCATATAAAGTGCATTGATTACTATGAGAAGTTTGATTCTTTATGATTGTTTTGAGATATGAAGATGGTGATATTAGAGTCATGCTAGTTGAATAGTTGTGAATTTGAGAGATACTTGTGTTAAAGTTTGTGATTCCCATAGCATGCACGTATGGTGAACCGTTATGTGATGAAGTCAGGGCATGATTTATTTATTGATTATCTTCCTTATGAGTGGCGGTCGGGGACGAGCGATGGTCTTTTCCTACCAATCTATCCCCCTAGGAGCATGCGCGTAGTACTTCGTCTCGATAACTAATAGATTTTTGCAATAAGTATGTGAGTTCTTTATGACTAATGTTGAGTCCATGGATTATACGCACCCTCACCCTTCCACCATTGCTAGCCTCTCTTCTGCCGCGCAACTTTTGTCGATACCATACACCCACCGTATACATTCCTCAAAACAGCCACCATACCTACCTATTATGGCATTTCCATAGCCATTCCGAGATATATTGCCATGCAACTTTCCACCTTTCCGTTTATTATGACACGCTTCATCACTGTCATATTGCTTTGCATGATCGTGTAGTTGACATCGTATTTGTGGCAAAGCCACCGTTCATAATTCTTTCATACATGTCACTCTTGATTCATTGCACATCCCGGTACACTGCCGGAGTCATTCATATAGAGTCATATTTTGTTCTAAGTATCGAGTTGTAATTCTTGAGTTGTAAGTAAATAAAAGTGTGATGGTCATCATTATTAGAGCATTGTCCCATGTGAGGAAAGGATGATGGAGACTATGATTCCCCCACAAGTCGGGATGAGACTCTGGACGAAAAATAAAAAAAGAGAAAAAAAGTGGCCATAAAAAAGAGAAGGCCCAAAAAAACAAAAAAAAGAGAGAAAAAGAGAGAAGGGGCAATGCTACTATCCTTTTACCACACTTGTGCTTCAAAGTAGCACCATGATCTTCATGATAGAGAGTCTCCTATGTTGTCACTTTCATATACTAGTGGGACTCTTTCATTATAGAACTTGGCTTGTATATTCCAATGATGGGCTTCCTCAAAATGCCCTAGGTCTTCATGAGCAAGCGAGTTGGATGCACACCCACTTAGTTTCTTTTGTTGGGCTTTCATACACTTATAGCTCTAGTGCATTCGTTGCATGGCAATCCCTACTCACTCACATTGATATCTATTGATGGGCATCTCCATAGCCCATTGATACGCCTAGTTGATGTGAGACTATCTTCTCCTTTTTGTCTTCTCCACAACCACCATATTCTATTCCACCTATAGTGCTATGTCCATGGCTCACGCTCATGTATTGCGTGAAGATTGAAAAAGTTTGAGAACATCAAAAGTATGAAACAATTGCTTGGCTTGTCATCGGGGTTGTGCATGATTTAAATATTTTGTGTGATGAAGAAAGAGCATAGCCAGACTATATGATTTTGTAGGGATAGCTTGCTTTGGCCATGTTATTTTGAGAAGACATGATTGCTTTGTTAGTATGCTTGAAATATTATTGTTTTATGTCAATATTAAACTTTTGTTTTGAATCTTATGGATCTGAATATTCATGCCACAATAAAGAAGATTACATTGATAAATATGTTAGGTAGCATTCCACATCAAAAATTCTGTTTTTATCATTTACCTACTCAAGGACGAGAAGGAATTAAGCTTGGGGATGCTTGATACGTCTCCAACGTATCTATAATTTGTAATTATTCCATGCTATTATATTATCCATCTTGGATGTTTTATATGCATTTATATGCTGTTTTATATGATTTTTAGGACTAACCTATTAACCTAGAGCCTAGTGCCAGTTTCTGTTTTTTCCTTGTTTTTGAGTTTTACAGAAAAGGAATACCAAACAGAGTACAATTGGCGTGCCAATTTTTGATGAATTTTTATGGACCAAAAGAAGCCTCCGGAGTAAAAGAGTTGGGCCAGAAGAGTCCCGAGCCATCCACGAGGGTGGAGGGCGCGCCCTACCCCACTGGGCGCGCCCCCCTATCTCGTGGACGACTCGGAGACCCCCCTTACGTGAGACCGACGCCAAAAATTCCTATAAATACAGAAACCCCTAGAAAGAAACCTAGATCGGGAGTTCCACCGCCGCAAGCCTCTGTAGCCACCAAAAACCAATCGGGACCCTGTTCCGGCACCCTGCCGAAGGGGGAATCATCACCGGTGGCCATATTCATCATCCCAGCGCTCTCCATGACGAGGAGGGAGTAGTTCACCCTCGGGGCTGAGGGTATGTACCAGTAGCTATGTGTTTGATCTCTCTCTCTCTCTCTCTCGTGTTCTTGATTCGGCACGATCTTGATGTATCATGAGCTTTGCTATTATAGTTGGATGTTATGATGTTTCTCGCCCTCTACTCTCTTGTAATGGATTGAGTTTTCCCTTTGAAGTTATCTTATCGGATTGAGTCTTCAAGGATTTGAGAACACTTGATGTATATCTTGCATGTGCTTATCTGTGGTGACAATGGGATATTCACATGATCTACTTGATGTATGTTTTGGTGATCAACTTGCGGGTTCAGTGACCTTGTGAACTTATGCATAGGGGTTGGCACACGTTTTCGTCTTGACTCTCCGGTAGAAACTTTGGGGCACTCTTTGAAGTTCTTTGTGTTGGTTGAATAGATCAATCTGAGATTGTGTGATGCATATCGTATAATCATACCCACGGATACTTGAGGTGACATTGGAGTATCTAGGTGACATTAGGGTATTGGTTGATTTGTGTCTTTAGGTGTTATTCTAGTACGAACTCTAGGATAGATCGAACAGAAAGAATAGCTTCGTGTTATTTTACTATGGACTCTTGAATAGATCGATCAGAAAGGATAACTTTGAGGTGGTTTCGTACCCTACACTAATCTCTTCGTTTGTTCTCCTCTATTAGTGACTTTGGAGTGACTCTTTGTTGCATGTTGAGGGATAGTTATATGATCCAGTTATGTTATTATCATTGAGAGAACTTGCACTAGTGAAAGTATGAAGCCTAGCCATTGTTTTGAAGAATTGCAATACCGTTTCCGCTCACTTTTATTACTTGCTACCTTGCTGTTTCTATATTTTCAGATTAGAAAAACCTATATCTACCATCCATATTGCACTTGTATAACCATCTCTTCGCAGAACTAGTGCACCTATTCAATTTACCATTGTATTGGGTGTGTTGGGGACACAAGAGACTCTTTGTTATTTGGTTGCAGGGTTGTTTGAGAGAGACCATCTTCATCCTATGCCTCCCACGGATTGATAAATCTTAGGTCATCCACTTGAGGGAAATTTGCTACTGTCCTACAAACCTCTGCACTTGGAGGCCCAACAACGTCTACAAGAAGAAGGTTGTATAGTAGACATCAGCCACGACCCCGACCCCGACCTCTCCTGCCACCACGACCCAAGACCGCATGAGTTGGTGACAGTGCCTTCTCCTTGGCACTATCGTCAAGGCTCGGTGCGTTCGCCTAGGCCAACCGCATTCGCTCCAAGTCCCTGCGCGCGATGGCCTCCGTGATCTTGGCTTGGGCATCCTCTTGAGCCCGAAAGCCCTCCAGCACCTCTAATGGAGACTGATCCTCGGATCCTAGGATCACGTTACAGTCCTTGGCCACCCAGAGAAGGTGTGCATCCGACGCAAGAGCTAAAACCTTAAAGGATGACATTAATTGAGTAATTGGGTTGGAAGCTATACCTTGCATAGATTTGTTGTCTCTGAGCGTCATAGCCTTGTCCATCATCTTGGAGGCCATGGAAGCCGCTGATGTCTACTACGCAACTTTATTCTTGTAGACACATGTTGGGCCTCCAAGCGCAGAGTTTTATAGGACAGTAGCAATTTTCCCTCAAGTGGATGGCCTAAGGTTTGTCAATCCGTCGGAGGCGTAGGATGAATATAGTCTCTCTCAAACGACCCTGCAACAAAATACAAGAAATCTCTTGTGTCCCCAGCACACCCAATACAATGGCAAATTGTATAGGTGCACTAGTTCAGCAAAGAGATGGTGATAATTGTGTAATATGGATGGTAGAAATATGTTTTTATAACCTGAATAAATAAAAACAACAAGGTAGCAATTGATAAAAGTGAGCACAAACGGTGTTGCAATGCTTGAAAACAAGGCCTAGGGTCCGTACTTTCGCTAGTGCATGATGTCGCTTGAAGCTACGTTGGTATTTCCCCAAAGAGGAAGGGATGATGCAGCACGGCGGCGGTAGGTATTTCCCTCAGATATGAAACCAAGGTTATCGAACCAGTAGGAGAACCAAGAAACACAACGTAAACAGCCCCTGCACACAGATAACAAATCCTCGCAACCCGACGTGTTAAAGGGGTTGTCAATCCCATCCGGGGTACGACGCCTCAAGACAGGAAAATGGACGTGAGATAAATTGTAGTAGATTGATAGATCGAACGCCAAATAAAATAAATAGAAATAAAACGCAGCAAGGTATTTTTGTATTTTTGGTTTAATAGATCTGAAAATAAATGCAAAGGAAAAGTAGATCGCAAAGGGAAATATATGAGAAAGAGACCCCGGGGCCGTAGGTTTCACTAGTGGCTTCTCTCGAGAAAAATAGCAAACGGTGCATTAACAAATTACTGTTGGGCAATTGATAGAACTTCAAATAATCATGACGATATCCAGGCAATGATCATTATATAGGCATCACGTCCAAGATTAGTAGACCGACTCCTGCCTGCATCTACTACTATTACTCCACACATCGACCGCTATCCAGCATGCATCTAGTGTATAAAGTTCATGGAAAAACTGAGTAATGCAATAAGAACGATGACATGATGTAGACAAGATCTACCTATGTAGAGATATACCCCATCGTTTTATCCTTAGAAGCAATGATACATACGTGTCGTTTCCCCTTCTGTCACTGGGATCAAGCACCGTAAGATCGAACCCACTACAAAGCACCTCTTCCCATTGCAAGATAAATAGATCAAGTTGGCCAAACAAAACACAAATATCGGAGAAGAAATACGAGGCTATAAGAAATCATGCATATAAGAGATCAAAGAAACTCAAATAACTTTCATGGATATAAAAAGATATAACTGATCATAAACTCAAAGTTCATCAGATCCCAACAAACACACCGAAAAAGAGTTACATCATATGGATCTCCAAGAGACCATTGTATTGAGAATTCAGCGAGAGAGAGGAAGCCATCTAGCTACTAACTATGGACCCAAAGGTCTACAAAGAACTACTCACGCATGATCGGAGAGGCACCAATGGAGGTGGTGAATGCCATCCGAGATGGTGTCTAGATTGCATCTGGTGGTTCTGGACTCTGCGGCGGTTGGATGAATATTTCGTCGACTCCCCTAGGGTTTTGGGAATATCGGGGTATTTATAGAGCAAAGAGGCGGTCCGGGGGGCACCCGAGGTAGGCACAACCCACCATGGCGTGCCTGGGCCTCCTGGCGCGCCCTGGTGGGTTGTGCCTCCTCGGGGCACCCCCAGGCGCAGCCAGGGCCCATTATGTTCCTTCTGGTCCATAATAATTCTCCGTGAAGTTTTGTTGCATTTGGACTCCGTCTGGTATTGATTTCCTACGATGTAAAAAACATGCAAAAAACAACAACTAGCACTTGACACTATGTCAATAGGTTAGTACCAAAAAATGATATAAAATGATTATAAAACATCCAAGATTAATAATATAACAGCATGGAACAATCAAAAATTATAGATATGTTGGAGACATATCAGCATCCCAAAGCTTAACTCCTACTCGTCCTCGAGTAGGTAAGTGATAAAAACAGAATTTTTGATGTGGAATGCTGCCTAACATGTCATATCATATTCTTTTCTTTATAGCATGGACAATTGGAATTTTTTGTGATTCAAAGCAATAGTATACTTTTGACATAATAATTTAGATACTCAAGCATATCAACAAGCAACGATGTCTTTCAAAATATCAACGCTAAAATAAGTTATCCCTAGCCCATCATGCTCAAACATTGATCCATTCATGAAACACGCTCGAATATTAGCTACACCCAATACTTAAGTACGATCATATTGCTACCTAGTTAATGCTTTTGTAAGAGAAGATGGAGACTCAAATTCAAAAATAAAAATTGCATAAAGTAAAAGAAAGGCCCTTCATAGAGGGAAGTAGGGATTTGTAGAGCTGCCACAGCTCAAAGCGAAAAATTAGAGATAAAAAACATTTTGGGAGGTGTATCCATCCCACCAATGAAAACGACTTAGAGTTCCCAACACTTTCCATGCTAGATATATCATAGGCGGTTCCCAAACAGAAAATAAAGTGTATTCCTTTTTCCACCATACTTTCCATTTCCATGGCTAGCCGTATCCACGGTTGCCCTCCATACCAACACTTTCCAAGGAATTTATTATTTGACAACATAAAGTAAATTCATTTTTGCATTTCGGGACTAGGCATCCCTAAAACCTTTGCCTTACTCTCGTGCAATGACAAGTGAATAAACACTCATCGTGAGAATAACACATCCAGCATGGAAAATATTAGCCACCCCTCACCGCTCCGCGAGCGAAACAAACACACGAAAGAGAAGTTTATTTTGAAAATTAGAGATGGCACATGCAAATTTTCTTAGAACGGCAAAAGAATACCGCATATATGTAGATATAGTGGACTCATGTGGCAAAACTGGTTTAAAGGATTTTGGATGCACAAGTAAAGGTCATACTTGGTGCAAAGTGAAGGCTAGCAAAAGATTGAGAAGCGACCAACCAAGAAACGAATAATCTCATAAGCAAGCATTAAGCATAATTAACACCGAATAATGCACCACAAGTAGGATATAATTTCATTGCATGACTATTGACTTTCGTGCTTGCATAGGGAATCACAAACCTTAACACCAATATTCTTACGAAAGCATAATTACTCATCAACACAACTCACATATCACATCATCATATCTCAAAACTATTACTAAGAACCAAGTTTATTTTGTCCAATGATCTTCATGAAAGTTTTTATTATATCCCTCTTGGATATCTATCACTTTGGGACTAATTTTCATGTGTTGCTTTTCATAAGCTCAAACAAATATAAGTGAAGATCAAGAGCATAATTCTTTTTCTTTCTCTCAAAATAATTTAAGTGAAGCAAGAGAGAATTTCTTGAAAATTTTACTAACTCTAAAATAAATCTAAGTGAAGCTAGATAGCATTTCTTCAAAAATACTAAGCACACCGTGCTCAAAAAGATATAAGTGAAGCACTAGAGCAAGTCCATAGCTCATAAAAAATTTAAGTGAAGCATAGAGAGCAATTCTAACTAGTCATGAAATAATTTTGGCTCTCTCAAATAGGTGTGTCCAGCAAGTATTAATAACTTAAAACACAAAATAAAACAAAAAAAGACTCATATCATACAAGACGCTCCAAGCAAAACACATATTATGTGAAGAATACAAATATAGCTTCGAGTAAAACACCGATGGTCATTAGAAGAAAGATGGGATGCCACTCGGGGGCATCCCCAAGCTTAGTTGGTTGCTCATTTTTGGATAATAGCTTGGGATGCCAGGGCATCCCCAAGCTTAGGCTCTTCTATCCTTCCTTCATCCATCGTAAGATAACCCAAAACTTGAAAAATTCAATCACACAAAACTCAACAAAACCTTCATGAGATCCGTTAGTATAAGAAAGCAAACCACTACTATAAGTATTGTGCCAAAGTAATTCATATTTTGTTTTTGTATTATATCTACTGTATTCCAACTTTTCTATGGCAAAAACTCAGCAAAGAAAACCATAGAGCCATCAAAATAAGCACACAACATAAAGAAAACAGAATCTGTTAAAACAGAACAGTCTGTAGCAATCTAACTATTTCGATTACTTCTGTAACTCCAAAAATTTTGGAAAAAATAGGATGACCAGGGTAATTTGCATATTAATCTTCTGCAAAAAGAATTGGCATTTTATCACGTTCTGGTGATTTTTAACAATTTTTTCGTGAGTGCACAAGTTTCTGTTTTTCAGCAAGATCAAACAACTATCACCCAAGAAGATCCTATAGGTTTTACTTGGCACAAACACTAATTAAAACACAAAAAACACAATCATACCAATAGCATAATTGTCCAAACAACAGAAAGAAAAAAAGAAAAAATAAATTTTATTCATTGGGTTGCCTCCCAACAAGCGTTATAGTTTTACGCCCTTAGCTAGGCATAAAGCAAGGATCTAAGTTTTGTCATCTTTGTCCAACTCTCCAATCAAGCACTTAGAATCCTTAAGGGATTTAGCATAAAGATCTTCAATAACAACACTACTTGGAATAAATTGAAAGAATTCATTCTTGCAAAAAAAAAAGGATCTCTTATTACTTCAACAAAATCCGGGTGAATACTAATCATCTTAAGATCTTCTTTATTACCAGTACTAGAAGTTGCACCCTTGTTCTTGGTAGCTTGAGTAACTTTGCCAATTTTTACGGGATTTTTTTCAATAGTTTTAGCCGAAACAAAAGCCGTGCTTAGATTACTAAATATTTCTTCTAGTTTATCAATCCGAGACGGGCTTTCTTCTATTCTTTCATGGATTACGGTACCCTTTTCTTTTAACAACTTAAAAATTTCTCCCGCTTTTGACCCAATCTTGGTTGCAAAATTATGCATCTTTTTATCTATAATTTCCATATGATCTTTGGTGAGCATTTTCTTTCCAATAACACCTAGTCTTTCCATAACATGCTCAAGAGTCAAAGTCGTTTCATTAATCATAAGAGGTGATGAGCCCACTAATTTTCCCATAGCATTAAAGGCATCAAGAGAAGGACACATCAAGAAATTTCCACCTGTAATCGTATCAAGGACAAATCTGTACCAAGTGGTGATGCCAGCATAAAAATAACATAGAAGAACAACGGTAGATTGCTTACGAATAGATCTATTATGAGCATTGCAAATTCTATACCAAGCGTCTTTTAAATTTTCTCCTCCCCTTTGTTTAAAGTTGAGAACCTCGTTCTCGGGAGTGGAAGAAATAGAGGAAGAACTATCCATAGTAACGGCAAACAAAGTTGCAAACAAAAACATATCTGACAAGAAAACGGCGAACGGAAAAAGAGAGGCGAATAAAACGGCAAATTTTTGTGAAGTGGCGGAGAGGAAAATTAGAGGCAAATGGCAAATAATGTAAATTTCGAGGAGATGAGAATTGTGATAAGGAACCTAGTATATGCTGAAGATCCTCCCCGGCAACGGCGCCAGAAATTCCTTTTCATGCCGCTTGAAGCTACATCGGTATTTCCCCAAAGAGGAAGGGATGATGCAGCACATCGGCGGTAGGTATTTCCCTCAGATATGAAACCAAGATTATCGAACCAGTAGGAGAACCAAGCAACACAACGTAAACAGCCACTGCACACAGATAACAAATCCTCGCAACCCGACGTGTTAAAGGGGTTGTCAATCCCTTCCGGGGTACGGCGCCTCAAGATAGGCAAACGAACGTGAGATAAATTGTAGTAGATTGATAGATCGAACGCCAAATAAAATAAATAGAAATAAAACGCAGCAAGGTATTTTTGGTTTAATAGATCTGAAAATAAATGCAAAGGAAAAGTAGATCGCAAAGGCAAATATATGAGAAAGAGACCCGAGGGCCGTAGGTTTCACTAGTGGCTTCTCTCGAGAAAAATAACAAACGGTGGGTAAACAAATTACTGTTGAGCAATTGATAGAACTTCAAATAATCATGAAGATATCCAGGCAATGATCATTATATAGGCATCACGTCCAAGATTAGTAGACAGACTCCTGCCTGCATCTACTACTATTACTCAACACATCGACCGCTATCCAGCATGCATCTACTGTATTAAGTTCATGGAAAAATGGAGTAATGCAATAAGAAAGATGACATGATGTAGACAAGATCTACCTATGTAGAGATAGACCCCATCGTTTTATCCTTAGTAGCAACGATACATACGTGTCGTTTCCCCTTTTGTCACTGGGATCAAGCACCGTAAGATCGAACCCACTACAAAGCACCTCTTCCCATTGCAAGATAAATAGATCAAGTTGGCCACCCAAAACCCAAATATTGGAGAAGAAATACGAGGCTATAAGCCATCATGCATATAAGAGATCAAAGAAACTCAAATAATTTTCATGGATATAAAAAGATATAACTGATCATAAACTCAAAGTTCATCAGATCCCAACAAATACACCGCAAAAAGAGTTAGATCATATGGATCTCCAAGAGACCGTTGTATTGAGAATTCAGCGAGAGAGAGGAAGCCATCTAGCTACTAACTATGGACCCGAAGGTCTACAAAGAACTACTCACGCATCATCGGACAGGCACCAATGGAGGTGGTGAACCCCATCCGAGATGGTGTCTAGATTGGATCTGGTGGTTCTGGACTCTGTGGCGGCTGGATGAATATTTCGTCGACTCCCCTAGGGTTTTGGGAATATTGGGGTATTTATAGAGCAAAGAGGCGGTCCGGGGGGCACCCGAGGTGGGCATAACCCACCAGGGCGTGCCTGGGCCTCCTGGCGCGCCCTGGTAGGTTGTGCCTCCCTCGGGGCACCCCCCCCCCCCCCAGGCGCAGCCAGGGCCCATTATGTTCCTTCTGGTCCATAAAAATTCTCTGTGAAGTTTCGTTGCATTTGGACTCCGTCTGATATTGATTTCCTGCGATGTAAAAAAACTGTAGAAAACAGCAACTGGCACGTGGAACTATGTCAATAGGGTAGTACCAAAAAATGATTCCAATGACTATAATATGATTATAAAACATCCAAGATTGATAATATAACAGCATGGAACAATCAAAAATTATTGATACATTGGAGACGTATCAGTGCTATCTCCCAACAATGTTAATATAATTGGATCATATAACCATTCCTCAAAGTGCGATGAAGAATCACTCCAAAGTTCCTATCTAGCGGAGAACATAAGAATAAATCGTTTGTAGGGTACGAAACCACCTCGAAGCTATTCTTTCCGTTTGATCTATTCAAGAGTTCGTACTAAAATAACATAAAGCTATTCTTTCCGTTCTATCTATCCTAGAGTTCGTACTAAAATAACACCAAAGCATGAGCGCCCCCTTCCCTCCCCCGACGGCCCGGCATGAGCGCCCCCTGAGGCTCCCGGACACCGCCGCCTCCCCCCAACAAGATGCGCTGCGCGGGGGTCTCCTCGCGAGCATGCACGCTAGCTGGCATGGATTCCCCCCGCGGTGCCGCCACCACGGCCTCGCACGCATCCACCTCCGCCGCCCCAAGCGCCCCGATGCGCCGCCCAGGCCTCCCCGCCCAAAGGAGAGTGCTCGGCCAGCCCTGACCGGCGAGCCACCCGCCGGAATCACCCCTCCGGCAGTGGCACCCAGCGCAGGGGAGCGAGGGGAAACGGACAGAAGCGCACCATGCGAGCTCTCACCAATGGTCATATTTTCTCGGACCCACGCATAGCCTCTACAATTTACTTGGTCTGTCAACCTCGTCGAAGGCGCTAAGCCCGTAGCTGCTCGTGTGTACTAATGGCCCTACCCGTGTTTCCCAGTTCGTCGTCTTCACGCCGAATGTAATAATAGTGCACAGACAGAGGTGATAACCACATAAGAAATTTGGAGATGTGCAAGGATTTGATCTTCCCTCAAAAGATTCATAAAATTGGAGCCACTGGGCTTCTAGTAAAACAGAGATCGGTGTCGGCACATCATAGCCTGCTGAATAACCACACAAGACAAGATATTTATTCCGTAAGCTGCTTAACTCCAATTTTGCTTTAAGTTTCATAAAATGGCCGAATTATTTGCAATCAATCTTGCAGCCAGCACCCTAGCATTTTGCAGTGAAGGCCATAAAGTTTTGATTTTGTTCCAAAAAAGGCCAAAATTTCGACAAGTTGTGAGAATTTTTGATTGAAATTTCAGCAGCATAACACGTGGGGAAGAATCCAAATCAGGAAGATGACTTGTTATTCATTCCAAAATTTCATCCATGCACACCAAGTCAGTCAATACACTACAATGGATGACGCTTAACCCATTCCATGCCATCATCCTACCAAATCATTTCCACAACAGAACATTTTTTTGAAGGACTAGCAATTGTTGGCTATTTCATTGGCATTAGCAGAAAGCAAGCGGAAGAGTACAAAGGTGGAGATGTCCTAGGACAAATTTTGGGAAAAGAAATACACGAGCTGGTTCCGGCATTCGACAGTCTGCTGGTCCCCTAAATCAACAAAACACTGATCTCTCACGGCGGTTCCCCGAAGGGGCTCTCTAAACACTCTGCGCCCGCTAGTCTCCATAGTTCAATAGAGTTTCTGATCTCGCGGATGACGTCCAGGGCAGACGGGAGCTTCTTCTTGAAGGTACCCACAACTCCCAGCTCGCAAGCAGCACCATCGTTTTTGTCCCTCTTTGGTGAGCAGCCTCCGTGCGCTAGATGATGTCCCTTACTATCTCCAGCGGCTCCAGCTGGTGCCAATCTTCCCGGGGAATTAGCTGCCCCACCCCCCCCCCCCCCCCCCCCCCCAGGTGGCCAGCCGGTTCCAGACATGCAGCACCACTCAGCAGGTCCAGAGAAGGTGTTGCGTTGTTTCCAGATTGCGTACACAAAGCTGGCAGAAGTAACCGTTTGCGCCATCCACGTCGCTGCAATCCTATCATTGCACCATAGACGGTTTTGCAAGGCTAGCCAGGCAAACATCTTGATCTTCCCCGATGCCCATGTCTTCCAGATATGATCAAAATCTGAGGCATACCTTCCTTGAAACTGCAAGTCGAAGGCGGAACTTGCCGTGTATACTCCTTTGGGGTCATGGTTCCAACGAATGCTATCACTGATGTTGCCATGCAGCGTGACTGCCGCAACTCTAATCTAGCGCTGCATGTGGAGGAATGCCGGCAGGAGGTGTTGCACGTTTCCGTGGGCAAGGTCAGTGATACAAGTGTCATCGCGCAAGGCCTGCTGGACTGACCTATTTTGCGTCGGGAGTGCTTGAGGAGCTCCGGGTAGGCTTGGGCCAGTGTATCGGGCCTGAAAACACAGCTAACAAGCTAATCCCACACCACCACAAACTAGGTCAGCTCATGGATGAATCTAACAGCTTCCACTACTGAACTGTTGGCCCTTCCTTGGTCACGGGTACCACAAACTAGGCCAGCTCATGGATGAATCTAGAAGATCACATACCTTATTATAGCTAGACCGGTGTGGCGCAAGAGGGTTGATCATTAGATGGCCAGTTGCCAGAGCCCGGAGCGAGCGACGACGATGAGTCGAGCATTCCTGTATCTGGTCTGGTGGTGGAAAAATGGAGGCCCCATTTGTCGTCTGTGTACATGGTGCACCGCATCAAACCGTCGCGCCTCATCTTCTCCAACATGGACAATCAAGCTGGTGAGGCGGTACCGGTCAAGGCCTGCCTGCCTCGCCCAACCATGACCTTGTGCCCATCAATCCGGAGTCCGACCATGGACTTCGCGCTCTTCGGCCGCGCCAAGGATAATATCGTCGCCATGGACAACAAAGGGAGAACGGTCCTCTACAACGATGCTCGGCGGGCCGTCTCCCCGCTGCCCAACATGAAGTATTTCAAGCATCAGCCCGTGTCGCTCGCTGTCGGCAACGATCTGTTTGTCATGGCCAACCCACCCTCCGCCGACGACGACGCGTCGACGCCATCCGCGGAGGTGCTCATCGACCCGATGTACTGGCCTCCCAAAGATGTGCCATACGCCCCTACATGGCCTGGCATCCCATCCCGCCGCCTCCCTATGCGAAGCCGGGGAACGGCCCGGATGGCTACGTCCGGTCCTGCACAGTGGTCGCTGACGACGAAGAGTCCTACGTCTGCGTCTCCGCAAAGATGCACCGCCACTACTAGAAAAAAGGCTACTAGCAGCGCGGGTAAAATGGCTATTAGCAGCGCGGGTACCCGCGCTACTAGTATCGCTCTACAGCTAATAGTTAGTAGTAGCGTGGGTTAAACCCGCGCTACTACTAACTTTGTTAGTAGTAGCGTGTGCCACCCACGCTACTGCTATTACGTACAGGCGCTACTACTAATGAAATAGTAGTAGCGTGGGTAAACAACCAACGCTACTAGTATCCTATATATATATTAGTAGCGCTCAGTTTCCTCTCCATGCTACTACTAACTTATTAGGAATTAAAAAAATTAAACCAATACACATCATTACAAATACAAGATTTATAATAAACCAGCATTAGAACACATCCAGTAAGAGCATACATAATTGACATGGGCTCCTGTTTCATGGTTAACTGGACACCGAAGCCAATAAATGAGCCAAAACCCCATCATTATGCATTGGTACTCACGATTGACCACTTCAAAGAACATGCAAGTATGTATGTCATTAACAATTGCAAACGTAGTTGTTGTACCTACTATCACACAGTTCCTCATTCTACCTGTTCTCACTCCAATAATAAGAAAAATGAAAAGGAAAAATAGAGATAATCTGCCGCAATTGCACTTCGGTGTCATGGATTCAGTCTGCCGCTTCAACATCTCATTATCCTGCAGCAATGGAAATTTGCCCCAGAATTACCTTTTGCAACTCTTCAAATCTCTTCTTTGAAGTAGACAGTGAGGTCTTAACCTACAAACAAAGATTGTCCTATAAGCATTGCAGACTTCAATCATGGGAGACTATAAGAGTGTACAAGGCATATACATAAAATGGAACCAACCTTTAAAAGTTCATCTTGTAGCTCCCTATTTTTGGCCAATTCAGTGTCATATTGTGCGCATCTGTGATAACCTCCAGGTAAGATCTCTGCACAAACCTTCCCACTCTGTTGCTATCTTCTACCTATGAATGAAAACAGACCTTACTGGTCAGAGAAGCAAATGTGAAAGTTGATTACAACATGTATGCTAAGTCGCTAACCCATAGAGACAACTAGACCAAATGTGAAAGCTTCCCATGTTGCCAAGGAAGTATATGAGCACCCCTCGAAACATCAATTAGCATACATATACATCTCAAATCATATTTAGTATGTGTCTAGTCATCCTACGATTGCCTGAGCTCAGAACTGCATTTCTTATAAAAGCTTTAGACATGTTCAGGAAACACATGTAGGAGATGACAAGTGTACAGATCACCCATTTTTATAGGTTCAAAGACAGACAACAAATATTAACTAGAAAGAATTAGATGACAGCGAAGCTTAAAGCTGCAATAAGAAACATGTATTAGACCCCACAAGGCCGCAACCCCTGTCACTACACTGTCCACACCACACAAAAGCTAAAGTCTGCAGGTTAAAGTCAGATCAGGGAGAATGAAGTAATGAATTGGCAGAGATCCATCTCTTAGCATTACCTGATCATCAAGCATCTTTGAGAAATCCTTGAGAACACGGCGACGGTCTTCCTCTCCCTGTTGGAGCTGCTACCCATATTGTTTTACTTTCTTCTTCATCAGCTTGTAGTTTATATAGTAACTGTAAACATTGAATCAGCAATGCAACGTTAAAAAATTGGTAGCCAAGGCCAAGTGTGCAATTTTTTTACACCAATTAGATGGGCACTCAATTGCAATGTTTCTTTATCTTCTTGTTCAGTAAACATGGTAAGAAATCGAGATAAGTTTCATCAGAAGCAGTTGACAGAATATTTGGAGAACTCAATGATACAGGTCAGTACAACGTGAAAAAAAAAAACCTGAATCATACCCTCTCCACTCTGGAACTTGGCCGGCCGTCAACTTTTTCCCAAACCTAACCATCTTGACTTGAATATGTTAATCTGCCAAGAAATATAAAGACATGTCAGTAGCACAACCAGAGAAACCAGATTTTAGTGTAATTGCTCAGATGCAAGTGCAACAAAATGCAAGAAGCTGTTAAGGCACCACTCTGCTTAGTATATCCCAGGTGCTTTCTGCAATCATATGGCGCAGACACATCAACAAGGAGGTGGTCTTGGAAAGTTCAGAGAAGTTGTGGGCATTTTAAGTGGAACAGATGACAAACTCGTAAGGCGACTAAGGAATGGACGCAAATAAGAAATCCCCAACATATACGCCCCTGAAAACTCAGGGCAGTACCAAAGAATTGGGGCAAGTTACTTATGTAGGTGCAAAATTATATAGCCTCTCAGTTCTTGCTATGGATTCTTCAGTCCTTTTCCACAGGCCTAACATATATAACCAATCACAGAAGGATGACCAACATGTCACAGTCCCAGAAACTGCTATAAAATACAAGTAGGCGCAAACGTCTATTTTCACTTACTAATTGACGTTTCTATCAGACAATCGTGGAAGCGATCAACAACTGTTTATCTTTCTACATCAACTTGGACAGTTAACAGTAAGCAAAGATAGCATTATAATCCCAGTCAACTACGTATATAACTAGAAAAAAATGATGAAAACAAGACTGTCCAACCAATTGACTACAATTATTGAGGAGCTGCATGGAGAGTGCTAGTATGAAAATCGGCCTTGCAATCTAGGCTCGATCGAAACTGAAAGTGGAGTACTAATTACCGCTACTACTAGTCACGAATCCAGGCAGAACACAACAGAGATGAACTAAAAACAAACAAATTAAGCCGCCGCTGCGCACACAGAAAAGACAAGTAACCGGCCCGCTGCTCCGCACTAGTAGCAGCAGCAGGAGGGTCGGAGGAGCAAGTAGTAGGACCTCCGGCGGGCCGTCTGCATCGGCGGTGGGCAAGAGGGAGCCCTCCCCGCGCCGCGCCACGCCCGGAGAAGGGGGTCCCTAGCTAGGGTTCGGGGCCAGCACAAGGGCACGGCGAGGAGGAGGATCCGCGCGTGGACGCCCGCTTGGCCATGAACGCAGGACGCGGATCTCGCGCGTGAACGCGAGATGCAGCGGGTGGGTCGCGACGGCCTGAGCTAGTGCTTCGGGCGCCAAGAGAGGCAGCGGCTCTGTCCATGGCAGTGGCTGCTGGTGAGGTGGGGGCGCCGGCGGTGGGGTTGGGGGAGAGGAGGTTGTCGGCGTCGGCGGCGGTAACGGGTTGGTTGGGGGAATCGTGGGGATTGGAGGAGAAACACAGAGACAAAGGCGGAGGAGGGGTGAGAGGCAGAGGTGGCGGCGGCAAGGAGATCACTTAGTAGTACCCGACGCTAACTCAACGCTACTACTATAGCATGTCCCGGGTGCACGAGGAAGATCACTTAGTAGTAGCGTGGGGTATATAACCCGCGCTACTACTATGAACTTAGTAGTATCGTGGTTTATAAATCGCGCTACTACTACGGCCGGTCTCGAGGGGCACGGTGGAAATCACTTAGTAGTAGCGAACCCGCACTACTACTATCAACTTAGCAGTAGCGGAGGTTATAAACCCGCGCTACTAGTAAGTAGCAGTAGCAAGGGATATAAACCCACGCTACTAGTAAGCGTCTGCCTATAAGTTTTTCCTAGTAGTGCGCACCTACTTCTATGACATGAAGACGAACATGTGGCGCCCCGACATCGGCGTTGGCGACTGGATCAAGCTGGGAGACTGTGAGCTGCTATTCTCCAGGCCCACCGTGTTCACCAAGGAGCTCGATGTCTAGTTCGGCTTGTCGGATAGAGACGAGGACATCCTCTGCGCCTCGGAACTGTTGCAAGGCGCGGTGAGCCGCGAGTGGGCGGGCTTCACAGTGCCCAAGGGGCACTACCACGCACCGGTGCAGTCATTCCTCGTGCACCCTGGAGCCGACGGCCGATTCTGCATCGCCAAATTATCACAGAACGGAAGAGGTCAGAAATTGGTCACGCTCATCGGCATGGAGGTGACGTGCTATGGCGATGGCGAAGCTGATCTCTGCCTCGTCAAGCATAAGACGTACCATTACAGAGGATTAGGCGAAACAACAACAACAACAACCCCCGACATCGGCGTTGGCGACTGGATCAAGGTGGGCGACTGTGAGCTGCTATTCTCCAGCCCCCCGTGTTCACCAAGGAGCTCGACGTCTAGTTCGGCTTGTCGGATAGAGACGAGGACATCCTCTGCGCCTCGGAACTATTGCAAGGCGCGGTGAGCCGCGAGTGGGCAGGCTTCACAATGCCCAAGGGGCACTACCACGCACCGGTGCAGTCATTCCTCGTGCACCCTGGAGCCGACGGCCGATTCTGCATCGCCAAACTATCACAGAACGCAAGAGGTCAGAAATTGGTCACGCTCATCGGCGTGGAGGTGACGTGCTATGGCGATGGCGAAGCTGATCTCTGCCTCGTCAAGCATAAGACGTACCATTACAGAGGATTAGGCAAGGATAACCCCGTATGCGTACTCTAACAACAACAACAACAACAACAACAACAACCCCCGACATCGGCGTTGGCGACTGGATCAAGGTGGGCGACTGTGAGCTGCTATTCTCCAGGCCCGCCGTGTTCACCAAGGAGCTCGACGTCTAGTTCGGCTTGTCAGATAGAGACGAGGACATCCTCTGCGCCTCGGAAGTGTTGCAAGGCGCGGTGAGCCGTGAGTGGGCGGGCTTCACAGTGCCCAAGGGGCACTACCACGCACCAGTGCAGTCATTCCTCGTGCACCCTGGAGCCGACGGCCGATTCTGCATCGCCAAACTATCACAGAACGCAAGAGGTCAGAAATTGGTCACGCTCATCGGCGTGGAGGTGACGTGCTATGGCGATGGCGAAGCTGATCTCTGCCTCGTCAAGCATAAGACGTACCATTACAGAGGATTAGGCAAGGATAACCCCGTATGCGTACTCTAAACAACAACAACAACAACAACAACAACAACCCCCGACATCGGCGTTGGCGACTGGATCAAGGTGGGCGACTGTGAGCTGCTATTCTCCAGGCCCGCCGTGTTCACCAAGGAGCTCGACGTCTAGTTCGGCTTGTCAGATAGAGACGAGGACATCCTCTGCGCCTCGGAAGTGTTGCAAGGCGCGGTGAGCCGTGAGTGGGCGGGCTTCACAGTGCCCAAGGGGCACTACCACGCACCAGTGCAGTCATTCCTCGTGCACCCTGGAGCCGACGGCCGATTCTGCATCGCCAAACTATCACAGAACGCAAGAGGTCAGAAATTGGTCACGCTCATCGGCGTGGAGGTGACGTGCTATGGCGATGGCGAAGCTGATCTCTGCCTCGTCAAGCATAAGACGTACCATTACAGAGGATTAGGCAAGGATAACCCCGTATGCGTACTCTAAACAACAACAACAACAACAACAACAACAACAACAACAACAACAACAATAATAATAATAATAATCTCTACTACTACTTCAAAAAGAATGTAAGTTTCCGATTTCATCTTTCTTCCCATCACCCCTTCATCCAACCTTCCATGTATATGATAATTAATCACCTTAATTTACTTATCTTCTGAACCAATTCCACTTTTATTTACTTACCAAACTTCTAATCAAAATATAAGGTAATACACGGGCAGTATTTGATGAACATTTATTTACACAATCGCGTTGTTGTTGAAAAGTACATCACAAGCTGACGTATTAGAATATTTATATCCCATTGCAACGCACGTGCATTGTTCTAGTAATAATAATAATAATAATAATAATAATAATAATAATAATAATAATAATAATAATAATAATAATAATAATAATAATAATAATAATAATAATAATTCGCTTTTGTGTGAAGTTAGCCAGTGGTGTGTGTCAAGTCAACATGTTTTGGCCTTTTGTGGTTCTGTAAGGTGGAAATGTAAACGTGATTTCACAACGTACGTATTACTATAAGTCGATTAATTAGCCAATTTTTAGTAGGTTTATTTCCATTTTGCCAAAGTAGATGTCAGGTATACCCCTTTTGAGTTAGAAGGATCTTCTAAACGCCAACAATTACTTCTCTAATCAGCATTGTGACAATGGTAAAAGATCGAGATGGAATAGGTTTCTAGAAATTTTATCTCTTTTCTTAATAAGATTAGGCTTTCAATAAATGTGAGTCTACAATTTGCAAAGGTTAAGGGATAAAAGTAGTACACAAATGAACGAGCTTAGGTTAGGAATAGTCAAAGACACGCAAAGATGCAAAATGTATCCTGATATTCACTACCTTAGAGAGGAGCTAGTCACCATTGGAGAGGTGGGATCCAGAAAGGAAACCAACACCGGAAAGGCTCACCTTATTGCTTCGGTACAACCACCTTAAACACATCAACGCAGAAGATCTGTCCATACCCTTTCATAATAAAGGGTAAGATGGTCCTTTTACAAGCTTCGCTGACTAATAACCAGCGGGGGGAGGGGGGTTGAGACTGGGTCGGCGCAACAATGAATGGTCTCTGTGGTTGTCGCTATGAAATAGTGAAAAATGCAAGAAAGAAAAAAAAACAGCTTGCGGCGGCAATCGAACACGGGACCTCCCAATCTCACGCAAAAGAGCCAACCACTAGGATGACCCACTACCCAGACAAACGATCAATGCAGATCTATAAGAATTATGAACAGCGACATAGCTGAACAATTGTTTGGAATTTTGAACGCGACTTCTTTTAAACGCGAACATTTTTTTAAATTGTACATGAAATTTTGAAAATGCAAAGGTTTTCTCAAAAGTTGAACACATTTTTAAACTCTAAGAAAATTACGGAAAATGAGATTTTTATTGAAATTCCAAACAATTTTTTAAAACAAAAACAATTTTGAAACTCTAAACGTTTGAAAATGCAACCATTTTTTATATATTTTCGAACTTTAAAAAATTATGAATAAATATATTGATCATTTTTTGAACTTTGTGATTTTCAAAAATAAAAAAAGACAAAAATGATTCATGAACCTTCTAAAAGGTTCCCAACCGGTAAAAAATGGCCATGAACCATTTTTATTGAACTTTGTGAATATCTAGAAAGTTCCCAAAACCGGCATATGCAGAGTCACGAACCGATTAAAATGGGTTAGCCCATGTTCACTCGTATTGATTCGGTCTGAGAGAAACAGCGATTGTTTGACACAGTAATCATCAAATAGGGTTTTCACCCAACAAGCGCCTTATGGGATCGATGTCATCTCCTAGTTGGGCCAGCGCCTAAGCGTTGTTTTCTCTGTTTTTCATTTATTTTTCTACTTTCTTATTAGTTAATTTTTCTCCTTTTTGAATATTGTTTTGAATACCCTCAAATGTTCTTGTTTCCAAATATTGTTTACAATTTTATAAAATATTCTGGAATTTTAAAATTGTTTACCTTTTCAAAAAAAATCACAAATTTTAGAAATGTTTGTGTTTGAAACAATGTTGATAATTTTTTTGAAGTACGTGGTCTGCAATTTGAGTTCAATTTTTTTTGTCAATTGTTTGGAGTTTGTTAACAATTTTGGAAAAGGTGTTCAGACTTGTAAAATTTTCAAACACTATTCAAATATTCAAAATTGTTAACATATTTCAATAAATTGTTAGTACATAAGAAAATGCTCACATTGATGATAATGATAGGAATTACAAATAGTAGAGGCATTCAAATTAGGAAAAACTACATGCTCACAGATGCACTCGTCTGGCCTAGTCTGCCACACTACTCTCAACTGGTGGTTTTTGGACTATGGATAAATGGCCCGAACTTCTTTCAGCAGCCTGACACGGATATAGGATGCATCCATGCCAGGTTTGAACGACTTCCGACATCGTTTGCAAGTTGCGACACCTCCGGCCATTTATTTGCCCTTTTTCACCGACAAAACTCCAGAAAATGCAAAAATTATTGAAAACTCAAATAGCTTGGCATGGTGCCTTGAATTGGTCATATAAACGTATGGAATAAATTTGTGTCATCTGATGGATGCCGAAAAAAGTGCTCTCCACCGGACCCTTCTCGCCTACACGAACACTCTCCGTTGAATATGATTTATTTTTGGACATGCATGAAATGACACGATTCTTGCTAGCAGCTGGGAATGCCCATGATAGGCATCCATGCGAGGTTTGAATGAATTCCGATATCGTATGCAAGTTGCATCACATTCGGCCATTTTTCACCAAGAAAACTAATAAAAATGCAAGAATTAACGAAAAAACTCAAACAACTTGGCATGGTGCGACAAAGTGGTCATAAAAGACTATGAAAAAATTGGGGCCTTTTAGGGATGTCGAGAAATGAAGTGCTCCCAAACGTACCCTTCTCGTCTACCCGAACCCCCTCCGTTGAACATGGTCTATTTTTGGACACGCATGAAATGAACCAAACTTATGCAAGTAGGTGTGCATGAACACGGTAGGCATCCATGCCAAATATGGATGAACTCTGACACCGTATGCACGTTGCGTCACGTCCGGCCATTTATCGGTCATTTTTCACCAAGAAAATGGAAGAATTGACAAAAACTCAAACAAATTATTGTGGTGCCTTGAATTGGTCATACAAGACCATGAAAGAAAGTTGGCACCATTTAAAGGATGTGAAGAAGCAATGTGCTCTCAAACGGAGCCTTCTGGCCCTCTACCCGGACCCCCCCCCCCCTCGTTTAATATGGTCTAGTTTTCGAAATTGTTGAAATGACCTCAATTTTTTCAAGCAAGTGAGCATGCCCATGGTAGGCATCCATGCCAGGTTTTTACGATTTTTGACATCGTATGCAAGTTGCGACACATCCGTCCATTTATCGGTCTTTTTTTACCAAAAAACTCTAGAAAATGTAAAATTTGTAGAAAAAACAAAACAACTTGGCATGGTGCCTTGAATTGGTCATACAAGCCAATTAAGAAAATTGAGGTCATTTGACGGATGTGGAGAAAAAACATGCTCTCGGACAGAGGCTTCTTGGTTACCAGGTCACCCTACGTTGAACCTGGTGTTTTTCTACCATTCTTCAAATGATCCAATGTTTTTTAGAAGGTGGGCGTACAAAATTTAAATAGGTATTTTCAAAATGTTATTCTAAGTTTTTAACATAACTAATAAATACAATGGATAAATTTGAAAACATTAAATCCTCTTTTAAAAGCATTTAATAAATATTTAAATGTAAAACTAATTTAAAATCTTAATATAGAACAATTACTTCAAACCGTTATTTTGGTATCCAAACAATATTTCAAAAATTTCAACATGTTTCAAAAATAAAAATAGAAAACTAAACAAAGAGAAATATAAATTAATGAAAAACATAAGAAAATGAAAAAGTAGAAAAGAAAAAAAACGCTTAGGACTTTGCCAACTAGGTGACGACATCACTCCCGTCGGGCGCCTGTTGGGCCGGCCCAACCACCCGTGGATTTCAAAAAAGGAACAGAGGGATGGCTATAAAAGCTCGGTGCCTAGACAATTATTTTTCACGCGCTCCGTTGGTCTGAGAGTGCGAGCATAATTTTACTTTTTCTCTATTTTGGTTAAGTCAGTTGAACCAAATGGTTTTTGTTTTTTAACCAGAAAACCGAATGCCAAACGGTTTCCAAATTTCGGAGCTGAAACTGAAACAAAAAACTGAAAAAAATTGGATAGTTTTTTTTGGTTTGGTTCAGTTTTGCACAACTTGGCTATTTCCGGGCGGCAAATAATTGAGGCCGAGCCCGCAGCTGCAGTGAGTTGGGCCGGCCCAGTTACAGGTGTAACATGCGATTCGTTCGCTAGCTCGGCCGCTAGTGTTTTCTTCTTCTTTGTTTTTTTTGTTTCATTTTCTATTTGGGTTTTTCTTTCTATTTTTTATTTTGTTTGTCAGATTTTTCTCTCTTCCAGTTTGGTTTCTCCCCTGGTTTATTCTTGTTTTTTTTGGGGTTTTTTCTTTTACTTTTTTCAGTTTTCGTTCTTCCTATGGTTTTTCTTCTGTTTTCTTTATTTTTTGTGTTTAGTGTTTCTTTTTCTTCTCTTTCTGTTTATTTATACAAAGAGTTTACCCGTGTATTAATAATATGTTTATCATACATTTTAAAAATGTTCATCGCATATTAAGAGAATATTCAATGTATTTTTTTTAAGTGTTCATGTGTATTTAAAAATGTCGCGTAGTGTTTATCACAATAGTGTTCAATGTGTATTTAAATATTGTTCAGCGTATATGAATAAATCAATGTGTATTTAATACTGTTTAACCTATATTACAGAAATTTTTAGTGTATATTTAGAAATATTCATCGTATATAAAAAATCAATAATTGTTCAGAATTTCAAAACTTTGTACACATTTTTTAATTTTGTTCACTTTACAAAAAATGTTCATGTTCTAAAAGTTATTTTGAATAAATATCAATTTTTTCATGATTTTCAAACATTATTTGCATTTTTTAGGAAATTTGTTCACATTTTTTTCAACATATGTCAAAGCTTTTGAAAAATTCGTTCTGCCTCTATACTTAGTATTTTAATTTTATAGCTGCAACTTGCTCAACGGTAGTTGTTAGCTCGAGGTTGGGAGTTTCACTCCCCACTCCTACACTTTCGGTTAGCATCATGCAATTGCACCGGGACATCGCAAGTAGGGTAGGAGCTAGCGAGGTCAGGCTCGGAGGCTCCGGGGTGATATTCCTGACGGCTCTGGATCGAACTTGGGGGCACCCAGAGAGAAGAGCCGGACGCTCCGTCTCGGGCATCACCTCACAACCAAAGCAGCAATTGGGAACAGGGGAGCCCGAATACTCCAAAAAATTGCCCGAACACTTCGGGTGAAACCCGCAAGAACCTAGAGCAAATGTCAAGCACTCTTGCTCCGGCCTGAGAGGAGCCAAAGAAAACCCCAGAGACACCGGCTACAAAAACTGCTATCTCCTGTACAACAAAGACAATTGAAAGTTGGACCTTTGCAGCTTTTGTCTTAGGATTTGATTGGGGCTTTTGGCTTTGGACTTTGCGTCATGGGAAAATGGTTGTCTTGATCATTACTTGAGCTTGTCCTTTGGCTCTGAACGATTCCCTCTTAATAGTGTGGGATCCCTAATAGTCAGGAACAAATATAAAAGGCTATACTAGCTAGCCTTCGAGAAATCCTTCTTGAGCACTTGATTTTTGATGGTCGTCAATCCATGACACTAGCATATATACAAGGGACTAAAACCCATTCATAAACTTAGTGACCTTCATTTGTCCTTCTAATTCATTGTCATCAAGACCAAACCATATTTAAGGACTGCATTGCACTTTAACATGAGCATTTCAATCTCAAATTATCCTTGAATAAGTACCATGGTTACCACTCACCAAGCCTGAAAAAATACACCTAATAAATGGAGGGTGGTATAAGCTAATGCCCATTTACAACAATACTATAACCCCTTGTTTGGCAAGAAGTCTTTGGATTTTTCCAATTAATTCATATTCAAATGCCATTTGTGCTAAGAAATGAATTGGTGTAATTTGGATTACTTCTCTAGTTTTCTTGTTTGCCCGCCACATGGAATTATGTACTGAAATGAATCCAAAACTTGTTTGGATGGTCTACAAGTAATGAAACTTACAAACTAACACATAGTTGCACTTTCTTGGATCCTTAATGAATAATGAACAGAAAAAAGAAAACACTAGAAAAGCATAACCAGAAAAATATTTAGTAACTTCTCATCATTTCTTATTCATTAATAAAAATGATGGAAGTCAAAAGATAATAACCCATACACTATTTCATAATTGACACTAGTGCAGAACCGGGTTTTAGCGCCGGTTCGTAAGGGCCTTTAGTGCCGGTTCTGCAACCGGCACTAAAGAGTGGAGACTAAAGCCCCCCCTTACTACTGGTTCGGCACGAACCGGCGCTAAAGTGCCACCACGTGGCACGAGCCAGCCCGGGTGCTGGTAGACCATTAGTACCGGTTGGTAGCACCAACCGGTACTAAATGTTTGGGGGGGTTTTGGTTTTAATTTTTATTTTTCCATTAATTTTGTGTTTTCCATTTAATTCTTTTTTGTTTGCTGGTATTTTACGATACTACATATTGTACACGTTATGCATATGTATAAATAGATTTTCTCGTAGAACCGATCATATATATATATATATATATATATATATATATATATATATATATATATATATATATATATATATAATCGAATGTCTCATAACCACCATTAATTATTCACATATACACATGTATATATATACAATTTCTCCTACATGTTGTCTTGGTGCCTTCGGAGCACGATGACAAGTGGTTCATGGGGCGGTAGCGGATAATAGTATTCTTCTTTGGGATGGTCGAGCAAAAATCCCGCTATTTCCTCTTGAAGTGCTCGTATGCGCTCTGTTGATAGGAGCTGGTCCCGCACCTCTTTGAACTGTTAAGAAGGAGATCAATATGCATGTGTATTAGTTGTGTGATTAGATATCGACAATCATGTAAGATTTGTGAATAGTGTTCTGGCAAATGTACCCAGTCATGTCTATCAGATCTGCTCCTTTCGGACGCCATCATGCGAATGTTCTCGCAAACGTAGTATGCACACACTTCAGCCCCCGACGCCTGCTTCAGGGCCTTTACGAGAATAGAATTTAATCAGATAATAATTAATCAAGCATGTTAATTAATTAATGGTATTGAAATAAGAATTAAAGAGATGGTAGCTAGCTAGTACTACTTAATTACTTACCTTGGGTCGATACCAACATAGCTTTTGTCGCCATTTTCCTGGAGTCACCTTGATGTACTTTGCCCAAGCCCTGCCCACCGGCAAAGAAAATTAATAAAGGGGTTATTAAAAATAGTTCATATCAGGAAATGACGAACTAAATAGGCCGAGATATAGTTAATAATGATTGAAATAACCTGTCGACTATCCCCTTCACGATGCTGTAGTCACTATCTTTTTTAAGTAGTGAGTCCAGTACTTCAACTTTTCCTTCGTCAACTTTAATGTCTAACAAGATCCAGTGGAAGCTGCATGCGCATACGTTTGCATATATAAATTAAGCGGGCATGTGCATAACACTAATCAACTATAACCCTAAACCCTATACACTTATTAACATCTAGCTAGTAAGCAAAAACAGAATTTGTAGTACAAGACAGTGTGACTCACTCGAAGTTATAAGGAAGTAGTATATCTTGATTGCTATTGAGGCGCTTCAATAACTCTACCATGTTTTTCTCTACATCTTGTCTACACCATTCCAATTTCCATGTGTATTCATTAACGGTATTTGGGTTAATGAACCCAATGCCATAGCGTCTAGCTTTTTTCATTTCATACATCTTCATCCTGCATAATACCACAGAAAAAAAATATAGTGAGAATATATAATTACAGGTAATTAATGATCAATCAATGAGCACTAGAGCTAGCTTGAGACTTAAATTACAGAAAGAAATCACTTACAGACAATAGCAACTGACGATAGATTTGTCGAGTGCATCTTGATTGAATAACTGAAATAGTTCTGAATACTCAACGGACAGAGCTTTCTTATTGAAGTAATGATCTTCCTCGACTTGCACCATGAGGGACTCTCGATTGGAAATCTTGGTAATTTTCATGTACCAATCATGCAATTCATACATTCTCGTTGGGAGGTTCTTGACCTCCTCGGGCTCGACCAAAGGTTGGCCCCGGACATATTTCCGTTTTATTTCCTCCTCTCTAAGCGGAGACATGGCTCGATATCATGGAGTTGTCCAACAGTGATCTTGAGCATTTCAGCCTGCATTATATGCTCCTCGGTTATTACCACATCGCCAGCTCGGGAACGTAAACGGTTTGCCCATAATAATATTGGGCGCGCGTACTCTCATGTGTTGTTAGCACAACAAGCGGGGGGGTCGATTGTGCCGCCTGTTCTCCCAGCTGGGGAACGGTTTTCCCGCATTTTCTGACAGCTGCTTGTTGGCTCGAGCTCGAGCTCGCTTCTTTCTGTAGTCGTGCTTGATGTGCCTTCCTGATTTGGCGCTCATAGTCTGAGTCAACAGGCTTGGGAGCTGGTGGTCTAGCCATACGAATGAAGTGGTCAATCTTTTCCTCACGCACTTTCTCCCACGGCGGCGTTGCCGGTTTTGGTCCAAAATGAGCGTCCACTTCGGCCCGCACTATTGCATTGTTTTGCTCCTCGGTCATGTCGTAAGGCCTCTGAGGAAGAGGAGCGAGGCTGCTTGGACCATATTTATATCGCTTGTCTCTGCCTGTACTTCCTGTTGAAGGAAATATGCCCTAGAGGCAATAATAAAGTTATTATTTATTTCCTTATATCATGATAAATGTTTATTATTCATGCTAGAATTGTATTAACCGGAAACATAATACATGTGTGAATACATAGACAAACAGAGTGTCACTAGTATGCCTCTACTTGACTAGCTCGTTAATCAAAGATGGTTATGTTTTCTAGCCATAGACATAAGTTGTCATTTGATTAACGAGATCACCTCATTAGGAGAATGACGTGATTGACTTGACCCATTCCGTTAGCTTAGCACCCGATCGTTTAGTATGTTGTTATTGCTTTCTTCATGACTTATACATGTTCCTCTGACTATGAGATTATGCAACTCCCGTTTACCGGAGGAACACTTTGTGTGCTACCAAACGTCACAACGTAAATGGGTGATTATAAAGGTGCTCTACAGGTGTCTCCAAAGGTACTTGTTGGGTTGGCGTATTTCGAGATTAGGATTTGTCACTCCGATTGTCGGAGAGGTATCTCTGGGCCCACTCGGTAATGCACATCACTATAAGCCTTGCAAGCATTGTGACTAATAAGTTAGTTGCGGGATGATGTGTTACGGAACGAGTAAAGAGACTTGCCGGTAACGAGATTGAACTAGGTATCGAGATACCGACGATCGAATCTCGGGCAAGTAACATACTGATGACAAAGGGAACAACGTATGTTGTTATGCGGTCTGACCGATAAAGATCTTCGTAGAATATGTGGGAGCCAATATGGGCATCCAGGTCCCGCTATTGGTTATTGACCGGAGACGTGTCTCGGTCATCTACATAGTTCTCGAACCCGTAGGGTCCGCACGCTTAAAGTTACGATGACAGTTTTATTATGAGTTTATGTATGTTGATGTACCGAAGGAGTTCGTAATCCCGGATGAGATCGGGGACATGACGAGGAGTCTCGAAATGGTCGAGACGTAAAGATCGATATATTGGATGACTATATTCGGACTTCGGAAAAGTTCCGAGTGATTCGGGTATTTTTCGGAGTACCGGAGAGTTACGGGAATACGTATTGGGCCTTATTGGGCCATACGGGAAAGAAGAAAAAGGGCCTCAAGGGTGGCCGCACCCCTCCCCTTGGTCTGGTCCGAATTGGACTAGGGAAAGGGGGCGCCCCCTTCCTTCCTTCTCTTTTTCCCTTCCTCTTTTCCTATTCCATATGGGAGGTGGAATCCTACTAGGACTAGGGAGTCATAGTAGGACTCCACACTTGGTGTGCCCCCTCCTAGGGCCGGCCTCCTCCTCCCTTGCTCCTTTATATACGGGGGCAGGGGGCACCCCAGAGACACAACAATTGATCCTTGAGATCTTTTAGCCGTGTGCGGTGCCTCCCTCCACCAAATTACACCTCGATAATATCATTGCGGAGCTTAGGCGAAGCCCTGCGTCGGTAGAACATCATCATCGTCACCACGCCGTCGTGCTGACGAAACTCTCCCTCAACACTCGGCTGGATCGGAGTTCGAGGGACGTCATCGAGCTGAACGTGTGTAGAACTCGGAGGTGCCATGCGTTCGGTACTTGATCGGTCGGATCGTGAAGACGTACGACTACATCAACTGCGTTATGATAACGCTTCTGCTGTCGGTCTACGAGGGTACGTGGACAACACTCTCCCCTCTCGTTGCTATGCATCACCATGATCTTGCGTGTGCGTAGGAATTTTTTTGAAATTACTACGTTCCCCAACAGTGGTATCAGAGCCTGGTTTTATGCGTTGATGCTATGCACGAGTAGAACACAAGTGAGTTGTGGGCGATGTAAGTCATACTGCTTACCAGCATGTCATACTTTGGTTCAGCGGTATTGTGAGATGAAGCGGCCCGGACCGACATTACGCGTACGCTTACGCGAGACTGGTTTCACCGTTCGGAGCACTCATTGCTTAAAGGTGACTGGCGGGTGTCTGTCTCTCTCACTTTAGTTGAACCGAGTGTGGCTACGCCCGGTCCTTGCGAAGGTTAAAACAGCACCAACTTGACAAACTATCGTTGTGGTTTTGATGCATAGGTAAGAACGGTTCTTGCTAAGCCCGTAGCAGCCACGTAAAACTTGCAACAACAAAGTAGAGGACGTCTAACTTGTTTTTGCAGGGCATGTTGTGATGTGATATGGTCAAGACATGATGTGATATAATGTGTTGTATGAGATGATCATGTTTTGTAACCGAGTTATCGGCAACTGGCAGGAGCCATATGGTTGTCGCTTTATTGTATGAGATGCAATCGCCATGTAATAGTTTTACTTTATCACTAAGCGGTAGCGATAGTCGTAAAAGCAATAAGTTGGCGAGACGACAACGATGCTACGATGGAGATCAAGGTGTCGCGCCAGTGACGATGGTGATCATGACGGTGCTTCGGAGATGGAGATCACAAGCACGGTGCTTCGGAGATGGAGATCACAAGCACAAGATGATGATGGCCATATCATATCACTTATATTGATTGCATGTGATGTTAATCCTTTATGCATCTTATCTTGCTTTGATTGACGGTAGCATTATAAGATGATCTCTCACTAAAATTTCAAGATAAAAGTGTTCTCCCTGAGTATGCACCGTTGCAAAAGTTCTTCATGCTGAGACACCACGTGTTAATCGGGTGTGATAGGCTCTACGTTCAAATACAACGGGTGCAAAACAGTTGCACACGCGGAATACTCAGGTTAAACTTGACGAGCCTAGCATATACAGATATGGCCTCGGAACACAGAGATCGAAAGGTCGAGCGTGAATCATATAGTAGATATGATCAACATAGTGATGTTCACCATTGAAACTACTCCATCTCACGTGTTAATCGGACATGGTTTAGTTGCTTTGGATCACGTAATCACTTAGATGATTAGAGAGATGTCTATCTAAGTGGGAGTTCTTAAGTAATATGATTAATTGAACTTAAATTTATCATGAACTTAGCCTGATAGTATTTTGCAAATTATGTTGTAGATCAATAGCTCGCGTTGTTGCTTCCCTGTGTTTATTTTTTGTTCCTAGAGAAAAATTATGTTGAAAGATGTTAGTAGCAAAGATGCGGATTGGATCCGTGATCTGAGGATTATCCTCATTGCTGCACAGAAAAATTATGTCCTTGATGCACCGCTAGGTGACAGACCTATTGCAGGAGCAGATGCAGACGTTATGAACGTTTGGCTAGCTCAATATGATGACTACTTGATAGTTTAGTGCACCATGCTTAACGGCTTAGAATCGGGACTTCAAAGACGTTTTGAACGTCATGGACCATATGAGATGTTCCAGGAGTTGAAGTTAATATTTCAAGCAAATACCCGAGTTGAGAGATATGGAATCTCCAACAAGTTCTATAGCAAAAAGATGGAGGAGAATCGCTCAACTAGTGAGCATGTGCTCAGATTGTCTGGGTACTACAATCGCTTGAATCAAGTGGGAGTTTATCTTCCAGATAAAATAGTGATTGACAAAATAGTGATTGACAGAATTCTCTAGTCACCATCACCAAGTTAGTAGAACTTCATGATGAACTATGGTATGCAAGGGATGACGAAAGTAATTCCCGAGCTCTTCGTGATGCTGAAATCGACGAAGGTAGAAATCAAGAAAAACATCAAGTGTTGATGGTTGACGAGACCACTTCAAGTGTTGATGGTTGACGAGACCGCTAGTTTCAAGAAAAGGGCAAAGGGAAAAAGGGGAACTTCAAAAAGAACGGCAAGCAAGTTGCTGCTCAAGTGAAGAAGCCTAAGTCTGGTCCTAAGCCTGAGACTAAGTGCTTCTACTGCAAAGGGACTGGTCACTGGAAGCGGAACTACCCCAACTATTTGGTGGATAAGAAGGATGGCAAAGTGAACAAAGGTATATTTGATATACAGATTATTGATGTGTACTTTACTAGTGTTTATAGCAATCCCTCGGTAATTGATACTGGTTCAGTTGCTAAGGGTAGTAACTCGAAACGGGAGTTGTAGAATAAACAGAGACTAGTAAAAGTGAACAAAGGTATATTTGATATACAGATTATTGATGTGTACTTTACTAGTGTTTATAGCAACCCCTCGGTAATTGATACTGGTTCAGTTGCTAAAGAGTAGTAACTCGAAAACGGGAGTTGCAGAATAAACAGAGACTAGTAAAAGGCGAGGTGACGATGTGTGTTGGAAGTAGTTCCAAGATTGATATGATCATCATCGCACACTCCCTGTACTTTCGGGATTAGTGTTGAAACTAAATAAGTGTTATTTGGTGTTTGCGTTGAGCATGAATATGATCTGATCATGTTTATTGCAATACGGTTATTCATTTAAGTTAGAGAACAATTGTTGTTCTGTTTACATGAATAAAACCTTTATGGTCATACACACCAACGAAAATGGTTTGTTGGATCTCGATCGTAGTGATACACATATTCATAATATTGAAGCCAAAAGATGCAAAGTTAATAATGATAGTGCAACTTATTTGTGGTACTGCCGTTTAGGTCATATTGGTGTAAAGCGCATGAAGAAACTCCATACTGATGGGATTTTGGAATCACTTGATTATGAATCACTTGATGCTTGCGAACCGTGCCTCATGGGCAAGATGACTAAAACGCCGTTCTCCGGAACTATGGAGAGAGCAACAGATTTGTTGGAAATCATACATACAGATGTATGTGGTCCGATGAATATTGAGGCTCGTAGCAGGTATCATTATTTTCTGACCTTCACAGATGATTTGAGCAGATATGGGTATATCTACTTGATGAAACACAAAGTCTGAAACATTTGAAAAGTTCAAAGAATTTCAGAGTGAAGTGGAGAATCATCGTAACAAGAAAATAAAAGTTTCTACGATATGATCGCAGAGGTAAAATATTTGAGTTACGAGTTTGGCCTTCAATTAAAACAATGTGAAATAGTTTCACTACTCACGCCACCTAGAACACCACAGTGTAATGGTGTGTCTGAACGTCATAACCGTACTTTATTGGATATAGTGCAATCTATGATGTCTCTTACCAATTTACCACTATCGTTTTGGGTTATGCATTAGAGACAGCTACATTCACGTTAAATAGGGCACCATCAAAATCCGTTGAGACGACGCCTTATGAACTGTGGTTTGGCAAGAAACCAAAGTTGTCGTTTCTTAAAATTTTGGGGTTGCGATGCTTATGTGAAAAAATTTCATCCTAATAAGCTCAAACCCAAATCGGAGAAATGTGTCTTCATAGGATACCCAAAGGAGACAGTTGGGTACACCTTCTATCACAGATCCGAAGGCAAGACATTCGTTGCTAAGTATGGATCCTTTCTAGAGAAGGAGTTTCTCTCGAAAGATGTGAGTGGGAGGAAAGTAGAACTTGATGAGGTAACTGTACCTGCTCCCTTATTGGATCACAGAAATCTGTTCCTGTGACTTCTACACCAATTAGTGAGGAAGTTAATGATGATGATCATGTAACTTCAGATCAAGTTACTACCAAACCTCGTAGGTAAACCAGAGTAAGATCCGCACCAGAGTGGTACGGTAATCCTGTTATGGAGGTTATGTTACTAGACCATGACGAACCTACGAACTATGAAGAAGCGATGGTGAGCCCAGATTCCGCAAAATGGCTTGAGGCCATGAAATCTGAGATGAGATCCATGTATGAGAACAAAGTGTGGACTTTGGTTGACTTGCCCGATGATCGGCAAGCAATTGAGAATAAATGGATTGTCAAGAGGAAGACGGACGCTGACAGTAGTATCACTATCTACAAAGCTAGAATTGTCGCAAAAAGGTTTTCGACAAGTTCAAGATGTTGACTACGATGAGAGTTTCTCACTCGTATCTATGCTTAAGTCTGTCCGAATCATGTTAGCAATTGCCGCATTTTATGAAATTTGGCAAAGGGATAAACAAAACTGCATTCCTTGATGGATTTATTAAAGAAGAGTTGTATATGATACAACCAGAAGGTTTTGTCAATCCTAAAGGTGCTAACAAAATATGCGAGCCCCAGCGATCCATCAATGGACTGGTGCAAGCATCTCGGAGTTGGAATATACGCTTTGATAAGTTGATCAAAGCATATAGTTGTATACAGACTTGCGGTGAAGCCTGTATTTACAAGAAAGTGAGTGGGAGCACTACAGCATTTCTGATAAGTATATGTGAATGACATATTGTTGATCGGAAATAATGTAGAATTATTCTGCAAAGCATAAAGGAGTGTTTGAAAGGAGTTTTTCAAAGATAGACCTCGGTGAAGCTGCTTACATATTGAGCATCAAGATCTATAGAGATAGATGAAGACGCTTGATAAGTTTTTCAATGAGTACATACCTTAACAAGATTTTGAAGTAGTTCAAAATAGAACAGTCAAAGAAAAGAGTTCTTGCCTGTGTTACAAGGTGTGAAATTGAGTAAAGACTCAAAGCCCGACCACGGCAAAAGATAGAAAGAGAATGAAAGTCATTCCCTATGCCTTGGCCATAGGTTCTATAAAGTATGCCATGCTGTGTACCAGATCTATTGTATACCCTACACTGATTTTGGCAAGGGAGTACAATAGTGATCTAGGAGTAGATCACTGGACAGCGGTCAAAATTATCCTTACTGGAATAAGGATATGTTTCTCGATTATGGAAGTGACAAAAGGCTCATCGTAAAAGGTTACGTCGATGCAAGTTTTGACACTAATCTAGATGACTCTAAGTCTCGGTCTAGATACATATTGAAAGTGGGAGCAATTAGCTAGAGTAGCTCCATGCAGAGCATTGTAGACATAGAAATTTGCAAAATACTTACGGATCTGAATGTGACAGACCCGTTGACTAAAATTATCTCACAAGCAAAACATGATCACACCTTAGTACTCTTTGGGTGTTAATCACATAGCGATGTGAACTAGATTACTGACTCTAGTAAACCCTTTGGGTGATGGTCACATGACGATGTGAACCATGGGTGTTAATCACATGGTGATGTGAACTATTCATGTTAAATCACATGGCGATGTGAACTAGATTATTGACTCTAGTGCAAGTGTGACGCCCCCGATTTGACCGTACACTAATCATGCACGCAAATGTGTACGATCAAGGTCAGGGACTCACGGGAAGATATCACAACACAACTCTACAACATAAATAAGTCATACAAGCATCATAATACAAGCCAGGGGCCTCGAGGGCTCGAATACAAGTGCTCGATCACAGACAAGTCAGCGGAAGCAACAATATCTGAGTACAGACATAAGTTAAACAAGTTTGCCTTAAGAAGGCTAGCACAAACTGGGATACAGATCGAACGAGGCGCAGGCCTCCTGCCTAGGATCCTCCTAACTACTCCTGGTCGTCGTCAGTGGCCTGCACGTAGTAGTAGGCACCTCCAGTGTCGTAGGTGTCGTCGTCGACGGTGGCGTCTGGCTCCTGGACTCCAACATCTGGTTGCGACAACCAGATAGAAAGGAAAGGGGGAAAAGAGGGAGAGAACCAACCGTGAGTACTCATCCAAAGTACTCGCAAGCAAGGAGCTACACTACATATGCATGGGTATATGTGTAAAGGGGCATATCAGTGGACTGAACTACAGAATGCCAGAATAAAAGGGGGATAGCTAGTCCTGTCGAAGACTACGCTTCTGGCCATCTCCATCTTGCAGCATGTAGAAGAGAGTAGATTGAAGTCCTCCAAGTAGCATCGCATAGCATAATCCTACCCGACGATCCCCTCCTCGTCGCCCTGTTAGAGAGCGATCACCGGGTTGTATCTGGCACTTGGAAGGGTGTATTTTATTCAGTATCCAGTTCTAGTTGTCATAAGGTCAAGGTACAACTCCGGGTCGTCCTTTTACCGAGGGACACGGCTATTCGAATAGATAAACTTCCCTGCAGGGGTGCACCACATAACCCAACACGCTCGATCCCATTTGGCCGGACACACTTTTCTGGGTCATCCCCGGCCTCGTAAGATCAACGCGTCGCAGCCCCACCTAAGCACAACAGAGCGGTCAGCACGCCGGTCTAATCCTAAGCGCGCAGGGGTCTGGGCCCATCACCCTATGCACACCTGCACGTTGCGAACGCGGCCGCGAGCAGACCTAGAAACCCACACGATCACGGCGGTTACGTCAAAACGGTCCAACACGGCGCGCGCCACTCAGTCGCTGACGTCATGAAGGCTTCGGCTGATACCACGACGCCGGGATACCCATAACTACTCCCGCGTAGATGGTTAGTGCGTATAGACCAAATGGCCAGACTCAGATCAAATACCAAGATCTCGTTAAGCGTGTTAAGTAACTGCGAACGCCGACCAGAGCCAGGCCCACCTCTCACCTGGGTGGTCTCAACCTGCCCTGTCGCTCCGCCACAAAGATCCACTTGCGGGTACTCCTACGAGCCGACCCGACTTTAGTCATCACATGTGTCATGAATATAGTATATAAGTATATACCCGTGATCACCGCCCAGGTGATCACGGCCCGATAGTATAGCACAGCAGACGGACAAGAATGTAGGGCCACTGATGGAAAACTAGCATCCTATACTAAGCATGTAGGATTGCAGGTAAAGGTAACAACAGTGGCAGCAAGGATAGGCTATGCATCAGGATAGGATATCGGAAAGCAGTAACATGCTACACTACTCTAATGCAAGCAGTATAGAGAAGAATAGGCGATATCTGGTGATCAAGGGGGGGGCTTGCCTGGTTGCTCTGGCAAGTAGGAGGGGTCGTCAACTCCGTAGTCGAACTGGGCAGCAGCAGTGTCGGTCTCGTAGTCTACCGGAGAGAAGAGGGGGGAAGAAACAGTAAATACAATGCAAACATAAGCATGACGATGCGTGACATGACAATGAACAGTGCGAGGTGTGTCCTAACGCGACAGTAGGTGGTACCGGCGAAGGGGGGGAACATCCGGGAAGTATTCCCGATGTTTCGCGTTTTCGGACAAACGGACCGGAGGGGGAAAGTTGCTAGTTCGATAGGTTAGGGAGGTGTGGTGGACGAACGGACTGCGCATTCGGATTCGTCTCGTCGTTCTGAGCAACTTTCATGTTGAAAATATTTTAATCCGAGTTACGGATTAAAAGATATGATTTTCTAAAGATTTTATTAATTTCTGGAATTTAATTAATTATTTAATTTAATTCGAAATTTGGATTTATGACATCAGCATGATGTCATGCTGACATCAGCAGTCAATAGGGGTTGACTAAGTCAAACTGACATGTGGGTCCAGTAGGACCCACCTGTCATTCTCTGTTTAGGTTAATTAGGGTTTAGCTAAATAATTACTGTTTAATTAAATTAATTATCTAATTAGATTAATTTAAACAGGATTAATTAACTTAATTAATTAATTAATTAAATTTATTTTTATTATTTGTTTTATTATTATTATTATTTTTATTTATTTATTTGATTATTTATTAATTAGTTAATTGTTTTTATTATTATTATTATTATTATTTTATTTATTTTATTTTTTTAACACGTTCTCTGGGCTGGGCCCCGTTTGTCATAGGCCCACGGGGTTCGGGCCCAGTGGGCAGAGGCTCAGGTGGGGCGAGGCCCACCTGGCAGTGGCCCAGAGGGGGCGATGCCGCCCCGTTCGGGCGCACGCCCAGGGGGACGCGGGCGTGGGTGCTGGCGGCCACGGCGGGGCACGGCGCCGGCCATGGCCGGAGCGAGGCGAGGCCGCGGTGGTGCGGGGCCAGCCGCCGGAGGTGGTGCAGAGGGGCGAGGCCACCGTGGCGACGGGGCGGAGATCGGCGGAGGTGAGGCAAACGACGGCGATGGCCGTGCGGGCGCGCGTCTGTGCGGTCGGGCGTGGGGGAAGAAGCAGCGAGGGGGGGGGGCGGTCGAGGCCATGGGCCTGCACGCGACGGCGAGGTTAGCGCGACGACGAGGGGGGGCAGGCGGGGCGTGGCCGACGCGGGCACGCGGTTGGGGCGCGCGCGGGCGTGCGGTCGGGGCGTGACCAGGGCGAGCCCCGGCGCGGCCAACGGGCGCGAGGGCCCCGGCGAGCGCGGGGGCGAGGGAGAGAGGAGGACGAGGACGTGGCCTCACCGTGGGTGTAGGGACGGGGCAGCGGGGCTCGTGGAGGGGGTCGGGGACGACGCGACGCAGGGGAGGAGGGGAAGTAGGCCGGCGGGGGGGGGGGGGGTGCTCCGGCGACGGCGAGCTCCGGGCGGCGGCGGAGAGGTCCAGTGGCGGCGGGGTCGAGCGCCTCCTCCTCGATCCCGATCGGGGGAGGCAGAGGAGATATTTCGGGGGGGGGAGTGAGGGTGGCTGTCGGTGGAGAGTGGGTGGGGTGAGGGGATAAGGATAAGGGGAGAGGGGGCGCGGGGTGGGCCGGCCCATTCAGGCGGCTCGGGGTTGGCCCAGTTGGGCCAGGTCCAGTGGGGGGGCGCTTTTGTTTTTTTTCTTTTCTTTTATTTATTTGCTTTTCTGTTTTATTTCAATTTAAACTATTTAGGCATTTTATAAAAATGTGTTTACCACACCATATTTACTTAGGCAAAATATGGCATCTCCCGAACATTTTTATTTTAATATTTGAAAACTTTTGTTATTGACATTAATTTGAATTTGAATTTTGAAACGGTTTCGAATCATCGCGAGCTTAACAACAGTAACCGTGGTGACGTGGCACCATTAGCGTGGGATTACTGTAGCTTAATTATCCGGGCGTTACAGCAAGTGGGAGACTGAAGGAAATACGCCCTAGAGGCAATAATAAAGTTATTATTTATTTCCTTATATCATGATAAATGTTTATTATTCATGCTAGAATTGTATTAACCGGAAACATAATACATGTGTGAATACAAAGACAAACAGAGTGTCACTAGTATGCCTCTACTTGACTAGCTCGTTAATCAAAGATGGTTATGTTTCGTAGCCATAGACATAAGTTGTCATTTGATTAACGAGATCACCTCATTAGGAGAATGACGTGATTGACTTGACCCATTCCGTTAGCTTAGCACCCGATCGTTTAGTATGTTGTAATTGCTTTCTTCATGACTTATACATGTTTCTCTGACTATGAGATTATGCAACTCCCGTATACCGGAGGAACACTTTGTGTGCTACCAAACGTCACAACGTAAATGGGTGATTATAAAGGTGCTCTACAGGTGTCTCCAAAGGTACTTGTTGGGTTGGCGTATTTCGAGATTAGGATTTGTCACTCCGATTGTCGGAGAGGTATCTCTGGGCCCACTCGGTAATGCACATCACTATAAGCCTTGCAAGCATTGTGACTAATAAGTTAGTTGCGGGATGATGTGTTACGGAACGAGTAAAGAGACTTGCCGGTAACGAGATTGAACTAGGTATCGAGATACCGACGATCGAATCTCGGGCAAGTAACATACTGATGACAAAGGGAACAACGTATGTTGTTATGCGGTCTGACCGATAAAGATCTTCGTAGAATATGTGGGAGCCAATATGGGCATCCAGGTCCCGCTATTGGTTATTGACCGGAGACATGTCTCGGTCATGTCTACATAGTTCTCGAACCCGTAGGGTCCGCACGCTTAAAGTTACGATGACAGTTTTATTATGAGTTTATGTATGTTGATGTACCGAAGGAGTTCGGAGTCCCGGATGAGATCGGGGACATGACGAGGAGTCTCGAAATGGTCGAGACATAAAGATCGATATATTGGACGACTATATTCGGACTTCGGTAAGGTTCCGAGTGATTCGGGTATTTTTCGGAGTACCGGAGAGTTACGGGAATACGTATTGGGCCTTATTGGGCCATACGAGAAAGAAGAAAAAGGGCCTCAAGGGTGGCCGCACCCCTCCCCTTGGTCTGGTCCGAATTGGACTAGGGAAGGGGGCGCCCCCTTCCTTCCTTCTCTTTTTCCCTTCCTCTTTTCCTATTCCATATGGGAGGTGGAATCCTACTAGGACTAGGGAGTCCTAGTAGGACTCCACACTTGGTGCGCCCCCTCCTAGGGCCGGCCTCCTCCTCCCTTGCTCCTTTATATACGGGGGCAGGGGGGCACCCCAGAGACACAACAATTGATCCTTGAGATCTTTTAGCCGTGTGCGGTGCCCCCCTCCACCAAATTACACCTCGATAATATCATTGCGGAGCTTAGGCGAAGCCCTGCGTCGGTAGAACATCATCATCGTCACCACGCCGTCGTGCTGACGAAACTCTCCCTCAACACTTGGCTGGATCGGAGTTCGAGGGACGTCATCGAGCTGAACGTGTGTAGAACTCGGAGATGCCGTGCGTTCGGTACGTGATCGGTCGGATCGTGAAGACGTACGACTACATCAACCGCGTTGTGATAACGCTTCCGCTGTCGGTCTACGAGGGTACGTGGACAACACTCTCCCCTCTCATTGCTATGCATCACCATGATCTTGCGTGTGCGTAGGAAATTTTTTGAAATTACTACGTTCCCCAACACCTGTACTACCTCGACTCGTACCGCTACGCACCATAGCTGCGGCGTGTCTCTTCTGCAATTGCTTAGGCGGCGGAGACGGCTGACGTGGCTTAGTTGGAGCAGGAGGAGTGGCCTGACGCTGTGCCGGACTTGAAGCAGGAGGTGTGGCCTGACACGGTGTCAGACTTGAAGCAGGAGGTGTGGCCTGACGCTGTGCCGGACTTGAAGCAGGAGGTGTGGCCTGACACGGTGTCGGACTTGAAACAGGAGGAATGGCCTGACACTATGCCGGACTTGAAGCAGGAGTCTGCTCACGCGTTCGTGGACTTGAAGGAGCGGGAGTCTGCTGACACGGTGGCGGACTTCGAGGAGGAGTCGGCATACGCGGTGTCGGTGGACTTCGAAAGATGATGCAATCCTTTCTCCATAGGATGATACGATGTATGGCCTCTCCCAGTGTGTGCTCGTCGTCACCTCCAGGAATGTCAAGCTCTAGCCCCGAATATGGGTCCACCACCTCATCAACCAAGACACGAGCATAGCCCGCTGGAATCGGGGCGTAATGGAAGGTTGGTTCGGGGGTAATTGTAAAAGCAACGGCGTCCGCCACCTTCATGGATATCTTCTTCATTTTGAAGTGTAGCTCACAGTTAGTGTTCTCTATGATGTCATCCACAGGGTATGTATCCAGCAGTGCGTCGCCCGGGGCGGAACCAACGCTGCTTCTTGACATGGATGGGGCGGTGCTATCCAATGCTGGATGATCATCCGCTTGCTGATGCCGCTGCTGAGACCCCCTTTCCTGGCTAAGTGAGTCGATCTGCTGCTGATGCTGGAATTTGAGTGCCAAGTCCGCGTGCCTTGCTTCTAGGCCTTGAAGGCGTTCCGCGTCCTGCTTCCTCTACTCCTCCTCCAGCTTCCTCTTCTTCTCCTCCTCCATCTTCTTTCTTGCACGGGTCCTGTAGTCGTCATTCCATTCCGAAAAGCCCTCATACCAGGGAATAACGCCCTTGCCTCGTGTTCTTCCCGGGTGTTCAGGATTTCCCAGGGCGCGCGTAAGCTCGTCGTTCTCTCTGTTGGGCGTGAACACCCCCTTTCGAGCAGCTTCTATTGCATCAAGTAACTTTTGTTCTGCTCCTTTTAGACTTGCCTTCTTCGAAACCAGGCCTCTCTTCGGGTCCAACACCCTCCATGCGCATAGAACCAAGTTCTGCACCTGGGGGGCCAGCTCCTAGTAACCGGAGTGACCCCTGCATCCTCCATCTCTTGCTCAGACTTATCCCACTTAGGCATTGCCACCGCGTAGCCACCTGGACCCAGCCTATGGAACTGCGTCTTTTTTGCGGCATTGGCCTTGTTTTTTCTCGACTGTTCCTTAGATAATTCTGATTCCTTGAATTTCACGAAAGTGGGCCAGTGTTCTCTTTGCTTCTCCAGTGTTCCCTTGAATTCTGGAGTCTTCCTTTCTGCAGCGAGGTAGTTGGCCCATACAGTTTTCTTGTGGGTGTTGAATGCAATTGCCATCTTCTTAAGAGCAGCGTTCTTGACTTTCTGCACATCTGCATCAGTGAAATAATCTGGTAGGGTGAAATGTTCCATCAGAGATTCCCAAAGCTTTTGTTTTGCTCTGTCGTCGACCCAAGTAACATCTGGGCGTTTAGTTTTTGGCTCTTTCCATTCTTGAATGGAGATCGGGAGTTGGTCCTTCACAAGAACTCCGCACTGACGAACGAACTTGTTCGCAATGTTCTTAGGCGTGAGGGGTTCGCCACTAGCTTTGATGGAATCGATGTTGTACTTTACACCCTCCTTCAACTTTTTGCCCGGGTCGCGCTTTGTCATGCTGTCTGTAGAAGCAGATTTGCTCGATCCGGAGGGTTGAAAGAAGAAAGATCGATTCATTAATATATCTTCAAATAAAAAACATGTGATGATCACTAGATGCCTGCTTATATAAATATACCTCGCTGGTAGTCTTTGTTATTTCAAGATCAACATTGTATTCATCATCATAATCATTGTATGCGTCATCATAATCATAATCATAGTTCATGACTTCATCAGCTCGGTCGTCGAGATCGAATATCTTATCATCACCCTCCCCGGTATTGTTCAGATATTGGGAGCCGTCATTTGCTTCATTCAGATCATCTGGACTGTTAGGGTTGCGTATGATCTCGAACAGGGCCTCTTCTCCCTCTCTGCCGGTATTATCCGCCATAGCTTTTATTTAACTAATATAGAAGAAATATAAAACAATTTAGTATTCAAATTACAATGCATGGATGCAATCAATAAGGAAAAACTGAATCATATAGTACATAATATGCATCGTCTCGAATAATATATAATCTCGAATACATCGTCTCGAATAATATATAATCTCGAATACATCACCGGCTAGGTAGCTAATAAAGATTGAATACTATAGAAGAATCTAGGCCACTCGCGGTTCCTGGGGCACGGGCGGTGGACACCCAAAGACAAGGAACCATCACAGGATCATATCTACGTTCATCTGCTCAAAGAACCTGTCAGGTATTGGAGAACCTGACGTCCATAGCAGCCATGTAGCGATGGACGTGCTCGTCCTCCTCCCTGACACGACGACGCACCACCTCCGGCGGGGCCGGCTCCCTCTGCACCGAATGTGGCCCACGCGAACGCCACCAAAGGAGATCAGGGTCGACGACGGGACCCGAGGCCGGGTTCCTCACCAAGCGGCGCGCCCCTCCAAGTAGCACCTCCCAGTGCCAGCCCGGCGGAGCCCAATCCCGGACATGGGTCAGCCGGACGTCGTCGCGAACGGGTCGACGGCGAGGATGCGGGCCGGGCATCGTCGAGAACAAATGCTATATGCCCGCAAAAAGTAACATTTTTTAAATGATTGGATTGTGATAACTAAAATTCTATATGCAAATTCTAACAATTTGACATTAATCTAATTCATCTAACTAAAACTAATTCTAAAATTTCTAACATTTCTATATATAACTAACATTTCTATAACATTTCTAATATTTCTATAGCTAAAAAACAGAAAAATTGCTAACATTTCTATAAATATTTCTATAACTTAAAAACAGAAAAATTTATAACATTTCTATATAACTAACATTTCTATAACATTTCTAATATTTCTATAACTAAAAAACAGAAAAATTTCTAACATTTCTATAACTAAAAAACAAAAAAAATTCTATAACTAAAAAACTAAAAAACAATGTGTGTGTGTGTGTGTGTGGACATGGCGGCCGGGGCAGGAGCTCACCGGCAAGGCGAGGCGACGGGGGGCGGCGACGGGCGGCGACGACGGGGATGGGGACGGGGCGGTGACGACGGGGACGGGGACGGGCCGGGCGGGGACGACGGGACGACGGGGCGGGGCGCGGCGACGACGGGGACGGGGACGGGGCGACGACGGGGACGGGGTGGCAACGGGGGCGTCGACGAGGGGTGGCGGCGGGGGCGGCGACGGGGGGCGGCGGGCGACAGGGCAGAGGAGAAGAAGCAGATGAGAAACTGAATTTTTTGAAGTGTTTTCTTATATATGATGGGCCTTTAGTACCGGTTGGAGCGACCAACCGGTACTAAAGGTCAATTTTGGCCAGGCCAAGCGGCGGGAAGCGCCCACCTTTAGTACCGGGTGGTGGCTCCAACCGGTACTAAATACCCTCCCTTTAATACCGGTTTGAGCCACCACCCGGTACTAAAGGTGGTGTGCTGGCGCAGGTGCGGTGCGTCATGTTTAGTCCCACCTCGCTAGCCGAGGGGCGTCCGCACTGGTTTATAAGCCCCAGTGCGGTAGCTCTCTCGAGCTCCTCTCCAAAGCAGGCCTACTGGGCCTAAATGTTCTGTGCTGCCCTGTGGGCCTACTGGGCCTTTGCGGGCCTGCATCCTGGCCCAACAACAGGTTGGGTTTCTAGTCGTATGCAGGCCGCTGTGGCGCAGTAGGCGGGCTTTTTATTTTCTTATTTTTTTGCTTTATTTATTTTTGTTTTATTTATTTTTGAGTTGTTTTTTGCTGTATTTAGAGTTTCTTTGTGAATATTTTTCCGTTAGGTACAAAAAACTACAAACTTTCTATTAGTGCCGGTAGTTTACAAATTTGAATAGTTTACATTTTGAATTATTTGAAATTTGTGTGAATCACTAGTTTGTGAATAACTTAACTTTGAAAATAGATTTTTCAGTGATTCTTTTTTCTTATGTTTAATATTAGTGTGTTTTATCATTATGTTCAATTTGGTAATGCTTAGGTAATTTAAAAAATGAAATGCCTTTGTAACGGATGAGTTTTCATCCGAAACCCTGATACTTCGAAAGAGATTGTCCATTTTGTATACGAAGTGCATCCAGTTTTTGCGGTAACCCTCTCTACTTTTTTGCACATGCTATGTGGGTGAAATTATGATACCATGCCAACTTTCAACCTTTTCTGAGTTCATTTGAAATGCTTTTCAATTTCAGGGTCATTTCGCTGAAAAAATCAGTAAATGCATGAAAGAATTTGTTTGCACATAAAATTTCTTCGCGTTTCAAATGCCAAAACACATAACTACCCTAACTATTACAGAGATTCCCTCCTGCGTGTGAAACACAGAAGAAAGTGATGATAGTGAAGCCGATCACATCCCAGATCTTTGGGTCTGAAACTTTTTCTTCGCATGTGTCCCTTTACGCCGTAGCCATGGAAAATCTTCATCATTTAACTGGATGCTCGGGTCAATATTCACTGTGAATGGAGCAATTTCATCAAACTTTTCATAATCTTCTGACATGTATGTCTTGTCATCCACTCCCACGATGTTTCTCTTCCCAGAAAGAACTATGTGGCGCTTTGGCTCATCGTATGATGCATTCGTTTCCTTATCTTTTCTTTTTCTCGGCTTGGTAGACATATCCTTCACATAGAAAACCTGTGCCACATCATTAGCTAGGACGAATGGTTCGTCTTCATACGCAAGATTGTTGAGATCCACTGTTGTCATTCCATACTGCGGGTCTTCCGTTACCCCGCCTCGTGTCATATTGACCCATTTGCACCGAAACAAAGGGACCTTCAAACCACGTCCATAGTCAAGTTCCCATATCTCCTCTATGTAACCATAATATGTTTCCTTTCCCGTCTTGGTTGTTGCATCAAAGCGGACACCACTGTTTTGGTTGGTGCTCTTCTTATCTTGGGCGATCGTGTAAAATATATTACCATTTATCTCGTACACTTTAAAAGTCATTATATTCAAAGATGGTAACTGGGACAGCGAGTACAGGTCATCTTCAATAGAGGCGTCATGCATGGTACGTGTCTGCAACCAGCCGGCGAAACTCCTGGTTTGTTCACGTTTAATCCAGTCATCAGACCGCTCCGGGTGTTTGGAGCGTAGAAAATTCTTGTGTTCGTCCATATACGGAGCCACCAAGGCGGAATTCTGTAGAACTGTGTAGTGTGCTTCAGTGAGAGAATGTCCGTCCATACATATTGATTCCCTCCTAGCATGCCTTTTCCATCCAGACTGCCCTTATGCCGCGATTCAGGAACACCAATCGGCTTAAGGTCAGGAATAAAGTCAATACAAAACTCAATGACCTCCTCATTTTCATGGCCCTTGGAGATGCTTCCTTCTGGCCTAGAACGGTTATGAACATATTTCTTTAAGACTCCCATGAACCTCTCAAAGGGGAACATATTGTGTAGAAATACATGACCCAAAACGTTAATCTCTTCGCATAGGTGAACTAGGACGTGCGTCATGATGTTGAAGAAGGATGGTGGGAACACCAACTCGAAACTGACAAGACATTGCACCAAATCATTCTCTAACCTTGGTATGATTTCTGGATCGATTACCTTCTGAGAGATTGCATTGAGGAATGCACATAGCTTCACAATGGCTAATCGAACGTTATCCGGTAGAATCCCCTTCAATGCAACCGGAAGCAGTTGCGTCATAATCACATGGCAGTCATGAGACTTCAGGTTCTGGAACTTTTTCTCTGCCATGTTTATTATTCCCTTTATATTCGACGAGAAGCTAGACGGTACCTTAATACTGAGCAGGCATTCAAAGAAGATTTCCTTCTCTTCTTTGGTAAGAGCGTAGCTGGCATGACCTTGATGTATGCCGTCTTTTCCATGCATACGTTGCTGGTCCTCCTGTGCCTCAGGTGTATCTTTTGTCTTCCCATACACGCCCAAGAAGCCAAGCAGGGTCACGCAAAGATTCTTCGTCACGTGCATCACGTTGATTGCAGAGCGGACCTCTAGGTCTTTCCAATAGGGCAGGTCCAAAAATATAGATTTCTTCTTCCACATGGGTGCGCGTCCGTCAGCGTCATTCGGAACAGGTTGTCCGCCAGGACCCTTTCCAAAGACTACCTTCAAATCCTTGATCATATCATGTACATCAGCACCAGTACGGTGGCGAGGCTTCGTCCGGTGATCCGCCTCACCTTTGAAATGCTTGCCTTTCTTTCTTATGGGATGCCCGCTCGGAAGAAATCGACGATGTCCCAGGTACACATTCTTCCTATAATTGTCCAAATATATACTGTCGATATCATCTAAATAGTGCGTGCATGCGCGGTATCCCTTGTTTGTCTGTCCTGAAAGGTTACTGAGAGCAGGCCAATCATTGATGGTCACGAACCGCAAGGCCTTTAGGTCAAATTCTTCCCCCATATGCTCCTCCCACGCACGTAAACCTATTCCATTCCACAGCTGTAAGAGTTCTTCAACTAATGGCCTTAGGTACACATCAATGTCGTTGCCGGGTTGCTTAGGGCCTTGGATGAGCACTGGCATCATAATGAACTTCCGCTTCATGCACAACCAAGGAGGAAGGTTATACAAACATAGAGTCACAGGCCAGGTGCTATGGTTGCTGCTCTGCTCCCCAAAAGGATTAATGCCATCTGCGCTTAGACCAAACCATACGTTCCTTGCGTCATCTGCAAACTGCTTCCCGTACTTTCTCTCGATTTTTCTCCACTACGACCCGTCAGCGGGTACTCTCAACTTTCCGTCTTTCTTACGGTCTTCTCTGTGCCATCGCATTGCCTTGGCATGCTCTTTATTTTGAAACAAACATTTCAACCGTGGTATTATAGGAGCATACCACATCACCTTGGCAGGAATCTTCTTCCTGGGACGCTCGCCCTCGACATCACTAGGGTCATCGCGCCTGATCTTATAGCGCAATGCACCGCATACCGGGCAAGCGTTCAAATCCTCGTACTCACCGCGGTAGAGGATGCAGTCATTAGGGCATGCATGTATCTTCTGCATCTCTAACCCTAGAGGGCAGACAACCTTCTTTGCTTCGTACGTACTCTCGGGAAATTCGTTGTCCTTTGGAAGCATATTCTTTATCATTACCAGCAACTTTCCAAATCCCTTGTCAGATACACCATTCTCTGCCTTCCATTGCAGCAATTCCAGTGTGGTGCCCAACTTTTTCTTGTCGGCTTCGCAATTCGGATACAACAATTTTTTGTGATCCTCTAACATGCGCTGCAACTTCTTCTTCTCCAAATCACTTGCGCAGTTTCTCTTTGCATCGGCAATGGCCCGACCTAGATCATCAGCGGGCTCATCTGATGCCTCTTCTTCAGCTTCTTCCCGCATTGCCGGCTCAGCTTCTTCCCCCATTGTTCTATCATCGTATTCAGGGAACCCATGGCCAGGATAGCTGTCGTCGTCCTCTTCTTCTTCATTGTCTTCCATCATAACCCCTCTTTCTCCGTGCTTGGTCCAAACATTATAGTGGGGCATGAAACCGGACTTAAACAGGTGGACGTGAATGGTTCTTGATGTAGAGTAATTGTGATCATTCTTACAGACTAAACATGGACAAGGCATAAAACCATCCGCCCGCTTGTTTGCCTCAGCCGCAAGCAGAAAAGTTTGCACGCCATTAATGAACTCGGGAGAGCATCGGTCATCGTACATCCATTGTCGGCTCATCTTCATTACACAACACCGAAAAAACCAAATTAATACAAGTTCATACATAAAGTTCATACAAGACTTAAATGCAACAAAAAAATAACTCACTAACTAAAGAACTTAAATGCAACAACAAATGCGATCAAGATCGCAACTAAGGTAACAATTGATCCAACAGCATAATGATACCAAGCCTCACTATCAATGGCATATTTGCTAATCTTCAAGCGCATTTTCTCCATCTTGATCTTGTGATCATCGACGACATCGGCAACATGCAACTCCAATTCCATCTTCTCCCCCTCAATTATTTTCAATTTTTCTTTCAAATACTCGTTTTCTCTTTCAACTAAATTTAACCTCTCGACAATAGGGTCGGTTGGAATTTCCGGTTCACAAACCTCCTAGACAAAAATATCTATGTCAACTTGATGGACATAATTTGTCATAAACACGAAATGCAACAACTAGTTTTAAAAGAGAATATACCACATCCGAATCATAACAAGGACGAGGGCCGACGGGGACGGATATCAAAACCATGGCACTATGTATAACAAACAACGTACGGGTAAGATAATTATACGAGTAACTATATATCCAAATCACACAAACATCAATTTGGTAATGTAAAACATTTATGAACAAGAGGCTCATCACAAGGTGGTGCCGGCGACGGAACGGTGCGGGCGATCGACTGTGGTTACGACGAAGATTTAGAAGGCACTAAGTAAACCACACCTACATACGCAAACTAAGTGTTGTTTTTGACTTCAAATTGCATATAAATCAAATACTAGCACATATATTTCCTCCCAAATTACTAAACTCATAAATTAATCACTATACAAAGCATTGCAAGAGCTAATCTAGCAATGAGAGATGAAAGGACAAAGTTGCTAACCTTTGTGATCATTTGAATGGATGGGGCCTTCAAATCTTGACAAATTTTGGGCAAAATGTGTGATGAGCTCGAGAGGAAGAGGGGAAGAACAGAGAGGAGAGGGGAAAGGGGAAGAACAGAGCGAGCTCGGGTGGACGAAGGGTTTATGTAGGACGACCTTTACCACCGGTTCGTGCCACGAACCGGTACTAAAGGTGTTGGAGGGGCCCCGGACTGACAACATCCTGCCACCACTCACTTTAATACCGGTCCGTGGCACGAACCGGTACTAATGAAAGCGGCCGGCTAGCCGTTGGAACCGGCACTAATGCACACATTAGTGCCGGCTCAAAAGCAAACCGGCACTAATGTGTTTGACATTTGACCCTTTTTCTGACGGAAGTCAAAAGATACACACAAAAAATTGAGCAAGCCTTGGTTATAAAAACCATTCAACATAATAGTTTTACTTGTGAGCCAATGGCATTAAAAAGTTAAACATAATTGTGTCAATGGAAAACAAGATATCACAAACTGGCGGCATGGTAAGGATTTGATTAAGCGAGGTGAGTATCTCTTTGGGAAGAGTTACTTCCGGGCTTGAGTGGCCTCACTTGAAGGGAAGTCATCATTAAGATGTCCTATTTATCCCCAAGCATTGCCTCAGAGTCACGGACATCTTCAACTTGAAATGTCTTGTTAGGGTAGTGAATTTAAGAACAGACGGTTTTTCCCTTCGACCAAAGTCAAAATTTCTGGTCCATTGGACTAGAACATAATAGCCTATTTTTTCTTGAAATGAATGCAATCTCCTGGCTTCTGCATTCGGATGCACACATGTGTACTTTGTGCTTATAGGAAAATTCTAAGCATAAAATTCCAACTTATTGGTATACAAAAGATAAGTAAATAAATGAAAAAAAAAAAAACAATCCGACATCATGAAGCAATTGTCTTTGTTACCCCTCAGTGGCCTCATGTAGCATTGCAGGCCACGTGCAGCTTCTCCCTCCTTTCGAGCATGTTGCCTTGCCAACTGCAAGTTCAACTTGAAAGTACATCTAGCCCCTAATTGGGGTTTTAGTGTCATTATTATTAGAGGAATAACTATGTTTCAAGTGTTTTCTCAGTATATAAATCATTGGAAATGGAACATAAAGTTGGTCGACGACCCCCTAAGCAAAAAGAATAAAAAAGACACACCAATTTTCTATTAGCTATATCTCATTTTTAGTCATAGGTATATCATACTATTATAAGAGGGGGTACACCATGGATCAGAGTGTGGGAACCGATGAACAAGAACAGAAAAATACCACACACACGCAGACACCATGTGAGAAAGAGCCCTAATACACTTGCCATTTTTTACTGACGAGGGTCGCACACCACGTCGGACTGCCTGACCTGATGTCCAACTTACTGTTTTGCTCAATTGAACGGGTTAGATATTCCGACCAGAGTCAGAACATCCGGCATGCCAGAATGTCTGGCCTTATGTAGAAGACTCAGCATATGCTCGAACATGCATCGGACCCCGACCAGATAGTCTGACTAGTCAGACTGTTCGACCCCAGATCCCGCCTCCCTTCATCGCTCTTTACGTGAACTCCAAAGGGTTCATGTATTGATTTATTAGGAGAATATGGCAGGAAACAGAGTCATTAACATTCCATGAAGGATCAAAGTCGTTGACTAGAGGGAGGGGTGAATAGGCGACTAAATTTTTTGATGTTATTAGTTGATTTTAAGACTATGGAATTATAGGTTCTCTAAATCACAAGTACAACAAGGTAGAATTAAGATATGCAGAAATAACTAAAGATGGTAGAAATAACCAAAGGAGAAAGCAAACAAGACATAACGACATTTCCCAAATTTCAAGTCATCATTGAGACTCTAATGTGTTCGAGAGTCTTGGGACAAGAATATACACAAATGGTCACAAAGACTTAGTCTTCTTCTTCTTGACCTTGGCCAAAAAGTGCACACTTAACCACTAAGGCTAGATCTTGAGGCAATTTCCATTACTTCACAAAAAAAATCAAAGCTAATCCAAAACTTTGGAAGTTTTCATGCACCTTGAGTCGTCTAATAACTACATGTAAGTTAAATACTAGTGTTGACCACACAGTCCAAAAAGGAAGTGGGAATTAACAATTTTATAGTTTTTTTTTTCATACCAACTTGACAGAAAAGTCCATAGATATATGTGTGACTTTTACAAAATGTAACCGATGGAAACAAGAAAAAACCGTGTGCGTTGTTGGCAGTGTTGTCGTCAGTGTACGATGTTGTCTTTGTTTCGTTCTTGTTCCTCTCATGTTTTTATTAGCAAATGGACAAAATGCTTGCCTTTCTTCGGAAAATGGAATAAAACAAATAGGTTATGCGTTCGACGATGAAATTTGGAAACAATAACATTGATTTGACTTGAGAGATAATATTAAGTGCTAAATTATCTGGAATATATGACTTCCATATCCATTTTAATTCACAAAATAGTCGATGTTTTTGCATGTAAATGATGTTGTCCTATAAAGGTAAGCCGCAGCCCCCCCTCCTTTTTGAGCGTGCTTGTAGCTTCCAATTCATAACACATCATGAATGAATGCTTAATGGAGTAACAAGCACTCCATAAAAAAAAATTGTTGCCAAAACCCCCTTCCTTCCTCCCGGGTCGCTCGCGCGAGCGACTCCGGAGGACCCCCATCCCTAGCACAGAGGCGACCGATCTGCCCCCTCCTCGGCCGCTGCCGGCGCTGGCGGTGGCGGTCGCGTCCGGCAGTCAAAGGCGGCGGGCGAGGCGGCGCGTCCGGATGGCTCCTCCTTCGCGCGGAGGGGGGTTGTCCTTAGGGCTCACTAGTAAAAAAAGGGTCAAATGTGAAGCACATTAGTGCCGGTTTGATTTTGAGCCGGCACAAATGTGTCCATTAGTGCCGATTCCAATGGCTAGGCGGGCGGAGTCATTAGTACCGGTTCGTGAGCAACCTTTAGTACCGGTTCGTGTCACGAACCGGTACTAATGAGGCTACGTGAGGCTGTGGTCAGCCTGGGGCCCCACGGGCACCTTTAGTACCGGTTCGTGCCATGAACCGGTACTATAGTTTCTTAGTAAGCTGTTTTTTAGTCCCACCTCGCGAAGAGAGAGGCACTAGGAGTGGTTTATAAGCCCTGAGTGCAGAGACGATGAAGGAGAGGCGCAATGCTCATCTGCATTTTGCTTAGCTTTAAGCCTTGAGGAATAGTGTAGACTGCACGGAGCTATGTTCAGTGCAGTTTGCACTATTCCGAAAGGCTTGAAGCTAATTAACGAGCATTGTGCCTCTTTTTTATCTTTAATAACTTATTAAAACTCCAGACTTCTTGTGTTACGGCAAAAACTGGACGCACTTCGTGTACAAACTGAACAATCTCTTTCGAAGTATCAGGGTTTCTGACGAGAACTCATCTGTTACATGGGCACTTCATTTTTTTAAACTTATTACAACTCCAGACTTTTTTGCGTTCCGTACACACCATTCAAGCGACGTCATCAATTTTCAAAACTTTCTGACATCATTTGCTATTTTTTAGTCATTTACCGATTTGTTTAGAGAGCTAAATGACCGTGAAATTGAAAATCACTACAAAATGAACTCTGAAAATGTCGAGACTTGGCATGGTATCATCATTTCACCCACATAGTATGTGCAAAAGAGTAGAGAGGGTTACGGCAAAAACTGGACGCACTTCGTGTACAAACTGGACAATCTCGTTCGGAGTATCAGGGTTTCGGACGAGAACTCATCTGTTACACTGGCACTTCATTTTTTTAAACTTATTACAACTCTAGACTTTTTTTGCATTCCGTACGCACCATTCAAAGCGACGTCATCAATTTTCAACACTTTCTGACATCATTTGCTATTTTCAATCATTTACCTATTTGTTTAGAGAGCTAAATGACCGTGAAATTGAAAATCACTACAAAATGAACTCTGGAAATGTCGAAACTTGGTATGGTATCATCATTTCACCCACATAGCATGTGCAAGAGAGTAGAGATGGTTACGGCAAAAACTGGACGCACTTCGTGTACAAACTGGACAATCTCTTTCGAAGTATCAGGGTTTCTGACGAGAACTCATCTGTTACATGAGCACTTCATTTTTTTAAACTTAGTACAACTCCAGACTTTTTTGCGTTCCGTACACACCATTCAAAGCGACGTCATCAATTTTCAAAACTTTCTGACATCGTTTGCTATTTTTTAGTCATTCACTAGTAGGAAAAGGGGCTTAGGTCACAGGACAGTTTTCACGTTAGCCCCGGTTCAGTCACGAACTGGGACTAATGTGAGCATTGGTCCCGGTTCGTACGGCCAGGGACCTGCCGGGCCTCGTGGGGGCATTGGTCCCGGTTCGTCCGGACCCTTTGGTCCCGGTTGGTGGGACAAACCGGGACCAATGGGCCACGCTCCTGGCCCACCACCCTTTAGTCCCGGTTCCTACCACAAACCGGGACTAAAGGCCTGGTCCTAGTTGCGGCCAGTGTTTAGTCCCACCTCGCCAACCGAAGGGCGCTCACATCAGTTTATAAGGCCGTCCCTATCTGCCTTGTTGAGCTTCTCTTAAAGTGAAAATAGATGCCCTTATACAGGAAATTTGACCTAAATTCATAGTAAATTTCATAGAAATTTATTATGAATTTAGGTTGAATTTTCTCTATAAGCGCATCTATGTTCATTTTTTTATATTTATAAAATAAATAAACCTTAATAAAATAAATAAAACTAAATAAACCTTAATAAAATAAAATAAAATAAACTGTAGTAACTACAATAAATAAACCTTAATAAATTAAGTAAAAATAGCAGCAGTAAAATAAATAAAAATAAAATAATTGAAGTAAAATACATAAGTAATTAGAAATAAAATAAATAAGTTTTTTGTTGTAAGTAGAAACAAAACAAAACAAATAAAGTAAAAGAGAAAAAAAAAACACGAGCCATCAACTCCATAACCGCCATATCTGGGATAGAGAAGGGCGATCCCTTGGAGTGGGATTCACATACAGTTGCCCGTAACATCTACCATTCGAGCCTAGCAGGTGGAACTCGGATCTGTCAACAGTGTCAAAGCGGCAAATAGCAGGCGGAGGAGAAGCCACCGATGTCATGTGTAGATCCCTTCTAGGTCTTGCGGATCGTGCTACTACAGCAATTTGGTTGGTTGATCCCAAAAAAAAAAGGAATTTGGTTGGTTTTCTTGAAGCCCTAGCTTGTTGTGCCGTCCTATTCTCTCAATGCAATTTAGCAAATGCTACTACACTACAGTAAAGGGCACAAAGAAAAAGCACGCAGTGAAGGAAAATACCTCCATATCAAAGCTGCTACTTATCTTGTTGGTTATCAGGATGTGGATATGTAGAATTTTCTCTAGCCACGGCAACAGACATGCATTCATCGAGGGGGTTCACTACAGAACAAAATAAATGCTGACGTTAGTTGTTGAGGGTACGTTTGACATCCCTGAGAGACTAGATAATGAAAAGATGAATCGTCAAACCTGGATGAACAAAGACGCTACCAAGTGGATGAATCTGATGGCCTGTCCTCCCTTGAAGATCATGCGTCCTCCCTTGAAGGCGCCACCAGGGCCATGGATGCCTCATACACCGCCGCCGACGTGTTGTAGTGATGAGGTATCGTGCAAGATCTGACACAGGATCACCTTCAGGCAAGATGAATAGGTCTTCAGGGGCACGACGGCCGGCCACAGCAGGCCCCTGCCATGGACGGCGCTGCCCGAGCCACAGCCGCTCGCCAGCTCGCCTCTGGAGCAGTCCAAGCTTATCCGCGAGCTCGTCCACTAGTGCCCATCGCCGCCATGACGTCCTGCAGGCTAGAGAACGGCGGTTCGCCGTTCTTATCCACGGCCGCCGTTGGAACCGACTCCGGCCGCCTATATAAGGAGCCCCCGAGTCCGTCCAGTCCCTCAGGCGACTTCAAGCCACCCCACCTAGCACCCCCATAGCAGGCAATCGACCAGGGAAGGTCTTCTTCCCCATCTCCGGCCAGTACAGCCGCCGCCGCCCTCTGGTCCATTCAGTCGCAACCAGAGCCCCCCCCCCATCCGTATAGCACCACCATCCTCCTCCCCTCGACCGTGCGGAGCCGCCCAAACCCTCAGCCAAAGCCCCAAACCTCCCGAAGCTGCCGTCCGCCGCAGAGCTCGCCGCCGGCGACTCCCTCCATCCCCGCCACCTCCTCGACCACCGGGAGGACCGCCCCGGCCTGGCGGATCCATCCCCGCCCTCAGGACACCGCGAGGAGCCGCCGTTCGCCGGCGTTGATCGCCGGAGCCCCGCCTTTGTTCGGCCAGAGGAGGAAGAAGGCGGGGGCGACTGGTCAAACCTGACCAGTGGGCCCAAGGGGCCCACTGTCAGTGACCCACGAGCCGGTCCACGCGGGTTAAGTGGAGGATCTGACACAGGATCACCTTCAGGCAAGATGAATAGGTCTTTAGGGGCACGACGGCAGCGGCGGCGCCATGGCCGGGACTGGTGACGACGGCGGCGGCGAGCGAGCGGGAGGGTGGCAGCGGCTGCGTGCGAGTGGGAGGCCGGAGGATCACCACTCATTGTGCTCGACATATCACTACAAGGAACCTGTTAATCCCATGACGGATTTCTAATGACATTTTTGGAAACTCTCATCGATGACCTGGTAAAACCCCACAAACCCGGTGAAAGCCCGCTAAAGCCCGTCTAACCGTTCCCGTATAAAAACATAACCCTAAATTCCCTCCTCGGCCCCTGCATCGTGTCCCACAGCACGTCGCCACCCCTCGTCCCTCCCACAGATCGTAAACCTTAATAAAATAAAATAAAATAAACTATAGTAACTACAATAAATAAACCTTAATAAATTAAGTAAAAATAGCAGCAGTAAAATAAATAAAAATAGCAGCAGTAAAATAAATAAAAATAAAATAATTAAAGTAAAATACATAAGTAATTAGAAATAAAATAAATAAGTTTTTTGTTGTAAGTAGAAACAAAACAAAACAAATAAAGCAAAAGAGAAAAAAACAGAGGAAAAAAATTATGCACCTACTAGGCCACCACGGCCTGAATACGACTAGAAACCCATCCATGGGCCAGGATTCAGGCCCGCAGAAGGCCCAGTAGGCCCACAGGAAAATAGTGACAGAATAGGCCCGTAAGCCTGCATTTGAGAGGAGCTCGAAGTGGTCAGCGCAGCTGCGCTTATGAACCACTGTCGAAGCCTCTCGGCTAGCGAGGTGGGACTAAACATCCCACCGCACCGCGCCAGTTCCAGCACAAGGCCTTTGGTCCCGGTTGGTGCCACCAACCGGGACTAAAGGGGGCATTGGTCCCGGTTCGTGGCACCAACTGGGACCAAAGGCCTTTAGTCCCGGTTGGTGCCACCAACCGGGACCAATGAGTTCCCTATATATACCCCATCGCCACAGCAGAGCACTCCAGAGTGCTCTGTTTTTTCTGGCCGGCGAGGGGAGGGCATTTGGGTGCTCTAGCTCACCTCCTATGCACATGAGGTGTTCGATGAAATGTCTGAGCCACACTAGTTAATCTTTGTCCTCTCGAAACTCGACCTCCGAGCTCCATTTTCCCCGAGATTTGTCTAGGTTTAGCGGTCCGTCACGTCCCGTCCCCGTCTTCACCGCCGTCGATCGCCCGCGCCGATCTGGTCGCCAGCACCACCGTGGTGAGCCTCTTGTTCTTATCTTCTTTCTGAAAGGAAAAAATTCTTACATTAGATAGTTACTTGTCTAATTTTGTTACTTTTATTATTCCTTCTTATTACATAGTGCGATGGTTTTGGTATCCGCCCCCGTCGGCCCTCGTCCTGTCTATGATTCGGATGTGGTATATATTATCTTTTTATAACTATTTGGTTCATTTATTGTTTATGACAAATATACCGACCAACGTGACATAGATTTTATTTATCCAGGAGGTGGTTGAACCGGAAATTCTAACCGACCCTATTGTCGAGAGGTTAAATTTAGTTGAAGAACAAAACAATTACTTGAAGGAAAAAATAAAAAAATTGAGGAGGAGAAGATGATATTGGAGTTGCATGTTGCGGATGTCGTCGATGATCACAAGATCAAGATGGATGCAATGCGCTTGAAGGTTAGAAAGATTAGAAAATATGCCATTCATACCGAGGCTTGGTATCATTATGCCGTTGGATCAATTGTTACCTTGGTTGCGATTATGATCGCATTTGTTTTCGCATTGAAATGTTTTACATAGTTTCAATGTATGGTTTAATTAATTAGATGCTCTAGAGAGCTATATATATGCTGTTAGATGAGAACTATGTATGTACTTTGGTTCTAATGTGATGATGAACTTCTATTAATTTGGTCACTTAATTATCTATTCATGATGTTCTGTAATGTTTTTTGACACACTTAATTATATATAATGCACGCAGATGAACCGGCAATGGATGTACGGTGACAGACACACCTCCGAGTACATTAAGGGCGTGCATGATTTTCTCGAAGTGGCTGAGGCAAACAAGCAGAATGGTTTTATGTGTTGTCCATGCCCTACATGTGGGAATATGAAGTCTTACTCTGACCGGAAAATCCTTCACACCCACCTGCTTTACAAGGGTTTCATGCCACACTATAATGTTTGGACGAGGCACGGAGAAATGGGGGTTATGATGGAAGACAGCAAAGAAGAAGAGGACGATGACAACTATGTGCCCCCTGAATACGGTGATGCTGCAACGGGGGAAGCTGCTAAAGATCAAGAGGAACCAGACGATGTGCCCAATGATGCTGCAAGGGGGGAAGCTGCTGAAGATCAAGAGGAACCAGTGCCCGATGATGATGATCTCCGCTGGGTCATTGTCGATGCAAGGACGCAATGCGAAAGTCAAAAGGAGAAGCTGAAGTTCGATCGCATGTTAGAGGATCACAAAAAAGGGTTGTACCCCAATTGCGAAGATGGCAACACAAAGCTCGGTACCGTACTGGAATTGCTGCAGTGGAAGGCAGAGAATGCTGTGCTTGACAAAGGATTTGAGAAGCTATTGAAAATATTGAAGAAGAAGCTTCCAAAGGATAACAAATTGCCCGACAGTACATACGCAGCAAAGAAGGTCGTATGCCCTCTAGGATTGGAGGTGCAGAAGATACATGCATGCCCTAATGACTGCATCCTCTACCGCGGTGCGTACAAGGATCTGAACGCATGCCCGGTATGCGGTGCATTGCAGTATAAGATCAGACGAGATGACCCTGGTGATGTTGAAGGCGAGCCCCCGAGGAAGAGGGTTCCTGCGAAGGTGATGTGGTATGCTCCTATAATACCACGGTTGAAACGTCTGTTCAGAAACGAAGAGCATGCCAAGTTGATGCGATGGCACAGTGAGGACCGTAAGAAAGACGGGAAGTTGAGAGCACCCGCTGACGGGTCGCAGTGGAGAAAAATCGAGAGAAAGTACTGGGCTGAGTTTGCAGCTGACCCAAGGAACGTATGGTTTGGTTTAAGCGCGGATGGCATTAATCCTTTCGGGAAGGAGAGCAGCAATCACAGCACCTGGCCCGTGACTCTATGTATGTATAACCTTCCTCCTTGGATGTGCATGAAGCGGAAGTTCATTATGATGCCAGTTCTCATCCAAGGCCCTAAGCAACCCGGCAACGACATTGATGTGTACCTAAGGCCATTAGTTGAAGAACTTTTACAGCAGTGGAATGGAAACGGTGTACGTACGTGGGATGAGCACAAACAGGAGGAATTTAACCTGCACGCGTTGCTGTTTGTAACCATCAACGATTGGCCCGCTCTCAGTAACCTTTCAGGACAGACAAACAAGGGATACCACGCATGCACGCACTATTTAGATGACACTGAAAGTATATACCTGGACAAAAGCAGGAAGAATGTGTACCTGGGCCATCGTCGATTTCTTCCGACCAACCATCAATGTCGAAAGAAAGGCAAGCATTTCAAAGGCGAGGCAGATCACCGGAAGAAGCCCGCCATGCGTACCGGTGATCACGTACTTGCTATGGTCAATGATTTACACGTAATCTTTGCAAAGGGTCCCGGCGGACTAGCTGTTCCGAATGACGCTGAGGGACACGCACCCATGTGGAAGAAGAAATCTATATTTTGGGACCTACCCTACTGTAAAGAGCTAGAGGTCCGCTCTTCAATCGACGTGATGCACGTGACGAAGAACCTTTGCGTGAACCTGCTAGGCTTCTTGGGCGTGTATGGGAAGACAAAAGATACACCTGAGGCACAGGAGGACCTGCAACGTTTGCACGAAAAAGACGGCATGCCTCCGAAGCAGTATGAAGGTCCTGCCAGCTATGCTCTTACGAAAGAAGAGAAAGAAATCTTCTTTGAATGCCTGCTCAGTATGAAGGTCCCGACTGGCTTCTCGTCGAATATAAAGGGAATAATAAATATGCCAGAGAAAAAGTTCCAGAACCTAAAGTCTCATGACTGCCACGTGATTCTGACGCAACTGCTTCCGGTTGCATTGAGGGGGCTTCTACCGGAAAACGTCCGATTAGCCATTGTGAAGCTATGTGCATTCCTCAATGCAATCTCTCAGAAGGTGATCGATCCAGAAATCATACCAAGGCTAAGGAGTGATGTGGCGCAATGTCTTGTCAGTTTCGAGCTGGTGTTCCCACCATCCTTCTTCAATATCATGACGCACATCCTATGTAGCGACCAGACCTCAAATAGCCTGTGCTGCTGTGCACCAGTGTCATCCCTGGATCAGTAATGCTGACACGCACAGTACAAATGGAGGATTTATAACAGAGTAGCAATCACACACTTATTACATCAAATATCTCCAAAGAGATTAAGTATGAAAACATGGCTTAAGGCCATCTAATAACGATAACAGCGGAAGACATGGAAGATAAGTGAGTCCATCAACTCCAGCGGCATCACTGAGTATAAGACCACGACCTAAGGCACCTTACTCGTCGTCTGAAAAGTCTGCAACATGAAACGTTGCAGCCCGAAAACGGGTCAGCACATAGAATATGCTGGCGAAGTAACACATAGAGAGCAATGAAGAATAATAATGCTATACTACATGCATATATGGCTGGTGGAAAGCTCTATGGTTACAGTTTTGCGAAAAGCCAATTTTATCCTACTGCAAAGGAATAGATTTTATTTAACTATCATGGTGGTTGAAACATTGAGAAGGTACCTCCAACTCAATCCCAATTAAGTGTCATCATTAACCCAACAAAATTAATTTTTAAGTATCACGGTGATGAGATTCAAATGAAAATCCAGGTACTAGATACTCAAGTTGTCCATAACCGGGGACACGGCTAATCATGATCAGTTTGTACACTCTGCAGAGGTTTGCGCACTTTTCACCACAAGACTCGATCGCCTCCGCTTGATTCTCGCACTGCATGATGTTTGAGAAACGGATGACCGAGACACAGTCTTTCAGAAACAATCACTCTTTACTCTGGATGGACCGGTACACCTACTTTCCCCTACATCTGCTCGTCCACCTCTTCAAGAGATCCTGTAACCTACTCAGCTATGCTAGAGCCCATAATAGCTTGTGGCTGCACACGGAAGTTTCTAGCATGAATAATCTTATGATCCCTTTGAGCCTGGGTGGCGGACCTTATAAAATCAGACAACACTGGGTTCTCCAGGTGCCTCAATCCACCCAGATGTGAGTTTTAGTTGCCACCTTAAGTTGAACCATTATTAACAATCTCACATCTGTCATGAATATCACTCAAACCCAATCCACGTCTACGAGCATAGCATGGCAATAATAAAAGCAACGTAGAAGTAACTCCCAAGGGTTTGAATAGAAAACAGGTAATAGGTACTACCTCAACTACTTCCCAGATACCCACAATTTAATTAGATCCTAATCATGCAATGTTTGAGGAATAGATCTAATGCAATAAAAACTGGGTATGAACGGGGTATGATCAAAGTGTTACTTGCCTTGCTGATGATCCGCAAAACCTAGCGATTCGAAGTAACAAGCGGCACACTCCGGGTACTCTATCACAAACAAACAAGCATACAATCAGTACTCATCTAATGCACAGGTAAAACTCGAATGAAAGATCCAACCAGAAAGTTCAACTTAAGAACTCCGGTTCGCAAAAAGAATCAACTCGAAAGAAACAACGAAAGTCAAACGGCGAAAGAAAGAAACTTCGTTTGCTAATCTGGATCTAGGTCAAATTTTACTGTAGCAAAAACTTGTTTGAGTAGGTTAAACGGAAAAAAAAATTCGAGATGAAACTCTAGGCGCTTGAATCGCCTGATTCCGATAAACGAGCGAGAAGTTAAACAGATTCGAAAATTCGATCAGAAATCGAATCTGAGAAAATAACGAGAAAATCCGATGAAAAAGAAAAACGGACGAACGGTTAAATAACGGACGTTCGTTAACAGAGAAAAACCGACGAACGCGTTCGTTAAAACGAACGGTTCGGTGAACGCTCGCAAAATAAGAAAATAAAAAAAACCGATCTAGGGTTTTTTTTTACAGAAAACCGGTCAACGACGGGAAAACGGCCGGCGGCAGTACCTCGACGGCGGGTTCCGGCGAGGGGCTCCGGCGGGGCGGGGTGCGGGGCTCGGGGAGGCGGCGAGGGGCGGCGGCGGCGGCGGGCGAGGCAACCGGCGGCGGCGGCGGGCGAGTTGCGTGCGGGCGGCGGCGGCGATGTCGGCGGCGGCGGCTCGAGGTGAGGAGAGAGACGAGGGGGGTGCGGTATTTAAGGAGGGGGGGCGGCGGCGGCTTGGGGAAGGGGTCGGCCGGCGGTGTCGTGCGGCGGCCGGACTCGGGCGGCGAGCTCCCGTGCGGGAAGAGGAGAGGCGGCGGGCGGGCCGTCGGCTGGGCCTTTGGCCTAGTTGGCGCGGGCGTTTTTTTTTAAATAAGTTCCGCGTAAAATATTGCGTAGAAAAATAAATAAAAATCATGAAAATATGAAATTAATTTCCCCGTCTAGTTAAAAAATCTAGAATAGGGTGAACATTTTTTTAAATCAAAAATAAATATTTTGAAAACATGCAATATTTTTAATGCAATAAAAATTGCAAATAAAATCCAAATAAATCCAATAAATGATTTTAACATTTTTCCTCCAGTATTTCAATTGTTTTGGAGAAGTCATATTTTCTCCTCTCGTTTATTTAAAATGAATTATTTTTCCGGAGAGAAAAATAATTAAAACCAAATCCTCGTTGGAAAATTAATATGAAAAAAAATTCGGGAAAATCCCCAACTCTCTCCGAGGGTCCTTGAGTTGCTTAGGATTATCGAGGATTTGTCAAAATGCAACAAAACAAGATATGCAATGATGATCTATGTATAACATTCCAAATTGAAAATTTGGGATGTTACAAACCTACCCCCCTTAAGATGAATCTCGCCCTCGAGATTCGGGTTGGCTAGAAAACAGGTGGGAGTGGTTTTTCCGTAGATCTTCCTCTCGCTCCCAGGTGGCTTCATTTTCTGTGTGGTGACTCCACCGAACTTAGCAAAACTTGATAACCTTGCTGCGGGTAACACGGCTGGCATACTCGAGAATCTTAACTGGTTTCTCCTCATAAGTCAAATCACTTTCCAACTGAATCGCTTCCAGTGGCACAGTATCTCTCAGCGGTATCTCAGCCATCTCTGCGTGGCACTTCTTCAACTGCGAAACGTAAAATACATCATGTACTCCAGATAATCCTTCGGGCAATTCCAACTTGTAGGCAACTTCTCCCATACGTTCCAACACTCTGTATGGTCCGATAAAACGGGGCGCTAACTTTCCCTTAACTCCAAAGCGCTTCACTCCTCGAAGGGGTGATACTCGAAGATACACTCTGTCTCCGACTTCGTGAACTCTCTTTTTTCGTTTAGAATCCGCATAACTCTTCTGCCTAGACTGGGCTACCTTGAGTCTATCGCGAATCAACCTTACTTTCTGTTCAGACTCCTTAATCAAATCCGGTCCAAACAACTGACGGTCTCCAACTTCGTCCCATAACAACGGTGTTCTACACCTCCTTCCGTACAAAGCTTCGAAAGGGGCCATCTTCAAACTGGTTTGATAACTGTTGTTATAAGAAAACATCCGCATATGGTAAATTGTCGTCCCAACTAGATCCATAATCTAGTGCACATGCTCTCAACATGTCCTCCAAAATCTGGTTGACTCTCTCGGTCTGTCCATCTGTCTGTGGGTGAAATGCTGTACTAAATTCCAGCCTGGTTCCCAATGTTTCATGTAGCTGCTTCCAAAACTTCAAGGTAAATTGGGTTCCTCTGTCTGATACAATGGTCCTCGGAACTCCATGCAAACATACTATCCTGGTCATGTATATCTTTGCCAACTTAGCACTGGTGTAAGTGTTCTTTACTGGAATGAAATGAGCCACTTTCGTCAAACGGTCGACTACAACCCATATCGAGTCATAGCCTGAATGAGTCCTGGGTAATCCTGTGATAAAATCCATGCCTATTTTATCCCACTTCCATTCGGGTATCGGCAATGGCTGTAGCAATCCTGCTGGCTTCTGATGCTCTGCCTTCACTCTCTGTCATACATCACAAACTGCTACATACTCCGCAATATCCTTCTTCATTCCGGTCCACCAGAAAGTATTCTTCAAATCCAAATACATCTTGGTATTTCCTGGGTGAATCGAGTACGGTGAATCATGGGCTTCTTGCAAAATCAACTTCCTGATCTCCGGATCATTTGGCACATATATGCGGTCCTCGAACCATAAGGTATCGTGCTCATCCTCACGAAATCCCTTGGCTTTTCCTTTGCTCATCTTCTCTTTTATCTCTTTAATCTCCTTGTCTGTCTTCTGAGCTTCTCTGATCCTTTCCATCAAGGTAGACTGAATCTCCAACGTCGCTAAATAGCCTCTTGGGACTATCTCCAAACATAGCTCGCGTAGATCCTCGACTAACTCCTGAGGTAACTCTCCTGTCATGAGGGTGTTGATATGGCTCTTGCGGCTCAACGCGTCTGCTACTACGTTAGCCTTTCCAGGGTGATAATGCAATCTCATATCATAATCCTTGATAAGCTCCAACCATCTCCTCTGTCTGAGATTTAACTCCTTCTGCGTGAAAATGTACTTCAAACTCTTGTGATCCGTGTACACCTCACAATGGTTTCCGATGAGAAAATGTCTCCATGTTTTCAATGCATGCACCACGGCTGCTAATTCCAAATCATGCGTAGCATAATTCTTCTCATGGGGTTTAAGTTGTCGTGAAGCATATGACACAACTCTTCCTTCCTGCATAAGCACTGCTCCAAGTCCTCGACGAGAAGCGTCGCAATAAACTTCATAATCCTTGCGTTGATCTGGCAGAATCAACACTGGTGAGGTAACCAATCGTTTCTTCAACTCTTGGAAACTAGCTTCACATTCCTCAGTCCAATTGAATTTGGTGTCCTTCTTCAATCGCTCAGTCATGGGCTTGGCAATCCTTGAGAAATTCTCGATGAACCTCCGGTAGTATCCTGCAAGTCCAAGGAAACTCCGGATTTCTCCAACTGTCATGGGTGATTCCCAACTTGTCACTGTGTCAACCTTGGCAGGGTCTACTGCTATTCCTTCTCCAGAAATAACACGTCCAAGGAATCCAACTTCCTTCAACCAAAACTCACATTTGCTGAACTTGGCATATAACTGATGTTCTCTGAGCTTCTCAAGTACCAATCGCAAATGCTCCTCATGCTCTTCTTCATCCTTGGAAAAGATTAAAATATCATCAATGAACACCACGACGAACTTATCCAAAAACTCCATAAACACTTTGTTCATCAGGTTCATGAAATAGGCAGGTGCGTTAGTCAGTCCAAATGACATAACGGTATACTCATACAATCCATATCTGGTGGTAAATGCCGTCTTGGGTATATCCTGCTCTCGAATCTTTAACTGATGGTATCCTGATCGTAGATCGATCTTGGAAAATACTTTAGCTCCTTGCAGGCGGTCAAACAAATCATTGATCATCGGCAGTGGGTACTTGTTTTTGATGGTCACTTCATTCAATCCTCGGTAATCAACAACCATCCTCAGCGATCCATCTTTCTTCTCCACTAGAAGTACTGGTGATCCCCAAGGTGACGAACTTGGGCGAATATAACCTTTATCCAGTAACTCCTTGATCTGCTTCTTAATTTCCTCCAAATCCTTTGCGGGCATCCTGTACGGTCTCTTAGATATTGGCCCTGTGCCTGGCAAAAGTTCAATCAAGAACTCAATGTCTCTATCCGGTGGCATGCCTGGCAATTCTTCTGGAAATACATCCGGATAGTCTCTCACCACTGGTACTTCCTCCTGTACAACTCCTGAGAAGGAATTCACTTGAGTCCTCTTCGGCATATGCCTGGATACATACTTGATCCTTTTTCCTTCCGGGGTGGTAAGCAAAATCGTCTTGCTGGCACAATCGATGTTTCCTCCATACAACGATAGCCAATCCATTCCCAAAATCACATCCAAACCTTGCGATTCCAAAACAATGAGGTCTGAGGGGAAAACATGCCTACCAATGGCCAATGATATCTGAAAACATCCTTGAGTGGCCATATACTCAGCTCCTGGCGAGGTTACTAACATAGGGCTTTTGAGAACTTGGGTGGACATCTTAAACTTGTTTACGAATCCCCTTGATATGTATGAATGCGATGCACCAGTATCGAAAAGAACAGTTGCAGTAAATGACTTAACCAAAAACTTACCTATTACTGCATCAGGCTGAGCTTCAACCTCCTCCACGCTCACGTGGTTCACATGTCCTTTGTTGAACGGGTTCGGCTTCTTCCCAGAGCTTCCATTGCCATTTCCATTTTGGGCTTCGGGACAATCGGTAGCGTAAAGTCCCGTCTTCTGGCACTTGAAACAGGTAATGTGACTTAGATCTCTCTTGGTTGGGGTAGATGGGTTGGTGCGGTTCTGTCCGTTTCCTTCTCCATTCCCATTACCATTCTTGGAGCCATTTTGGTTGTGTGAACTACCTCCTCCATGGGTATGCTGAAACTGTCCTCCCGGCTTCGGGGTAAATCGTGGCTTCTGCTGGGCTCCAGAATTGTACTTCCCTTGTCCATACTTCCTCTTGCGGTTTTCAATCTGCTGTTGCTTCCCTTCAATCATGAGAGCTCTATCTACCAGCTCCTGGTAGTTGTTGAAAGTTGCTACCATCAACTGCATACTCAGCTCATCATTCAATCCTTCCAGAAACTTCTCCTGCTTGGCAGCATCCGTAGCAACGTCATCTGGTGCATAACGTGCTAACTTACTGAAATCCTCCACATACTGGCCTACGGTGCGTCCTCCTTGGCTTAGGTTGCGAAACTCACGCTTCTTCATAGCCATAGCTCCTACTGAAACACGAGCTGTACGGAAAGCTTGCTGAAACTGGTCCCATGTGACAGTGTCAATAGGATGCGTGGCTGTATAATTCTCCCACCATGATACTGCGGGTCCATCAAGCTGATGTGCGGCAAAACGCACTCTTTCCGCATCTGTGCATCCTGCAGTGGTCAACTCCCTTCCAACTTTGCGGAGCCAATCATCTGCAACAATCGGCTCGGTGCTACTGGAAAATACCGGCGGGTTTAACCTTAAGAAACGGGCTAAGTGGTCAACAGGTGGTGGTGGCGGTGGGTTGTTGTTGTTGTTGCCTTGGTTCTGAACTAACACTTGCATCAGGGCATTCTGTTGCTGAATCAACTGGGTGATCTCTGGCGGGAAAACAAATCCGGTGTCGCATCTCGGAGGCATCTGATAGGTTTAGAAAAGATGAGAGTTGAGAAAAGAATGAGGTCTAGAGAGAAAACACTACCCATATGCTCATGAGACAAATTCAATCAATATCACTCAATCAATCCAAACAAGGCAAAACAATCGATCTAACTAGCGTTACAAAGTGCTTGAACTATACTACTGAATGGGGGAAAAACTACTACTGATATGGTGGTCTACTAAAAATTCTGATCCGTTGAAGACTCCATGGTGTCTGCTCCAGCTTCATCAATCCATTCGTCTTCACTTGGTTCCGAGTCGGTGTCGTCGATGATGATGTAGTTACCCGGACAAGTGCATTCATCGACTTCTGCTTTTGGCACTGGATTTCCCACGAAGGCTCCAATCTTATTCTCCAGGTCGTCAATCTTCCCTACTAGTGCATTGATTTCCTCCAAATAATCTTCGCGTGTAACCTTGAGTTCTTCTTGGAGTTCCTTGATCTTCGTAAATGCCTTCTTTAGTTCTTCCTTGTCCGTGCACATCTGATTCTCCTGGCGTCGAATATGTTGGTTCTGTTCCTGGATGAAAGCTGCAATTGATCCATCCTTCTTGGTCTTGATCATCTCCCATTGCGCGTCTCGACGTCCACAAATTTGATAAATCGTATCCTTAAGCTCCTGGTGGTAGACTTCTCCAATGCGTCCCATGGCGATGTGTGCGGCCATGCTCTTCCCTAAACTCCAAGTTGGTGCTTCGAAAACCAATCTCATGGGTTCCGTAATTGGCGCAAACGTTCTTCCTGGAATGATAACTTGAATCTTCCAGCTCTCCTCTTCAGGAAGTGTGGCGTTGTAGGTTCCGGTGATGCTTGGTATTCCTATGTTCAAGTACTTGGTGACTTCCTTCAAGTGTCGACCAAACGGCGTGTCTTCATCTGGTTGCATGAGCTTGCTCCTTACATTCGCCATTCCTAAAAGAGTAGAAAGTGGAGAGGGGTCAGAAATGAGAAGAGAGAAGCTTTCTAGGGCTTAAGCTTAGTGGTCGTGTCCTATAGTCAGCGTGTGCTCTGATACCAACTTTTGTAGTGACCAGACCTCAAATGGCCTGTGCTGCTGTGCACCGGTGTCATCCCTGGATCAGTAATGCTGACACGCACAGTACAAATGGAGGATTTATAACAGGGTAGCAATCACACACTTATTACATCGAATATCTCCAAAGAGATTAAGTATGAAAACATGGCTTAAGGCCATCTAATAACGATAACAGCGGAAGACTTGGAAGATAAGTGAGTCCATCAACTCCAGCGGCATCACTGAGTATAAGACCACGACCTAAGGCACCTTACTCGTCGTCTGAAAAGTCTGCAACATGAAACGTTGCAGCCCGAAAACGGGTCAGCACATAGAATATGCTGGCGAAGTAACACATAGAGAGCAATGAAGAATAATAATGCTATACTACATGCATATATGGCTGGTGGAAAGCTCTATGGTTACAGTTTTGCGAAAAGCCAATTTTATCCTACTGCAAAGGAATAGATTTTATTTAACTATCATGGTGGTTGAAACATTGAGAAGGTACCTCCAACTCAATCCCAATTAAGTGTCATCATTAACCCAACAAAATTAATTTTTAAGTATCACGGTGATGAGATTCAAATGAAAATCCAGGTACTAGATACTCAAGTTGTCCATAACCGGGGACACGGCTAATCATGATCAGTTTGTACACTCTGCAGAGGTTTGCGCACTTTTCACCACAAGACTCGATCGCCTCCGCTTGATTCTCGCACTGCATGATGTTTGAGAAACGGATGACCGAGACACAGTCTTTCAGAAACAATCACTCTTTACTCTGGATGGACCGGTACACCTACTTTCCCCTACATCTGCTAGTCCACCTCTTCAAGAGATCCTGTAACCTACTCAGCTATGCTAGAGCCCATAATAGCTTGTGGCTGCACACGGAAGTTTCTAGCATGAATAATCTTATGATCCCTTTGAGCCTGGGTGGCGGACCTTATAAAATCAGACAACACTGGGTTCTCCAGGTGCCTCAATCCACCCAGATGTGAGTTTTAGTTGCCACCTTAAGTTGAACCATTATTAACAATCTCACATCTGTCATGAATATCACTCAAACCCAATCCACGTCTACGAGCATAGCATGGCAATAATAAAAGCAACGTAGAAGTAACTCCCAAGGGTTTGAATAGAAAACAGGTAATAGGTACTACCTCAACTACTTCCTAGATACCCACAATTTAATTAGATCCTAATCATGCAATGTTTGAGGAATAGATCTAATGCAATAAAAACTGGGTATGAACGGGGTATGATCAAAGTGTTACTTGCCTTGCTGATGATCCGCAAAACCTAGCGATTCGAAGTAACAAGCGGCACACTCCGGGTACTCTATCGCAAACAAACAAGCATACAATCAGTACTCATCTAATGCACAGGTAAAACTCGAATGAAAGATCCAACCAGAAAGTTCAACTTAAGAACTCCGGTTCGCAAAAAGAATCAACTCGAAAGAAACAACGAAAGTCAAACGGCGAAAGAAAGAAACTTCGTTTGCTAATCTGGATCTAGGTCAAATTTTACTGTAGCAAAAACTTGTTTGAGTAGGTTAAACGGAAAAAGAATTTCGAGACGAAACTCTAGGCGCTTGAATCGCCTGATTCCGATAAACGAGCGAGAAGTTAAACAGATTCGAAAATTCGATCAGAAATCGAATCTGAGAAAATAACGAGAAAATCCGATGAAAAAGAAAAACGGACGAACGGTTAAATTAGGGACGTTCGTTAACACAGAAAAACCGACGAACGCGTTCGTTAAAACGAATGGTTCGGTGAACGCTCGCAAAATAAGAAAACCAAAAAAAAAACCGATCTAGGGTTTTTTTTTACAGAAAACCGGTCAACGACGGGAAAACGGCCGGCGGCAGTACCTCGACGGCGGGTTCCGGCGAGGGGCTCCGGCGGGGCGGGGTGCGGGGCTCGGGGAGGCGGCGATGGGCGGCGGCGGCGGCGGGCGAGTTGCGTGCGGGCGGCGGCGGCGATGTCGGCGGCGGCGGCTCGAGGTGAGGAAAGAGACGAGGGGGGGTATTTAAGGAGGGGGGGGCGGCGACGGCTTGGGGAAGGGGTCGGCCGGCGGTGTCGTGCGGCGGCCGGCCTCGGGCGGCGAGCTCCCGTGCGGGAAGAGGAGAGGCGGCGGGCGGGCCGTCGGCTGGGCCTTTGGCCCAGTTGGCGCGGGCGTTTTTTTTTTTAAAAATAAGTTCCGCGTAAAATATTGCGTAGAAAAATAAATAAAAATCAGAAAAATATGAAATAAATTTTCCCCGTCTAGTCAAAAAATCTAGAATAGGGTGAACATTTTTTTAAATCAAAAATAAATATTTTGAAAACATGCAATATTTTTAATGCAATAAAAATTGCAAATAAAATCCAAATAAATCCAATAAATGATTTTAACATTTTTCTCCAGTATTTCAATTGTTTTGGAGAAGTCATATTTTCTCCTCTCGTTTATTTAAAATGAATTATTTTTTCGGAGAGAAAAATAATTAAAACCAAAATCCTCGTTGGAAAATTAATATGACAAAAATTCGGGAAAATCCCCAACTCTCTCCGAGGGTCCTTGAGTTGCTTAGGATTATCGAGGATTTGTCAAAATGCAACAAAACAAGATATGCAATGATGATCTATGTATAACATTCCAAATTGAAAATTTGGGATGTTACATCCTAGTTCATCTAGTCGACGAGATTGTCATTCTGGGGCCCGTATTTCTACACAATATGTTCCCCTTTGAGAGGTTCATGGGAGTCCTAAAGAAATATGTCCGTAACCGCGCTAGGCCAGAAGGAAGCATCTCCATGGGCCATCAAACAGAGGATGTCATTGGGTTTTGTGTTGACTTCATTCCTGGCCTTAAGAAGATAGGTCTCCCTAAATCGCGGTATGAGGGGAGACTGACTGGAAACGGCACGCTTGGAGGGGGGACTCAATTATATGCAGGGACGGATATTCTTGGTCTCAAGCACACTACACAGTTCTACAGAACTCTACCTTGGTGACCCCGTATGTCAATGAACACAAGAACAGTCTGCGCTCCAAACACCCGGAGCAGTGGGACGACTGGATTACATGTGAACACATCAGGACTTTCAGCAGTTGGTTGGAAACACGTCTGAGAGGTGACACCACTGCTTGTGATGAGTTGTACTCGTTGTCCAAGGGGCCATCTTCGACTGTATTGACTTACAAAGGATACGAGATAAATGGGAATACATTTTACACGATCGCCCAAGATCAAAAGAGCACCAACCAAAACAGCGGTGTCCGCTTTGATGCAGCAACCGAGAGGGGAAAGGACACATATTATGGTTACATAATGGACATATGGGAACTTGACTATGGACATGATTTTAAGGTCCCTTTGTTTAAGTGCAAATGGGTCAATCTGTCAGGAGGCGGGGTACAGGTAGACCCACAGTACGAAATGACAACAGTGGATCTGAACAATCTTGGGTACACTGACGAATCGTTCGTCCTAGCCAATGATGTGGCACAGGTTATCTATGTGAAGGACATGTCTACCAGACCGAGGAAAAGAAAAGATAAGGAAGCGAATACATCATACGATGAGCCAAAGCGGCACATAGTTCTTTCAGGAAAAAGGGACATTGTGGGAGTGGAGGGCAAGACAGACATGTCTGAAGATTATGAAAAGTTTCATGAAATTCCTCCCTTCAAAGTCAAGGCTGACCCAAGCATCCTGATAAACGATGAAGATTATCCATGGTTACGGCGCAATAAGCAAATGACACAAGCGAAGAAAAAGTGAAGACTTTCTCCCGCAACTATTATGATGATACCATGCCAACTTTGTAATAGACGAGTATGATACCATTGTCCGTTTTGTACAAGAAGTGCATCTAGTTTTTGCCGTAACCCTCTCAACTTTCTTGCACATGCTATGTGGATGAAATGATGATACCATGCCAACTTTCAACCTTTTCAGAGTTCATTTGAAATGCTTTTCAATTTTAGGGTCTTATAGCTCAAAATAATTAGTAAATGCATGAAAAATAACAGGCCAAAAATTAAAAGTTATGCCACCTACTGGGCCACCACGGCCTGAATACGATTAGAAACCCATCCATGGGCCAGGATTCAGGCCCGCAGAAGGCCCAGTAGGCCCACAGGCATGTACAGAGAGGTTAGGCCCGTAAGCCTGCTTTAGAGAGGAGCTCGACAGCTCAGGCGCACCGCACCTTATAAACAGGTGCGGCTCTCTCTTAGCTAGCAAGATGGGACTAAACTCACCAGCACGCCGCTATGCAAGGCCATTGGTCCCGTTGGTGGCACGAACCGGGACCAATTCCACCCTTTGGTCCCTGTTGGTGCCACGAACCGGTACTAATGAGGCTGTGGCCCCACGAGCACCTTTAGTACCTGTTCATGGCACGAACTGGTACTAGAGTTTCTTACTAGCTAAGCAGTTTTTTAGTCCCACCTCGCTAGCTGAGAGGCACTAGGAGCGGTTTATAAGCCCTGAGTGCAGAGACGATGAAGAAGAGGCGCAATGCTCACGTTGCTTAGCTTCAAGCCTTGAGGAATAAGGTAGACTACATCGAGCTATGTGCAGTGCAGTCTACACTATTCCGAAAGGCTTGAAGCAAATCAACGCGCATTGCGCCTCTTTTTTATTTTTAATCATTAAAAGCAAAAAGAATGTTCATAAAGAACTTTTTTTGATAGAAACTTTAATAGCAGAAAGAATTATCATAAAGTAAATTAAATAAGTAATTAGAAACAAAATAAAATAAAATAAATAAGTTTTTTGTTGTAAGTAGAAACAAAACAAAATAAATATAGCAAAAAAGAAAACAAAAAAACTAAATACAGCAAAAAGAATTTTCATAAAGAACTAATGGCACTAATAGAAAGTTTATATATTTTTTAAACTAATGGCACTAACAGACAGTTTATAATTTTGCTGACCTAAAAGCAAAAAGAATTAAAAAATAAAGCAAAAAACAAAAGAAAATAAATAATGCAAAAAACACAACCAAAAAACTGGAATTTTTTTAAAAAAACTGCCACCTATTGGGCCACCACGGCCTGAATACGACTAGAAACCCAACCTGGGCCAGGATTCAGGCCCGCAGAAGGCCCAATAGGCCCACAGACAGCACAGTGTGACATTAGGCCCGTAAGCCTGCATTTGAGAGGAGCTCGAGAGGGCAGCCGCAGTGGGGCTTATAAACCACTCCGAGCCCCTCTCAACTAGCGAGGTGGGACTAAACTTTTGGCCGCGGGCAGCGCAAGTCCTTTGGTCCCGGTTGGTGGCACCAACCGGGACCAATGCCCCCCTTTAGTCCCGGTTGGTGCCACCAACCGGGACCAAAGGCCGCCGCTTCCCGCCCTTTGGGCTGCTGAAAAGGTGTTGGAAATATGCCCTTGAGGCAATAATAAATTGGTTATTATTATATTTCCTTGTTCATGATAATCGTTTATTATCCATGCTAGAATTGTATTGATTGGAAACTCAGATACATGTGTGGATACATAGACAACACCATGTCCCTAGTAAGCCTCTAGTTGACTAGCTCGTTGATCAATAGATGGTTACGGTTTCCTGACCATGGACATTGGATGTCGTTGATAACGGGATCACATCATTAGGAGAATGATGTGATGGACAAGACCCAATCCTAAGCCTAGCACAAGATCGTGTAGTTCGTTTGCTAAGAGCTTTTCTAATGTCAAGTATCATTTCCTTAGACCATGAGATTGTGCAACTCCCGGATACCGTAGGAATGCTTTGGGTTTACCAAACGTCACAACGTAACTGGGTGGCTATAAAGGTGCACTACAGGTATCTCCGAAAGTGTCTGTTGGGTTGGCACGAATCGAGACTGGGATTTGTCACTCCGTGTAAACGGAGAGGTATCTCTGCTCCCACTCGGTAGGACATCATCATAATGTGCACAATGTGACCAAGGAGTTGATCACGGGATGATGTGTTACGGAACGAGTAAAGAGACTTGTCGGTAACGATTGAACAAGGTATCGGGATACCGACGATCGAATCTCGGGCAAGTAACATACCGATAGACAAAGGGAATTGTATACGGGATTGATTGAATGCTCGACATCGTGGTTCATCCGATGAGATCATCGAGGAGCATGTGGGAGCCAACATGGGTATCCAGATCCCGCTCTTGGTTATTGACCGGAGAGTCGTCTCGGTCATGTCTGCATGTCTCCCGAACCCGTAGGGTCTACACACTTAAGGTTCGGTGACGCTAGGGTTATAGAGATATTAGTATGCGGTAACCCGAAAGTTGTTCGGAGTCCCGGATGAGATCCCGGACGTCACGAGGAGTTCCGGAATGGTTCGGAGGTAAAGATTTATATATGGGAAGTCTTATTTTGGTCGCCGGAAAAGTTTCGCACTTTATCGGTATTGTACCGGGAGTGCCGAAAGGGGTCCGGGGGTCCAGCAAGGAGGTCCACCAGCCCCGGGGGGGCCACATGGGCTGTAGGGGGTGCGCCTTGGCCTATATGGGCCAAGGGCACCAGCCCCAAGAGGCCCATGCGTCAAGAGATAAGAAAAAAGGGAGAGTCCTAAAGGGGGAAGGCACCTCCGAGGTGCCTTGGGGAGGAAGGACTCCTCCCTGGCCGCACCCTTCCTTGGAGGAAGGGCCAAGGCTGCGCCCCCCCCCCCCTCTCCCTTGGCCCTATATATAGTGGGGGGAGGGAGGGCAGTAATACCTAAGCCCTGGCGCCTCCCTCTCCCTCCCGTGACACCTCTTCCTCCCCGCTTGCGCTTGGCGAAGCCCTGCCGAGATCCCGCTGTTGGGGAACGTAGCAGAAATTCAAAATTTTCTACGCATCACCAAGATCAATCTATGGAGTAATCTAGCAACGAGGGGAAGGGGAGTGCATCTACATACCCTTTTAGATCACGATGCGGAAGCGTTGCAAGAACGCGGATGAGGGAGTCGTACTCGTAGCGATTCAGATCGCGGTTGATTCCTATCTAAGCACCGAAGAACGGTGCCTCCGCGTTCAACACACGTGCAGCCCGGTGACGTCTCCCATGCCTTGATCCAGCAAGGAGAGAGAGAGAGAGGTTGGGGAAGACTCCATCCAGCAGCAGCACGACGGCGTGGTGGTGGTGGAGGAGCGTGGCAATCCCACAGGGCTTCGCCAAGCACCGCGGGAGAGGAGGAGGAGGGAGAGGGGAAGAGCTGCGCCGAAAGAGAGACGTTCTCGTGTGTCTTGGGCAGCCCAAACCTCAACTATATATAAGGGGGGGAGGGGGCTGCGCCCCCCTTAGGGTTTCCACCCCCAAGAGGAGGCGGCCAGCCCTAGATCCCATCAAGGGGGGCGGCCAAGGGGAGGAGAGGGGGGCGCCCCACTATATGGGCCCTAAGGCCCATCTGGACCTAGGGTTTGCCCCCTCCCACTCTCCCATGCGCCTTGGGCCTTGGTGGGGGGCGCACTAGCCCACCTGGGGCTGGTCCCCTCCCACACTTGGCCCACGCAGCCTTCTGGGGCTGGTGGCCCCACTTGGTGGACCCCCGGGACCCTCCCGGTGGTCCCGGTAAATTACCGATTTCACCCGAAACTTTTCCGGTGACCAAAACAGGACTTCCCATATATAAATCTTTACCTCCGGACCATTCCGGAACTCCTCGTGACGTCCGGGATCTCATCCGGGACTCCGAACAACATTCGGTAACCACGTACATACTTTCCCTATAACCCTACCATCATCGAACCTTAAGTGTGTAGACCCTACGGGCTCGGGAACCATGCAGACATGACCGAGACGTTCTCCGGTCAATAACCAACAGCGGGATCTGGATACCCATGTTGGCTCCCACATGTTCCACGATGATCTCATCGGATGAACCACGATGTCGGGGATTCAATCAATCCCGTATGCAATTCCCTTTGTCTAACGGTATGTTACTTGCCCGAGATTCGATCGTCGGTATCCCTATACCTTGTTCAATCTCGTTACTGGCAAGTCTCTTTACTCGTTCCGTAACTCACATCATCCCGTGATCAACTCCTTGGTCACATTGTGCACATTATGATGATGTCCTACCAAGTGGGCCCAGAGATACCTCTCCGTTTACACGGAGTGACAAATCCCAGTCTCGATTCGTGCCAACCCAACAGACACTTTCGGAGATACCCGTAGTGCACCTTTATAGCCACCCAGTTACGTTGTGACGTTTGGCACACCCAAAGCATTCCTACGGTATCCGGGAGTTGCACAATCTCATGGTCTAAGGAAATGATACTTGACATTAGAAAAGCTCTGAACAAACGAACTACACGATCTTGTGCTAGGCTTAGGATTGGGTCTTGTCCATCACATCATTCTCCTAATGATGTGATCCCGTTATCAACGACATCCAATGTCCATGGTCAGGAAACTTTAACCATCTATTGATCAACGAGCTAGTCAACTAGAGGCTTACTAGGGACATGGTGTTGTCTATGCATCCACACATGTATCTGAGTTTCCTATCAATACAATTCTAGCATGGATAATAAACGATTATCATGAACAAGGAAATATAATAATAACCTATTTATTATTGCCTCTAGGGCATATTTCCAACAGTCTCCCACTTGCACTAGAGTCAATAATCTAGTTCACATCACCATGTGATTAACACTGACAGGTCACATCACCATGTGACCAACACCCAAGAGTTTACTAGAGTCAACAATCTAGTTCACATCTCTATGTGATTAACACTCAATGAGTTCTGGTTTGATCATGTTATGCTTGTGAGAGAGGTTATTAGTCAATGGGTCTGAACCTTTCAGATCCGTGTGTGCTTTACGAATATCTATGTCATCTTGTGGATGCTACCACGTGCTATTTGGAGCCATTTCAAATAATTGCTCTACTATACGAATCCGGTTTACTACTCAGAGTCATCCGGATTAATGTCAAAGTTCGCATCGACGTAACCCTTTACGACGAACTCCTTTTCACCTCCATAATTGAGAAAATTCCTTAGTCCACTAGATACTAAGGACAAGTCCGACCGCTGTCATGTGATCCTTTCCCGGATCACTATTGTACCCCTTGACCAACTCATGGCAAGGCACACTTCATGTGCGGTACACAGCATAGCATACTGTAGAGCCTATGTCTAAAGCATAGGGGACGACCTTCGTCCTTTCTCTCTCTTCTGCTGTGGTCAGGTCTTGAGTCTTACTCAATACTCACATCTTGTAACACAGCCAAGAACTCCTTCTTTGCTGATCTATTTTGAACTCTTTCAAAATCATGTCAAGGTGTGCGTTCTTTGAAAGTATCATCAGGCGTCTTGATCTATCTCTATAGATCTTGATGCCCAATATGTAAGCAGCTTTATCCAGGTCTTCCTTTGAAAAACTCCTTTCAAACAACCCTTTATGCTTTCCAGAAATTTTACATCATTTCGGATCAACAATATGTCATGCACATATACTTATCAGAAATGTTGTAGCGCTCCCACTCACTTTATTGTAAATACAAGTTTCTCATAAACTTTGTATAAACCCAAAATCTTTGATCAACTCATCAAAGCGTACATTCCAACTCCGAGATGCTTACTCCAGTCCTTAGAAGGATCGCTGGAGCTAGCATACCTTTTAGCATCCTTAGGATCGACAAAACCTTTCTGATTGTATCACATACAACCTTTCTTACGAAAACAGGTAAGGAAACTTGTTTTGACATCCATCTGCCAGATTTCATAAATGCAGCTAATGCTAACATGATTCCGACGGACTTAAGCATCGCTACGGATGAGAACATCTCATCGTCGTCAACTCCTTGAACTTGTGAAAATACTCTTTTCCACAAGTCGAGCTTCATAGACGGTAACATTACCGTCCATGTCCGTCTTCTTCTTAAAGATCCATTTATCTCGGATTTCATGGCTTCTAACCATTTGTTGGAATATGGGCCCACCATCGCTTCTCCATAGCTCGTAGGTTCATTGTTGTCTAACAACATGACTTTCAAGACAGGATCACGTACCACTCTGAAGTAGCACGCATCCTCGTCGTCCTACGAGGTTTGGTAGTGACTTGATCCGAAGTTTCATGATCACTATCATAAGCTTCCACTTCAATTGGTGTAGGTGCCACAGGAACAACTTCTTGTGCCCTGCTACACACTAGTTGAAGTGACGGTTCAATAACCTTATCAAGTCTCCACCATCCTCCCACTCAATTCTTTTGAGAGAAACTTTTCCTCGAGAAAGGACCTGTCTCTAGAAGCAATTACTTTTGCTTCCAGATCTGAAATAGGAGGTATACCCAACTGTTTTGGGTTTTTCTATGAAGATGTATTTATCCGCTTTGCGTTCGAGCTTATCAGCCTGAAACTTTTTCACATAAGCATCGCAACCCCAAACTTTTAAGAAACGACAACTTAGGTTTCTCTAAACGGTGTCGTATCAACGGAATTGCGTGGTGCCCCTTTTAAAGTGAATGCGGTTGTCTCTAATGCCTAACCCATAAACGATAATGGTAATTCGATAAGAAACATCATGGTATGCACCATATCCAATAGGGTGCAGTTATGATGTTCAGACACATCATCACACTATGGTGTTCCAGGCGGTATTACTTGTGAAACACTTTCCACAATGTCTTAATTGTGTGCCAAACTCGTAACTCAGATACTCATCTCTATGATCATATCACAGACATTTTATCCTCTTGTCACGACGATCTTCAACTTCACTCTGAAATTACTTGAACCTTTCAATAATTCAGACTTGTGTTTCAAGTAAATACACTCAGCATCTACTCAAATCATCTGTGAAGTAAGAACATAACGATATCCACTGCATGCCTCAGCACTCATTGGACTGCATACATAAAAAATGTATTACTCCCAATAAGTTGCTCTCTTGTTCCATCTTACTGAAAACGAGGCTTTTCAGTCATTTTGCCCATGTGGTATGATTTGCATGTCTCAAGTGATTCAAAATCAAGTGAGTCCAAACGATCCATCTGCATGGAGTTTCTTCATGCATTATACCAATACACATGGTTCGCATGTCTCAATCTTTTCAAAACCGAGCGAGTCTAAAGATCCATCTACATGCAGCTTCTTCATGCGTTTTATACCAATATGACTCAAGTGGCAGTGCCACAAGTATGTGGTACTATCATTACTATCTTATATCTTTTGGCATGAACATGTGTATCACTACGATCGAGATTCATTTTAGGTGCAAGACCATTGAAGGTATTATTCAAATAAACAGAGTAACCATTATTCTCCTTAAATGAATAACCGTATTGCGATAAACATAATCCAATCATGCTCAACGCAAACACCAAATCTCGATGGTAGAGTGAGCATGCGATGCTTGATCACATCAACCTTGGAAACACTTCCAACACACATCGTCATCTCACCTTTAGCCAGTCTCCATTTATTCCGCAGCTTTTATTTCGAGTTACTAACACTTAGCAACCGAACCGGTATCTAATACCCTGGTGCTGCTAGGAGTACTAGTAAAGTACACATTCATATAACATATATCCAATATACTTTTGTCGACCTTGCCTGCCTTCTCATCTACCAAGTATCTAGGGTAGTACTGCTTTAGTGACCGTTCCCCTCATTACAGAAGCACTTAGTCTCGGGTTTGGGTTCAACCTTGGGTTTCTTCACTAGAGCAGCAACTGATTTGCCGTTTAATGAAGTATCCCTTCTTGCCCTTGCCCTTCTAGAAACTAGTGGTTTTACTAACCATCAACAATTGATGCTCCTTCTTGATTTCTACTTTCGCGGTGTCAAACATCGCGAATAGCTCAAGGATCATCATAACTATCCCTGATATGTTACAGTTCATCACGAAGCTCTACTAGCTTGGTGGCAGTGACTATGGAGAACTATCACTATCTCATCTGGGAGATTAACTCCCACTCGATTCAAGCGATTGTGGTACTCAAACAATCTGAGCACATGCTCAACGATTGAGCTTTTCTCCCTTAGTTTGCAGGCTTAAGAAACTTGTCAGAGGTCTCATACCTCTTGACGTGGGCACTAGTCTGAAATCCCAATTTCAGTTTTCGGAACATCTCATATGTTCTGCGACGTTTCAAAAATGTCTCTGGTGCCACAATTCTAAACCGTTAGCATTACGCACTGAACTATCACGTAGTCATCAAAACGTGTATGTCAGATGTTCCGCAACATCTACAGACGACGCTGAGGTTCAGCACACCGAGCGGTGCATTAAGGACATAAGCCTTCTGTGCAGCAATGAGGACAATCCTCAGTTTACGGACCCAGTCCGCATAATTGCTACTACCAGCTTTCAACTAAATTTTCTCTAGGAACGTATTTTAAACAGTAGAACTAAAGCGTATGACATAATTCGCAAAGACCTTTTGACTATGTTCATGATAATGAAGTTCATCTGATTATTGAACTCCCACTCAGATAGACATCCCTCTAGTCATCTAAGTGATTCATGATCCGAGTCAAACTAGGCCGTGTCCGATCATCACGTGAGACGGACTAGTCATCATCGGTGAACATCTCCATGTTGATCGTATCTACCATACGACTCATGTTCGACCTTTTGGTCTCTTGTGTTCCGAGGCCATGTCTGTACATGCTAGGCTCGTCAAGTCAACCTAAGTGTTTCGCATGTGTTCCGAGGCCATGTCTGTACATGCTAGGCTCGTCAACACCCGTTGTATTCGAACGTTAGAATCTATCACACCCGATCATCACGTGGTGCTTCGAAACAACGAACCTTCGCAACGGTGCACAGTTAGGCGGAACACGTCTCTTGAAATTTTAGTGAGGGATCATCTTATTTATGCTACCGTCGTTCTAAGCAAATAAGATGCATAACATGATAAATGGCCCCCCCTCTCCCTTGGCCCTATATATAGTGGGGGGAGGGAGGGCAGTAATACCTAAGCCCTGGCGCCTCCCTCTCCCTCCCGTGACACCTCTTCCTCCCCGCTTGCGCTTGGCGAAGCCCTGCCGGGATCCCGCTACTTCCACCACCACGCCGTCGTGCTGCTGGATCTCCATCAACCTCTTCTCCCCCCTTGCTGGATCAAGAAGGAGGAGACGTCGCTGCTCCGTACGTGTGTTGAACGCGGAGGTGCCGTCCATTCGGCGCTAGGATCATCGGTGATTTGGATCACGACGAGTACGACTCCATCAACCCCGTTCTCTTGAACGCTTTCACTCGTGATCTACAAGGGTATGTAGATGCACTCCTTCCCTCTCGTTGCTAGTAAACTCCATAGATTGATCTTGGTGATGCGTAGAAAATTTTGAATTTCTGCTACGTTCCCCAACAAAAGGGACCTTTGGTCCCGGTTGGTGGCACCAACCGGGACTAAAGGGTGGCATTGGTCCCGGTTGGTGCCACCAACCGGGACCAAAGGTGTGCCTATATAAGCCAACACTTGGGAAATTTTCAGATACCTCGCCAGTTGCCCCCGACGCCGCGAGGCTGCCCGTGCTCGCCGTCGCCCCGCGCCCTTGCCTCGACGGGTCGCCGCCCGGTGCTCGTCGCCGTCACCCTGCCCCCACGCGTCGTCCTGCCCCCACGCGTCGCCCTGCCTCGTGTTCCCCTGCTCGCGCGCGCCGCCTCGGCGCCCCGAGCCCCCCTGCCCGGCCTGCGCGTGCTCGCCGGCGCCCTCGCCGCCCCCGCCCCGTCCCGCCCCCGCGCGCCGGCGCTCTCGCCGCCCCCGCCGTCGCCATCGTACTAGCCGCCGCCCCGGCTCTGTTTTTATTAGTTAATTGTTTTTTGATCATATATATATATAATGTATATGTGTATGTATGTGGCTATATGTTTTTTTATTAGTTTAATTTTTTGTTCATATGTGATGTATATGTGTATGTGGCTATAATGTATATGTGAACAAAAAAAATTATGTATGTAGATGTTCAAAATGTATGAATATATATGTCAAAAATGTTTTTTTGTTCATAGAAAGTTTTTTGTTCATATATAGAAAGTTTTTATATATGACAATGGATATATATTCGATATATATGAGAAATGATGATCCACATGGAAAAGTTTTATATATGCAAAAGTTACAATTTTAGAAAAGTTTTATATATCTAGCTAGGAAGGGAAGAAGAAGAAAAAGAAGGATAGGAAAGAAGAAAATAAGAAGAGGAAAGAAAGAAGAAGAGGAGAGGAAGAAGAGGAGAAATAAATAAGAAGAGGAAAAAAGAAGAAAAAGAAGAGGAGAAGAAGAAAGGAATAGAGGAGAAGAAGAAAAAATAGAAAATATTCTATTTTTTCTTCTTCTCCTCTTTTTTTTCTTCTTTTTTTTCTTCAATCCTCTCCTCTATTCCTTTCTTCTTCTCCTCTTTTTATTTCTTCTTCGTTTTCTTATGTTTTATCGGGTCTGTCGTCATCGATATATACCCCTCCTGATAACTTCAACACGAGGGGGGATAACTTCAACACGAGGGGGGGTCGATATACCCCCTCCCTGATAACATTATTTTCCCGTGTATATATGTCGTCGTTGTCGATATAACCCCCTCCTGATAACTTCAACATGTGGGGGGGGTCGATATACCCCCTCCTCGATAACATTATTTTCCCGTGTATGTATGTTGTCGTTGTCGATATTACCCCCTCCCGATAACTTCAACACGAGGGGGGATAACTTCAACACGAGGGGGGGTCCATATACCCCCTCCTCGATAACATTATTTTCCCGTGTATGTATGTCGTCGTTGTCGATATAAAACCCCCTCCCGATAACTTCAACACGTGGGGGGGGTCGATATACCCCCTCCCCGATAACATTATTTTCCCGTGTATGTATGTCGTCGTTGTCGATATATATAACTCCCTCCCAAATAACTTCGACATGATGGACGGTCGATATGTATACCCCCTCTCGACCGTGATAACTTATACCACGGGAGCACCCCCCCGGCCCTCTCGCTCGACCAAAACTCTCGAGGACACCCAAACCCTAGAAAAAAACGATGTCGGTCTCCTACCCCCTCCTGCCGCGCCCCTACCCTTGAAGCGTTGCCTAGGCCACCCCAAACCCGGAATAAGCTAGGTCTACGTTTGCACTAATATATCCACCTGCTGTCATGTTTGTGTAATAATTGCCATGTTGTAATATTTGCAGAAACAATGGAGCACGGACGAGATGAGCAAGCAGAAGAGGTGTTGGGGGACATAATCTTAGCCGGAGGTGATATCTTGTCGTATCTTAATGACAATGATGGTCTGGAAGAACAGGGTGAAGAAGCAGGCTACGGTGATCGAAGAGTGGAGGAGGAAAGACATGATTATGATGGCTCCGGTGACCCAATGCTGGTGCAAGAAGGAGCCCGTGGTGACGGCTCCGGTGACCGAACAGAGTCTGGCCAGGTAAATATATTAGTTAAGCCTGTGCTGACTAGCTAATTGATGCATTCATTGTTTTGGTATGTACACATATTAATTAACACTCGTCTTTCTTCTTTTTTCTAGCCCTCCGGATCGAGCACAACTGCGGTAAAGAGACGAAGCCCGAAGAGAAAGTTGCGCTCGGATGAAAGGTTTGAGACCACAGCAATCGCGCGCGACGGCCAACCGATTGAACCCCTCCGGACAAAGGATGCTTTTGCTGCTCAGTGCGGGGTTCTAGTTAGGGACAAGATCCCGATCAGCATCCACCAATGGTATAAGCCTAAGAAGGAAGACCCTGAGGTGTCTTATGTCAATGATATGCAGAAAGATGATCTTTGGACTGAGCTGAAGGCAAATTTCACCCTACCGCCAGAGGAGGATCCGGAGAAGCCAGTTATAGAGCAATTAATCAAGTCTCATGCTCTTAAGAAGATGGCAGACCTATTCAGGAGGTGGAAGAATGAGCTGAAAACGTTTGTCGACAAAGAAGAGACACCAGAATTCATCGGCCGGTATGAGAAGATCAGAGATCACTGGCCCGCATTTGTGGCCCACAAGACATCGGCAAAGAGTAAGAAGATGTCAGCGACAAACAAGAAGAATGCTGTGAAGAAGAAGCTTCACCATCGCACGGGGTCAGGTGGCTACCTCAAAGCCCGGCCTAAGTGGGCCAAGTCTGAGAGGGATCTGCTTGATAAAGGGATCGAACCAGAGACAATGAACTGGCCAGACCGTTGCTGGACTTGGTTCTTTGGGGCTGGCGGAACCTTGGACCCTATATCACGGAGGTGTCGTTGGACGGACGAGCAACTTGCAATACCCGTCAAGAAGCTTAAGCACTATATCGATGCAGCGCAGCAAGGGACGTTCGTTCCAGACAGAGAGAACGACGAGCTCACAATGGCCCTCGGGAATCCTGAGCACCCTGGACGGGCACGAGGCACGCCAGGCTCCGTTCCGTGGAAGGCTGGTTTTCCGGACGCGGGTGGTTACAAAACCCAGGAGAGGAGGAAAAAAGTGGAGCAGATCCAAATTCAGAAGCAGCACGAAAGGGTTCAAGCGCTAGAGGAACGAGACGGCAATCGAGATGCCAAAACTGCCCCCGAAGCTACACCGCCATCTCAGCGGAGAAGCATCGTGGCTTCCACCGAGCTGCCTCAGCTGGAGCATGCGGCTCCTGCTAGCTACCCCGTGGATGCTATCACGGAGTCTCAACACTGCCACATTATGGCGGAATGGCAGAACTTGAAAGTCAAGGCGGCTGTTGGCTCTGTTTTACCTACTGAACCCGGCGCAACCTACCACTGCCGGCCAATTCCAGAAGGATATGCTAGGGTGATGGTGGATGAAATAACGGAGGGTTTGAGGACCTCCAGCTTGACCACCCTACCGGTGAAGGGGAGACTCGGCTGGGTTTAGCTCTGAAGACTCCATGCCTATGGCGGAAGGAGCTCATCAAGCTTCCGAACTGGACGGCTCCGGCGAGTAAGGGCACTCCACCTCCTCCTCCGCCTCCTCCTCCGGCGAGTGATCAGGGCACTCAGCCTCCTTCTCCGGCGCGTGGCGGCACTCCGCCTCCTTCTCCACCAGCGCCGGCGCGCCAGAGCAGCCAGCCTCCTCCTTCTCCACCTCGTCAGCAAGGGCGGAAGAGACCCGCTGCCGCTGCGGCTGCTCCGGCGCGTGGTAGTCCTTCTCCTCCGCCTCGTAAGAAGGAAAGAAGACAGCCGCAGCCGCTCCGTCTGCTCTGCCGGCGTCTAGCAGTACAGCTGCCAGAGGCGGGAGGCAATACAGATTCGGTCCTTCTCTGAAGACTCCAGAGAAGTTACCATATGAGAGGACCGAGGAGGAGAACGCGAAGATCGTGCGAGCCGAAGTGAAGAACTTCTTTGAAGGGGTGAAAGCAAAGAAACATCCACCTCCGGAGGAGAAGGTAGATCCGGTGAAAGCAAAGCGCACTCTGGCTGCCCTGACAAAACCACCAAAGTCTCCGCCGAGAGGCAACTATGAGCGCGTTCTTGCAAAGACATATGCCGACGCGGAGGGGTCGGGAAGTACTGTCAGTGATAAAAGGATGAAAGAACGACGAGATGGGAAAAAAATTGCCCAGCTCGGCGAACAAGCGAACCTATCGTACCCCCCGCTCAAGGTGTCAAAAGACATCGTCGCTAATGATCTGAGTATGGTGCCCGGTTATAGCAATCTTGGAGATTACCTGCCCGACGATGTACATTATGAAATCATGGAGGTGGACGAACACAAATACCATTACGGGAAGCCTCTCGTCAAAGATGTCAGATCTCTAAGCACGATGATGCGAAGACTACATGATTGGTACATGAAAACCTGCAGAGAGTCTGATGGGATGAGTACTTTGACGCTGAGAGTTAAACCGGAGCATGACCTCGTTGGAATTGAACTGCTGAATGTTCCATTTGAGGATTTCTTCCAGTTTTACAATCAAAAGGCCCTCGATAAAACAACGATCACTTTCTACTGTCTGTAAGTAGTACTACTTCTGTCATTAAGTCTCTCTATATAGGTCAGCTCTTTCATTGCATGTATTTATACTTATCCTCACTATATTATGCAGATTGAAGATCGCCGAATTGAAGAAAAGACAAATCGGTGATATTGGGTACATTAACACAAATCTCATATATGCATATACGGTTGAAAAACATCCCAAAGAAGCCGAGGCCAACTTGCTACAATCGTTGGTATTAAATCAAAACAAAGATATAATACTCTTTCCTTACAACTTCAAGTGAGTGTTACTGTCTTGTGCATATTCGGTTTACCTTATTAGTCCAGGTTATGGTAATATAATTGATGACTTATGCATGCATGCGCAGCTTCCACTATATTCTCCTAGAGATTAAGCTTGAGCCGGGAGTAGTAACCGTCTTAGACTCGAGACGAAAAGATCCCCAGGACTATGCGAACATGACTCAAATGCTCCAGAAGTAAGTTAAATCGATCATTATCCACCATATCAGCAACTTTGTTCATTTCCTGATATCAAGTAATTGTTTTCTTTGTCTGGCAGGGTTTGGAGAAAATTCATCTCAAAAGCTCCGGGACTGTCGAAGAAGCTGCAATTTAATCACCCGAAAGTAAGTACTATAGTAGCATGTTCCGCGCATCTCCTAGTGATTCAAGCGGTAGTTTCATCAATACCATTTAGCATGCTTGCTTATCAGTTTGATTGACCTCTATTCCTTGTAAAGTGGTTGTGGCAGGAACCCGGGAATAATTACTGTGGATACTACGTTTACGAGTCCATCCGCTACCATACCTGTGAGCGGGGCTACACTGAAGAACAATATGAAGTGCGTAAGCAAAAATATTCACAATTTTATTTTATTACCATCATTTGTGTTGAGTTTCATTTATTCATATATATATATATATGTATTGACCCCCTTCTTCAAATTAGATGTTTCGGAAGCGGGATGAACTCCTAGCAGAAGATCGTATGCGAGGAATTCAAGAGGAATTGGCGGCATTCTTCCTTGACCACGTGATCGCTGAAAACGGAGAATACTATGTGGACCCTGTGTTCCTACAATATAATTAGGAGATTGTATTGTAAGAGATAATTATTGTATATATGTAGCCGGTAGTGTCGGATAGATATACGAGAACTTGTTGTTCGACCAATATCTCGGAGAAGGAGAGGTGGTCGATATCACTTCTCTCTGTATGCATATATATATGTTCATGACGATCTTCTGTTTCCTTTATTTGATTACTAGCTAGCGTGTCTACTCCTCTCCATACGTATATAGTACGTAGCGTCGACCAAGCACGGAGATAAGAGAGGACACTTCTCTCTATTAATTAGCTAGCTAACACAATATATGAAACACCTAAATTAACCCCCCAAAACCCCTAAACCACCCCCTTTCAAAAAAAACAAAAACCTTAGCTCCTGACAGGTGCTGACGCGTGGATGCCTATTGGTCCTGGTTGGTGACACCAACCGGGATAAAAGGCCCTGCCTATTGGTCCCGGTTGGTGGCACCAACCGAGACCAAAGGCCCTCCTGCCTGGGCTCCCCGCACCGGCCACGTGGACGGCCTTTAGTCCCGGTTCGTGTAAGAACCGGGACTAAAGGGCTAGGGCATTAGTAACGACCCTTTAGTCCCGGTTCCAGAACCGGGACTAAAGGCCCTTATGAACCGGGGTAAAAGCCCCTTTTCCTACTAGTGATTTACCGATTTGTTTAGACAGCTAAATGACCGTGAAATTGAAAATCACTACAAAATGAACTCTGAAAATGTCGAAACTTGGCATGGTATCATCATTTCACCCACATAGCATGTGCAAAAGAGTAGGGAGGGTTACAACAAAAACTGGACGCACTTCGTGTACAAACTGGACAATCTCTTTCGGAGTATCAGGGTTTTGGACGAGAACTCATCTGTTACACTGGCACTTCATTTTTTTAAACTTATTACAACTCTAGACTTTTTTTGCGTTCCGTACGCACCATTCAAAGCGACGTCATCAATTTTCAACACTTTCTGACATCATTTGCTATTTTTCAGTCATTTACCGATTTGTTTACAGAGCTAAATGACCATGAAATTGAAAATCACTACCAAATGAACTCTGAAAATGTCGAAACTTGGCATGGTATCATCATTTCACCCACATAGCATGTGCAAAAGAGTAGAGAGGGTTACGGCAAAAACTGGACGCACTTCGTGTACAAACTGGACAATCTCTTTCGAAGTATCAGGGTTTCTGACGAGAACTCATCTGTTACATGGGCACTTTATTATTTTCAAACTTATTACAACTCCAGACTTTTTTGCGTTCTGTACGCACCATTCAAAGAGACATCATCAATTTTCAGCACTTTCTGACATCATTTGCTATTTTTCAGTCATTTACCGATTTGTTTAGAGAGCTAAATGACCGTGAAATTGAAAATCACTACAAAATGAACTCTGAAAATGTCAAAACTTGGCATGGTATCATCATTTCACTCACATAGCATGTGCAAAAGAGTAGAGAGGGTTACGGCAAAAACCGGACGCACTTCGTGTACAAACTGGACAATCTCTTTCGAAGTATCAGGGTTTCTGACGAGAACTCATCTGTTACATGGGCACTTCATTTTTTTTAACTTATTACAACTCCAGACTTTTTTGCGTTCCGTACACATCATTCAAAGCGACGTCATCAATTTTCAACACTTTCTGACAGCATTTGCTATTTTTCAGTCATTTACCGATTTGGGGAAAAGAAAAAAAAACTATATAAAAAACTAATCAGAAATAAATAGAAGAAAATAAAAAAAGCAGAAAAGAAAATACTGTATAAAAAACTACTCAGAAATAAATATAAGAAATTAAATAAAGAAGAAAAGAAAAAAACTATATAAAAAAATTTCAACACTTTCTGACAGCATTTGCTATTTTCAGTCATTTACCGATTTGGGGAAAAGAAAAAAAAACTATATAAAAAACTAATCAGAAATAAATAGAAGAAAATAAAAAACAGAAAAAAAAACTATATAACAAACTTCAGAAATAAATAGAAGAAAATAAATAAAGAAGAAAAGAAAAAAAACTATATAAAAAATTATTGGGGCGCTGCCCAGTGGGCCTGCTAGACCACGGGCGTGGAAATTCAGGCCCACAAGGGCCAGCAGGCTCACAGGGCAGCGCGCCATAGTTAGGCCCAGAAGCCTGCTTTACAAGGGAGTTCAAAGTAGCAGCTGTGGCTGGGTTTATAAACCAGTGCGGCTGCCTTTCGCCCGGCGAGGTGGGACTAAACTTTCTACACCGCGGGTGGCAACGCACCCCCTTTAGTACCGGTTGGTAGCCCAACCCGGTACTAAAGGTGGGTCTTTAGTACCGGTTGGAGCCACCAACCGGTACTAAAGGCCTGCTTTTCCCGCCTCTTGGCCTGGCCAAAATAGGCCTTTAGTACCGGTTGGTGGATCAAACCGGTACTAATAGCCACCGCTATATAAGCACCACTTACGAATATTTTCAATTCGTTTCAGTTTGTTCTTCGCCCCCGTCGCCGCCCCTGTCGCGCCCCAGCCCGTCCCTGTCGCCGTCGTCGTCGCCGCCCCCGTCGCCGCCCCAGCCGGCCCCCATCGTCGCGCGACCCGCCGCGCCGTCGTCGCCATCTCGCGCCGTCGCCCCCGGCCCGCCGTCCGTCTTCGCCGTCCCCGTCGCCCCCGGCCCGCCGCCCCGTACGTGTCGCCGTCTCGCGCCGTCGCCCCCGTCGCGGCGTCCCCGCCGCCCGTCCGCCGCCGCCCCGCTCGTACACACACACACATACACACACATACACACACACATACACACACAGACACACACACACACATTTTTTACTTATTTTCTGTTTTCTGTTGTTTAGATTAATGCATGTCAAATTTTCTGTTGAATTAATATAACTAGTTTATTTTTAGTAAATGCTTAGTTGAACTTGTTGAATTAATAAAACTAGTTTATTTTTAGTAAGAAAATTTAGGTACATGAGATTTGATGATCTAATTAAAATATTACTATATATAGCTACTTTATATTTTTTAGTAAGAAAATTAATATAACTAGTTCATTTTTAGTAAATTCTTAGTTGAATTTGTTGAATTAGTAGAACTAGTTTATTTTTAGTAAGAAAATTTAGGTATTTGAGATTTGATGATCTAATTAAAATATTACTATATATATAGAACTAGCTACTTTATTTTAGTAAGAAAATTAATAGAACTAGTTTATTTTTAGTAAATGCTTAGTTGAATTAGTTGAATTAATAGAACTAGTTGAATTGATAGAACTGGTTGAATTAATAGAAGTAGTTGAATTAGTTGAATTAATAGAACTAGTAAGTGTTTAATGTTTCACCTATATGAACATAGGAAATGTCGTCTGACGACGAAAAAGATTTCATTAAGTGCGAATACTGTGAAGACCAGCGCGGCCTGTGCGACAGAAATTTCCTTGTTGATGATAGGCGCTTCAGCATCAAGCTGGATGAGATCTTCGAAGTGGATACAGTAAGTCACAACGACAAGTATTTTTTCGTAATTAAGCATGACTTATGCTTCATTTGCTTCAACTTATAATTTTTAATTTTCACTATTGTATTAGCGCATCCCCTGCCATGCAAGAATTTTTGTCTTCGATAAGATAGGTTTCAGTGCTATGAGAACTATGGAGGTAAAGAGAGTTTACCTGAAGACCGAGCATGGTTATACTTTCAACGTCAAATTATACAATGCAGACACATACACCTATTTTGAATGCAAAACTTGGCAAGCACTATGCAAGACTTATGCATTTGAGCCTGATATGGTTATCACCTTTGATATTCGTCCGGAAGATGATATTGAAGGTAATAGAGACATCTGGGTCAATGTGCAGACGCCTCCAGTTCTACCATTATGTGAGTTTCTCAACCATATTTATGTCTTCGATATTGTTTATTCAAAAATAGTTGACAAGTAATTTCTATTGACAGCTTATTTTGATTCAAGCAAACATGATCGGCGCTTGGTAGACAGGACCATCTAATGTCCCGGGGCTGAACTAAACTGCGAGGAGATAAGTCATTATGTTTCATGGCTTGAGGATCTTGATGTTGTCAAGAGAAATCATTTTCCTGAATTTGAAAATCTTAGTACTCAAAAAGTGCGACCAATAGTGATCGTATTGAACTACGGTCACATGTATTTAGGAAAGATGGTAAGATTTTTACTATTAGTCCTCAGTGCATCTTTTGCATACATTATTTTTCAAGCTAAACTTTCATTGCTAAGTATATTAATTACTATACGATGTTCTTCAACAGGGACTCCCGATGACAGTTGTGCCTCAGTGGATCGAGACTAAAGGTCGCATGTCAATTGTTAGCTTACGGCCAAGATATCCTACAGTGCACATTAGTGCATTTAGGATTTCTGAAAGCGATGAATGCTTAATAGTGAAAAATTGGAGCAAAATTGTTAACGATCGCAGAGAAGTACTAGGGGGCAGCAATCAGAAGCGCAGCCCACGATTAGGAGACAGGTTCATCTGCATGCTCCAATATGATGAATCAGGAGAGCTATACATCTTATATGCTATTTTACCTGAGAGAGAGCAGCAGGAGTGATTTAGCTAGTTATCATGCTCTTAGTACTTGTTGTCCTCTCATGCGTGTCCGTGTTCTTCGTCCTGAATTTAATCTCAAAGAGTGATTTGCTTTTGTGGTGTTATGAACGCTTATAATATCATGACCATGTTGAACTCGATGATATCTTTGCTAGCTAGTATATACTGTTGTTGGTGATGATATGATGCAAGAGTTTTTATATTAATATGATGATGATTCGTTATTATATCATTTATGAAAGAAACCGCATATTAGTTTCAACTGGATGGATATGGCATATACTTGATCACTTAGCTAGGATCCACATGCATCCAGTCGAAACTAATCTGTGGTACTTTCACCTAATGATTTAACAACTCATTATAATGTAAAAATCTCACTAAATTAAATTGAAAACACAAACTAAAGGAAAAATAAAAATTAAAACCAAAACACACCCAAACATTTAGTACCGGTTGGTGTTACCAACCGGTACTAATGTCCTACACGCACCCAGGCCTGGCTCGTGCCACGTGGTGGCACGTTAGCGCCGGTTCGTGCCGAACCGGTACTAAAGGGGGGGACCTTTAGTCCCCACTCTTTAGTGCCGGTTGCAGAACCGGCACTAAAGGCCCTTACGAACCGGTGATAAAACTCCGTTTTCTACTAGTGGCTGCGGAGGGGTTGGCGCAGGCGGTGGCGCGATTCTTCGCCGGCGTGCGGCGGGAGACGTGGAGGAGCGGTGTGGTGGAGGCGGTCGGGCGTGGGCAGCGGCATGATGGTGGAGGACGGGCGCGGCGGTGTGGTCACGAGATGGCGGCGCGAGCTTCAGGCCAGGTCCATGGCGGCGCAGAGAGGCTCGGCTAGGAGGTTCCTGGCGAGCAGCGTGCGGCCGGCCAGGTGGCTTTGGCGAGCGACATTCTTCTCCTGGCGAAGCTGGCGTGGAGGCGCGGTCCGCGGTGGGGCGGGTCAGATCTGGGCCTGCTTGTCCCGATCTGGTGCCTGGGTGTCGGTGTCATCGCAAGGCCGTACCTTGAGCGGGTGACGGCAGTCCCCGGTGGCCCTTGCCCTTGCCGGTTGTGTGTTGGTCGGAGGTTGCCCTTCCGTTGGGGTGCAGGGGTGGATGGTACCACGTCCCCCGTTTCGCCGTGGTGGTCGCCGGTGCACGGCGGGGAGCGCGGCGGTGCGGCGGATCCAGGCGAAGTGCACATCTGGGTAATGGAGGAGGGTGGTGTGCCGGCTCTAACGGCGGCGGCAGCGTGAACTCAGCCATGGGGGCGGCGGCGCTGAGGTGGCCCTGCCAGGAAGGAGATCCTTGCGGGCAGCGGGCGGTCCGCCGTCTCCGCGAGAGGGGTGAGCGGTGATGCCTCGGGCGAGTTGGCGTCGGAGTGATCGGAGGTGCGGGTCAGAACCATTCTTGTGGCAGTCCCCTAGTGTGGGTGAAGGCCGACGTGGTGGTTCTGGCACTTGCACGGCTTGGTTGGAAGTTGCTGCTCCTTGGCTTTGTTGGTGGATTTGGTCGCTTTCTCTCGGCAGTGCGGGTGGGGGAGGACCATGGCTGCATGGCTTCGACGGCAATTTGCTGCAATGACGGCGGTGCGAGGCATCTGGGTCAGTGCTGCCCGTACCTTGGAGGTGTGGAGATGCGCGGCATTACGAATGAAAATCATGTCTCGTTTTGACCGTGCCGGCGGCGATGGCACCCGTGGGTATCGTTCCCCTCCCTAGAGGCGCCGTCGAGTGTGTCGCCATTCTCCTCGCCTGCTTGGTGTTGGCAGCTGCCTCTGGGCGAAAGCCTTGATTCTGCTGGATCGACACGATGGCGGCGTCTTTGACGTCATCCCTCTGTTGGGAGCATCGTGCCAGGAGACTTGATGATCCTATGTTGCGCTCTTCCCGTGTTCACCGTTGCCCTGGTCGTTCTGCCTTGGCGCAATGTACGATTGTCGTCGGTGATGCCAAGACGATGCCTTCCTCGGGTCGGATCGAGTCCCGTCATTCTCCTGCCACTCTTCGGCTTTATGGGGGGATGGTGCGTTGACAAGAGAAGCTTGACGGGAGCTGCTGTTCTTCGGAGGTGACTGACGTCGGTCGAGCCGCAGCGAGGCTCTCAGTTTGGGTAGGCTTTGTTGTGTTGTCGTGTGTGGCTGTTTGTGGGCTAGCCAGATATGAAGTTGTGCTACGCTCGTTGTTCGCATCGAGTGGTAGTTGTCTTGTACTCTTCTTTTATAAAGCTATGGTACGCAATTTGCGTACTCTCGAAAAAAAATTAACACATCATGAAGGATGGGATTTTGTAGGTAAGGAAAAACCTAAGAAGATTTGTAGCCTTCGAGGTCCACTAGGGGTTCGAGGCGACAAAGGTGCTCCAAGTGGTCTGGGGTTATTATTCATCATTCATATACTCCTCCATGGCCAATACATCTCCTCATGACATCCTTCTGCCGTGTCTTCTGCACATGTCGTTGGCCATTTATCCTCATCTCATTTACTCGTCCACCTATGAAGTCGACTCATCCATTCTCTCTGTCCAATGAATGACACACACCAGAATCTGACACAACCTCCTTCGTACTTATTCATTGCAAATTCTTCGATTCTTCACGTAGAATATATCAGAAAATTAAAGTCGTTAACAACACCCATGTATCAGAAATTCACTGCACACATGTGCATATCCTACACGTTAAAGAAATAGTAGAAGCACTGCCGACAATACCCAGTGTCTTTTTTTTAGTATTTGACAAAATACTACCACATTAGGGGTTCCCGTCCCATTGAACTACCATATTCAAAAAATTGACTGATAACTACCAAATTTTTTAAATTTTGTGACTAAAAACTACCACTTTTGATAAATGGCCAGTTTAGACAATTTAAACGCGTTTATGACAGGCGGGGCCCATCCGTCAGGGCTGACATGGCAGCAGAGTCAACTCCGTTTGTTTTGACCATTAGGGTTGACCGTTCTGACAAGCGGGACCCACATCAACCATCTTCTTCCCCCTCCTCTCTCTCTTTTTGGCATTTCAACAAACATCTTATGTGCATAGGAGAAAGCAGGTGAGCTCCGGCCGACGACGGCCGCAAGCGTGCTCATCCAGCTGCTCTCGTGTCGATTGGGAGGAGCAGGTGTACGCCGGCGTGGCTGAATTCAGCGGTGCTGCTCGTCCTCCACCTAGCGTACCTCGCCAGCAAGCTCGCGACTCTGTCCGACGTCGCGCTCGCCGCCTGCGCCATGCTTCGCGGCGACCGGCCGAGCTCGTCCGCGGCACACCCCGGCCTCTTCGCCGGCGCCGCGCTGGTCACCGCCGTGGAGCTCGCGTCCACGGCCGTCCCGACGTATTATCTTGACTCCTGGTACATGTACAGCTCGAGTCACTCGGACACCGGCGGCGTGGAGTCGTTCGTGCAGGGCGTCCTGCTGTTCGTCTTCCTCGCCACACTCCTCTTCCGCCTCTGCCTCGCCGCGGTCTTCCCGGTCGCCATCGCTGCGTCGGCGACGGCGGCGGCAGAGGAAGCCAGCGACGGTGCTGGCGGCGCAGCCGCTCATCTCCAGCGCGCGTGACAGCTCATGAGCGCGGCCGTGAGCTGGAAGGAGGCCGCCGTGCAGGTGGTCGTCGTGAGCGTCGTGCAGGAGGTCGCTCTTCCCTTGTCGTCGCCTCCTTGCCTTAGATGCACGGAAGGTGCTTGTTGAAATGCCCAAGAGAGACAGAGGAGGAGCAGAAGGAAGGTTGATGATGACTTGTGGGCCCCACTTTGCATAACGGTCAACTTGACAGTCAAAACAAACGGAGTTGACTCTGCTGCCATGTCAGCCCTGATGGATGGGTCCCGCCTGTCATAAACGCGTTTAAATCGTCTAAACTGGTCATTTTTCAAAAGTGGTAGTTTTTAGTCACAAAATTAAAAAATTTGGTAGTTATCAGTCACTTTTTTGAATGTGGTAGTTCAGTGGGACGGGAACCCCTAATGTGGTAGTTTTTTGTCAAATACTCCTTTTTTTTGAAAGGACACAGGAGAGCTGCGCATTTCATTTAGAAGAACGGCGAGAGAAACGCCAACTGTACATAGCGAGAATAAAGCTCCCCAAAAAAAGTAGAAAAAGAAAAAAAAAAGGAAAAACGCGAAGAACCAAGACAGCTACTCTCGCATCATCAAGTGTCGGCCTCCCGCCAGCGCCCAGGAGATCCTCTCTTCGTCAACTCTGAAAAGGACCAATGCAGGTGAGCACTCCACGTTCCGGAAGATGCGATCATTGTGCTCCCGCCAAATTTCCCAGATCAGCAGCAGCACCAAGGAGCGCGCCCTCTTTGCCGTCGCCGGGACGGCGGACAGCTCGCTAAGCCAAACCTCCATGGTGCCATTCCCACGCCAGGACGAAGGCGAAAGAGCCGGAAGCTGGAATTTGTTAGCCGCCAGGTCCCAGAGGCTGACCGTCCAAGGACATTGCAACATGAGGTGCTCAGCTGTCTCGAGGTTCCGCCGACATAGTGGGCAAAAATAAGAGTTCGGCCATTGCCTAGCCAGCAGCCTATCGGCAGTCATGATCCTTTTTTGCGCAAGAAGCCAGGCAAAAAACTTGTGCTTCGCCGGCGCCCAAGCTCTCCAAATCGTGGACATCGCTCCGTAAGCCACAGAGCCCGTGAACTACAGCATGTACGCCGAGTGCGCGGAGTAGCATCCATTTGTCGAAAAACGCCATTCGAAGGAGTCGATCTCGGTCGCAACGAGAGGTGCCACGGCAGCTAACTTTGTCCAGAGCGCGACAAAGGATGGAAGGGTGTCAGCCGTGATACGCCCTTGCAGGTCCCGTATCCAACGGCCGTCAGTGAGGGCAGAAGCCACCGTCCGGCGCTTGCAGGCAGTAATATTGAAGATGTCGGGGGCAATGAGGCATGGGGCTTGCCCCTCCAACCATGCATCAAGCCAGAAGCACGCCTTTCGCCCATTTCCAAGCTGGCAGCGAGTTGCCATGGCAAACAGCAAGTGGTCGGTCATGGAGCATGGCGTTGGGAGTCCCACCCATGGTCGAGTAGGGGCAGTCCTCTCAAACCAAAGCCATCGCAGCCGTAGCGCAATGCCAAACTGCCGCAGGTCCATGATACCAAGACCCCCAAGATTCTTCGGCCTGCAGATCCGGCGCCATGCCACCTTACAGTGACCGCCATGACAACACTCATCGCCACGCCATAGCCAGGCCCGACGCAACTTATCGATTTCCTTACGAGCCCAGGCTGGCAGTTCAAACATAACAAGCCAGTAAACTGTCATGGATGAGAGAACAGCGTTGATAAGCATGAGTCGGCCTGCTGTCGTTAGGAGGCGAGCCTTACAGCAAGCCAGGCGCGCCCGAATTTTGTCCAGCAATGGCTGATAATCAATCTTGCGCAGCTTCCTGAGGGAGAGTGGTAATCCCAGGAACCAGGTTGGCATGGCAGCGATACGGGCGCCGAAAGGGGCGACTATGTCCTGCATATCTAGCCCATCGCACCTGATGGGGATCACAGAGCTCTTCGCAAAGTTTACCCGCAGTCCCGTCACATCGCCGAAAGCGGAGAGAATGGATTTGAGTACCACCAGTTCATCCTTTATAGGGTTGATGAAGAGGGCCACGTCATCGGCATATAAGGAGACGCGCACCGGTGGAATTCTACCTCGCAGCCGCGAGAGCAGGTTGCTTTCAACCGCCTTGTTGGTGAGACGTTGTAAAGGCTCCATGGCCAGGATGAATTGGAAAGGGGAGATGGGGTCACCCTGACAAACTCCCTTGGCATGGTGAATTGGGTCTCCAGCGCATCCGTAAGGATCATAGCGATCCATTCACACCAGTGCTCACCAAAACCCCGTGCCCTCAACATGTTTAGCAAGTAGGGCCAGGCCAGCATATCAAACGCTTTGGCAATATCCAGCTTCAGAAAAAGCATAGGGCGTTTAGTCCGATGGAAGTGGCGAGCCAATCCTTGAACGAACATAAAGTTGTCTTGGATGCTACGTCCTTTGATAAACGCGCTCTGTCCTGGCGAGACAAGTTCCGGGAGACGCTTAGCGAGGCGCATCGCCAGAACCTTGAGAAATAGCTTGGCAACGTTGTGCAGCAGACTGATCGGTCGATAATCTGACAGTGCATTTGCTCCATCCACTTTAGGAATTAAGACAACGTGAGCCCCATTCATTTTATCCAGGCCACGAGGGTTTAGCTGATATAGTTGTTGAAACGCGAGCAGGAGATCAGAGATGATGATGTCAGCAGTTGCCTTGAAAAAGGATCCAGAAAAACCGTCCGGTCCAGGAGCACGGTCACCCGGCAGGTCCTTTATTGCATTTATAATCTCGTCCGCTGAGAACGGGGCTTCAAGTTCAGTAAGGTTCAGTCGCGGCAAATCTAGGCCCGCCCAGTCAAAATCTGCCACCGCTGCCGCCAGTGTGCCAATGATGCTTGTGAAATACTCTTTGGCCACCTGCTCCTTGTGAGCCTGATCCGTGGCGATGGCCGTAGGTGTACTGAGCCGGGCTATGAAGTTTTTACGGCGTCGGCTGTTGCATTTCAGGTGGAAAAACTTAGAATTTGCGTCCCCAAAACGCAACCACTTTACTCTAGCACGCTGCCGCGCCTTAATGTGCTCCACCACACACAGTCCGAGGATCCGGGATTTGAGGTCATGCCAGAGTTGCATCTCATCCTCTTCCAAGAGTCTGGACTCTTGCGCGGCGTCGAGAAGGAGAAGTGTATCCTGTGCCATAAGAAGCTGCAGTCTAATGTCTCCAATGCAATTTTTCTGCCAAAGCTTGAGGGTGTGTGCCGCTCATTTGAGCTTGCAGTCCAGCCGCCCAAGGGAGTTGAGCGGGGGGCATGGCTGATTCCAAGCAGAGGTAATCACCTCTCTGAACCCTTCAATATGGGTCCAGAAAGCCTCAAAACGGAAACGCGGCGATCTTCGCGGTGTGCTTTCACAGGTCAGAAGCAACGGACAGTGGTCGGACATAGCCGTGGCTAATGGTTGCAATCTTGCATTGGGAAATCTCAGGTCCCAAGCCGTGTCACAGAACGCTCTGTCAAGGCGGACCAGCGTGGGGTCGGCCTGTTCATTGGACCAGGTGAAACGGCGCCCAAATAATTTGATCTCTTTGAGCTCGCTATTGTTTAGTGCATCACGGAAGCGTCTCATCATCCGGATATTCAGATTGGAGTTGTTCTTGTCTCGCGCCTCATAAATGAGGTTAAAATCTCCAACAATTACCCATGGCCCAGGAGTGACAGCACGGATTCGTGCAAGATCAGCTAAAAAGAGCAGCCTGGCATCATCGTCACATGTAGGGATGTAAACGGATCGGATCGGATCGGATAATGCTTTTACCATATCCTTTATCATATTTTTTTGTCGGATAAGCGGAGCGGATAATGACCAGATGCGGATCGAATGCGGATTATATCGGATTACGGATTCGGAGCGGAGGCGGGGCGAATTCGGACCGGAAACGGATTAAACATATCGGATGATAGACATGATTTATTTCTACTATGCAAAAATAGGACGTGGCTAGCGAGCGCTCGGGCGCCTGCTCATGTGATCCAGCGCTCCTGCCATATATAAAAAATGCAACCGGTCCTTCCACACGCACTTCCAAAAAAGGAAAGCACTCTGGTCCCTAGCCATCATCTCCCCCCCCCCCCCCCCAAACACGATCCTGTTAAATCAGCCTAGATCTTGTCGTCACATGCATTTGTTAGGGTTCAAAAATTCTTAAAAGTCATAACTTTTGATTCAAGTATCGAAATCCAGTTTCGTTTTCACTGTTGAGTTTCTCACGATGAGTTCTTCAAAACTAGATCTCATATGGGTAGGTTTCATCAAACTTTTTTTGTGGGCAACTTTTGGTGAGATGGAGGCAACTATAGTGCTACACGGAAACAACTTCTTCTTTTTATCCTAGTAGACTGTCTATTAGGTTGGTTTGCATAAAACGAGGAAAAAAACACAAAACATCATACCCCTTTAGTGTTACATGCAAAACAACTCCGCTGGACTATGTGTACCTGTGAATTTTGCTAACATTATCCTAACTTGCCCATCATGGCTACTCGGTTGTCTATTTTTTGATGGTTAGTTGCCTATGGTTGATGTTTAGTTGCCTACAAATACAATAAATTGTCTATCATTGATGCCTAGTTACCTGATATTGGTAATTAGTTGCTTATCATTGTTGCCCAGTTACCTAACTTTGCAGAAATAGTTGCTACAGTATTGTGAAGTGTTTTATCATTATTTTTCTAAGTTGCCTACAAATACTCTGAAGTTGCCCCGATTCGCCACCAAGTTGCCTACCATAACTAGCAATAGCAGACACAAGAGTATCAACGGTAGATGACATTATAGTATTATAAGCAATTTAGAAACAACGACTTGTGACCATGAACAATAGGAAACTTAGAAGTACCGGTGAGGAAGTTAGGAGAATTCCAGACAAAATTAATTAGGACACAAAATGTAGAGAAGTTGCCTATTATTAGCACTAAAGTTGCCTCTAGTAGAAAGGAAGTTGCTTATGAAGGTGATGTGATGTTATATACGTCTGTTTCAAAGTTGTTCTCTATTACTAGTTCGTTGCTTATTGTTGGTAATTAGTTACTTTTAATGGAGTGAAGTTGCTTCTGTTTAGCACTAAAATTGCCTCATCTGGCATTAAAATTGTTTTTTAATCACCGAAACATATCCATGTGGGGTTTAGTTTTGCAGAGCTCGTCGCAACATGGGTAGCCAATACTTGCGCGCTCAGTACTGTTGGTGGGCAGACCCCCCCTAGAAAAGGAAAGCACACATATCGTATACCATCCATCCCCACACAGTTTCGAAATTTGAAATCCTAATGGATGACTTAGATCCCATAAAAACCTTTTGAAATTGTAGGCAACTTAGGTCCCTTATGGACAACTTTCATAGTATTCTAGGCAATTGTGGATCACTCGTAGCCAACTTCGTAGCGACTTAGGCAACTTGGTTTCTGACGCCATGTTAGATAAGTTTCCACTCTATGGTAAGCGACTTTCACAGTACGGTAGACAACTAAACAATCTACAACATAATTTCTAGACCATGGTAACCACCTATTACACAAGTGCACACAGCTAATTAGGAGGCTACTAGGCGAATTCACTTATATACATGGTGCAATTCCTTTAATATCAAAGTTGCTGATTTTTAGCACTAAAGTTGCCTCATATAGCATCAAAGTTGTTTTTTAAAGAAGATCATCAAAACATATCCAAATGGGATCTGCTTTTGAAGAGCTCGTCACGAGGAAACCAACAGTGAAAACGGTTCTTCGTTTTGAGACCCGGTTCAAAAGTTATAACTTTTTGAAAAAATTGGAACGAAATAAATAGGTGACGTTAGCACATGCATGTGCATCGGCGGTGGCTATCCACATGCACGCTAGCACAGTCCCCACACACTGCCACCAATTGTTGTGTTAAAATAGACAAAGCATCAGCTCATGCATGCATCAGACGGATCACGCGCGTGCGCTCGCAACGTCCAGATAGCGCAGCTGCGCGTTTAAGTATTTAGGGCAAAAATATCGGTCTACTATTCACATTGTTTTGTAGTAGTTATTAAGATGGAGCCTACTCTACTCGACTACTACAGAATTAACTTGGTGTTCATACTGGTACGTGACTGCATGCAAGGAAGAAGGAACCACTACGGGTGTTCATACTTGTTCATACTTAGTATTCCTATATACGTGTATATGTACGGAGACCACCGTTCGGACGAATCGCCGTCGTATATGTACGCAGTCGCAGACCTCCGTCTGATGCGCCGCCGGCACATATGTACGCAAAGGTCCGTCTTGACGCCGCCGGCGTATATGTGGATTACCCCTCGTCATGTATGGGTTTAGTGTAGATCATGACCACGAGCCCACAACCGTTGTGCATGCAGAGAAGAGAAGCGATGCATTCATGCATACAGTATACCTACCTTCGTCCTTAGACGCCCTAAACTCACATGATTCATTGCATCTAGAAAAACATGGAAGATCAGAGTGCTCACCTCCTTCGCTTGGACCGGCGCCGGCATTTTTACCCATTGAGCCGGACTGACTTGCCGGAGAGAGGAGGCCGCCGTTGGCGGCGCAAGACAAGACGACGGCTGCGTGTAAATTGTGATTGTGGTCTCGTACTAGGGTTAGGTTAAATTCTATTTATATGTGGTTATTTTTATTAATGGTCAACGTGGGCATTTGGGCTCCTCCATTGGGCTAAATTTATCGGATAATCCTATTTGACAATCTCGGATAATCCGCAAAAAATAACGGATAATCCATATCCATCGGATATTACCAATACCATATCCGCCGGATATCTAGTTGACCAAAATCCGTATCCGCATCCATATCCGCCGGATTTGTGTAAGTGCATACCATATCCTTAAAAACGGATGCGGAAGCGGATTCGAAATGGAAATTATCCATACCATTTACATCCCTACTCACATGGCCCATAGACCGTGGTGATCGACCATGGGGCATCTCCCGTGCGAGGATTTAGTGTAATTGTTATGGCAAAGGAGGAAAGATCAGTGTTTGAGACCTGAAACAGATGGGTGTCCCTCCCCTTGTCGCAGTTGCTGGAAGGATGGCCTGACCAGCAAGCCGAGGCCAACCAGTTTCAGAAACTTCAAGGGAGGGAAACACCTCCCGCTTGGTCTCCTGCAGGCACACGAGAGAGCAACGGGTCTGATCAATGAGTGATCGCACAGTTGCTCTCCGCGCACGGTCGTTGAGGCCCCGCACATTCCAGTTGAAAATTGTGCAGCTACTCATCAGGACACGGGTCATCAACACAGAAAGCAGGCCAGCGGCGTGCGCATGGAATTGCAAATGGTACGGCCGGTGACAAACACGGGCGCCCCACGAGGTCGCCAAAAGTACACAAGGACATAGAACCACGGCGGTGTGGCAGCTACGCCACACGGCACACTCGGAGCTAGGTAGGCAAGCTAACATGAGAAACAGACGGACCCATCAGCAAACTAGCTAGAAACGCGGCACTCAGGCGGCGCTATGATACGTCTCCAACGCATCTATAACTTTTGATTGTTTCATGCTATATTATATTCTGTTTTGGATGTTTAATGGACTTTATTATACACTTTTATATTATTTTTGGGACTAACCTATTAACCGGAGGCCTAACCCAAATTGCTGTTTTTTTGCCTATTTCAGTGTTTCGAAAAAGAATATCAAACGAAGTCCAAACGGAATGAAACCTTCGGGAACGTGATTTTCGGAACAAACGTGATCCACAGGACTTGCAGTCCACGTAAAGAAAGCAACGAGGAGAGCACGAGACAGGGGGCGCGCCTACCCCCCCCAGGCGCGCCCTCCACCCTCATGGGGCCCACGTTGCTCCACCGACGTACTTCTTCCTCCTATATATACCTACGTACCCCCAAACCATCAGAGGCATCCACGAAAACCTAATTTCACCGCCGCAACCTTCTGTACCCGTGAGATCCCATCTTGGGGCCTTTTCTGGCGTCCTGCCGGAGGGGGCATTGATCACGGAGGGCTTCTACATCAACACCGTAGCCTCTTCGATGATGTCTGAGTAGTTTACCTCAGACCTTCGAGTCCATAGTTATTAGCTAGATGGCTTCTTCTCTCTCTTTGGATCTCAATACAAAGTTCTCCTCGATTCTCTTGGAGATCTATTCGATATAATCTTTTTTTGCGGTGTTTGTTGAGACCGATGAATTGTGGGTTTATGATCAAGTTTATCTATGAACAATATTTGAGTCTCCTCTGAAATCTTTTATGTATGATTGGTTATCTTTGCAAGTCTCTTCAAATTATCAGTTTGGTTTGGCCTACTAGATTGATCTTTCTTGCAATGGGAGAAGTGCTTAGCTTTGGGTTCAATCTTGCGGTGTCCTTTCCCAGTGACAGCAGGGGCAGCAAGGCACGTATTGTATTGTTGCCATCGAGGATAAAAAGATGGGTTTTATTGTTGGGGATCGTTGCAGAATTTTAAAATTTTCTACGCATCACCAAGATCCATCTATGGAGTATACTAGCAACGAGGGGAAAGGAGTGCATCTACATACCCTTGTAGATCGCGAGCGGAAGCGTTCAAGTGAACGGGGTTGATGGAGTCGTACTCGCCGTGATCCAAATCACCGATGACCGAGTGCCGAACGGACGGCACCTCCGCGTTCAACACACGTACGGAGCAGCGACGTCTCCTCTTTCTTGATCCAGCAAGGGGAAAGGAGAGGTTGATGGAGATCCAGCAGCACGACGGCGTGGTGGTGGAAGTAGCGGGGATCCCGGCAGGGCTTCGCCAAGCGCAAGCGGGAGGGAGAGGTGTTGCAGGGGGAAAGGGAGGCGCCAGGGGCTGTTGTTTTGCTGCCCTCCCTCCCCCCCACTATTTATAGGGGTCCTGGGGGGGCGCCGGCCACCCTGGAGATCCCATCTGAGGGGGGGCGGCGGCCAAGGGGGTGCCTTGCCCCCCAAGGCAAGTGGGGCGCCCCCCACCCCTAGGGTTTCCAACCCTAGGCGCAGGGGAAGGCCCAAGGGGGGCGCCCCAGCCCACTAAGGGCTGGTTCCCTTCCCACTTCAACCCATGGGGCCCTCCGGGATAGGTGGCCCCACCCGGTGGACCCCCGGGACCTTTCCGGTGGTCCCGGTACAATACCGATAACCCCCGAAACTTTCCCGGTGACCGAAACTGGACTTCCTATATATAATTCTTCACCTCCGGACCATTCCGAAACTCCTCGTGACGTCCGGGATCTCATCCGGGACTCCGAACAACTTTCGGGTTTCCGCATACTAATATCTCTACAACCCTAGCGTCACCGAACCTTAAGTGTGTAGACCCTACGGGTTCGTGAGACATGCAGACATGACCGAGACGCCTCTCCGGTCAATAACCAACAGCGGGATCTGGATACCCATGTTGGCTCCCACATGTTCCACGATGATCTCATCGGATGAACCACGATGTCGAGGATTCAATCAATCCCGTATACAATTCCCTTTGTCAATCGGTACGTTACTTGCCCGAGATTTGATCGTCGGTATCCCAATACCTTGTTCAATCTCGTTACCGGCAAGTCACTTTACTCGTACCATAATGCATGATCCCGTGGCTAACTCCTTCGTCACATTGAGCTCATTATGATGATGCATTACCGAGTGGGCCCAGAGATACCTCTCCATCATACGGAGTGACAAATCCCAGTCTTGATCCGTGCCAACCCAACAGACACTTTCGGAGATACCCGTAGTGCACCTTTATAGTCACCCAGTTACGTTGTGACGTTTGGTACACCCAAAGCACTCCTACGGTATCCGGGAGTTGCACGATCTCATGGTCTAAGGAAATGATACTTGACATTGGAAAAGCTCTAGCAAACGAACTACACGATCTTTGTGCTATGCTTAGGATTGGGTCTTGTCCATCACATCATTCTCCTAATGATGTGATCCCGTTATCAATGACATCCAATGTCCATAGTCAGGAAACCATGACTATCTGTTGATCAACGAGCTAGTCAACTAGAGGCTCACTAGGGACATGTTGTGGTCTATGTATTCACACATGTATTACGATTTCCGGATAACACAATTATACCATGAACAATAGACAATTATCATGAACAAAGAAATATAATAATAACCATTTATTATTGCCTCTAGGGCATATTTCCAACAGTCTTCCACTTGCACTAGAGTCAATAATCTAGTTACATTGTGATGAATCGAACACCCATAGCGTTCTGGTGTTGATCATGTTTAGCTCTAGGGAGAGGTTTAGTCAACGGATCTGCTACATTCAGGTCCGTATGTACTTTACAAATATCTATGTCTCCATTTTGAACACTTTCACGAATGGAGTTGAAGCGACGCTTGATATGCCTGGTCTTCCTGTGAAACCTGGGCTCCTTGGCAAGGGCAATAGCTCCAGTGTTGTCACAGAAGAGAGTCATCGGGCCCGACGCATTGGGAACCACCCCTAGGTCGGTAATGAACTCCTTCATCCAGATTGTTTCTTGCGCTGCCTCTGAGGCTGCCATGTACTCCGCTTCACATGTAGATCCCGCCACGACGCTTTGCTTGCAACTGCACCAGCTTACTGCCCCTACATTCAAAATATACACGTATCCGGTTTGTGACTTCGAGTCATCCAGATCTGTGTCGAAGCTAGCGTCGACGTAACCCTTTACGACGAGCTCTTCGTCACTTTCATAAACGAGAAACATATCCTTAGTCCTTTTCAGGTACTTCAGGATATTCTTGACTGTTGTCCAGTGTTCCATGCCGGGATTACTTTGGTACCTTCCTACCAAACTTACGGCAAGGTTTACATCAGGTCTGGTACACAGCATGGCATACATAATAGACCCTATGGCCGAGGCATAGGGGATGACACTCATCTTTTCTCTATCTTCTACCGTGGTCGGGCATTGAGCCGTGCTCAATTGCACACCTTGCAATACAGGCAAGAACCCCTTCTTGGACCGATCCATATTGAACTTCTTCAATATCTTGTCAAGGTACGTACTCTGTGAAAGACCAATGAGGCGTCTTGATCTATCTCTATAGATCTTGATGCCTAATATATAAGCAGCTTCTCCAAGGTCCTTCATTGAAAAACACTTATTCAAGTAGGCCTTTATGCCTTCCAAGAATTCTATATCATTTCCCATCAATAGTATGTCATCCACATATAATAAGAGAAATGCTACAGAGCTCCCACTCACTTTCTTGTAAACACAGGCTTCTCCATAAGTCTGTGTAAACCCAAACGCTTTGATCATCTCATCAAAATGAATGTTCCAACTCCGAGATGCTTGCACCAGCCCATAGATGGAGCGCTGGAGCTTGCATACCTTGTTTGCATTCTTAGGATCAACAAAACCTTCCGGCTGCATCATATACAATTCTTCCTTAAGAAAGCCGTTAAGGAATGCCGTTTTGACGTCCATCTCCCATATCTCATAATCATAGTATGCGGCAATTGCTAACATAATTCGGACGGACTTCAGCTTCGCTACGGGTGAGAAAGTCTCATCGTAGTCAACCCCTTAAACTTGTCGATAACCCTTAGCGAAAAGTCGAGCCTTATAGATGGTCACATTACCATCCGCGTCTGTCTTCTTCTTAAAGATCCATTTATTTTCTATGGCTCGCCGATCATCGGGCAAGTCAGTCAAAGTCCATACTTCGTTTTCATACATGGATCCTATCTCGGATTTCATGGCTTCAAGCCATTTGTTGGAATCCGGGCCCGCCATCGCTTCTTCATAGTTCGAAGGTTCACCGTTGTCTAACAACATGATTTCTAGGACAGGGTTGCCGTACCACTCTGGTGCGGAACGTGTCCTTGTGGACCTACGAAGTTCAGCAGTAACTTGATCCAAAGCTTCATCATTAACTTCCTCCCCAGTCGGTGTAGGCACCACAGGAACATCTTCCCGCGCTGCGCTACTTTCCGGTTCGGAAGGGGTGACTATCACCTCATCAAGTTCCACTTTCCTCCCACTCAATTCTTTCGAGAGAAACTCTTTCTCCAGAAAGGACCCGTTCTTGGCAACAAAGATCTTGCCTTCGGATCTGAGGTAGAAGGTATACCCAATAGTTTCCTTGGGGTATCCTATGAAGACGCATTTTTCTGACTTGGGTTCGCGCTTTTCAGGTTGAAGCTTCTTGACATAAGCATCGCATCCCCAAACTTTTAGAAACGACAGCTTAGGTTTCTTCCCAAACCATAATTCATACGGTGTCGTCTCAACGGATTTCGACGGAGCCCTATTTAAAGTGAATGCGGCAGTCTCTAAAGCATAGCCCCAAAATGAGAGCGGTAGATCGGTAAGAGACATCATAGATCGCACCATATCCAATAGAGTGCGATTACGACGTTCGGACACACCATTTCGCTGAGGTGTTCTAGGCGGCGTGAGTTGTGAAACGATTCCACATTTCCTTAAGTGCGTACCAAATTCGTGACTTAAATATTCTCCACCACGATCTGATCGTAAGAATTTTATTTTCCTGTCACGTTGATTCTCAACCTCACTCTGAAATTCCTTGAACCTTTCAAAGGTTTCAGACTTGTGTTTCATTAGGTAGACATACCCATATCTACTCAAGTCATCAGTGAGAGTGAGAACATAACGATATCCTCCGCGAGCCTCAACACTCATTGGACCGCACACATCGGTATGTATGATTTCCAATAAGTTGGTTGCTCGCTCCATTGTTCCGGAGAACGGAGTCTTGGTCATCTTACCCATGAGGCATGGTTCGCACGCGTCAAATGATTCGTAATCAAGAGACTCCAAAAGTCCATCTGCATGGAGTTTCTTCATGCGTTTGACACCAATGTGACCAAGGCGGCAGTGCCACAAGTATGTGGGACTATCGTTATCAACTTTACATCTTTTGGTATTCACACTATGAATATGTGTAACATCACGTTCGAGATTCATCAAGAATAAACCATTGACCAGCGGAGCATGACCATAAAACATATCTCTCATATAAATAGAACAACCATTATTATCGGATTTAAATGAGTAGCCATCTCGAATTAAACGAGATCCAGATACAATGTTCATGCTTAAAGCTGGCACTAAATAACAATTATTGAGGTTTAAAACTAATCCCGTAGGTAAATGCAGAGGTAGCGTGCCGACGGCGATCGCATCGACCTTGGAACCATTCCCGACGCGCATCGTCACCTCGTCCTTTGCCAGTCTCCGCTTATTCCGCAGTTCCTGTTTTGAGTTACAAATATCCGCACCGGTATCAAATACCCAGGAGCTGCTACGAGTACTGGTAAGGTACACATCAATTACATGTATATCACATATACCTTTGGTGTTGTCGGCCTTCTTGTCCGCTAAGTATTTGGGGCAGTTCCGCTTCCAGTGACCACTTCCCTTGCAATAAAAGCAGTAGTCTCAGGCTTGGGTCCATTCTTTGACTTCTTCCCGGCAACTGGCTTACCAGGCGCGGCAACTCCCTTGCCGTCCTTCTTGAAGTTCTTCTTACCCTTGCCTTTCTTAAACTTAGTGGTTTTATTCACCATCAACACTTGATGTTCCTTTTTGATCTCCACCTCCGCTGATTTCAGCATTGAATATACCTCAGGAATGGTCTTTTCCATCCCCTGCATATTGAAGTTCATCACAAAGCTCTTGTAGCTTGGTGGAAGCGACTGAAGGATTCTGTCAATGACCGCGTCATCCGGGAGATTAACTCCCAGCTGAGACAAGCGGTTGTGTAACCCAGACATTCTGAGTATGTGCTCACTAACAGAACTATTTTCCTCCATTTTACAGCTGAAGAACTTGTCAGAGACTTCATATCTCTCGACCTGGGCATGAGCTTGGAAGACCATTTTCAGCTCTTCGAACATCTCATATGCTCCATGTTTCTCAAAACGCTTTTGGAGACCCGGTTCTAAGCTGTAAAGCCTGCCGCACTGAACGAGGGAGTAATCATCAGCACGTGATTGCCAAGCGTTCATAACGTCTTGGTTCTCTAGGATTGGTGCTTCACCTAGCGGTGCTTCTAGGACATAACCTTTCTTGGCAGCTATGAGGATGATCCTCAGGTTCCGGACCCAGTCCGTATAGTTGCTGCCATCATCTTTCAGCTTGGTTTTCTCTAGGAACGCGTTGAAGTTGAGGACAACGTGGGCCATTTGATCTACAAGACATATTGTAAAGATTTTAGACTAAGTTCATGATAATTAAGTTCATCTAATCAAATTATTCAATTAACTCCCACTCAGATAGACATCCCTCTAGTCATCTAAGTGAAACATGATCCGAGTTAACTAGCCCGTGTCCGATCATCACGTGAGACGGACTAGTCAAGATCGGTGAACATCTCCATGTTGATCGTATCTTCTATACGACTCATGCTCGACCTTTCGGTCTTCCGTGTTCCGAGGCCATGTCTGTACATGCTAGGCTCATCAAGTCAACCTAAGTGTATTGCGTGTGTTCCGAGGCCATGTCTGTACATGCTAGGCTCGTCAACACCCGTTGTATGCGAACGTTAGAATCTATCACACCCGATCATCACGTGGTGCTTCGAAACAACGAACCTTCGCAACGGTGCACAGTTAGGGGGAACACTTTCTTGAAATTATTATAAGGGATCATCTTACTTACTACCGTCGTTCTAAGCAAATAAGATGCAAAACATGATAAACATCACATGCAATCAAATAGTGACATGATATGGCCAATATCATTCTGCTCCTTTGATCTCCATCTTCGGGGCGCCATGATCATCTTTGTCACCGGCATGACACCATGATCTCCATCATCGTGTCTTCATGAAGTTGTCATGCCAACGATTACTTCTACTTCTATGGCTAACGCGTTAGCAATAAAGTAAAGTAATTTACATGGCGTTATTCAATGACATGCAGGTCATACAAATAAAGACAACTCCTATGGCTCCTGCCGGTTGTCATACTCATCGACATGCAAGTCGTGATTCCTATTACAAGAATATGATCAATCTCATACATCACATATATCATTCATCACATCTTCTGGCCATATCACATCACAAGGCACATGCTGCAAAAACAAGTTAGACGTCCTCTAATTGTTGTTGCAAGTTTTTACGTGGCTTCTATAGGTTTCTAGCAAGAACGTTTCTTACCTACGTAAAACCACAACGTGATATGCCAATTTCTATTTACCCTTCATAAGGACCCTTTTCATCGAATCCGTTCCGACTAAAGTGGGAGAGATAGACACCCGCTAGCCACCTTATGCAACTAGTGCATGTCAGTCGGTGGAACCTGTCTCACGTAAGCGTACGTGTAAGGTCGGTCCGGGCCGCTTCATCCCACAATACCGCCGAAACAAGATAAGACTAGTAGTGGCAAGAAAAATTGACAACATCTACGCCCACAATTGCTTTGTGTTCTACTCGTGCATAGTAACTACGCATAGGCCTGGCTCATGATGCCACTGTTGGGGATCGTTGCAAAATTTTAAAATTTTCTACGCATCACCAAGATCCATCTATGGAGTATACTAGCAACGAGGGGAAAGGAGTGCATCTACATACCCTTGTAGATCGCGAGCGGAAGCGTTCAAGTGAACGGGGTTGATGGAGTCGTACTCGCCGTGATCCAAATCACCGATGACCGAGTGCTGAACGGACGGCACCTCCGCGTTCAACACACGTACGGAGCAGCGACGTCTCCTCCTTGATCCAGCAAGGGGAAAGGAGAGGTTGATGGAGATCCAGCAGCACGACGGCGTGGTGGTGGAAGTAGCGGGGATCCCGGTAGGGCTTCGCCAAGCGCAAGCGGAAGGGAGAGGTGTTGCAGGGGGAGAGGGAGGCGCCAGGGGCTGTTGTTTTGCTGCCCTCCCCCCCCCCCACTATTTATAGGGGTCCTGGGGGGGGCGCCGGCCACCCTGGAGATCCCATCTGAGGGGCGGCGGCGGCCAAGGGGGTGCCTTGCCCCCCAAGGCAAGTGGGGCGCCCCCCACCCCTAGCGTTTCCAACCCTAGGCGCAGGGGAAGGCCCAAGGGGGGCGCCCCAGCCCACTAAGGGCTGGTTCCCTTCCCACTTCAGCCCATGGGGCCCTCCGGGATAGGTGGCCCCACCCGGTGGACCCCCGGGACCCTTCCGGTGGTCCCGGTACAATACCGATAACCCCCGAAACTTTCCCGGTGACCGAAACTGGACTTCCTATATATAATTCTTCACCTCCGGACCATTCCGGAACTCCTCGTGACGTCCGGGATCTCATCCGGGACTCTGAACAACTTTCGGGTTTCCGCATACTAATATCTCTACAACCCTAGCGTCACCGAACCTTAAGTGTGTAGACCCTACGGGTTCGTGAGACATGCAGACATGACCGAGACGCCTCTCCGGTCAATAACCAACAGCGGGATCTGGATACCCATGTTGGCTCCCACACGTTCCACGATGATCTCATCGGATGAACCACGATGCAGAGGATTCAATCAATCCCGTATACAATTCCCTTTGTCAATCGGTACGTTACTTGCCCGAGATTCGATCGTCGGTATCCCGATACCTTGTTCAATCTCGCTACCGGCAAGTCACTTTACTCGTACCGTAATGCATGATCCCGTGGCTAACTCCTTAGTCATATTGAGCTCATTATGATGATGCATTACCGAGTGGGCCCAGAGATACCTCTCCGTCATACGGAGTGACAAATCCCAGTCTTGATCCGTGCCAACCCAACAGACACTTTCGGAGATACCCGTAGTGCACCTTTATAGTCACCCAGTTACGTTATGACGTTTGGTACACCCAAAGCACTCCTACGGTATCCGGGAGTTGCACGATCTCATGGTCTAAGGAAATGATACTTGACATTGGAAAAGCTCTAGCAAACGAACTACACGATCTTTGTGCTATGCTTAGGATTGGGTCTTGTCCATCACATCATTCTCCTAATGATGTGATCCCGTTATCAATGACATCCAATGTCCATAGTCAGGAAACCATGACTATCTGTTGATCAACGAGCTAGTCAACTAGAGGCTCACTAGGGACATGTTGTGGTCTATGTATTCACACATGTATTACGATTTCCGGATAACACAATTATACCATGAACAATAGACAATTATCATGAACAAAGAAATATAATAATAACCATTTATTATTGCCTCTAGGGCATATTTCCAACATTTATATCATATTGCATGAGTTTATCCCTCTACATCATGTTATCTTACTTAAAGCATTACTCTGTTCTTATGAACTTAATACTCTAGATGCATGCTGGATAGCGGTCGATGTGTGGAGTAATAGTAGTAGATGCAGAATCGTTTCGGTCTACTTGTCGCGGACGTGATGCCTATATACATGATCATACCTAGATATTCTCATAACTATGCTCAATTCTATCAATTGCTCGACAGTAATTCGTTTACCCACCGTAATACTTATGATCTTGAGAGAAGTCACTAGTGAAACCTATGCCCCCCAGGTCTATTTTGCATCATATTAATCTTCCAATACTTAGCTATTTCCATTGCCGTTTATTTTACTTTGTATCTTTATTTCTTTTTATTATAAAAAATACCAAAAATATTATCTTATCATATCTATCAGATCTCATTCTCGTAAGTGACCGTGAAGGGATTGACAACCCCTTTATCGTGTTGGTTGCGAGGTTCTTGTTTGTTTGGGTAGGTGCGTGTGACTCGCACGTCTCCTACTGGATTGATACCTTGGTTCTCAAAAACTGAGAAAAATACTTACGCTACTTTACTGCATAACCCTTTCCTTTTTAAAAAAAAACCAACGCAGTATTCAAGAGGTAGCACGCTACCATCCTCTCCAACAGGAGCGCGGAGATCTTTGTCCGGCAGGTTGATGCGGGCCGGGGAAAGAACTCCAGCTGCCTTGGCCAGCTTGGTCGTGAGCCGCCCCAGCGGCGTCTTGAACCTGTCCACGTAGCGCTCCCTGACACGCGGCGTGAACTGAGAAGGCTTGTCGATGAACTCCAGCTGTTGTGCCAGCCTAGCTTGCGCCTTCTTCTGCTGGGTCATGCCCTTCGAGAAACCCACCTTGGCCACCCTTGTGCTTGAGCGGCGCGCCACCTCAGCAGGCGGCGGCGTGGGGATGAAGAGGGTGTCTGCTTCCGGAGCAGGCGGGTCGGCGTTGAACTTGAAAGGCGGTGGCCCCATGATGGATGGGGGGAGCATGCCAAAGACTTGGTTGAGGAAAGTGGTGTTGGCGTCCACCTCCAGTGCCTGCAGTTTGGAAGCCAGACGATTGGCGTCGATCTCTGGCTCCGGCTGGAAGGAGGCTCGACGCTCCGGTGTGCCAGAACGCAAAGGGAGGAGCGGCAGCTCTGGCTGAGCAGACCCCGCGCCCATGTACTCTGCATTGGGCCAAGGCTGCAGGGGCAAGCCACCGGGATGGGGGCGCGAGGTGGACTGCGCACCGGAGGAAGGCCAAGCTCAACCTCGGTGAGGTTCGCCCCAGACCAGGGCGGCAGGCTCGGGTCCACAAAGGGCCAAACCGCCTCGTCCGCCCCGAAACTGTCCAGGACAGACGGCGGACGACGGAAGGCCGTGTCGTCGAGCTCGAGCAGCAGAGGGTCGGTGCGGGTGATGTCTTGCCAAATGGACTCCACCTCCAGCAGGAAGGGGGACTGGTCCATCGCCCCTGGCCAAGCCACTGGTACGCCAAAGATGGCATCAGCAGCGTTTGCACCAGGGGGAGCAGCCACACCTTGGAGGACAGGGAGGGTGCGGACGTCGACGGCAGCAAAACGTGGCTGGAGCAAGTTGCCGTCGCGTGCCGGCCTCGACGAGCGCGAGCGGCTGTAGGAGCGCTCGGTGCCCTCAGACTCGGACAGTGCGCCAGTGGGAGAGCCATGGCGACGCCGGCCACCACTGGACGTGCCATGGCGCTGGTCCTGACGGCGCCTGGATGGCCCGTCCTCGCGGGCAGCTCCACCTGAGCGGCACCCGAGGAGCACACCCCGCCAAGCTGGGCCAGGGCGGCTGCGGCGACGGCGACGGCCGCGGTCGCGGTCTGCACCATCATCTTCATCTTCGTCATCGTGGCGCCTCGGACAAGGATGCTCGCTGTCACCGACGCGAGGGACGTGAGCCGGCTCAGCCCGCCCTTCCTCGACGTGGCGAGCCCTGCGGATATGCTCCTCGAGCGGCCATTGGGGGTCGTTGGCGCGCGGCATCTCGGGGTCGCGGTCAGCTATCGGGGTGTAGTCCTTTGTGGTGTCGAGGTGGATGAGCAGAGAGAAATCCGGCCCCTCTAGCCCCTCGTCCCGGGGGCAGCCCTCCGGCAGCGTCTGGCGGCCCCTGGGGTCCAGGGGTCGATCGATGATGGAGAACCCCCTTTTGGTGGGGATGTCGTCCGGACTCCATGCCCACACCCAGGCAAAGAGGCAGGCCGTGTTGGAGAGGGAGGTCGTCTGCCGCTCCAACCAGTCGACGTGGCATGTCTTCCCGAGCGCATCCTGCCCCGCCTCCTTGTTCCAGGACTGCACCGGCATGTTCTCGACGGCGATGCGGCAGTAGTACCGCCAGACACGGCGGTGGCCGTGTGCCGATGGTGACCAGGCCGACAGGGAGAGCGCGACGCCCCAGCAGGAGACGACCCCAGCGTCGAAAGCGATGTCCCGGTGCCTGAAGTGGACGAGCCCAGAGATGGCCAGGCGCATTGACGCGGGGAAGGGGAAGGAGTTAGGATGGGCGACGCGGCCGGAGTGAACCGCGGCGTGGTGGCCGACGGGGCTGGAGAGGCAGAGGCGGAGTCATCCGAGAGAGGTGTATCAGTGGCTCTGCACAATACCCAGTGTCGCCACATCATATCCTGCTGAATAACCACACATGTGTACTGTCGTTAAATAAATCATTGGTCACGCGAACCCGGAAAAAGACGGCGAAAAATTCACGGACACACGACTAGTAGTACCCAATATACTCGGCAAAAACAGTGACACGTCGTTTTGCGTTGTCGGCCGGTGTTGTCGAGTCATTGTACTATGTTTTGTCGTTTCTTTCTTTTCTCCAAATCGACAAACCGTTTGTCTTTGGTTAAAAAACAGAAACATACAAAATCAAATGAATGCATTCAAGGGCCGGTAATCCAATTCTGAGCCCAGGCTCAGCTACACCCGCCCTTACAAAAAAATCAAAATAAATACTAGAAAAATTCAAAAAATTCCAATTTGTTTGTGCGTGGTAGATAATTTGATGCGTGAGGTACGCTTCAATTTTCAAATTATTTGGACATCTGAGCAGCTCTCAGCAAAAAAGACAAATTCGGGGTCTGTAAAAATGTTTACTGTTCATGCACTGTTCTGACCCGATTTGTCTTTTTTGCTGAGAGCTTCTCAGAAGTCCAAATGAGCTAAAATTTTGAGCGGAGCTTACGTGATAAATTGTCTATCATGCAAAAAAGGATTGGAATTTTTTGAATTTTTTTTATTTTTTGTGATTTGTTTCCTGGACGGGTGCAGATAAGCCTGGGCACCGAAACGCCGCACTCAGGCTCACCCTTTTCTATAAAAGAAAAGAAATACATACATTTTCCCTCTGTTTTTTGAGCAAGGGGCACCACCCACCAAAGAGTTTTCAACTCACATGGTATTAGAGCATCTACAGCCGGGCGTCTCAAACCAGCCTCATACGCCTGAGCGGGTCGCCTGGTCACGATTTTTTGACCCAGACGGGCCCCTCAAACGGTCCTTAAACGCCCAGGCTGACCGACAACCCACATATCCAGCCCAAATATGGGGTGGATATGGGGGCGCCCGGGCACGCCAGCCCGCGGACACCACACATCTTCAGTTTCTAATTTGAGATATCCGGATGTGGAATGCGTTTTTGAGGGGTGACCGGTCCCTGTCCGTGGATGCGCCCGGACGTTTGAGGGGTTGGATTTGCCAAGTCTGATTAGAGATGCTCTTAGGTGTTCCACCCCCATCCCTTGATGGCTAGGGCAAACTCTCCCCTCCAAACTTTGTCGGCGAGCCTGTGGATTCTTCTCTCCTCTGCCCGCTGCTCCGGCGGCTGATGGCGGGGAGGAGAATCCCGGTGTCTTCGCTCTGGTTAGTTGTTTAAGTTACGTACTTTTTTAGTCCTCGCAGGTGCGGCGTTCGGACGTATGGTCGTGCTTCTTTTTTGAGTTTGTCTTCCGGGCTCTGATCCTCCTCGAGTTCGTCCATCTGGACGTACTCGACGGAGCTCCGGCATAGATTCCTATCATCGTCTTGGTGAGGTGAGGTTATGGTTTCTTGTCATGTGGGCAGATTTGGTGCCAGATGCTTCATATCTATTCAAGGGTTCAGCGGCAACAACTGCGGCTCCAGAGCGATGGTCCTTAAGGGCACGTGCACGAAGACTTCGCGGCTGTTATCGACAAGGTCAAGCCGGCTCCGATAGGGGAGCAGCGACAGCGGCGCGTCAACCGCTCGTTCCGGCGGCAGTAGTGGTCGTTCGGTGCTCTCGGAACCTCGATGTAATTTTTATGATTTTAGAGATGCTTTGTACTTCCGATCGATGAACTCTGATAATAGATATCTCTTCTCTCGCAAAAAAAGAGAGTTTTCAACTGAAAACAAAAGAGTTTCACTAGTTCTTCTTTTAGAAACAGAGTTTCACTAGCACTTTTTTTTGCGAGAAGTCGAGTTTCACTAAGTACTAAACCCACGCAATTATTCTAAAAAAAAAAACCCACGCAACTGTCTGGATCCATCTTCGTTTTTTCCCCGAGAATCGTCTGGATCCATTTTCGTGTGCGAGGCATCCTCTCATTTTGCACGGCCCAGCTCTCTTCTCGCCGGCGTACGCTGCTACATGTCGGCACTCCACGCAAACAAAAAGAAGCCCAACCGAAAACGCACGCGCCTTTCCAGGCTCACCACGGAAAAAAATACCACGCGCCGCTCACGAGCAAACCGTGACAACAGCCAGCCAGATATGGCAACGGAGGCACGGGCCGCACACAGCCACTGAAAACCGCAGCTGCTCTTCCGTCCGTCCGTCCCTCCGCCCGTCCGCGCCACTCCACTCGCCTTGCCCCACTCCCACTCTTCTCTCCCCGCGCACACCGAGTCGGCACCGGCTCATCACCCATCACCTCGGCCTCGGCCACCGGCAAACCCCCCGATCCGCTTTTGCAGGCAGCGCACTAAAACCCCGGGGAGCGCGCCCCGCGGCAGCAGCAGCACCGCAGTGGGAGAGAGAGGCTTCGCCCCGGCCCGCACCGAGCGGGGCGATCCACCGTCCGTGCGTCCGCACCTCCTCCGCCTCCTCCCCTGTCCCGCGCGCCCACACCCATGGCGGCGACGGGCGTCGGCGCCGGGTGCCTCGCCCCCAGCGTCCGCCTGCGCGCCGATCCGGCGACGGCGGCCCGGGCGTCCGCCTGCGTCGTCCGCGCGCGGCTCCGGCGCTTGGCGCGGGGCCGCTACGTCGCCGAGCTCAGCAGGGAGGGCCCCGCGGCGCGCCCCGCGCAGCAGCAGCAACTGGCCCCGCCGCTCGTGCCAGGCTTCCTCGCGCCGCCGCCGCCCGCGCCCGCCCAGTCGCCGGCCCCGACGCAGCCGCCCCTGCCGGACGCCGGCGTGGGGGAACTCGCGCCCGACCTCCTGCTCGAAGGTAAAAAACAAGGCTGAATCCTCAGATCACTCCGCGTCTTCGTTTTACCAAATACGGTACTGCGAAGTGGTGCTGTATATGTGAAGTTTCTGTCGATTTCTTCCTGACGGATGTTCAGTCGATTCAGTTGTATATATGTGATACGTTCGTTGTTCATCGATCGTACAGATTTACCAGCACACTAGATAGAAATCGAGACCGACGCGGGCAGATCAATAGATTTTTCTAGACGTTTTATTGGATCGTGAGATGATTGATTGGGGTGGCGTGTCGATACGATAGCGGTGCACCGCCGATGTATCGGGGCATGTGCACGTGGTTGGGTCTCAGCAGACATATCACTAGACTGGTATCGTAATTTACTAGTACTACTGGAAAGAGGACTAAAAAGGCTAGGCCAAGTGCACGCATGTTGGGAACGTAGTTAAATTGATGAGTTTGTCCTTTGCTTGGGCTGGTATTATTACCAAAAAATGGTGTTAGTCCCTGTACTTATTAATGGGAAAATCTTAACATGACACTGGGGTTTATGAGTCTCCAATTGTATATTCTCAGCACTCAACTGATTTTACTGATACTGTAGTGGAAATGACACGTGAGCACCCCCCTTCAAGGAATGCAATGCTTCTTTCTGTTTTATATTACAGGAACTAGAAGGAGCTTCCACCTTTGAGTACAGAAGTACTCCCTCCGTTCCAAAATAGATGACTCAACTTTGTACTAATTTTGTACTATAGTTAGTACAAAGTTGAGTCATCTATTTTGGAACGGAGGGAGTAGTATCGAAATTGAAGACCCTTGTATTACTGTCTTGTTTTTCAATGAAAATGGGAGGCCCATGCAGTAAGTCACATGGGCACCTGGGAGGCTGGGATCATGTGTGCTTTGCAGAGTACTAGACCCAGCTCACCCTCTGTTAGATTACTTGTTGGGCTGCTACTTTGTGTTTGCTGTGCAGTATATCAGACATCCTGAATTTGGCATCTAGCTGAGAACAGAATGCAGGTTGCACCATTCTTATTATTGCTAAACTGTTGTCACGCAATTTATAAAGAATGTGATCTTCTGAGTATTAATTAATCATGTTCTGCTAATATCTGTCCTCGCTCTGGTGTTGACAAATATACCATATGAATATTTTCCATTTTGCAACCAGGGATTGCTGAGGATTCCATCGACAGCATAATTGTGGCTGCAAGTGAGCAGGATTCTGAGATCATGGATGCGAATGAGCAACCTCAAGCTAAAGTTACACGTAGCATCGTGTTTGTGACTGGTGAAGCTGCTCCTTATGCAAAGTCAGGGGGGCTGGGAGATGTTTGTGGTTCGTTACCAATTGCTCTTGCTGCTCGTGGTCACCGTGTGATGGTTGTAATGCCAAGATACTTGAATGGGTCCTCTGATAAAAACTATGCAAAGGCATTATACACTGGGAAGCACATTAAGATTCCATGCTTTGGGGGATCACATGAAGTGACCTTTTTTCATGAGTATAGAGACAACGTCGATTGGGTGGGTACACAATCACCTTCTTATTCTCTGTTGAATTGTAGCAACTGTTTATCCTTGTTTACACTTCTTTTAGCCCTGCAAAGACATATGTGATTTCCATACTTTTTTGTTATTTCCCTTGTACTCTTGCTCATGAAGGTCAAAATATCATATATCCATGGAAGTCATGCATGTGCCTAGTATTTTTGGTGTCGGTGCCTTTAACTTTCAGGGATTAATACGTGGAATTTGATAACTAAAGTTTATTTTATTGAAAAAAATTGTAGGTTGGCTGAGCCCACAGCCACGCAGTGGCACCACTGCTTGCACATGATTTTGCATTTCTGTTTGCACCGAGCACTTCATGTGAATAAGGTGTAAAATCATAAAGTACCAATTTTATTCTGCCAATTGCACTTAAGAGTATATACATTTATCTTGGCCTCAATCATGGGAGTACTGTGCATTCAGTGCACCATCATTGTTCTAAGGAGAAAATGTGGGTGCAAGGAAGACACTTTTGTCCCTTAATAAAAGGCAGGCACTCTGTTGTCATATAGATAGAAAGCAACAAACTTATTTCAAAGAGCTAACAATGGCAAAAGAACCAAAAAAAGCATGCTAAGGCGGCGACACCAAAAGGTGAGGGGGGCCTTGTGACTGACAGCACCCCAAACTATTGCCATTGTTTTACTAAATGAAGATCATTTTAGAAGCTCTCAGGAACTTCGAAAACAGTGGCTTTCCGTCCACAGATCGTCTGTTAATATTTTTGTCCAGTGATACTTTTTTTGCTCCTTACAAGAGTGCCTATGTTGACATATACATTGTTAAGTTGTTCATAAGTTTACTTCTTATTCTAAACAGCAAGTGCCTAATGCTTGCATTTATTTTGGCTATTTATTTTTATTCTCATTTCAATCAACACTTTTGTTCAGGTGTTTGTCGATCATCCGTCATATCATAGACCAGGAAGTTTATATGGAGATAATTTTGGTGCTTTTGGTGATAATCAGGTACACTACACTATACTAAGCTCCTAGTTGACTAAGTCGTAAGTTGTACCTCCTCGCTGACCGGCTGCTCTATGTCGTGCAGTTCAGATACACACTCCTTTGCTATGCTGCATGCGAGGCCCCACTAATCCTTGAATTGGGAGGATATATTTATGGACAGAATTGCATGTTTGTTGTGAACGATTGGCATGCCAGCCTTGTGCCAGTGTACGTTGTTTGTGGATCTGAAAGTCCAATCCTTTATTCATTCTCTGCTTTGCAGTGTGCCCATGTCTACATTTCTTTTATGCTTTTTTCATGTCTGTTCTTATATTGCATATATGCTTATGGAGTCTAAAAGTTACCGGAGGGAATAACTCTTAAGGATTTCCTCAATCAATTATCTTTAGCTTTAGTTAACATTTATTGTGGCAAACATAATGTGTTTTGAGATTTACAAGTTCAGAGATTGCACTTCACTAGTTCGTAGCTAATCTGATGTTTTCCCCGAGAAAATGCCTAAAGCTTTGTGTCTTGATGCATTGATAGAAAAAGAGTTTATGTACAATCCCAAAGAGGGGACCCAAAATTACAACACCGCACCCCTGAGAACTAGGCGCTGCCGGAAGAAGCGATGCAAGCCCCACTGCCCCTGCCTTAGCTCAAAGCCGGGCCTCAGCCTTGATTGTGTCAAGTAAGCTAGCAGTGCTAGATTGCGCAAGGTCGATTCGTCGAAGATGACAGTGTTGCGCTGCTTCCAAATCCACCAAACTATGAGCATGATCACTGGAGAAGTACCTTTTCTCGCGGCTGAGGGGGTGGACTGGTGGTCTGCTGCTGCCAGTTTTCAGATAATCTGAAAAATGCATGTTTTGATGATTTTAGTATCTTGCGGACCCTGGGTACCACCTAAGCTTTCACACAGTAATTTGCAGTTACACCTATAAAAGTAACGGTCATGATATGCATGTGTTTTGGGTAGATCATGGTGCATGCATTTTAGGAATTAGGACATGTCAGAACCACGTGAGGCTTATGGGGCAATTCATTTGTTCCATTATACGAGTCATGAATATGGTTCAGCATGTTTGGACGCTACTTGTTTGGGGCAATTTCAGATGGTGAATTGTAGCTGCTTGATGTTGGCTAGCTGGCTTATTTTGTACAAGTATCGATGTTAGATGCATATTTCCTTTTGTTCTTGTGCTGTTTGCCATGTTGTATTCCCCTTTTCTGTCGCCAGTGTTGCATGTTAAATTGGTTTTCATTACGTAATCAACTTTGTTGCTGACATCAGTCATTTTTATTCAGCCTTCTTGCTGCAAAATATAGACCATACGGTGTTTACAGAGATTCCCGCAGCACCCTTGTTATACATAATTTAGCACATCAGGTTTGGGTCTATCACCTTTCATTATCCGTACATGGCTTTGTAAGTCGGTTCACACGTATCGTCATACTGTATGTTATTTCAATGTCATTAGGGTGTGGAGCCTGCAAGTACATATCCTGATCTGGGATTGCCACCTGAATGGTATGGAGCTTTAGAATGGGTATTTCCAGAATGGGCAAGGAGGCATGCCCTTGACAAGGGTGAGGCAGTTAACTTTTTGAAAGGAGCAGTTGTGACAGCAGATCGAATTGTGACCGTCAGTCAGGTGAAATACTCAATACTTCTCTTTTTTCTTTGCGGGATGTTCTTCAGTTCAATTGCCCTGTCTTTCACCCAATTAAGAAATGGTTTAATCTTTTGTTTCTAGGGTTATTCATGGGAGGTCACAACTGCTGAAGGTGGACAGGGCCTCAATGAGCTCTTAAGCTCCCGAAAAAGTGTATTGAATGGTAACTATATTTGAATCCACTTATCTTCTTCTGAAACATATTTACAGAAATAGATGGATGGGTTGCAAGAATAAATTCAGTTTGCTCTTTCGGTATGCAGGAATTGTAAATGGAATTGACATTAATGATTGGAACCCCACCACAGACAAGTGTCTCCCTCATCATTATTCTGTCGATGACCTCTCTGGAAAGGTGTGTGGATAGTACCCTATATAATAACATGTATATCTGATCTAGTACTTTCTTTTTCTTTGCTAGTTTGCTTCCCATGATGTTCTCACTAACTAATCCTATGTGGTGTGGCATACTTGTCAGGCCAAATGTAAAGCTGAATTGCAGAAGGAGCTGGGTTTACCTGTAAGGGAGGATGTTCCTCTGGTTAGATACAAACCCCTAAGATATATATTTTTTAAATCCCTAAAAAAAACTTGCCGATCATCTCATTAGCTTGATTCACAGATTGGCTTTATTGGAAGACTGGATTACCAGAAAGGCATTGATCTCATTAAAATGGCCATTCCAGAGCTCATGAGGGAGGACGTGCAGTTTGTAAGTTCATATTCTTTTTCTTGAGACTAGAGTATAAATCAAACATGTAGGTGTGGGGTAGTATAATACAGACATAAGTTCCAGCTATTGCTTCCATGAGAATTTTAATGCTATTCAGTAATATGCTACTGCAAGTTTTGAAACAAAGTTGGAAGCAATAAATATATGTGTAGCACTGACCATGCAGTGCCACTATAGCTGGAATGTCCTGTAGTCTATGTGATCTAACACACTCAACAACATGTTTTCGCATACAAACACATGCGTGCGCGCAACAAACATACTCTACAATAAAATTGGCTTGGTGAACTGCAGACATGCTCTTATCTCCATTCCAACATTTCTTGTTTGAACATTGGCTGAAGACTAAGAGAAGGGGGACCCAGGGTGATGTAGCCAACTAGATCCAGTAAGGAAGCTAGCCGAGCCTAGGAGGATTCGCTTAGGTAGCTGGAACGTAGGGTCTCTGACAGGGAAGCTTCGGGAGCTAGTCGATGCAGTGGTGAGGAGAGGTGTTGATATCCTTTGCGTCCAAGAAACCAAATGGAGGGGACAGAAGGCGAAGGAGGTGGAGGATACCGGCTTCAAGCTGTGGTACATGGGAAGGCTGCAAACAGAAATGGCGTAGGCATCTTGATCAACAAGAGCCTTAAGTATGGAGTGGTAGACGTCAAGAGACGTGGGGACCGGATTATCCTCGTCAAGCTGGTAGTTGGGGACTTAGTTCTCAATGTTATCAGCGTGTATGCCCTGCAAGTAGGCCACAATGAGAACGCCAAGAGGGAGTTCTGGGAAGGCCTGGAAGACATGGTTAGGAGTGTACCGATTGGCGAGAAGCTCTTCATAGGAGGAGACCTCAATGGCCACGTGGGTACATCTAACATAGGTTTTGAAGGGGCACATGGGGGCTTTGGCTATGGCATCAAGAATCAAGAAGAAGATGTCTTACGCTTTGCTCTAGCCTACGACATGATTGTAGCTAACACCCTCTTTAGAAAGAGAGAATCACATCTGGTGACTTTTAGTAGTGGCCAACACTAGCCAGATCGATTTCATCCTCTCGAGAAGAGAAGATAGGTGTGCGCGCCTAGACTGCAAGGTGATACCTGGAGAGAGTGTTGTACCCCAGCATAAGCTGGTGGTTGTTGACTTCCGCTTTCGGATTTGTGTCCAGCGGGATAAGCGTGCCAAAGTCGCTAGAATGAAGTGGTGGAAGCTCAAGGGGGAGGTAGCTCAGGCGTTCAAGGAGAGGGTCATTAGGGAGGGCCCTTGGGAGGAAGGAGGGGATGCGGACAATGTGTGGATGAAGATGGCGACTTGCATTCGTAAGGTGGCCTCGGAGGAGTGTGGAGTGTCCAGGGGATGGAGAAGCGAAGATAAGGATACCTGGTGGTGGAATGATGATGTCCAGAAGGCAATTAAAGAGAAGAAAGATTGCTTTAGACGCCTATACTTGGATAGGAGTGCAGTCAACATAGAAAAGTACAAGATGGCGAAGAAGGCCGCAAAGCGAGCTGTCAGTGAAGCAAGGGGTCGGGCATATGAGGATCTCTACCAACGGTTAGGCACGAAGGAAGGCGAAAGGGACATCTATAAGATGGCCAAGATCCGAGAGAGAGGAAGACGAGGGATATTGGCCAAGTCAAATGCATCAAGGACGGAGCAGACCAACTCTTGGTGAAGGACGAGGAGATTAAGCATAGATGGCGGGAGTACTTCGACAAGCTGTTCAATGGGGAGGATGAGAGTCCTACCATTGAACTTGACGACTCCTTTGATGAGACCAGCATGCGTTTTATGCGGCGAATCCAGGAGTCCGAGGTCAAGGAGGCTTTAAAAAGGAGGCAAGGCGATGGGCCCTGATTGTATCCCCATTGAGGTGTGGAAAGGCCTCGGGGACATAGCGATAGTATGGCTAACCAAGCTATTCAACCTCATTTTTCGGGCAAACAAGATGCCAGAAGAATGGAGACGAAGTATATTAGTACCAATCATCAAACAGGGGGGATGTTCAGAGTTGTACTAATTACCATGGAATTAAGCTGATGAGCCATACAATGAAGCTATGGGAGAGAATCATTGAGCACCGCTTAAGAAGAATGACAAGCGTGACCAAAAATCAGTTTGGTTTCATGCCTGGGAGGTCGACCATGGAAACCATTTTCTTGGTACGACAACTTATGGAGAGATACAGGGAGCAAAAGAAGGACTTGCATATGGTGTTCATTGACTTGGAGAAGGCCTATGATAAGATACCGCGGAATGTCATGTGGTGGGCCTTGGAGAAACACAAAGTCCCAGCAAAGTACATTACCCTCATCAAGGACATGTACGATAATGTTGTGACAAGTGTTCGAACAAGTGATGTCGACACTAATGACTTCCCGATTAAGATAGGACTGCATCAGGGGTCAGCTTTGAGCCCTTATCTTTTTGCCTTGGTGATGGATGAGGTCACAAGGGATATACAAGGAGATATCCCATGGTGTATGCTCTTTGTGGATGATTTGGTGCTAGTTGACGATAGTCGGGCGGGGGTAAATAATAAGTTAGAGTTATGGAGACAAACCTTGGAATCGAAAGGGTTTAGGCTTAGTAGAACTAAAACCGAGTACATGATGTGCGGTTTCAGTACTACTAGGTGTGAGGAGGAGGAGGTTAGCCTTGATGGGCAGGTGGTACCCCAGAAGGACACCTTTCGATATTTGGGGTCAATGCTGCAGGAGGATGGGGGTATTGATGAAGATGTGAACCATCGAATCAAAGCCGGATGGATGAAGTGGCACCAAGCTTCTGGCATTCTTTGTGACAAGAGAGTGCCACAAAAGCTAAGGCAAGTTCTACAGGACGGCGGTTCGACCCGCAATGTTGTATGGCGCTGAGTGTTGGCCGACTAAAAGGTGACATGTTCAACAGTTAGGTGTGGCGGAGATGCGTATGTTGAGATGGATGTGTGGCCACACGAGGAAGGATCGAGTCCGGAATGATGATATACGAGATAGAGTTGGGGTAGCACCAATTGAAGAGAAGCTTGTCCAACATCGTCTGAGATGGTTTGGGCATATTCAGCGCACGCCTCCGAAAACTCCAGTGCATAACGGACGGCTAAAGCGTGCGGAGAATGTCAAGAGAGGGCGGGGTAGACCGAATTTGACATGGGAGGAGTCCGTTAAGAGAGACCTGAGGGTTTGGAGTATTACGAAAGAACTAGCTATGGACAGGGGTGCGTGGAAGCTTGTTATCCATGTGCCAGAGCCATGAGTTGATCACGAGATCTTATGGGTTTCACCTCTAGCCTACCCCAACTTGTTTGGGACTAAAGGCTTTGTTGTTGTTGTTGTTGTTGTTGTTGTAGCCAACTAAATCCAGTTGATCAGTGGTTTTTACTCTTATTTTTACAGGTCATGCTTGGATCTGGGGATCCAATTTTTGAAGGCTGGATGAGATCTACCGAGTCGAGTTACAAGGATAAATTCCGTGGATGGGTTGGATTTAGTGTTCCAGTTTCCCACAGAATAACTGCAGGGTATGCCGAGAACTTCTTAACAAGACCTTCGTTATCAGCTTGGATATATTATAATGTTCAAAACATTTATGTCTCTCTTTTTGTGCAGTTGCGATATATTGTTAATGCCATCCAGGTTTGAACCTTGTGGTCTTAATCAGCTATATGCTATGCAATATGGTACAGTTCCTGTAGTTCATGGAACTGGGGGCCTCCGAGTAAGACAACTGCCCTGAAAATTAACCTTATCTTGGCTCCAACTCAAATGTTCTAATTGGCTCGTGTATTCAACAGGACACAGTCGAGACCTTCAACCCTTTTGGTGCAAAAGGAGAGGAGGGTACAGGGTACGCACTGCTCAATTTTAGCTAACTTTCAGTTTATCTTTTTGCAATGTCTTGGGGGTTCATTGCGCCATAAATCAACTTGTGATAATTAACTGTTACTGTTCTGTACTTGCAGGTGGGCGTTCTCACCGCTAACCGTGGACAAGATGTTGTGGGTAAGTTTTTGCTGAGCTCTTGTCCGGTTATAGGATCGACCTTGGCTGTAGCATGGTACCTTAGTGCCCCTTGTATATAGACCTAACCTGATGGACTCACTTTGTCTACACTAATCATAGTAGTCGATTGCCCGGAGGCGTTTTGCTTGGATTCTGCTAATTTAATTTTTATGACGATAACTCATACCATGGTTTGGTTCTCCGATGGGGGCCAGAATGGCGTCTAGTGTCTGCGATCTGTGTAACTAGCCAATGCCGGGTTGTTCCAAGTGAAAATTTACCTTTTGACCATTGTGCAGGCATTGCGAACCGCGATGTCGACATTCAGGGAGCACAAGCCGTCCTGGGAGGGGCTCATGAAGCGAGGCATGACGAAAGACCATACGTGGGACCATGCCGCCGAGCAGTACGAGCAGATCTTCGAATGGGCCTTCGTGGACCAACCCTACGTCATGTAGACGGGGACTGGGGAGGTCGAAGCGCGGGTCTCCTTGAGCTCTGAAGACATGTTCCTCATCCTTCCGCGGCCCGGAAGGATACCCCTGTACATTGCGTTGTCCTGCTACAGTAGAGTCGCAATGCGCCTGCTTGCTTGGTCCGCCGGTTCGAGAGTAGATGACGGCTGTGCTGCTGCGGCGGTGACAGCTTCGGGTGGATGACAGTTACAGTTTTGGGGAATAAGGAAGGGATGTGCTGCAGGATGGTTAACAGCAAAGCACCACTCAGATGGCAGCCTCTCTGTCCGTGTTACAGCTGAAATCAGAAACCAACTGGTGACTCTTTAGCCTTAGCGATTGTGAAGTTTGTTGCATTCTGTGTATGTTGTCTTGTCCTTAGCTGACAAATATTTGACCTGTTGGATAATTCTATCTTTGCTGCTGTTTTTCTTTTGGTCAAAAGAGGGGTTCCCTCCGATTTCATTAACGAAACCACCAAAATAACAGCACCCAGTGCAGGTCTCAGGTTCAGATATACTTAAGACTACTAAATCTAACAGCAGCTAAAAAGCTTAAAGATTCAGGCGACATAACCGAACAAAATCCACAACCGAAGGGACAAAGCAGGACAGTAAAAAGGCAGCCGACACAAAGCGCAGGTCGCTGAAGAGGCAAGCAGACAGAGGTCTGCATCCTGTCAACACCACTGTGAAGATGAAGAGAAGATCACCCGCCGCTGTTTTTTCCTTTGGTTATCTAGTCTCTGCACCCCTGGTCTCCACCCTGCGACGCTCGATATATTTCGCTTGCTACCAGCTCGATTATTCTTGCTCCCAACATCAGTAGCTTTTGATCTGGGTTTTATCCGCAAAATAGACCAATCAACGACCCAACTACACATTAGTCTTACCAGGATCGTGGGATCATGAATTTGTTTTTGATCTAAAAATTGTCATTTCTGCATTTCCAGATGGACCAGAATATAGCACAAGGATTGATTTTTTCTCTGACTTTTGAAAAGTTTTCAACCATCTTTTCAGACAATCATCCCGCAAAAAAATAATCTAACCCACTAGGGGTTGATCTCGAATCAAATGGACATTTAATTAAGTTCCATATAAGTCTGGCAACAGAACAGTTAAAAAACAGATGCTCAATAGTTTCATCCTGTCCACAATAGACATATTCTTTCTTCCCTTTCCACCATTTTCTGATTAAGTTGTCTTTAGTTAGAATGCTTTTACGCACGCTCAACCAAAAGAACATTTTAATCTTGGCTGGAATTTTAATTTTCCATAGAAACTTGTGTGGGAAACCCACATCAGTTTTCATAAGGAAAAGATATAAAGATTTCACAGAGAATTTTCTATCATTGGTAAGCATCCAGATAGGCTTGTCCTTGCCTCCATGCATTCTAATCTCCTTGCATCTAGATTTCAGGCTAGCCCACAACTCGGCTTTGTCCCCAAGTAAACTTCTTCTAAAAGTAAAATTATTCCGTCCCATTTCAACAGCCACTGCAACAAAGATAACATGATTAAAACTAACATTGTATAAGCTGGGATAAGCCTCTCTTAAAGGTTTGGAGCCCAGCCTCCAATCTTCTCAAAACCAGTATTTTTGGCATCCCCTAATTGTTTCTTAACATGTTGATAATAAAAAAAATTCACCTACAAAAGGCTCCCCAAAAATTGAGTCTCCAGGTCTTTTCTTAATGCCAGAGATGCATTTGCCCTTTACATACTTATTAAGTAAAATATCAATCCATATTCCTTCTTTAGTTTCTAATTTCCAAAACCATCTAGCTAATAGAGCTTTATTCATTAGTTCTAGATTTAAAATCCCCAAACCCCCATGTTTTCTGGGAGGTAGCATGTTTTCCAATTGATTAAGTGGTATTTCTTTTTGTCCGCATTCTCCTTCCAGACTAGTCTAGCTCTGAAGAAGTCAGCTTTTTTCCTAATGCTAATAGGCAAGAGATAGAAATATATCATATACATTGGAATGTTAGATAAACAGGATTGGACCAAGGTCACTCTACCTGCCATATTTAAAAGTCTCCCTTGCCAGCCAACACATCTTTTTTTCAATTTTCTTAGTAACAATCTTCCAAAAATCATTTCCTAGCCTTACATCAGAAACAGGTAACCCTAGGTATTTCAATGGATTTTTTCCAAGTTCACAAGTGAAAATTTCCTGATAAATTGTTGTTTTATTGATGGCCTCTCCAAATAAAAATATCTCACTCTTGTGAAAGTTTATAGTCAGGCCTGCCCTCTGTTCAAAAGCACTAAAAAGGAATTTTAGATTTTTGACACTTTCTTCATCATCTTGTTATAAGAATATGGTGTCATTTGCATATTGCAGCATGTTTACACCGTTATTTTCAAACTCAGGCATAACTCCTTTCACAAAACCATTTTGTTTGGACTGTCTAGTATGATAGCTATGGCATCAGCAGCTAAATCAAATAGCAGGGGAGACATGGAATCTCCTTGCCTCAGCCCTTTATGTGTTTTAAAATATGGCCCTATCACATCATTTACCTTGACACCTGCATGCCCTCCAACCATAGTGTGCATCAGCAAGTCACACCATTGACCAGGGCAATTCTTTAGTTTCAACATCTTATATACAAATGGCCATTTTATCTTATCATAAGCTTTCTCAAAGGTCCACCTTGAACAAGAGTGCACTTTGCTTTTTATGGTGAATAGTATTTAGGGCCTCACATAACACGCCACTCCCTCCATAATATATCTCCCCTTAATAAAGACAGTTTTGTGTGTGGGAGATGATGGGTTTGATCACCCGAATCAACTTGTTCATCAACACTTTAGTAATGTTTCTAAAACTAACATTAAGAAGGCATATTGCTTTAAATTTTTGTATCTGCTTAGCATCTTGCACTTTTGGTATCAGGGTGGTAATTCCATAATTAAGTCTTGTTATATCTAGATTTCCAGAATGAAAATCATCCAATAGCTTCTTGAGATCTCATTTCACATGATCCTAGAAATGTTGATAGAAATCTTGCCGTTGTTGTTGTTGTCGTCGTCGTTGTCAATCTTCTGAGACAGGAGGGAGCGAATGGACCAATGGCGTCGTCGATGAATCTTCCGAGACAGGAGGGGGCGATGGGCCCAGGTCAGGTGTGCCTTGTGCTCACGGCCACGGTCGGGCTTGAAGTGCATCTATGCATTGGCACATCCTTGCTGCCCTGCAAACCTACTACTGGCTTTATGCTTGGCGTGACCGCCTCATATAGGCCTGACCCAACAAGAAACCAGGACGGGTCATGTCGACTAGGTATCGATCCTTCTCCGTTGGACGTACGTCGTGGCCAACCTTTGATTCCTTCTCCCCGCAGTCACATGGCAAATTACGTGTGCGTCACCAGGTCCCTCTCCTAGAAAAACCGGCCTATAAATCTCTCTTGGCGCCTCATCTCTGGCCATCTCATTCTAATTGCCTCGACTAACACCAGCGCAGCAGCTAGCTTACCTCGATCGTGTGTGTCCGTGTCTGTCCATGGCGCCGTCGGAGACGATGCTGGAGTCGGCGGCGTACAGGCGGATGAAGGCGGAGAACCCGTCCGAGTTCGTGCCGCGGAGCGTCTTCTTCGCGCGCGACGGCGGCAGCGGCATCGACCGCCGCAACAGCCTCTGGGTGAAGGCGGCGCTCGTCTACGAGTCCGTCACCGGCCGCCACGTCGACGACGGCGTCAAGCCCCTCGCCACCAGCCTCTTCCTCCAGGTCGCCCGCGAATGCCGCTCCCGCATCCCCGACGACGCACCGCAGACCAAAGCCACGGTGGTGACGGACGCCCTCAACAAAGTATCGGGCGCCGTGGCTACGCCTATTGGTACGCAACCACGCACGCATGGCATCCTCCTTAGATCTTACATTGAGATCCGTGCAAAAAAAAATTCATTTTCTTTTTCTTTTTTACTACATGTTACTATATCACTTGACCGACACTTTGTTAGGTCTCAGTTGACTGAAACCTAACCAACCATAGTTTTCTTGGCGTTGATCATGCATGTACGCTCTGATTTGTAGCCGGCGCGGGCGGCGGAGAAGATGGATCAGAGGAGAAGCAGAACAAGACGGCGGAGCTGCACGACGAAGAAAAAGAGTCGGACGACAAGCAGGTGATTGACGCCGTCTTCCTCGTCGTCGGCTTCCTCAGGAGGCTGGTCAAGGCAGCCGAGGGCGTCAGCCGCGACGCCGTCGACGAGGGGTTCAAGTCCACGCACATGCAGGACATCGTCACAGACATGATCAAGCTGGAGAACCAGCTCCCCCTCAAGCTCATCCTCGACGTCGTCGAGCACGTCCAGGACGCGGCACGCGCCGTCGCCGCCGACACCAAGTTCGAGGGGCTCCGGGAATGCCTCGAGGGGTACAAGCTCGGCTTCAACCCCGCCACCTTCTTCGACGACGTCGTCAGGCCCTTCTGCTGGTACTACTCGCCCTTCTTCAACAAGCAGCTGCCGGCCGTGGACCGCGGCCTGTTCGACGGCAACCACGAGATCACGCTCCTGGACTTCCTGCGCGCCAGCGTGGTGCCGACGCCGCCGGGCGCGGAGAAGGGGGCGGCCGCCGGCGGCAGGACGTCCCGCATGCCGACGGCCAGGGAGCTGAGCCGCTCCGGCGTGCGGATCGCGCCGGGGGAGGACGGCCGCGCGACGGTGGAGTTCGACGAGGCGTCCGCCAGGCTGCAGCTGCCGGCGCTGGTGTACGACTTCAAGCTGGCCACGGTGGCCCGGAACCTGCTGGCGCGGGAGTACGAGGAGCAGAACAAGCCGGTGACGCGCTACTTCCAGATGATGAACGAGCTCGTCGACGAGGCGGCCGACGCCAAGATCCTCCGCCGCGCCGGCGCCGTGCGCGGTGGCGGGGCGTCCGGCGCCGAGGTGCACGAGTTGGTCAAGCGGATCGACGGGTACGCGACGTACCCATCGGTGTACATGGCCATGGACGTGCAGATCGCGAAGGTGAGGCGGTTCCACGACATGAGGATGCAGAACTTCCTCGTCCGCTACCGCCCCGGCGTCATCTGGGCGTCGTCGGTGGCAGCTGTCTCCTTGGTCGCCATTGTTGCCGCCAGGAGACGGGGGTGAGGAAGCCAACCGCCCGTGCATGTCATACGTACGTGTATTCATTCATTCATTGCTGATTGAAGTTTCTACATAGTTTGTACAACTTGAAGTGTAATGTTGTGTCTTGTGGTAATGTGTACCGGTGTACAATGTGTAAGTGCAAGCAAAGATGTCTAGATGAGTCAAAAAATAATCATAATGCTAATCATAATTAATTGCATGATAGTCCTTGCAATTTGGTGCAGATTATGCCAATCCATGTAATTGTAATGTCCCGGATCATATCTTCATTGATCACCAAGATACGGGTGAGATTTGGGGATGGGAAATGGAGTACAGATGAGGACGAGAGAACAGAGAAACACAGAGAGAGTTTTAGAGACTTTCAACGCATACCCCTCCCACATGGCACGTTCAGCTCTTATACAGAAGAGGCAAGAGCATGGTTAATAGTATAGCAAACAAGGTTATATGAAGTTGCCATGTCACATATAGTTAACCTAATAGCCAACATGTATAAGAGTATGGTTAATAGTATAGCCAACTGCTGGCTATATGATGTTGCCATGTCATATATAGTCACCATTTATAGTCACTCATACAACAAAGTTAGCTATAAGGTTAGACGTGTGTCTGGTGGCGCCACGTGCCACCTTCGAGCGGCTAACTCCCCTACAGACTTGGCGGCTCTGGCCAACTGCGGTTTCCCCATCACAAATTTCGGATCCGACGGCTTTGGGATAGCTCAATATCAGGCCATATGAAGAAATCTTTACTAGGCTTGCCGGTGCTGGCAGCGGCGACGCTCGCGGGTGTCGTTTTCCTTTTTGGAGGCGCTGCCATGGCCTTCATCTGCTCTCCTCTTTGAGCTCAGGGGAAACTCTAGGTCCGGTTCTCCAGACCGGATGGCGGTGGCGCCGTGGTGTCACTTTCCTTCTTGAAGGCACTATCTTGTGATCGTGGTGTTCCTGAGCGATGTTGGATGTCTTGTTGGTTCGATTTGCTTCTCTTGTTCTGGGTTTTGTCGGTTTAGCTGTGTAGTTTTGTCTGCTTGGGCTGAGCATCCCATTTCTCTCTGCTTCGGATGCCATGTACACGTCTCCTTGCATTTGTGTTATGTAATGTACCCCTACCTGTACTCGTTCTGCCTCCTTCTATCAATTAATGATACACAAACTCTGTGTATTCGCAAAAAATACTACTTTTGGCTATAAAACCTTTTTTCACCTTCTCTTCATCTCTTTTTTCATATTTATTGCATTTGCCTGGGAGTACGCATATAGCTAGGCTCTTGCATTAGAGCCTACTCCCACCATTTTTTATGTCTCTCTTTTTCACATAGGCAAAAGTGTTATGTAAGCGGGCTATAATCCCATTATTGTACTTGCTCTAATAGTGAGTTGCTCAGTAGTACTACTTTATTATGCATGGCCCATCATACACTCTCATAATGTTTCTTGGAGTCCGTACTGCAGCCGACTGTTAACCTAAAACCCGATTCTCTTCTCTCTCCTCTTCTCTCTCATCCAACTCAGTACAAATATGATAGTTTAATCCTTATATCCTGCTGACCGTACCTTGATATGCTTGCTCTAATTACACCAACAGTGCTAGAACTTGTCACGATGTCCACCTTAGTGTCTGAACTTAAAAATTACGCTGGTTTCAATACTTGGCACACTTTTTTTTAACACAGTACGCAGACGCTCATACGTACGCACATACACTCACCCCTATAAACGCACGCACGCACTACCCCTATGAGCACCTTCGACGGACTAAGCTGGCACATCATCTTGAGATTGACGAAGTAGTCACAGATGCATTTGTAGTCGGCGGGAACATCTCCTCCCACTGAACGCACATTGCCAGAAGGACCGAAATAAATCGAGGATTTCCAGACTTGACATTGATGCTCGCATTTTCCTGGATTTATTTCTACGTACATTGTCAATAGCTTAGGAAAAGATTGTTTTATAGTTAGGTTATCTAAGTTTTGGGAGTCAAATACCCCTGACTTTATTTTGCCTCAAATTGTAAATGATATGCCATTGTTTGAGGAATTAAATTTTGATGATAAAAAAAGGATAAAAAGGTCTTATCTCGTACAACACACTCGTTGGGTCAAATGGGCTGCAGTAAGTATGACCCGTTTCCACGTGTTAGTTTTCTTTTAGAAACTACAAAAATATGTAAATTATAATTACAATAAATAATCATATAGTTTAAATACATCAACGTTATTATATTAATAGTTATAAATTCTAAACATGTTTATGTATTTTTAAAAGGTGTTCATATATTTAAAAAGAAATTGTAACAAAATTATATATGTTTATTAAAAAATATTAATACAATTTTCAAAATCTTCATGTTTTTTAAATAATCTTCATGTAGTATATAAAGTGTTCAGGATTTTAGGAAATGTATTCCTAGTTTTAAAAAGTGTAAAAGTGTTTTCATAAAGTTCATGTGTTTGTCCAAATATATATTTTTGAATAAAAAATTTAAAATATGTGTGGACAAACAATTAATAGCCTAGTGTGCCCCAGAATTATAGATCCTCAAATGAACTCTTTTCAAATTATACATACATTTTTATAATTCATATTTTTTTAATCACATGATTAATTTAAAAAATATGCAAATATTTTTTTAATTACATTAACATATTTTAATTTAAGTTTATTTTGTTTGCATATTATTTATAAGATAGGAATATTGTAAATTATTTTTATTACTATTACAGTAATTTACATATTTTTTACAAATTTATGAAAAAGGAAAAAATCATATGTAGAAGGTCCACGTAAAAAACGAAAAAAAATAACATTCTAAAAAAGGACCATGTGAGTATTATTTTAGAAACATGAAGATTTTGAAAATTAGATGAACATTTTGAAATTGCAAAGAAATATATTAAATACGTGATTGCTTCTAAATTATGAAAACATTTTAGTAATTCTTAGCTACTATTTTAATTATGTGAATATTTACAACTACATGAACATTTTATTTATTGTTGTGATTATACTTTACATATTTTTTGACAATTTCTAGAAAAAGGGGGAAAGAACTAACATGTGGAAAATGGACAACATTGACTGCAACCCATTTAACTCCACGAGCGCTTTAGGGTACATGAAGCATATCGATGCATACTGGACAACAAACCTAACCAGGTGAATTGGTTAGCATAGGTCGTCGCTTCGAATCGTGCCCACTCCTAGTTTTTGTTTATTTCTGTTGTGGTGAGACCCGATGGTCATTGAGTCATACACTTTACAAGTCGGCCTGTCCCGACACTCCAAGTGGGTCCCGCGCGCACACTGGCATGTGTAGTCAGCAACACATACGTATCCAAATTCTTTGGAATAGCTTCATAAGTTGCGAAGAAATGGAGAGCTATTGCAAATGAAGTCATGTGATGATCTCCGTGATTTGTTCACCAAGACTTTACCAAATTCTTTGTTCCAGAAACATGTTAATGGAATGGATACAAAATGACTTTGTTATTTGCAAGGTTCATGGGACTACACTCGCTATATCCTATTAAAGATCCTCAGATCTTTGATATAGCACTCTTTTCCTTTATGAGTTTTTTCTTATATGGTTTCTCCTAGAAGGTTTTAATGAGGCAATAATAATATAAACATTTTAATATGTCATTTTCTCCTTGTTTCCCCACTAGTTTTTGGAAGGAGTTTTTCATGGCATATGATGTATATCTCCTCATATATTCCCCCTGTAGGTTTGCAGGAGCATTTTTCAAGATGATGATTCTACATAGTCAAAGTGGAGATTATGGGGAGTGTTCGGAATTAGTTCTCTGGTAATTAATTTATGAATAACCTCCATGTTGTAATCAGGAAGCGCTTTGCATATGGCTAACCGACACGACTCTATCTCGCCTCTTTTCCAAATGACGCATCCGGTGGATGCATCCCCTTAGGGGATATATAATGTAAACCATCATCAATGAAAGAACAGTTGATTCATTCTTGTACTTGATATAAAGGTGTCACAAAGTAAAAGCTTCCTATAGTGAATGTGCCAAACAAAGTGAGTGTGATCCATAGGTCCACTTGGCTACCCAGGAGGGAGGAATCTGGACACAAGAGGACAAAGCTTCACGAAAGCGTCCAAGGGGAATGAGGAATCCTCAAACAATAAATGCAGGTCAACTTCATGTTGATATTCTATCTAGGGTGAAGAACACCTTAAGGATGTTGGACACATCTAGGACCCAACACGAGTGTGCACAAAAATATTGGTACTGGGACATCAGAAGACCATGACTCAACTATTGTGGGAAATCGCGAAGAGTCAAAGATAATGATGAAATCTCCACTATGTATATGGTTTCGAGAGCATCATATAATAAAAACTACATTATGTCGACATTTATTTCTCCTTGAGAATTGCAAAAGACCTTGGATTGGATCGAGACCCTAAGTCCATGCATGACTGATCCACATGAAGGCATCAATTGAGGATGCGCTGTCTCTCAAGAAGAGGGGGTGTTGACCTGATCAGTAATACCCAATCCTTTGAATGTGTTCCCTGGTGGAGCATAATGGGGTTTCGTTCATGAGAGTAACAAAAACAATGAGGTGATGAGACATGAAGTGAGGCTTGTAGCATAGGGGTCCACAGAGAGACCCATCATCTATTAAGATGAAACATATTCTCCTGTTATAAGTGGATAACACTCCGATCTTTGATATACTAGCATTGCATAATGAATTTGTATATCCAATTGATGGATGTTGTGACTGCATAGTTGTATGATTCACTTGATTTGGATATCTCTATGATAGTTTCCGAGGGAATGATGGTATTGAACTGGAAAGCTTATCGCAACATGTATTGCATAAAGCTTTAAAAGTCATTGTATGGCTTTAAAGTAGTCGGGATGAATATGGTATAACCGACTAAGTGAATTCCTTCATTAGAAGGATTACCGAAACAATGATGGTTACTCATGTGTATTCATCAAGAAAATCCAAAGAAGGATTTGCACAACTTGTGTGTATGCTGATGATTTGAATATCATAAGAACTACACAAGAAATGCATGAGACAAGAAAATCATCTTAAGATGGAGTGTGAGATGAAAGATTTGGTTGAGACCAAACTTTGCTTGAATCTGGAACTTGAGAGTATTACTTTGGGAATACTTGTTCATCAGTCGGCATTTATCCATAAGATTGTTGAAAAGTTCAACATTCATAAATAATCTCCATCAAAGAAACTATGGTTTTGAGTAAACTTGTTCATGGACTCCAGAGGCCTGAGGCCGAAGCCCTGCATACGGGACGGGCCGAGCCAAAATTTCTCGCCCGAAGCCCGGTCCGAAAGCCCTAAATTGCAACAAATGTATATTTTATTCAAACATAGGTATATTATATTGTTTTAATATCACAAGTATAATAATTTAATTGAAAAAACATCGTTCATGTGCTTCAGGCCGGGCCGGGCTGGGCCGGGCTTGGGCTTAGAATTTTGAGTCTGGACATTGTCAAGCTGGGCCCGAAGGATGATTAGGTTTAGTTGTGAGATATCTTGATTGGTAGAGATAAAACTCAGTAAGACCTAAGGGCAGCGATGAAGAGATGTTTCGGTCGAGTTTCCAAATCTCGGTGCAATGAGCACTAATCTATCTGGAAACTTCGCTAGGCATGCTATATCATTAGTGAATTTATTGGCTAGTTACAATACATCACCAATGAAAAGGCATTGAATTGGTGTGAAGAATATATTCTGGACACCAGAGATCTTGGTTTGTTTTATGAGAAAAATCAAGATCTAACCATGGTTGGATATTGTGATGTTGGGTATGTATCGGATCCCCATTATTCTAAATCACATATTTTTTCTTCTCGAACAAGTCGCAAGACATACTTTAGTGGCTGCATCCACAAATCATATTGAAATCATTGATTGGTATGAATCATCATGTGAATGTGTGTGGCTTCACAGAATGATGAACTTCGTTGACATTTAAAGTGGGTTTGATGGTAGGAATCATCCACCATTATCTATGAAGATAATGTTGTTTGTATTACACAGATGCAGACATGTCATAATGAGTATATTAATCTAAAAGTATTTTCTTCCCCATGAGTTGAAAAAGAAGTGGGAATATAAATATTTTGGAAGCAAAGTCATATGTGATCTTTGTGATATGTTCACAAAATCTTTACCAAACTCTTAATTCCTGAAAGATGTTAATGAATTGGTACTAAGTGACTTTATTGTTTGCAAGGTTCACGGGGAGTGCGCTCCAGAGCGATAACCTATTCGAGATCCTCGGATCATTGTTATTGCACCTTTTCCCTTTATGAGTATTTTATATGGTTCCTCGTAGAAGGTTTTTTAATGAGGCAATAGTAATACAACCATTGTGATATGTCGTTTTCTCCTTATTTTCCTATTGGTTTTCTAGAAGAGTTTTACATAGCATATTACACATGTTTCTTGTATTTTTCCTACAGGGTTTCGGGAGTAGCCTTATCAAGATGATGATGATGTTTACAAGGATAGCAGAGATTAGAGAGAGTATTCAGATTTAATTAACCACGTGTTAATTAAGGGTAATCTCTCCTAGTAACTCTAGCCTCCATGTGAAGGGATAAGTGTGCAGTGTTTCACGTGTAAGTTATCACCCGAGATTCATTTATCCCCTTTTGTTTCACATCACCAATGACCACCACCCATGGCCCGTGCATGCCATCCGTGTATTCATTCATTCATTCGTGATCAAAGAAAGTACGTATAGGTGTCTTATGGAAATGTGACGCGCAATATGCCTACCGGTGTACGATGTGCAAGTGCAAGCGAACATGAGATGATTTGTCAGGGCTCTCCATCTCCAATGCTAACATAATTAATTGTGTAATAATCCTGACAATTTGGTGCAAATCATGCTGATCCATGTAATTTGGTGCTAATGTTTGTTAAATATCATCTCATTTTTGACTTAATGAATAGGCAGCATGAGACCGCTTTAACTAAAATCGTATAGAACAAAGGGTAAATGTCTTTTGAGGGGAGCATATGGAAATATGATGGGTCCAACACCGCATTCACTTTTTATCTACCAATCAACACAAATATTCTAAGCAGACACAATACACCGTCGGCTCCATCTAGCTGATGTGCCCTTTTCCTTTCGTGCTGAATATTTCCCATAATACAAATGTTGTGCGGACCGAGCAAACCATGACAAAACAAAATGCATGAAAAAAATAATAATTTGTGGTCTTTACGAATTTAGTTTACTCGTATGCAAGTAGTACCATTACAATTGTGATTACAAATTATTCACAATAGAGTTCTCTATTAGTTAGAGACATACCCAAGTATAATGATGTAAAACAGTGCAACGATGGAAAGTTCATTAATTTCCAAATTTATGGAAGTATGGAATTATTTCGACTTTCACCAAACTGGTCTGCCGCATGCTCACATCAAAATGTCAACAAATTTGCTCAATCGGACTTCACGAAATGCCATCATCTACCGCAACACCAAAATAACTTGACTTACACATATACTAAATAATGACATTACAAATAGTTGTAACGTGAAATAAAGAATTGCATATTATCTATACATAGAGGTGATTAACTCCTGATCAATCATAGCTCAGTGAGAGGTGAGGCAGACAAAACATCGTCAAAGAAGACATCCACCTCTCGCCACATCGGAAGCTCGCCCATCTCCAATAAACTCACCGGCTCGACATTAGCTGCATAATACTCAAGGTGTGATGACATCATACCATCATCGTCGAAAATCGTCGGTGCAGCAAATGAGAGGCCGGGGAACATGCAGTCTTCGTCCTCCGGCGGCACAATAACATCGGCGTTGCAAAACGGAGAGTAGTCGCCGCCTGTGCGGCACGTGTCCACTGAAATCTTCAAACCGGCAGAAACGGTAGACTCATCAGGCTTGCTGGCATTGACTGTAGACGCCATCACCTCGAGCGGCCTGAGGACAGAGACCGGCGAGCCCACAAACTGTGACTCATCACTAGACTCCTCGCATGTGGCCGCCGCAAGGAGGTGGCCGACATCACCATCAGCATCGGGCAAGACAGCATGATCAGGATCGGCCGAAGGGGACGGCGAAGTAGGAAAATTCGTTGTGGCAGATGGCCCACGAAGCCGGAGGGCGGCGCTATCATAGACCATGGCAGCCTCTTCCGCGGTGTCGAAGGTTCCGAGCCACACCCTCACCCCCTTGTTGGGGTCGCGGATCTCCGCCGCATACTTCCCCCACGGCCGCCGCCGAACCCCACGGAATTTGGGCTCCTCCACGAAGTCGGCCCTCCTCTTGGCGCCGAGGACAGCCCCTCTCCGGAAAGGAGAAGCCTGCGGCTGCGGCGACACCATCATCCTAGCCGGCTGCTCGAGGTGGATTTCCTCCACGAAGCGGCGTCCCTGCCGCGGCGAGTCGTCGCTGGAGGAGTCGGTGGCGTCCCGATCCTCGAACGTGACGCGAAGGACTCTCGGCATCGCCACGGCCGCGGCCTCCTCTCCCTCCTCCTCCTTGACGACCCTCCTCAGGTGCTGATCCAGTGTCTTCCCACCGGCGACGATGGCTTGCACCATGGCCACCCTCCTCGTGGACTGATCGAGAGAGTGAGGAAAGGTCCTGGAAGACGAAGAGGAGGGGAGGTGGAAAGGGGAGGGGAGGTGGATCGGCCAACGCGAGGCTTTGGGAAGGGGAGACGACGTACTCTACCCGTTTATAGGATCTCCCAGCGTAATAGGCAACAGTTTAACAGATTGATATGCGAGGGAGATATTCTTTATTTTTGGCTGGTTGGGATGGAGGGAATCGCGCTCCCGTTACGCTACCAAAAATCAAGCAATGTGGACTCATGTACGTGTCAATGACACACGGGACCCGACGCTTCCCCCATTTATGTACACGATCGCATCGTTGCCTTCTCTGCCGGATGACTTTGATTAAGATTAAGTAAGTAATGATAATCGGATCGATTTAGATGGACGGGGCGGTCAAGTTCTGCTTTATTTTGGGAAACGAGAGATCCTTGAAAATCTCTACCCGACCAACCGATCCACCGCGCGTATGTATAGCCGCAAGCCCGCAACCTTTCTCCGCGTATCTACCGCCCAATGCCCATGCATGCACCTCTCATACGCGGCCGGTCAATTTGTACGTAGGATTCGATGCAACAACAAAAAAATCTACTCGTACGTAGGATAAATTGATTGGGCAGTGTCTCCGGGATACGGTGGACACCCATGCAAAAAAAAAGTACGGTGGACACGATACGTATGTACGTGATCTAAGTATCTAACTGAGTGGAGGGCTAGTAGTAAAATTCTGGGGTCAAACGTAACAGCTCGATCTGGTCCAAGGCATCATCAATCTAAGCTAAGCAGACCGGGACAACGCAAGAGACCAAACTGTTGCCAGGGAAGCTAGCGAACAACGGCGGCTCGACGACGACGACGGAAAGATGCCGAGGCGCAGGGGGGCGAGAGATACCGGACAGAACCGGGCCGGCGGCGGGTGGAGACGGCGGAAGGGACAAAGTGAGCCACTGAGGGGGCGTGGAAAGGTGCAAACTGTCGTTACGCTGTGTTTGTACGTGTGTGGGTGTGACACGAGCTGAGAGGGACGCGACGATCGATGATGGGACTGCTGTTGGAGTAGCAAGTGGAGGTCGGAGACAACAAAACTGGACTGGCCTGCCTGCCTGGCTGGCTCTAAATTTAAATGAGACAAGCTATTTTTGAATTGGAACGGGAGGGACATCGTCATCGGGCTGATGGGACGACAAGGGGTTGCTGTTTTAGTCTAGCAATGTACACCTGGGGATTTAGTAGGTTATTAACGTGCGGTCGTGCTGTGTGGTGGCTGCTTTTCTTGGCTTCGTATGGAATGTTTTTATGTTTATGTCCAATGATTGAGAATTTAGACGGCAATTGGGCACCTATATAAAAATTGCAAAACATGTGTTTTCTTTTAATTTTTTCTAGTCTAGACCTCGTGCGCCCGCATTTGCAAGTTATGCGACCAGACATCGCACCACAAATTTTCAACACTTGCGACCGGAGCCCTTGTGAGTTATTTGATGAGGAAGATCGAGTGGCGGCAGGTACTGAGGGGACAATGAAGGAGAAGGGGATGATCTTGCGTCGATGAGCGAACCTGGTGGCTGGATTGGGAATGAGCTCACAATGGGTTCGTTTGTGCCTTAGCTTGATGCGTCTGGGCTCATCGAAACCGTATGTAGATTGCTTTTTTCGAAATAAGGAGCATAGCTCCCAATTTTCACTTTGATAACATAGAATTATCCACCAGGCATCTCTACCCCCTGATGCTATCTGAGCATGTACCTGATGTGTAAACTCCAGCTCAAACTACACTATTACAAACTTTTTATTTGAAACATAATATAAAGCCTCCAGCTCGAACTGGAAACAAGCACTAAGTCACAACAGACTTCACTTGGTGTACCAGCATAACTTTCCAGCAACGTTCCCACCAAAATCCTCAAGTTTCAACGACAACTCTCCAGAAATGCACACCAATCTTCAGGGCTCATCCAGCAATCCGCAACATGAACGGAGCCCGGCCTTTCCTCATGAACCTGTAATAGCAGCTTTGCTCCTTTGACTTGCAGCCCTCATATTTTTCTGTTTCTGTGTAAAGCAGACTGAAACTCTAACCGGTAAGTAGTCTGAGTAATTACACTACTAGGATCATAAGGGTGAACATTGTTAAAGCAAGCATTGTTCCTACACTTACATATAGCCCAAATTGCCGTTGTCACTCCCACTACTACTAAACATATGTATTTCCTAGAAAAAATTCACAACCTGCACACATATTTCTCTAACATAACTCGAATCCATATGGATACCCAGAGCACAGCTAACTAACCCCACGCATATCTAGCCAAAGAACAATGTATAAACAAGTAGTTCACCATTTCCTTTCTACAAAATTTACATTTAGTGCTCCCTACCCAACCTCTTTTTAACAAGTAGCTTTAGTAAGAATTCTATTCCTAAACATCAACCACAAAAGGACTTCAATCTTCAAAGGTACTTCTATAAACCATAGTCTCCCAAATGGACATTTCACTTGCAGAGCTTTTAACATCAAATGCATAGAATTACCAAAGAATTTACCAGAATTATTTAAAGTCCAAACACATTTATCATTTTCCTCATTTAACATCACTCTAACACACAAGTCTTGCAGTTGCTGCCATGTTAGCTACTGTTGTATTAAAACTAACATTAAAATTATACAATCTAGGAAATTTGTTACACAGAGCATAATCCCCCAACCATTTATCCTTCGAGAACCTTATGTTCTTACCATTCCCCCATTTTTTCAAACTGAATTTGTAAAATAACTATTCATACAACAAGAATTCCATGCATAAAAATGTCCTGGTTTGCTTTTAACATTAACAAGGAAATTACCACAATTATTGTTCTTAATATCTTCCTGTCCTTAACCTCCTCCTTTTCCAGTATCCACAACCATTTGCTTAATACACATACATTCATAATCCCAAGACCCACTAGCCCCAAACCTCCTTGATCAACATGTTGACATACTTCCTCCCATTTAACTAAAGTATATCTATGAGAATCATCACCATCTTGCCACAATAATCTCTTCATTAAAATATTGCACTATGTAAAATAGCAATATGGAACATTGACATCATGTAATAAGGAAGATAAACATGATCTAAGAAAACACAAGTTAGCACCATAGGACATGAACCTCCCCTCCCAATTTACTGACTTCTTATCCATCTTATCTTCGGCTTTCTTACCACTCATATTCCTAATCTTAACATTATGCATTGGTGTACGTAAGTAAGACATAGGTAGTACCCTAGAAACACAAATGAAAATATCCCTTGTATGTAATTTGCTAGCGCAACTAAATCAGAGTCGTCGATCAGTAACACAAAAACGAGACGAACTCCTACTACTGCATGTCCTTTCCTCTTATTAAATACCACCTGCGAAAACCCTCTTCCAAGAATCAAACGAAGTCAGATTCACACTTCCCAGCTGAATCAAATAGGTCGGTCAAGTGGTCACACTGATGTCAAGGCCACTGAAGTTGTGTGTTTTGGTAGCGTGTGGGGTAACTTTTGACATGGAACCACGTCAACTCGGTCTCGAGGAATCTTGCACTACCATTGGAGTTGGAGATGATTTGCCAATGTCGGTCATGATGAATAGGTGCTAAAACCGATCTAGGCACCATGTGATGGCGAAGAATGTACTTTATGCTTGTTAGGAGGCCATGACATATGCATGGAAGGAGATGACATGCAGAGAAAACTTCCATGGGAGGTGCATGCAGAGGTGGCTCCAGATGAAGGGAAGTTTCCATGTGTGTCGGTGCCAACTTATGGTACAACCTATTGTTGCAAAACAAGATGCTCGCTTTCCTGGTCCCTTCGTCTTGATAAAAACTGAGTTAATGGAGATGAATATCAAGACATATCCAGGTCCAGATGAATATTTTAGGCGGTACATGCAAGAGATGTCTGGAGGCGTTTGGAGCCAATGTTGGCATACACAAGGTTTGGGATTTGGTTTGACAGAATGGGTAGATAACTCAAGTTGGATTTGTTCGTGCCTGAACTTGATGTAGGCGATAGCGAAGTAGTAGCGAGAGTGGTGCAGAGTTGAGGTGGATGCAGGGGGGAAAGGGACATACATTAGCTACGAGCATTCAAGAGGAAGATGAGATGATGGGGTGTGAGGGCTTCCTTTGTAGTCTTAGAGCGCCCATCACATCATAGTCGTAGTCCTTTTTTCGGTGGGCCAGTAAAGACAATTTGGGTGAAACCAACAAAAATTATGCAACTTGGACACTTGGTACAACCTTTCAATCACTGATGCAACAATGTCTTCTCTAGCAGGTTCTCCTTAATATTCATGGAGCGATTAGTTGACTCAATTGTTTTTTTTCAAAGGGAGGGGGAGGGGAGATTTTTTTTTTAAAACAACCACAGGGGGGTCACCACATGAATATTATTTCATTTCAAAAGAGATTGATCCAGTTTATAAGTGAAACTATCCCTTTTACGTAGTTTGCTAGTGCAACTAAATCATAGTTGTCGATTGGTAACACAAAAGATGAGACGGGATCCTACTACTGCTACATGTTCTTTCCTCTGCATAAATACCACCCCCGAACACCCTCTCCCAAGAATCAAACAAATTAATATTCACACTTCCCAGCATAGTCAAATAGGCCAGTCAGGTGGTCACACTGATGCCAAAGCCATTGAAATTGTGTGTTTTGGTAGCGTCTGGGGTTATTTTTGACATGGAACCATGTCTACTCGGTCTAGAGGAATCTTCAACTACCACTGGAGATGATTTGAGATTGTTAGACACGATGCATAGGTGCTAAAACCGGCCAAGGGACCATGTGATGGCGAAGAATGCTCTTTATGCTTGTTCGGATGCCATGACATATGCATGGAAGGAGGTGATATGTGGACAAAATTTCCATGGGAGGTGCGTGCAGAGGTGGCTCCAGATGAAGGAAAAGTTTCCATGTGTGTCGGTGCCAACATATGATACAACCTATTGTTGCAAAACAAGATGCTCACTTTCCTAGTCCCTTCGTCTTGATAAAAATTGAGTTAATCGAGATGAATCTCGAGACATATCTAGGTCCATATGAATATTTTAGGCGGTACATGCTAGAAATGTTTGGCGGTGTTTGGAGCCAATGTTGGCATACATGACGTTTGGGATTTCGGTTTGACAGAATGAGTAAATAGCTCAAGTTGTGTTTGTTCGTGCCTCAACTTGATATAGGTGATAGCGGAGCAGTAACGAGAGCGGTGCAGAGTTGAGGTGGATGTGGGGGAGAAATGACGACATACATTAGCTACGAGCATTCAAGAGGAAGACCAGATGAGGGGGTGTGAGGGTTTCATTTGTAGTCTTAGAGCGTCCATCACGTCATATTCATAGTCCTTTTTAGTGGGCCAGTAAAGACAATTTTTGTGAAACGAACAAAAATTATGCAACTTGGTACAACATTTCAATCACTGATGCAACAATGTCTTCTCTAGCAGGTTCTCCTTAATATTCGTGGAGTCATCAGTCGACTCAATTGTTTTTTTCCGCGAGTGGGCGAGTGGGGGAGGAGTTTCTTTAAACAGCCACTGGGGGGTCACCACATAAATATTATTTCATTTAAAAAATATTGATCCACTTTATAAGGCAAACCAGATCGAAAACCTTAACAGCCCGAGGGGCAAACATAGTCAATTACACCCAAGGAAAAATAAAAGCCCACAGAGATGTGGAGACATGACGAAGCTCTAAAGTCTTGCAAACACGACGAGCAACATGAAGGACAGAAACACGAGCAATGTATCGAGGAGCGGCACAAATGCAGTCCAAGGGCATTGCGACACTAATATACATCGGGTAGCAACAATAGGACCCGCTTGCTTGGTGGCAACTAGCCGAAGAGAGTCAACGAATGTCGCCAGCCTAGAAAATTTAAGGGTTAGGTGCCTGCATGTGGTGGATAAAATCTAGAAAATAGAATGCAAAGTTGGCCCACACATCGCCTAATTCAGCATATGCACCTTCTCAGATACCTCACGCATTAGTTGAAGAAAATATGCCCTAGAGGCAATAATAAAGTTATTATTTATTTCCTTATTTCATGATAAATGTTTATTATTCATGCTAGAATTGTATTAACCGGAAACTTAGTACATGTGTGAATACATAGACAAAACATAAGTGTCCCTAGTATGCCTCTACTTGACTAGCTCATTTATCAAAGATGGTTATGTTTCCTAACCATAGACATGTGTTGTCATTTGATGAACGGGATCACATCATTAGGAGAATGATGTGATGGACAAGACCCATTCGTTAGCTTAGCATTATGATCGTTACAGTTTCATTGCTACTGCTTTCTTCATGACTTATACATGTTCCTCAAACTATGAGATTATGCAACTCCCGAATACCGGAGGAACACTTTGTGTGCTATCAAACGTTACAACGTAAATGGGTGATTATAAAGATGCTCTACAGGTGTCTCCGGAGGTATTTGTTGGGTGGGCATAGATCGAAATTAGGATTTGTCCCTCCGTGTTTCGGAGAGTTATCTCTGGGCCCTCTCGGTAATGCTCATCACTATAAGCCTTGCAAGCAATGTGACTAATGAGTTAGTCGCGGGATGAAGTATTATGGAACGAGTAAAGAGACTTGCCGGTAACGAGATTGAACTAGGTATGATGATACCGACGATCGAATCTCGGGCAAGTAACATACCGATGACAAAGGGAACAACGTATGTTGTTATGCGGTTTGAGCGATAAAGATCTTCGTAGAATATGTAGGAGCCAATATGAGCATCTAGGTTCCGCTATTGGTTATTGACCGGAGAGTTGTCTCGGTCATGTCTACATAGTTCTCGAACCCGTAGGGTCCGCACGCTTAACGTTCGATGAAGATTTGTATTATGAGTTATGTGTTTTGATGACCGAAGTTTGTTCAGAGTCCCGGATGAGATCACAGACATGACGAGGAGTCTTGAAATAGTCGAGACATAAAGATTGATACATTGGACCATGTTATTCGGACACCGGAAGTGTTCCGGATAGTTTCGGGTAAAAACGGAGTGCCGGAGGGGTTACCGGAACCCCCCGGGGGAACTAATGGGCCACCATGCGCCTTATTGGAGAGAGAGGAGGGAAGCCAGGGCAGCCCCCCCTTAGCAGTCCGAATTGGACAAGGGAAGGGGGGGTGGCGCCCCCTTTCCTACTCCCTCTCCCTCTCCTTCCTTCCCCCTCTCTTCCTTGTGGAGGAATCCTACTAGGACTAGTAGTCCTAGTAGGACTCCCCCTCCTTGGGCGCGCCCCTAGGGCCGGCCGGCCTCCCCCTCCCTCCTTTATATATGGGGGCAGGGGCACCCTAGAACACACAAGTTGATCTTTTAGCCATGTGCGGTGCCCCCCTCCACAGTTACACACCTCGATCATATCGCCGTAGTGCTTAGGTGAAGCCCTGCGCCGGTAACATCATCATCACCATCACCACGCCATCGTGCTGAAGGAACTCACCCTCGTCCTCAACTGGATTAAGAGCACGAGGGACGTCATCGAGCTGTAGGTGTGCTGAACGCGGAGTTGCCGTACGTTCGGTACTTGGATTGGTTGGATCACGACGAAGTTAGACTACATCAACCGTGTTACTAAACGCTTCCGCTTTCGGTCTATGAGGGTATGTGGACACACTCTCCCCTCTCGTTGCTATGCATCTCCTAGATAGATCTTGCGTGATCGTAGGAATTTTTTTGAAATTACTGTGTTCGCCAACAGTGGCATCCGAGCCAGGTCTATGCGTAGATGTTATATGCACGAGTAGAACACAAAGAGTTGTGGGCGATAATAGTCATGCTGCTTACCAGCAACGTCTTACTTTGATTCGGCGGTATTGTTGGATAAAGCGGCCCAGACCGACATTACATGACCGCGTTCATGAGACTGGTTCTACTAACGTGCTTCGCACATAGGTGGCTAGTGGGTGTCTGTTTCTCCAACTTTAGTTGAATCGAGTTTGACTACGCCCATTCCTTGTTGAAGGTTAAAACAACACACTTGACGAAAAATCGTTGTGGTTTTGATGCGTAGGTCAGAACGGTTCTTGCTAGAAGCCCGCAGCAGCCACGTAAAACTTGCAACAACAAAGTAGACGTCTAACTTGTTTTTGCAGGGCTTGCTGTGATGTGATATGGTCAAGACATGATGTGATATAAATTTTTGTATGAGATGATCATGTTTTCTAACAGAGTTATCGGCAACTGGCAGGAGCCATATGGTTGTCGCTTTATTGTATGCAATGCAATCGCCATGTAATTGTTTTACTTTATCACTAAGCGGTAGCGATAGTCGTAGAAGCAATAGTTGGCAAGACGACAACGATGCTACGATGGAGATCAAGTTGTCACGCCGGTGACATGGAGATCATGACGATGCTTCGGTGATGGAGATCATGAGCACAAGATGATGATGGCCATATCATGTCACATATTTTTGATTGCATGTGATGTTTATCTTTTATGCATCTTATTTTGCTTAGTACGGCGGTAGCATTATAAGATGATCCCTTACAAAATTTCAAGGTATAAGTGTTCTCCCTGAGTATGCACCGTTGCTACAGTTTGTCGTGCCGAGACGCCACGTGATGATCGGGTGTGATAAGCTCTACGTTCACATACAACGGGTGCAAGCCAGTTTTGCACACGTAGAATACTCGGGTTAAACTTGACGAGCCTAGCATATGCAGACATGGCCTCGGAACATGGAGACCGAAAGGTCGAACGTGAATCATATAGTAGACATGATCAACATAGTGATGTTCACCATTGAAAACTACTCCATCTCACGTGATGATCGGACATGGTTTAGTTAATTTGGATCACGTGATCATTTAGATGACTTGAGGGATGTCTATCTAAGTGGGAGTTCTTGAGTAATATGATTAATTAAACTTTAATTTATCATGAACTTAGTCCTGATAGTTATTTTGCATGTCTATGTTATTGTAGATCAATGGCCCGTGCTACCGTTCCTTTGAATTTTAATGTGTTCCTAGAGAAAGCTAAGTTGAAATATGATGGCAGCAACTATACGGACTGGGTCCGTAACTTGAGGATTATCCTCATTGCTGCACAGAAGAATTACGTCCTGGAAACACCGCTAGGTGCTAGGCCTGGTGCAAACGCTACTGATGACATTAAGAACGTCTGGCAGAGCAAAGCTGATGACTACTCGAGAGTTCAGTGTGCCATGCTTTACGGCTTAGAATCGGGACTTCAAAGACGTTTTGAACATTATGGAGCATATGAGATGTTCCAAGAGTTGAAGTTAATATTTCAAGAAAATGCCCGAGTTGAGAGATATGAAGTCTCCAACAAGTTCTATAGCTGCAAAATGGAGGAGAATAGTTTTGTCAGTGAACACATACTCAGAATGTCTGGGTACCATATCCACTTGACTCAGTTGGGAGTTAATCTTCCTGATGAGAATGTCATTGACAGAGTTCTTCAATCACTGCCACCAAGCTATAAAGGCTTCATGATGAACTATAATATGCAAGGGATGAACAAGACAATTCCCGAGCTCTTCGCAATGCTAAAGGCTGCGGAGGTAGAAATCAAAAAAGAGCTTCAAGTGTTGATGGTCAAAAAGACCACTAGTTTCCAGAAAAAGGGAAAAGGGAAGAAGGGGAACTTCAAGAAGAACGACAAGAAAGTTGCTCAGGAGAAGAAACCCAGGTCTGGACCTAAGCCTGAAACTAAGTGCTTCTACTGCAAAGGGACTGGTCACTGGAAGAGGAACTTCCCCAAGTATTTGGCGGATAAGAAGGATGGCAAAGTGAAAGGTATATTTGATATACATGTTATTGATGTGTACCTTACTAATGCTCGTAGTAGCGCCTCGGTATTTGATACTGGTTCTGTTGCTCATATTTGCAACTCAAAACAGGGGCTGGAGATTAGAAGAAGATTGGCTAAGGACGAGGTGACGATGCGCGTGGGAAATTGTTCCAAGGTCGATGTGATCTCCGTCGGCACGCTACCTCTACATCTACCTTCGGGATTAGTTTTAGACCTAAATAATTGTTATTTGGTGCCAGCGTTGAGCATGAACATTATATCTGGATCTTGTTTGATGCGAGACGGTTATTCATTTAAATCAGAGAATAATGGTGGTTCTATTCATATGAGTAATATCTTTTATGGTCATGCACCCTTGCTGAGTGGTCTATTTTTGTTGAATCTCGATTGTAATGATACACATGTTCATAATATTGAAGCCAAAAGATGCAAAGTTGATAATGATAGTGCAACTTATTTGTGGCACTGCCGTTTAGGTCATATCAGTATAAAGCGCATGAAGAAACTCCATGCTGATGGACTTTCTGAATCACTTCATTATGAATCACTTGGTGCTTGCGAACCGTGCCTCATGGGCAAGATGACTAAAACTCCGTTCTCCGGAACAATGGAACGAGCTACTGACTTATTGGAAACAATACATACCGATGTATGTGGTCCAATGAGTGTTGAGGCTCGTGGCGGGTATCATTATTTTCTTACCTTCACAGATGATTTGAGCAGATATGGTTATATCTACTTAATGAAGCATAAGTCTGAAACATTTGAAAAGTTCAAAGAATTTCAGAGTGAAGTGGAAAATCATCGTACCAAGAAAATAAAGTTTCTACGATCTGATTGTGGAGGCGAATATTTGAGTTACGTGTTTGGTCTTCATTTGAAACAATGTGGAATAGTTTCACAACTTACGCCACCTAGAACACCACAGCGAAATGGTGTGTCCGAACATCGTAACCATACTTATTGGATATGGTGCGATCTATGATCTCTCTTACTGATTTACCGCTATCGTTTTGGGGTTATGCTTTAGAGACGGATGCATTCACTTTAAATAGGGCACCATCAAAATCCGTTGAGACGACGCCTTATGAACTGTGGTTTGGCAAGAAACCAAAGTTGTCATTTCTTAAAGTTTGGGGCTGCGATGCTTATGTGAAAAAGCTTCAACCTGATAAGCTCGAACCCAAATCGGAGAAGTGCATCTTCATAGGATACCCAAAGGAAACTGTTGGGTACACCTTCTATCACAGATCCGAAGGCAAAATATTCGTTGCTAAGAATGGATCCTTTCTAGAGAAGGAATTTCTCTCGAAAGAAGTGAGTGGGAGGAAATTAGAACTTGATGAGGTAATTTTACCTTCTCCCGAATTGGAAAGTAGTTTATCAAAGATATCAGTTCCAGTGATTCCTGCACCAATTAGTGAGGAAGCTAATGATGATGATCATGAAACTTCATATCAAGTTACTACAGAACCTCGTAGGTCAACCAGAGTACGGTCCGCACCAGAGTGGTACGGTAATCCTGTTCTGGAGGTCATGTTACTTGACCATGACGAACCTACGAACTATGAGGAAGCGATGATGTGCCCAGGTTCCGCGAAATGGCTTGAGGCCATGAAAAGAGATGGGATCCATGTATGAGAACAAAGTGTGGACTTTGGTGGATTTTCCCGATGATCGGCAAGCCATAGAAAATAAATGGATCTTCAAGAAGAAGACCGACGCTGACGGTAATGTCACTGTCTACAAAGATCGACTTGTTGCAAAAGGTTTTCGACAAGTTCAAGGAGTTGACTACGATGAGACTTGCTCATCCGTACCGATGCTTAAGTCTGTCTGAATCATGTTAGCAATTGCCGCATTTTATGATTATGAAATTTGGCAAATGGACGTCAAAACTGCATTCCTGAATGGATTTCTGAAAGAAGAGTTGTATATGATGCAACCAGAAGGTTTTGTCGATCCAAAGGGTGCTAACAAAGTGTGCAAGCTCCAGCGATCCATTTATGGACTGGTGCAAGCCTCTTGGAGTTGGAATAAACGTTTTGATAGTGTGATCAAAGCATATGGTTTTATACAGACTTTTGGAGAAGCCTGTATTTACAAGAAAGTGAGTGAGGGCTCTATAGCATTTCTAATATTATATGTGGATGACATATTGTTGATTGGAAATGATATAGAATCTCTGGATAGCATAAAAGGATACTTGAATAAGAGTTTTTCTATGAAAGACCTCGGTGAAGCTGCTTACATATTGGGCATCAAGATCTATAGAGATAGATCAAGATGCTTAATTGGACTTTCACAAAGCACATACCTTGATAAATTTTTGAAGAAGTTCAAAATGGATCAGTCAAAGAAAGGGTTCTTGCCTGTGTTACAAGGTGTGAAATTGAGTCAGACTCAATGCCCGACCACTGCAGAAGATAGAGGGAAAATGAAAGTCATTCCCTATGCTTCAGCCATAGGTTCTATCATGTATGCAATGCTGTGTACCAGACCTGATGTGTGCCTTGCTATAAGTTTAGCAGGGAGGTACCAAAGTAATCCAGGAATGGATCACTGGACAGCGGTCAAGAACATCCTAAAATACCTGAAAAGGACTAAGGATATGTTTCTCGTTTATGGAGGTGACAAAGAGCTTGTCGTAAATGGTTACGTTGATGCAAGCTTTGACATTGATCCGGATGACTCTAAGTCACAATCCGGATACGTATTTTTATTGAATGGTGGAGCTGTCAGTTGGTGCAGTTCCAAGCAAAGCGTCGTGGCGGGATCTACGTGTGAAGTGGAGTACATAGCTGCTTCGGAAGCAGCAAATGAAGGAGTCTGGATGAAGGAGTTCATACCCGATCTACGTGTCATACCTAGTGCATCGGATCCAATGAAAATCTTTTGTGACAATACTGGTGCAATTGCCTTGGCAAAGGAATCCAGATTTCACAAGAGAACCAAACACATCAAGAGACGCTTCAATTCCATCCATCATCAAGTGTCGAAAGGGGACATAGAGATTTGCAAGATACATACGGATCTAAATGTTGTAGACCCGTTGACTATGCCTCTTCCACGAGCAAAACATGATCAACACCAAAACTCCATGGGTGTTAGAATAATTACTTTGTAATCTAGATTATTGACTCTAGTGCAAGTGGGAGACTGAAGGAAATATGCCCTAGAGGCAATAATAAAGTTATTATTTATTTCCTTATTTCATGATAAATGTTTATTATTCATGCTAGAATTGTATTAACCGGAAACTTAGTACATGTGTGAATACATAGACAAAACATAAGTGTCCCTAGTATGCCTCTACTTGACTAGCTCATTTATCAAAGATGGTTATGTTTCCTAACCATAGACATGTGTTGTCATTTGATGAACGGGATCACATCATTAGGAGAATGATGTGATGGACAAGACCCATTCGTTAGCTTAGCATTATGATCGTTACAGTTTCATTGCTACTGCTTTCTTCATGACTTATACATGTTCCTCAAACTATGAGATTATGCAACTCCCGAATACCGGAGGAACACTTTGTGTGCTATCAAACGTTACAACGTAAATGGGTGATTATAAATATGCTCTATAGGTGTCTCTGAAGGTATTTGTTGGGTTGGCATAGATCGAGATTAGGATTTGTCACTCCGTGTTTCAGAGAGGTATCTCTGGGCCCTCTCGGTAATGCTCATCACTATAAGCCTTGCAAGCAATGTGACTAATGAGTTAGTTGTGGGATGAAGTATTATGGAACGAGTAAAGAGACTTGCCGGTAACGAGATTGAACTAGGTATGATGATACCGACGATCGAATCTCGGGCAAGTAACATACCGATGACAAAGGGAACAACATATGTTGTTATTGAAGGAAATATGCCCTACAGGCAATAATAAATATGTTATTTATATTTCCTTATATCATGATAAATATTTATTATTCATTCTAGAATTGTATTAACCGGAAACTTGATACATGTGTGAATACATAGACAAAACAAAGTGTCCCTAGTATGCCTCTACTTGACTAGCTCGTTAATCAAAGATGGTTAAGTTTTCTGACCATAGACATGTGTTGTTATTTGATAAATGGGATCACATCATTAGGAAAATGATGTGATGGACAAGACCCATCCATTAGCTTAGCATGTTGATCATTCAGTTTTATTGCTATTGCTTTCTTCATGACTTATACTTGTTCCTCTGACTATGAGATTATACAACTCCCGAATACCAGAGGAACACCTTGTGTGCTATCAAACGTCACAACGTAACTGGGTGATTATACAGATGCTCTACAGGTGTCTCCGATGGTGTTTGTTGAGTTGGCATAGATCAAGATTAGGATTTGGCACTCCGAGTATCGGAGAGGTATCTCTGGGCCCTCTCGGTAATGCACATCACTATAAGCCTTGCAAGAAATGTGACTAATGAGTTAGTTACGGGATGATGCATTACGGAACGAGTAAAGAGACTTGCCAGTAATGAGATTGAACTATGTATGAGGATACTGACGATCGAATCTCGGGCAAGTAACATGCCGATGACAAAGGGAACAACGTACGTGTGACGCCCCCGATTCAATCATACACTAATCATACACGCAAATGTGTACGATCAAGATCAGGGACTCACGGGAAGATATCACAACACAACTCTAGACACAAATTAAATTAATGCAAGCTTTATATTACAAGCCAGGGGCCTCGAGGGCTCGAATACACAAAAGTCAGCGGAAGCAACATTATCTGAGTACAAACATGAGTTAAACAAGTTTGCCTTAAGAAGGCTAGCACAAAAGCAACATCGATCGAAAAGGCAAGGCCTACTGATGTCTACTACACAACCTTCTTCTTGTTGACATTGTTGGGCCTCCAAGTGCAGAGGTTTGTTGGACAGTAGAAAATTTCCCTCAAGTGGATGACCTAAGGTTTATCAATCCGTGGGAGGCGTAGGATGAAGATGGTCTCTCTCAAGCAACCCTGCAACCAAATAACAAAGAGTCTCTTGTGTCCCCAACACATCCAATACAATGGTGAATTGTATAGGTGCACTAGTTCGGCGAAGAGATGGTGATACAGGTGCAATATGGATGGTAGATATAGGTTTTTGTAATATGAAAATATAAAAACAGCAAGGTAACTAATGATAAAAGTGAGCACAAACGGTATTGCAATGCTAGGAAACAAGGCCTAGGGTTCATACTTTCACTAGTGCAAGTTCTCTCAACAATAATAACATAACTGGATCATATAACTATCCCTCAACATGCAACAAAGAGTCACTCCAAAGTCACTAATAGCGGAGAACAAACGAAGAGATTATTGTAGGGTACGAAACCACCTCAAAGTTATCCTTTCTGATCGATCTATTCAAGAGTCCGTAGTAAAATAACACGAAGTTATTCTTTCCGTTCGATCTATCATAGAGTTCGTACTAGAATAACACCTTAAGACACAAATCAACCAAAACCCAAATGTCACCTAGATACTCCAATGTCACCTCAAGTATCCGTGGGTATGATTATACGATATGCATCACACAATCTCAGATTCATCTATTCAACCAACACAAAGAACTTCAAAGAGTGCCCCAAAGTTTCTACCGGAGAGTCAAGACGAAAACGTGTGCCAACCCCTATGCATAGGTTCATGGGCGGAACCCACAAGTTGATCACCAAAACATACATCAAGTGAATCAATAGAATACCCCATTGTCACAACGGGTATCCCATGCAAGACATACATCAAGTGTTCTCAAATCCTTAAAGACTCAATCCGATAAGATAACTTCAAAGGGAAAACTCAATCCATTACAAGAGAGTAGAGGGGAAGAAACATCATAAGATCCAACTATAATAGCAAAGCTCGCGATACATCAAGATCGTACCACCTCAAGAACACGAGAGAGAGAGATCAAACACATAGCTACTGGTACATACCCTCAACCCCGAGGGTGAACTACTCCCTCCTCGTCATGGAGAGCGCCGGGATGATGAAGATGGCCACTGGTGAGGGATCCCCCCTCCGGCAGGGTGCCGAAATAGGGTCCCGATTGGTTTTTGGTGGCTACAAAGCCTTGCGGCGGCGGAACTCCCGATCTATTCTGTTCCCCGAAGGTTTTAGGGTATATGGATATATATATATATAGGCGAAAGAAGTCGGTCAGGGGAGCCACTAGGGTGGAGGGCGCGCCCGGGGGGTGGGCGCGCCCCCCTGCCCCGTGCCTTCCTCGTTGCTTCCCTTACGTATACTCCAAGTCTTCAGGATTGCTTCCGTTCCAAAAATAACTCTCCCGAAGGTTTCATTCCGTTTGGACTCCGTTTGATATTCCTTTTCTGCGAAACACTGAAACAAGGAGAAAAACAGAAACTGGCACTGGGCTCTGGGTTAATAGGTTAGTCCCAAAAATAATATAAAAGTGTATAATAAAGCCCATAAACATCCAAAACAGATAATATAATAGCATGAATACTTCATAAATTATAGATACGTTGGAGACGTATCACCTGCTGCCTGGGAGCCTCCTAACTACTCCTGGTCGTCAGCGGTCTCCACGTAGTAGTAGGCACCCTCGGGGTAGTAGTAGTCGTCGGTGGTGTCGTCTGGATCCTGGGCTCCACCATCTGGTCGCGACATCCGAGAAGAATGGAAAAAGGGGAAAAAGAGGAAGCAAAGCAACCGGGAGTACTCATCCAAAGTACTCGCAAGCAAGGATCTACACTACTTATGCATCGGTATCAATGAAAGGGGTAGTATCTGTGGACTAACTGCAGAATGCCAGAATAAGAGGGGGAGAAGCTAGTCCTATCGAAGACTATCATCTTCTGGAAACCACCATCTTGCAGCAACAGGAGGGAGTAGAGTAGTATAACATAAGTCATATTTATGTTGTTGTATCAACGCTCCGGATCCTTTCTCGACTCCCGAAGCAACATATCCAAATCATGCCTCAGCATCCAGTTCTAGTTGTATCGATCGGGATACAACTCCGAGTGTCTGTTACCATAGGACAGGCTATCGATAGATGTTTTCTTCCCTGCAGGGGTGCACCAACTTACCCACCACACTCAATTAACTCCATCCGGACACACTTTCCTGGGTCATGCGGCCTCAGCCAAACAATACGCCGCAAACCGACCTAGGCTAAATAGAGAGGTCAGCACGCCGGACTAAACCTGTGCCCCCAAGGGTCATGGGCCATCGCCCTGGGAACTCCTGCACGTTGCGAACGCGGCCGGTGAGTAGACCTAGCTACCTCCTTAAAAAGGCAGGTGCTTACCAGTCCACCCCGGCGCGCGCCGCTCAGCCGCATGACGTCTATTATGCTTCGGCTAATGCATATGGCGCAGAACGCCCATACTATGCCCATGTGATGGTTAGTGCTATCAGGCCAGAGGCCCCTTGGATCAAATATCCAAATCTTAGTGGATTAGGAACGCGCGGTAACAAGCAGAAACTCACGAAAGATGTGACCCCGTCGCCCCGTCTCGAGGACTTGCGGCAAGGGCTAAGAATGCCCGCCACGCCTCGTAATTATCTCGCGGACACCTTCCAGGTCAACTCGACTCCACATCACTCGTAATTAAGCTCGTGCGGGTACCCCTCAGGGCTGACCCGTCTTTAGTAACATGGTTTAGTGTAAAGTCACAGTAACCATAGTAACTGTGTGTCTAACGCCAAGGGGAACCCTGAGCAACCACCCTCGATGGATTCCACTCGATGTAATCATCAAGGTGAACGTAAGAGGAACCTACCTCGAGGTTCACAATTGAGGAGTTGCACGATGACCACGATTGAGAGTCGTATCGGAAGTGGTAAAGGTGGAATCACCCTCGATGACCACGACCGAATAGCTACACTACAGGGTTAACATCAGAAGTGCTGATGAGGTCTCACCCTCGGCACTTGATAGTAACCCAGTAGTGTCGAGCAACTAAGGGGAAAGTGATGTGCGGTGCCGGGGCCTGGTCTTTGATCCCATTGATCGGGTCTTCGATGATGAAGCAGGGGCAATGATACGTCTCCAACGTATCTATAATTTTTGATTGTTCCATGCTATATTATATTCTGTTTTGGATGATTAATGGGCTTTATTATACACTTTTATATTATTTTTGGGACTAACCTATTAACTGGAGGCCCAACCCAAATTGCTGTTTTTTTGCCTATTTCAGTGTTTCGAAGGAAAAGGATATCAAACGGAGTCCAAACGGAATGAAACCTTCGGGAACGTGATTTTTGGAACAAACGTGATCCAGAGGACTTGGAGTCTACGTAAAGTAATCAACGAGGAAGGCACGAGGAAGGGGGCGCGCCTACCCCCTGGGCGCGCCCTCCACCCTCGTGGGCCCCTCGTTGCTCCACCGACGTACTTCTTCCTCCTATATATACCCATGCACCCTGGAAACATCATATATGGAGCCAAAACCCTATTTCCACCGCCACAACCTTCTGTACCCGTGAGATCCCATCTTGGGGCCTTTTCCGGTGCTCCGCCGGAGGGGGCACTGATCACGGAGGGCTTCTACATCAACACCATAGCCTCTCCGATGATGTGTGAGTAGTTTACCTCAGACCTTTGGGTCCATAGTTATTAGGTAGATGGCTTCTTCTCTCTCTTTGGATCTCAATACAAAGTTCTCCTCGATCTTCTTAGAGATCTATTCGATGTAATCTTCTTTTGCGGTGTGTTTGTCGAGATCCAATGAATTGTGGGTTTATGATCAAATTTATCTATGAACAATATTTGAATCTCCTCTGAATTCTTTTATGTATGATTGGTTATCTTTGCAAGTCTCTTCGAATTATCAGTTTGGTTTGGCCTACTATATTGATCTTTCTTGCAATGGGAGAAGTGCTTAGCTTTTGGTTCAATCTTGCGGTACTCGATCCCAGTGACAGCAAGGGAAACGACACGTATTGTATTGTTGCCATCGAGGATAAAAAGATGGGGTTTATATCGTATTGGATGAGTTTATCCCTCTACATCATGTCATCTTGCTTAAAGCATTACTCTGTTCTTATGAACTTAATACTCTAGATGCATGCTGGATAGCGGTCGATGTGTGGGGTAATAGTAGTAGATGCAGAATCGTTTCGGTCTACTTGTCGCGGACGTGATGCCTATATACATGATCATACCTAGATATTCTCGTAACTATGCTCAATTCTATCAATTGCTCGACAGTAATTCGTTTACCCACCGTAATACCTATGCTCTTGAGAGAAGCCACTAGTGAAACCTATGGCCCCCGGGTCTATTTTCCATCATATTAATCTTCCAACACTTAGCTATTTCTATTGCTGTTTATTTTACTTTGCATCTTTATTTATCTTTATCATAAAAATACCAAAAATATTATCTTATCATATCTATCATATCTCACTCTCGTAAGTGACTGTGAAGGGATTGACAACCCCTTTATCGCGTTGGTTGTGAGGTTCTTATTTGTTTGTGTAGGTGCGTGGGACTCGCGTGTGGTCTCCTACTGGATTGATACCTTGGTTCTCAAAAACTGAGGGAAATACTTACGCTACTTTACTGCATCACTCTTTCCTCTTCAAGGGAAAACCAACGCAGTGCTCAAGAGGTAGCAGGCAACAGGGACAAGGTGGGGGTCACTGATGGATCACTAACCAACCTATACTAAGCAGTTTAGGGTAAGCAGATAAGGTACAACAGCAGATACAAAAGCAGGCTATGCATCAGAATAGGAGCAAACAATTACAGTAGCAAAATCTAATGCAGGCATGAGAGAATGGAATGGGCGATATCGGGATGATCAAAGGGGGGGGCTTGCCTGGAAGCTCTGCTGAAAAGGGAGAAGTGTCGTCGTTGACGTAGTCGATCACAGGGACAACATTGGTCTCGGGGTCTACCGGAGAAAAGAGGGGGAAGAAACAATAAATATAAAGCAAACAAAGCATCATAATGCATAACATGGCAATATGTTGTGTCGGGTGTGACATAACCTACGGCTACACGATATAGGTGAAGGGGAAATTCAACCGGGAATGTTTTCCCGGTTCCGGACCTGTGTCAGACAGATGACCGGAGGGGGAAAGTTCCATGTTCAGATAGTTAGAGCCATCTGACAGATGAACGGACTGCGTATTCAGATTTGTTGGATTTTTCTGAGCAACTTTCATGTAGAAAACATTTTCATCCGAGCTACGGTTTATTTCCTATGAGTTTTCAAAGATTAAACCATTTTCTGGATTTGTTTATTTTAACAGAAAGAGATTATTGCGTCAGCATGTTGTCACTGCGACGTCAGAGTGAACAGACCAGTTGACTGGTCAAAATGACCAGTGGGGCCCACTTGTCCTAAACAGTGGGGCTAACGGAGGTTTATTTTAATTAAACAGAGTTAATTAACAGCTGGGCCCCACATGTCAGTGACCCATTAAACTAACTAATTAAGTTTATTTATAAAATCATTTTAATTAGTTTAATTACGCGGTGGGGCCCGCATGTCAGTGCCACTGGGATGCCCAGTCAGCATGTTGACTGGGTCAACCCAGTCAATGGGGCCCCCATGGCCCACTGGCAGTGACCCAGGGGTGGGCCCCGCCTAGCCACGTCGACGGACGGCGCCGGAGCGACGTTGGCGAGGCAAAACGCGGCGGCGCGACTCGGGAGGTGGTCAGAAAACATGAACAGGGCACCGTTCGTCGAGTTTTCGGACGCGTTCGAAAGCTACGGCTGCGCCACGTCCAACGGTGGTGGTTGTGGCGGCAAGGTGACCGGAATCGAGTGCGGCGAGCTCATCGGCGGACGGCCGGAGTCAGGCGCGAGAGGAAACAGCGATGCAGCGCATTAGCGAGCGAATTGAGAGGCCATGCGAGACGGACGTGAGGCGGCGAGTGCAAGGGGCGCTGGCCCGTGACCATTTGGTCACCGGAGGCACACCGGCGACGAGCGCAGGCGGTGGTGACGTTCGGGTGAGCATTGAAACATCGACTCCGGGCACGGCGAGCAGCGGCAAGTGGCGCGTTCGAATCCTACGGCTACGGCGAGCACGACTGCTAGCCCAGTTGAGCTCGACATCGTCGGTGGTGATAGCAGCAGCAACGACGGCGGAGCTCCGTTCGGGCAAACATGGCGCGGCAGCTACGGGCGACGACAGGCAGCGCAGAGAAGAGGCGGAAGGAAGGTGTGGAGCTCACCGAGCGGCCACGAAAGACCCTCGACGGATTAGTAGCTACAGGGTTTGCCGGAGACGACGAGGATTGCCGGCGACCGAAGACGTGGATGAGCTCGATCCCCTCGCTGTGGTGGCTCCCGTCTCGCTCCTGTGGTTGCAGACGACATAGAGGATGGAGGCGGAGCGAGCTGGCACGATGGTGAGGCGAGGAGGCGACGATGGCCGCAGCTAGGACGGGGCCATGCGACGGGCGCGCTCGGGATCGAGCGAGAGGAGAGGGGAGAGGTGGATTTGAGGGGAGAGGGAGAGGCCAAGAGGGAGAGCGAGGTGAGTGGGAGAGGGAACCGAGGAGGCGTGGGCGTGGCGGCCTTATCCCGTCGGCGGGGACGGCGAGGTGGTCGGGCGGCGACGAGCCCCTGTAGCGGTGCGCACCGGGGGAACATGAGGGAAAGGAGAGCGACCCGGGAGGGGAGCTGGGCCTGCCTCTGTGGCCTTAGGCCCAGGGGCAGGGGGGTTCCCTTTTTTCTGTTTTTTTCTCAGGAGCTTTTGCATTTTCTTTTAGCCACTAATGACTTTGCAAAATTATGCCACTCGCCAAAACAATTTCAAGAATTTGTGCACTGCCACAAAAAAGATTGTGAGGCTTTTGAAAAGTTTGCCACTTTTATAAATTAAAAAGGCATTTAAATTATTGCTTAGGTCACTGTTTTAAGTAGTTTAGGCCACTTAAACATTTTGCAAAAATGTTGGTTCACCACCAATATTAGTTATGGATTATTTGCCACATGATGAACATTTTAGATTTCATGTCTGACAAATATGAATTTTTGACTTTAAATTAGATTTGAATTTGAATTGTGATTTGGATCAAGTGAAGATTAGCAACAGTAACATAGTGACATGGAACCATTAACAGGGGATTACTGTAGCATGACACTGGGGGTGTTACAAATCTCATCCACTACAAGAAATCTCGTCCCAAGATTTAAGTGGGGAAGTAAATAGTAACTTCGGGAGAACTGACCCTTATAGGGTTAATTATCTGGTGAACAATTTAGGGAAAGCGGCAGAAGTATCTCTCGAGTTGAAACTTAAGAAAACATCGAGAGCAAAATATGAAGGTACAATAGGAAGTTTCGAGCGGGTAGGCAATCGTTTGATGCCTGAAACAAAGTGTAAAGGGGTCCAGAGCAACGAGAATAAGTATTGCGTGTGATACCAGATTTGATGATCTCTTGGAAGGTGGATCGTGAATTACATATGAAGCCAAGCATGAGGAATATCTTTTAGAAACAAGGGTGTACAGGAGAGTCGGTTTCGATCCTGTGGAACTGTGGTTTATGGGCCCACCATGCGGGTTAAGAGTTGGAAGAGTGGTGACATCTCATACGGTCATGGTAGCAAGGCATGTCAGAGATAGCCTGTCACTTATGTCGGCAACAACGTCGGTACCAAGGGCGAGGGACGAAGAGAACCATATTCCTGCTCGTAAAAACGAGGTGGACCAATAGGCAAAGTTCTCGTCCATCAGTGGTTACCAGAATGTTGTCAACGGTAGTAATAGGGTCTCTTACTAACAGAGTTATACACCGAGGTGTCTACATAAGCAGGGAATTATTTCTGCTTAGATCATATAGATCACAAGAAAGGTTAAACAAGACAATGGAAAGGAAGATGCAATTATCAGATTAAACAGAACAATGGAAAGGAAAATGTTTTTAAACACATATTTCAGGGGTATATCCTTCCCAAGGACAAGCAGAGCATGATATCCATGACAGGATAGAAGTATAAAACCATTTAGGTAAGGGGATAGGAATTTCATGACATTACCCATACAACGGGGTTTGGATAATTGAAAAAGAAAATTTAGTATCGTGCTTCAAATGTTCTTATTGAAGATCAGATTACCATAGACATGCTTCGAGATAGCATTGACATGGTTTTCAAGCAAAGGTCATACTTTGGATACACAAAGGATCCATCGGAAACCACTTAGAAAATAAGTCATACAACTTCAGCAAGGAAAAGATGAGGGTGTGGCCAACGAGCTCAGCAACAATCCATCGACATGTCAAAAAGGATGTATTTCCAAAATTATATGAACAAGTTTGTGTTGGGGAAGGCAAGGATGTTGTCGATGATAACACAAATCATCGAGGGGCAAGGATTGCATTTCTCATCATGAATTCGATTAATATCCTGGAAGAGCTCAGAATGTTGATGATGATCATGACACATTTGTCGAGAGATTTCATGATGATGTAATCAATCGACGATAACATCAAGTCAAGGAATGATGAAGCGAAAGTTTACTAGAACCACGGGTACGACACAAACTAGAAATCCAGCTTGTTGTTCAAGGCGAAAAGATATGACGAGGAAGATCGACGTAAGATTACCTCATCGTTGAAATTTGTGCTCTGAGAAGAAGGACCAGGTAACACAGTTAAAATCATCACAAAAATGATATAGCCTAACAGGCTAGGAATGACTTGAAGGATTATTAAACTCGTAAGCAGCAAAAATTACTTAGAGTTATTGAAACAGAGTGTGGAATCGATTCACTTATCGGTGTTCTTGAGTGACTAATAACTCAAAACTTGAGGGGAAACTGAAATCGGTGAGAAGTTATACTAGATGAAGACTCATAGTAAGCAAGACAGTTCCTTGTTATTCTCGAGATACTAGAGGGTAATACTCAAGGGAAGATAAAAATAGAGGTTGCGGAGATGCATTAATCTACAGAAGACAAGTGCTTTAACTTGTCTGAGAAAAGGAATCAAAGAATATCAATATGACCGGAACCACGATTGCAAAAGACAGAATCCCAGATTTAAGACGAACTTATACCAAGGGAATACTTAATTGAAGAGAAGCTTCTATGACAAGATCTACATCGTGTCCATGGGCATGAACACAAAGTTCAAGGTCGACTCCCACTTCTCCAATGCACAACTTTTCATTCACTTCTCGCTTTCGAAGAAGTTGTAATGTTGAAATTCGATCCGGCGTAACACCAGTAGAGCATGACCCATGAAAACTTTCGGGTTCATACAGTTTAGGGAAGGCATAGGTTCAACCCATCGGGGCATCTTAGGAACATATAGCACAAGCAAGAGTAAATAACACAAGCTCGAAAGCAGAGCATGGTCGGCAAAATCAGATAATACGATTTACCAAAGGCATTATGTATCGGGGAAAGAACTCACAAGGTGAAGAATGTGAAGGACTCTTAGATAATAATCCAATGAAGAGTCTCGCGGACCGCAAAGAATCTGATGTGAGTATTAGTACTCAATCAGAGGGAGAAAGAATGCAAAGGCATCAGTTTATAGAACATCTGAATAATCCGAATCTTAATTGCATAGGAATTATGATCTCCAAAACGGGGGATCATAAGCAAATGCTCTGATCAAAGGATGAGTGAGCTGAATATAATTAGATGGGCAATCAATCAAGGTTTGATTGGCCAAGTACTAGCTCATGTGCGGAGTGACGTCTGAGCCGAAAGGATGAATTCTAGTTTTGACTGATGATTGCGACCATTCACAAACATATCGAATCAATGGCTCAAAATGACAATGACAAAGGATGTCAACGAAGATTACTAGACATATGGAATTAACCATATTGCAGGAAGGCAAGAATTTCAGGAGCAATAGGCTACTGAGGATTTCGTAAGATCGAAGAACATTTCAGAGAATATTACAAAACATATGAATAACTGGGGATGACTGCATCCCCGGTAAGTATGAGGAGTTATTCGTAAGGGCATTCATGCGGTAATGAACTGCAAGGCAGTAAACTCAAAGGATTCTCGGGACAACAGGGAGTATTTCGGGGCATCTTGTAATAACAAGAGTAACTGGGGATGAAGGTACGAGTGACATGGACATGCAGTATTCATAGGGACTTACCGGTGGTAGGGAATTGCAAACGCGATTCACACAAGTTATCGGGATAACATCGGAGAGTATCTTCGGGGTCTTCTGATGAATCAAGCCATCACCTGGAATGAAGGGGTCCACCGGGAGGAAGTGGGTACGAGAGCCTAATGTTAGAGTTAGTAAAATTTTTAACCCGAATAGACGAGACATGAAAGTTCTAGAGTATAGACAAGGAATAAAAGATACTAATACCACCCAATGGTGACGTGGGCCCGTAAGCCACACAACCAAGTTAGTAAAACAGTTTTGGATGACTAGACTCAACTTCGGCCAAGGAGTTGGAAAGGGGGATCCAACAGGCAGTCGGCTCTGATACCAACTTGTGACGCCCCCGATTCAATCGTACACTAATCATACACGCAAATGTGTACGATCAAGATCAGGGACTCACGAGAAGATATCACAACACAAATCTAGACACAAATTAAATTAATGCAAGCTTTATATTACAAGCCAGGGGCCTCGAGGACTCGAATACATAAGCTCGAATACACAATAGTCAGCGGAAGCAACATTATCTGAGTATAGACATGAGTTAAACAAGTTTGCCTTAAGAAGGCTAGCACAAAAGCAAGATCGATCGAAAAGGCAAGGCCTCCTGCCTGGGAGCCTCCTAACTACTCCTGGTCGTCGGCGGTCTCCACATAGTAGTAGGCACCGTTGGGGTAGTAGTAGTCGTCGGTGGTGTCGTCTGGATCCTGGGCTCCACCATCTGGTCGCGACATCCGAGAAGAATGGAAAAAGGTGGAAAAGAGGAAGCAAAGCAACTGTGAGTACTCATCCAAAGTACTCGCAAGCAAGGATCTACACTACTTATGCATCGGTATCAATGAAAGGGGTAGTATCTATGGACTAACTGCAGAATGCCAGAATAAGAGGGGGAGAAGCTAGTCCTATCAAAGACTAGCATCTTCTGGAAACCACGATCTTGCAGCAACAGGAGGGAGTAGAGTAATATAACATAAGTCATATTTATGTTGTTGTATCAACGCTCCGGGATCCTTTCTCGACTCCTGAAGCAACATATCCAAATCATGCCTCAGCATCCAGTTATAGTTGTATCGATCGGGATACAACTCCGAGTGTCTATTACCATAGGACAGGCTATCGGTGGATGTTTTCTTCCCTGCAAGGGTGCACCAACTTACCCACCACGCTCGATTAACTCCGGCCGGACACACTTTCCTGGGTCATGCCCGGCCTCGGCCAAACAATACGCCGCAACCCGACCTAGGCTAAATAGAGAGGTCAGCACGCCGGACTAAACCTATGCCCCCAGGGGTCATGGGCCATCGCCCCGGGAACTCCTGCACGTTGCGAACGCGGCCGGTGAGCAGACCTAGCTACCTCCTTAAAAAGGCAGGTGCTTACCAGTCCAACCCGGCGCGCGCCGCTCAGCCGCATGACGTCTATTATTCTTCGGCTAATGCATACGACACAGAACGCCCATACTATGCCCATGTGATGGTTAGTGCTATCAGGCCAGAGGCCCCTCGGATCAAATATCCAAATCGTAGTGGATTAGGAACGCGCGGTAACAAGCAGAGACTCACAAAAGATGTGACCCCGTCGCCCCGTCTCGAGGACTTGAGGAAAGGGCTAAGAATGCTCGGCCACGCGTCGTAATTATCTCGCGGGCACCTTCCAGGTCAAGCCGACTCCACATCACTCGCAATTAAGCTCGCGCGGGTACCCCTCAGGGCCGACCCGTCTTTAGTAACATGGTTCTGTGTAAAGTCATAGTAACCATAGTATCTGTGTGTCTAACGCCAAGGGGAACCCTGAGGAACCACCCTCGATGGATTTCACTCGATGTAATCATCAAGGTGAACGTAAGAGGAACCACCCTCGAGGTTCACACTTGAGGGGTTGCACGACAGAGTCGTATCGGAAGTGGTTAAGGAAGAATCACCCTCGATGACCACGACCGAATAGCTACACTAGAGGGTTAACATCAGAAGTGCTGATGAGGTCTCACCCTCGGCACTCGATAGTAACCCAGTAGTGTCGAGCAACTAAGGGGAAAGTGATGTTCGGTGCCGGGGCCTGGTCTTCGATCCCATTGACCGGGTCTTCGATGATGAAGCAGGGGCAACAAGGACAAGGTGGGGGTCACTGATGGATCACTAACCAACCTATACTAAGCAGTTTAGGATAAGCAGGTAAGGTACAACAGCAGATACAAAAGCAGGCTATGCATCAAAATAGGAGCAAAAAATTACAGTAGCAAAATCTAATGCAAGCATGAGAGAATGGAATGGGCGATATCGGGATGATCAAAGGGGGGGCTTGCTTGGAAGCTCTGCTGAAAAGGGAGAAGTGTCGTCGTCGACTGATACGTCCATTTTGCATCATGGTTTTATATCAATATTTATTGCATTATGGGTTGTTATTACACATTATGTCACAATACTTATGCCTATTCTCTCTTATTTTACAAGGTTTACATGAAGAGGGAGAATGCCGGCAGTTGGAATTCTGGGCTGGAAAAGGAGCAAATATTAGAGACCTATTCTGCACAACTCCAAAAGTCCTGAAACTCCACGGAGGCACTTTTTGGAATTAATAAAAAATACTGGCGAAAGAATCAACCAGAGGGGGCCCACACCCTGGCCACGAGGGTGGGGGAGCGCCCCCCTGTCTCGTGGGCCCCCTAGCAGGCCTCCGGTGCCCATCTTTTGCTATATGAAGTCTTTCACCCTGAAAAAAAATAAGAAGGAAGCTTTCGGGACGAAGCGCCGCCGTCTCGAGGCAGAACCTGGCGAAACCAATCTAGGGCTCCGGCGGAGCTGTTCTGCCAGGGAAACATCCCTCCGGGAGGGGGAAATCATCACTGTCGTCATCACCATCAATCCTCTCATCGGGAGGGGGTCAATCTCCATCAACATCTTCACCAGCACCATCTCATCTCAAACCCTAGTTCATCTCTTGTATCCAATCTTTGTCTCAAAACCTCAGGTTGGTACCTGTGGGTTGCTAGTAGTGTTGATTACTCCTTGTAGTTGATGCTAGTTGGTTTATTTGGTGGAAGATCATATGTTCAGATCCTTCATTCATATTAATACCCCTCTGATTATGAACATGAATATGATTTGTGAGTAGTTACGTTTGTTCCTGAGGACATGGGAGAAGTCTTGCTATAAGTAGTCATGTGAATTTGGTATTCGTTCGATATTTTGATGAGATGTATGTTGTCGTTCCTGTAGTGGTGTTATGTGAACGTCGACTACATGACACTTCACCATTATTTGGGCCTAGGGGAAGGCATTGGGAAGTAATAAGTAGATGATGGGTTGCTAGAGTGACAGAAGCTTAAACCCTAGTTTATGCGTTGCTTCGTAAGGGGCTAATTTGGATCCATATGTTTCATGCTATGGTTAGGTTTACCTTAATACTTCTTTTGTAGTTACGGATGCTTGCAAGAGTGGTTAATCATAAGTGGGATGCTTTTCCAAGGAAGGGCAGTACCCATCCACCGGTCCACCCACATATCAGATTATCAAAGTAACGAATGCGAATCATATGAGCGTGACAAAAACTAGCTTGACGATAATTCCCATGTGTCCTCGGGAGCGTTTTCCTTTATATAAGAGTTTGTCCAGGCTTGTCCTTTGCTACAAAAAGGATTGGGCCACCTTGTTGCACCTTATTTACTTTTATTCCTTGTTACCCGTTACAAATTACCTCATCACAAAACTATCTGTTATCGATAATTTCAGTGCTTGCAGAGAATACCTTGCTGAAAACCGCTTGTCATTTCCTTCTGCTCCTCATTGGGTTCGACACTCTTACTTATCAAAAGGACTACGATAGATCCCCTACACTTGTGGGTCATCAAGACTCTTTTCTGGCGCCGTTGCCGGGGAGTGAAGCGCCTTTGGTAAGGAAAAATTTATATAGTATGTTGAAATTTACTGTCACTTTTTACTATGGAAAGTAATCCTTTGAGGGGATTGTTCGTGGTATCTTCACCCCAACCAGTAGAGCAAAGATTTGCTCCTCAACCTACTGAAACTACTGAAATGTTTTACTTTGGAATTCCTACGGGTATGATAGAGAAACTGCTTGCTAATCCTTTTACAGGTGATGGAACATTACATCCCGATTTGCACCTAATCTATGTGGATGAAGTTTGTGGATTATTTAAGCTTGCAGGTATGCCCGAGGATGTTATCAAGAAGACGGTATTCCCTTTATCTTTTAAGGGAAAGGCATTGACATGGTTTAGGCTATGTGATGATATGGGATCATGGAACTACAACAGATTGAAATTGGAATTTCATCAGAAGTTTTATCCTATACATCTTGTTCATCGTGATCGTAATTATATATATATATAATTTTTGGCCTTGCGAAGGAGAAAGCATCGCTCAAGCTTGGGGGAGGCTTAAGTGAATGTTATATTCATGCCCCAATCATGAGCTCTCAAGAGAAATTATTATTCGAAATTTTTATGCTCGACTTTCTCTCAATAATCGCTCCATGCTCGATACTTCTTGTACTGGTTCTTTTATGATGAAGACTATTGAATTCAAATGGGATTTATTGGAAAGAATTAAACGCAACTCTAGGATCTCGACGAAGGTAAGGAGTCAGGTATAACACCTAAGTTTGATTGTGTTAAATCTTTTATGGATACCGATGTTTTCCGTGAATTTAGCACTAAATATGGACTTGACTCTGAGATAGTAGCTTCTTTTTGTGAATCCTTTGCTACTCATGTTGATCTCCCTAATGAGAAGTGGTTTAAATATAATCCTCCCATTGAAGTAAAAGTAGTTGCACCTATTAAAGTTGAAGAAAAGACTATCACTTATAATGTTGATCCTATTTTTCCTACTGCTTATATTGAGAAACCACCTTTCCCTATTAGAATAAAGGATCATGCTAAAGCTTCAACTGTGGTTCGTAAGAGTAATACTAGAACACCTACACCCCCTGAGCAAATTAAAGTTGAACCTAGTATTGCTATGGTTTAAGATCTCTTGGCCGATAATATTGATGGGCATGTTATTTACTTCTGTGATGAAGCTGCTAGAATTGCTAGACCCGATACTAAGGGTAAACATAGACCTATTGTAGGCATGCATGTTATTTCTGTTAAAATAGGAGATCATTGTTATCATGGCTTGTGTGATATGGGTGCTAGTGCAAGTGCAATTCCTCATTCCTTATACAAAGAAATTATGCATGATATTGCACCTGCTGAGATAGAAGAAATTGATGTTACAATTAAGCTTGCCAATAGAGATACTATTTCACCAGTTGGGATTGTTAGAGATGTTGAAGTCTTGTGTGGGAAAGTTAAATATCCTACTGATTTTCTTGTTCTTGGTTCCCCACAAGATGATTTTTGTCCCAATATATTTGGTAGACCCTTCTTGGATACTGTTAATGCTAAGATAGATTGCAAAAAGGATGTTGTTACTGTTGGATTGGGGGATATGTCTCATGAGTTTAATTTCGCTAAATTTCGTAGACAACCCCATGATAAAGAATTGCCTAGTAAAGATGAAATTGTTGATCTTGCTTCTATTGTCGTGCCTCCTAATGATCCTTTAGAACAATATTTGCTAGACCATGAAAATGATATGTTTATGAATGAAAGAAGGGAAATAGATGAAGTGTTCTTTAAACAGGGACCTATTTTGAAACACAACTTGCCTGTTGAAATTCTAGGGGGTCCTCCTCCACCCAAGGGTGATCCCGTGTTTGAGCTTAAACCATTACCTGATACTCTTAAATATGCTTATCTTGATGAGAAAAAGATATATCCTGTTATTGTTAGGGCTAACCTTTCAGAGCAGGAAGAAGAGAAATTATTGAAAACTCTGAAGAGCACCATGCTGCTATTGGATATACTCTTGATGATCTTAAGGGCATTAGTCCCACTCTATGCCAACACAAAATAAAATTGGAGAAAGACGCTAAACCGGTTGTTGATCACCAACGACGGTTAAATCCTAAGATGAAAGAAGTGGTAAGAAAATAAATACTAAAGCTTCTGGAGGCAGGTATAATTTATCCTGTTGCCGATAGTCAGTGGGTAAGTCCTGTCCATTGTGTCCCTACGAAGGGAGGTATGATTGTTGTTCCTAATGATAAAGATGAATTAATCCCACAAAGAATTGTTACAGGTTATAGAATGGTAATTGACTTCCGCAAATTCAATAAAGCTACTGAAAAGGATCATTACACTCTACCTTTTATTGATCAAATGCTAGAAAGATTATCCAAATATACACATTTTTGCTTTCTAGATGGTTATTCTGGTTTCTCTCAAATACCTGTGTCAAAAGAGGATCAGGAAAAGACCACGTTTACTTGCCCTTTCGGTACCTTTCCTTATAGACGCATGCCTTTTGGTTTATGCAATGCACCTGCTACCTTTCAAAGATGTATGACTGCTATATTCTTTGACTTTTGTGAAAAGATTGTTGAGGTTTTCATGGATGATTTCTCCGTATATGGAACTTCTTTTGATGATTGCTTGAGCAACCTTGATCGAGTTTTGCAGAGATGTGAAGAAACTAATCTTGTCTTGAATTGGGAGAAGTGTCACTTTATGGTTAATGAAGGTATTGTCTTGGGGCATAAAATTTCTAAAAGAGGTATTGAAGTTGATAAAGCTAAAGTTGATGCTATTGAAAAGATGTCGTGTCCTAAGGACATTAAAGGTATAAGAAGTTTCCTTGGTCATGCCGGTTTTTATAGGAGGTTCATTAAGGACTTCTCAAAAATTTCTAGGCCTCTGACTAATCTCTTACAAAAAGATGTTCCTTTTGTCTTTGATGATGATTGTGTAGAAGCATTTGAAATACTTAAGAAAGCTTTGATTTCTGCACCTATTGTTCAGTCACCTGATTGGAATTTACCCTTTGAAATTATGTGTGATGCTAGTGATTATGCGGTAGGTGCTGTTCTAGGACAAAGAGTTGATAAGAAATTAAATGTTATCCAATATGCTAGTAAAACTCTAGACGGTGCCCAGAGAAATTATGCTACTACTGAAAAAGAATTTTTAGCAGTTGTATTTGCTTGTGATAAGTTCAGACCTTATATCGTTGATTCCAAAGTAACTGTTCACACTGATCATGCTGCTATTAAATATCTTATGGAAAATAACGATGCTAAACCTAGACTTATTAGATGGGTTCTCTTGCTACAAGAATTTGATTTGCATATTATAGATAGAAAGGGAGCTGAGAACCTCATTGCAGACAACTTGTCTAGGTTAGAGAATGTTCTTGATGACCCTCTACCTATTGATGATAGCTTTCCTAATGAACAATTGGCTGTCATAAATGCTTCGCGTATTGCTCCATGGTATGCTGATTATGCTAATTACATTGTTGCTAAATTTATACCACCTAGTTTCACATACCAGCAAAAGAAAAAGTTTTTCTATGATTTAAGACATTACTTCTGGGATGACCCACATCTTTATAAAGAAGGAGTAGATGGTGTTATTAGACGTTGTGTACCTGAGCATGAACAGGAATAGATCCTACGCAAGTGTCACTACGAGGCTTATGGAGGACACCACGCTGGAGATAGAACTGCACATAAGGTATTGCAATCCGGTTTTTATTGGCCTACTCTCTTCAAAGATGCCTGTAAGTTTGTCTTGTCTTGCGATGAATGTCAAAGAACTGGTAATATTAGTAGACGTCAAGAAATGCCTATGAACTATTCACTTGTTATTGAACCATTTGATGTTTGGGGTTTTGATTATATTGGACCTTTTCCTTCCTCTAATGGGTATACACATATTTTAGTTGTTGTTGATTACATTACTAAGTGGGTAGACACTATTCCAACTAGTAGTGCTGATCATAACACCTCTATTAAGATGCTTAAAGAAGTTATTTTTCCGAGGTTTGGAGTCCCTAGATACTTAATGGCTGATGGCGTTTCACATTTTATTCATGGTGCTTATCGTAAGATGCTTGCTAAGTATGGCGTTAATCATAGAATTGCATCTCCTTACCACCCATAGTCTAGTGGTCAAGTAGAACTGAGTTAGAGAGATCAAATTAATTTTGCAAAAGACTGTTAATAGATCTAGAAAGAATTGGTCCAAGAAACATGATGATGCATTATGGGCCTATATAAAACTGCATATAAAAATCCTATGGGTATGTCTCCGTATAAAATGGTTTATGGAAAAGCATGTCACTTACCTCTCGAACTAGAACATAAGGCATATTGGGCCATTAAAGAGCTCAATTATGATTTCAAACTTGCCGGTGAGAAGAGACTATTTGACATTAGCTCACTTGATGAATGGAGAACCCAAGCTTATGAGAATGCCAAACTGTTCAAAGAAAAAGTTAAAAGATGGCATGACAAAAGGATACAAAGCGTGAGTTTAATGTAGGTGATTATGTTTTGCTATTCAACTCTTGTTTAAGATTTTTTGCAAGAAAACTTCTCTCTAAATGGGAAGGTCCTTACGTTATCGAGGAGGTCTATCGTTCCAGTGCCATAAAAATCAACAACTTTGAAGGCACAAATCCGAAGGTGGTGAACGGTCAAAGAATCAAACATTATATCTCAGGTAATCCCATAAATGTTGAAACTAGTGTTATTGACACCGTAACCCCGGAGGAGTACATAAGGGACACTTTCCAGAACATTTTAGACTCCGAAAAGGAATAGGTATGTGGTACGGTAAGTAAACCGACTCCAAAACAGTTCTAATAGCGCTTTTCTCCGTTTTGGAATATTTAAGGAAATAGGGAAATAAGAAGTAGTTCGGGAAGGACACGGGGCGTCCACGAGGGTGGAGGGCGCGCCCTACCCCCCTGGGTGCGCCCCCTGCCTCGTGGGCACCTCGTGTGCTCTCCTGTAAGTGCATCTAGTGCCCCTTAGTGATTTTGGTGTATTGAAGACTTATAGGTTAAGGGAATAATATGTTTATGAGTGTACATAGGTCTATAAGTCTATGAGGCGTTTGATATTGACAGAGAAAGTCGACCCCTAAAAATGAAGTTCTTCGACTGAAGACTTTGGATTTCTGAAGACTTTCTGAAGACTTTGAAAGTGAAGAAATTGGTGTAACCTTGAAGACTTGGTATTCATTTGAGGAACATGAAGCGTGAAGACTTTTTTTTCGTAGTTTCATTTTCTCTTTCTTGAGTCATAGGAAACACCGTACTATTAAAGGGGGTCGAGGAAATACTAAGGAAAAATTTCCATGTGATGCTCAACTCAAAATCCTACACCTACCAATCCCTTCGAGTGAAGCCATTGGAAATCTCATACAGTTTAGTCATATTCTTCAGTGACAGAGACGAAGTTCTTCTGGTCTCTGAGGAATTTGTTCTGACTGAGGAGTTAGGAATTCGCCAGTGCGGATTGCCTACACAGTGAGGAACATGATAGCCCTGAGGAATTTGATACTCAAATTTCTGACCGTTGTTGTGCTATGCGCCAGCTGTCCCAAAATATCTACCCACCTAACGGTCATATCATTGAAGGGCATTTATGTCTTATCATGACGGGCTGCTCCCTAGGCTATAAATAGCCGCCCCTACAACCACTAGCTGGTTGGCTGCTCCGAGAGAAACTGACACTTGTCATTTGAGAGCATCCCATCCTCCGAGGACTTTGAGCGAAAATCATCAAGTGAGGAAAACCCAAAACCCAAACCCAAACACCTACAAACCCAAAGTGATTGAGCATCACTGAAGAGATTGATCCTGCGTGGATCCGACGCTTGTTACCTTTGAAGACTGTGCTTCTTCCAGACGGTTAGGCGTCATGGTCTAGAGCATCCAAGAGGATATTGTGGATCGCCGAGTGACCGAGTTTGTGAAGGTTTGGAAGTCACCTGAAGACTTACCACGAGTGATTGGGCGAGGTCTGTGTGACCTTAGCTCAAGGAGAATACGGTGAGGACTGTATGTCCGGGACTGTGTGTCCTCAGGTTTACTAGTCGAAGGCACGTGCTTTGCACGTGTGCGTTGTTAACTAAAATTTTCATACAAACAAGAAAACTTTAAATAAAAATGAAGCACTTTTTATATGGAGTTTAAGCTTCCAACCTCTTGCCGTGTTATAATGTTGATGAACAAATTTGATTCTTATATTTCCAAAACATGTCAAGAGTAATTTTGTTTAACACTTACAAACTTACAGTTAGTATTCTCAAAACAGTAAGTCAAATCATGGGACCAAAAAATTTCAAAAAATAATCATCTGCATGCATTGTACATAACTTGGACATAGATGGAATATAATGCATTCTACCATGCATATCAATATTTAGGGTCTCCAGTGTTAAAAAAAAATTTAGGGTCTCCGCAAAAAAAATCCAATATTTAGGACTTCACAAAAAAAGGTATGTATCGTCGTAATATTTGTGAGAATGGCCCTTCAGCTCGACCTTTTTTTTAGGGAAGACCCCTCGACCTTTTGCGTCCTGCCTTATGCTAAAATGTGGTTTTGGGCCAGCAGAGTAACACACAGCTATAAGGGCCTGGAAGCTTGCCACTGGGTCAGTTTGTATGGAGGCCCACTCAGAAACGCCAACACAGGTGAGTTGTTCCCTGCCTTAGCTCAAAAAAAAAGTGAGTTCCCTGCCTCTATGTCGAGCGGCTCTTAGAAAAAGAAAAGATTCTTCTGAAAAAAATGAACTCTCAACCGGAGCAGCACCGCGCCGCCGCCCCTCCCCCCGTCTCTGGCCCCGCGACCCGACGAACGCCGACCCGAGGACCGCGAGAGGGAGAAGGGGCAGCGCACGACCTGGACATCCGGCAATCGGCCTCGGCTGGTCGCCTCGCCCAGCCCAATCGTCATCAGCAGCCATGGCGGCGCCTGAATCCGGCAGCCACGGCCTCAAAAGAGCACACGCCGGCAGGTGGAACACTTCACGCCTCCACGGCTGCTCCGCTATTGCGCCGGCGATTAGCACCGACCGTAGCATCAGTGCATCAGCATACGGTACTCAGTAGGCAGCAGCACCGTGAGTACTTCAACTTCTCTGAATTTCTGATTTTTTCAATTAAAGAATGGAGATAAGATTGATCAGTGTGAATAATATATTTAAATTTGTTGATTTGTAGGTTACAAAAATAAAGAACAAGTCGGGTGATTGAAACATTTCTGCACCCATTCCTTGCTTACAAAAGAAATATAATGAAGTTAAACTGTAAGTTTCCATGTTCGTACAATGTAACTAAATTAATAGATGTTGCCACTTATTAAGAATAATTTATAGGTTCGTTGTCATTATTTTGAATTTTCATGTGTTATATTTGTAGCTTCTGCAGGTGTTATGTCAAGGTATCACCATGGCAAAGATCCCCTTTGCTGCTAACCAGGAGGCAGGAACTTGAGAATTGTTTCAGAACTATGAAGTGAGAGCACTCTGAAGTTTGATGTGCACTTGACGCTTGATCATTGCACTTCCCCTGATGAGTTCGGATCTGATTCTGCTCATTGTGATGTAGCCCCAGCATGTAGAAGCCACAACATCTATGCTGATGTTCGTAAATTTCCTTCTTGGTTTATCTCCTGTGTCAGTTCCTGCAAATTGGTAGAGGGCGCAGTGCGCCGACTCATGGTCTTGCTTCCCAGGTGCATCAGATTAGTATTAGTAATCTACTATGGATGGGGCATGTCCATCCATTGTTGAGTTGGCTTGTAATGACTCTGTAACTCTGATTCCGTATGAGTATTCAGAAAATAAAGGAAACTGACCTATGCCCATTTCTGTTGACTTAATGTTTCTGTCGTATGTTAAAACTGAAAAATGTATGTTTATTGCATATACTTGTGAAGCCCAATGGCTATCACAAAAAATGATATGTGCTAACTTATGTTTCTCGATTTCTGTTATATGCTATAACTGAGAGAAGAACGGTAAATCTGTAGTAGATTTAAGTACTGTACATGCTAGAATATTACCCCTGTAAACATATCTTTTGGTCTACAATTTTCACACGGACAAGATAATGACTGAAACCCTAGCTAACATTATCTTTCCTGGGTACTATTTACATGAATACAACCATATTAGAAACATCACTGCAGTACACAGCATGTTCATGGATTATACCAAAACATCCATGTAGACAATATTTTTTGTGCTTTTCCCTGATGGGTCAATATCCTTATTTGGCCTTGCAAGTATTCTAGTTGTTTGTCTTGATGTCCCTCTAGACAAAGCAACATAGAGTTGGCCATGAGAAAACACCGGCTCAGGAAGATATATGCCAACATTTGGGATGGTTTGACCCTGGGCTTTGTTGATTGTCATGGCAAAACTAAGCCGAATTGGAAATTGTTTTCTTTTAAACTTGAAGGGGAGAACATCATCCTCTGAAGGATAGAGAGGAATTCGTGGAAGGAACACTCGCTTCCCAGCATATTGTCCGCCAATAATTTCTGCATCAATAGCATTATCTTGAAATGCCTTAATAATAAGCCTTGTACCGTTGCATAAACCATTAGAAGGATCAAGATTGCGAATCAAAATAACAGGGCAGTTGATCTTCAATCTGAGAATATGCGGAGGTAGGCCATTAGGTGTGAGTGAAATTAGGAACTCAGGTTGATAGTGATTATGTGGATCATCAACCACCGAGTCAAAACTGTAATAGACCTTTTCTTCTCCAGGAAATCGATCAATAAGCATTTCATTTAACTCATCCACATATTCATTCTTTGTGGAAAGAATGGCACGTGCACTAATATAAGATGGCGAGTTTCCATTTTTGTCCATTGAAGGGAAGATTTCATCAATTAACTTACCAACAGAGGCCTTTACATCTGTGTAACCTATAACAATTTCTTCAGGCAGGCGCACATAATCTTGACCAATTGATTCCTCTGTACCATTACCAATTCTAAGGAGAAAATCAGAGAACCATGGATCAAACAATGCCCTCATATTGCGCCATAGTTTGATATGTCTTATGTCTGGCCAAAGATAAGACTTTTTTAGTGTAGCATCTGTAATTTGTGCTCTAGTGCCATGCCTCACCACCAGAAGAACCTGTCTAAAATCACCTCCAAACACTACTACTTTCCCTCCAAATGGTGATCCACAACCGGTGATATCTTGCAGAGATCTATCAAGTGCCTCCACAGCTTGACGCTTTTTCATAGCAACTTCGTCCCAAATTATTAAAGATGACCTCCGAAGTAATTCTGCAGTTCCACTTTGTTTACTGAAGTTGCACATGCTGTCATCCTGAATATTAATTGGAATTTTGAATCTGGAATGAGCTGTTCTACCGCCAGGCATGATAGATGCAGCAATTCCGGAGGTTGCTGTTGCGATAGCTATTAGTCCCATTGACCGCACCTTTGCGAGCAAAGCCTTATAAAGGTATGTTTTCCCTGTACCTCCCGGACCATCTATGAAAAAAACCATACTCTTCTGGTGCAAGACATGAGTCATTATCTCATCAAAAGCAAGTCGCTGCTCACTATTTAGTTTGTCATACAAATCCAAGTGTTCCTGCTCAACCTCAATAGACATCTCATCACATACTTCTCTCCAACTTAAGCTCTCTAAATCATTGTTATCCAGTAAGCATGGCAAGTCAAAGTTATTTATGTCCTTCCCCATTGAATATAACAAACTTCTAAGATCTTTAAGCACCATTTGCTCAGCTACTTCAGCATTTACATTTTCTCTTCGAAAATCATCACACATGGCTTCTAAATGCTTGTCCCACAGTTCACGGACATTTGTTACCTCACAGAAAACTAAAATTGTTGCAAAATTCTTCTAAGTGCAGAGGGCATTTGAAATGTCGCAGCCTCGCTGAGACAATCTGAAATACTACGATCATCTTCAATGAGACCCCTTCTCTGTGCAGCCTCTCTAAAAGTCGAGAAAATAGTACCTTCAACAGTTCGTAGATCCTCAAATGATTTGGCTCCCCTCATGTGGTTTAGTAGTATCCTCAAGTAATAACGCTCTCCTTCAGCAGGGTGCGCGGACACAAGTCTCCCAATCTGAATTCGTTTCTGTTTGCGACGTCTCCAACTTTTGCAACTGCTGTCCCACACAAAATATTCTGGAAACTCCTTATACAAGAAATTTCTCGCGTAAATGTCAATAGAATTCATTCTAAAATATTCACTAAGCATTGTTTTTGAAGATGATTCTCTGTGTAAAACATTATCCAAATTATCGGAGTCTTCATAATGCACAAGATGCATATTTGGCAAATGGACCTGCAACTGCAAAACTGGAGGTGACATCTCACTTAAATTGAAAGAATAAATCCTCCATATTGCCTCTGGAGGTGATATAAACCTTGCATCCCTATATTCACGAATCTCATCTATAACAACATTATCTCCTCTGGACTCAATGACAAAGGAGGCGCGATCATGACCTTTGTATATGTACTTAAATAAATATTTAACAGCCTTAATGCTAGAGCAAACTTCTATATTGATATGGCAATTGTATCGCATAAGTAGATATGGGTTGTAAGGAACAACCCATCTATTATCCAAGACCGCACCCCTAATGCGCACTCGACGACCATCATCCCTCCGTCTATAAATTGGATATGAGTCCTTTCCTTGTAATGTTGTATCTGAGAATGTCCGCGGATAATGGTATCTACAATTTCCATTTTCCATGCAAGCATTCTTACTGTTCAGAACTCCACATGGTCCATGCATCATGTGCTTAATAACTAAATCATGCAGTACAAGGTATTTGTCTTTATCTGGGATCTCTGCTGATATTATCTCATCATATTGATCTGGATTAGTAATCTTGCAATTCGACTTCAGAATAATTAGGAAGTGTGCATGCGGTAGGCCTCTCTTCTGAAATTCTATTACATGAACATGTGCAACGACTTCACCAAATAATTTTCTCTTGAATAAAAGATCTTTAAGATCCTCCAACTTTGCCTTGAAGACTCGTGCGACCAAATCTGGACGATCTTGTGGTGATTGGCCTGGTTCCAACTCTCTAGTTATCTCTTCCCACTGCGGGTTGCAAGTCATTGTAATGAATAAGTCTGGCTTCCCAAATCGCTGGACCAATGCCATTGCATCTAGATACCTTCGACGCATGTCTCTTGGTCCTCCAATAAATTTTGGGGGGAGCACAATACGCTTTCCTGTCATGCATGCACGTGTCTCACCAGCTACAACGCTATCAACCAATCCTTGATATAAATCTGCACGTATGAGAACTTGAGTTGACGGTTGTAAATAGAAAGCCAGCCTTATTGACTCAATCTTGATGTACATATCAACAATATACTGTTGAGTTAATCGCCTTCCAAATAGTAAGACGTTGAAATCACCATCTCGAATTTGTAACTTATAACAATGATATTCTCTTGGTGACACACAAGAACCAGGGCTCTTTTCCATCCCTGCGTGCAAGGCAATTTATGGTTAGATAAATGAATCTGAAACAACGTAATAAAAAAGTATACTTGACAAAAAACTTGCCTTCTTCGTTGAGAGCATTTGCTTGATCATCTCTCTTCCTCCTAGCATGGGGACCAACTTTTGGTAAGTTCAAGTTCCATCCAACTTCCCCTTTCGGGAAAAATAGCGGATATGACAATGGGTCATAGCAACCATGGTATGCTTTTATGTACCGTGGTTTGTCCGATTTACCATACACCATGATACTCCTGTCAAAATGACCTCGAGGATTATTTCCCTCAACCCAGATTGCTGCTACTTGTGATGTTGTTGGAGCATTATATACTCTCTGATCTAAGGCAATATCTGTGTTGAGCTCAATCATATATTCATCAAGGTTTGGAATAGAACCAAGGTTTCTAAATATTTGTACATAAGGGTTACTTGAAAGTATATTTACCAACTTCCGGATGAGAATTTGGTTTAAGTTAGGCGAGTGAAGAAATCTTTGTTGCAAATCTGCATCCGTGTCATAGAAGTATAACTGTAAATGCTTGGGGCCATCTTCTTTTGGAACCAACTGGTCAATACGGTGATAAATTTGGCCCTGTGCACGAAAGGTGTAAACTCCAGACCTCCTATTGCAGAACCTTTGGTCCAAGATGACACCAAGAGAGGTAAAAGAGAAATGAGAATTGAAGTACCGTATATGATCTTGGAAGTATTTTGCATTTGGATCCTGACTCGTGTACAACTGACGCAATTCGTCAGGAACCACTGGGGTTACTATCTTCACCTTTCCATTCATGCAACAAAAAGTTGGTGTCTCATATGGGAACCTTTTTGCATTACAATGTCTACAGTTGGGCACTCGCTCTAGAAAATGATGACCACTGGGCACATTATGATATATACGATCATATGGATCTGCTTGTATACATTTTGTAACAAGCTTTGGTTCTTGATATGATTCAAAGTCAAGACCTATATTTTTTTAAAGTAATATTTTAGTAAAGTATTACAAATAACTATGAATGATTGAGCAAAGTACCAGTCAATACTTACCTGGCCCATTATACATAAGACTTTCATCGTCCACCTCATCGCACTCAATGTTGTCTTCGGTATTTGCCAGATAATCTGTTGACAAATTATATCTAGTTGTAAATAGATGAAATACTTGTTATGTGCTACATATAGATTAAATCATTGTTTTTATGACTAAAATTACCATGAATGACAGGAAAATAATCCTGGGGCACATAAATGATGTCTTCATGCAAGTTGTTGGTATTTCTACCAGGATCCCGTGCAGTACTACAACTTCCTTTTTCTGACCTCTTTCTTTTATTAGGGCCACAAATCTCTTGTACGTGTGTTTCTTCTTGATCATGTGATAGTTGTGAGTACACATTGGTGCAATGTTGTCGCTTACGCTGACCTACATTTTTCAATTCATATTTTGTAGCTTGTTCTTGCGAGGATATCGATGATAAATATATGCCAGATGGACTGATAGTGAAGCGAGTTCCAGCTTTTGGACGGCTTGTCTCAGAACCACCACTATCTGCCACAGTTTTCAAGGAAAAATAGTCAACGACGGTGTAATGAAATATAATAAATAAATTTGTATAGTAGATATTTGTTAATTAATTATATATCACAACCTTGTTTGCCTTTTGATGAAGACCCTAGTTGAGTAAATACTGAATCGTGCCTCTCATAGTTTGAACTGCCCACGACTTCCTCTCCTGTAATGTAGGTTCAATTTACCCAATAATTATACATCGCATAATAAAAAAGATAAACGAACATTCAACGGCCATTGATAAAGTTTGTAATGCATATTTTATTGATTAGAACAGTCACCTGTCATGGATTGGTTCTTATTATTAGATCTCAAAATTTTCTGTTGTGGTGCTGGTTGTGTGTTGTTACAACTTGCACTGCACTCACGCCGCATTCTTTTATACTCACGATTCCTTTGCAGATAGGCTTCCCTTTGATATGGAGTCATTTGCAAATACCTATCCCGGTCGCGGTAACGCTTACGCTGGGAAGAATTCATTTGCATAGCCTTATTGGTTTCTGCTAAAGGATCATTCTGCTCTGCAACCGCAGCTACTATTTCCCCACCAAACAAAAAACACACAGTATATCAAGGCAAGCGATCAATAAGGATAATAAGTAGAAGATATCGACATATTAAAAAAACGTATGTTGGTTCCCTTTTGGTGAAGTCATCGAGTGAACATTTGTAATATCTCTGAAAGGAATTCGGCCTTCCATCTCTTGGGTTTTACTGGACAGCTAGCGGTTATGACTTCGATTCTTGATTGTTATAAGCCAGGTGTTTTCAGCCACAACCTACAGTATATGAGCATTAGACCATTTTTAGGTTGCCAAATCCGAGAAAAATAATTAAAGCATACTCAAATTTGCAAACAGCTATGAGACATGAACAGAACGAACATGTGCTTTATGTTCAGATAGCACTGCCTTTTATAGTCTACCAACAGATAGCTTCTTGGACAAAAGCACAAACACCTTGCGTGCAAGAAAAGCAGAAAAAATCAACAGCCACAATCAGACCAGTGAATATGCATTTCATATACTCGATAGCAAGAAGGATAACTTGCGCAACATTCGCACGCAAAAGAATCATCACAGAATTCCAAAGGAACAGATTAGGATGGGACACCTAGAGAAGGAATAGCTCACTTGTGGTCCGTCGGTGGCACTATGGTCAGCTGGTTGTAGGAGGATGTCCAGCTCTCATGAACCTGGACTCACCAGGCGGCAAGAAAAATCGAACCAAGTCAGAGCTTGCAAGGAGACGATGGTGAAGCTGCAATCTGGACGCTGAGGTGATTGGAAGGAGCTGGGGGCGTGGCCGGCGGTTATGAACTGGCGGAGATCGTGGTGTGTGATGTACACGCTAGAGAAATTTCATACAGAGCATATGGATGTGGTGGTGAAGTGAGCGAGGCTGCGCCTTGGCGGGGAATCGATTTGCTGGAGCCTTGGCGGGAATCGATTTGCTGGAGGCGAGCGTGGGTTGTGGAGTCTTCCAGAAGGGGCGACTGAGTTCAGGCTTTGGCGGGATTAGGTGGGTGGCGAATCCGGTTAATGTGGGCCGTTCGATCTGATAAAGTGGATGGCTACAGATGAACCCATTATGTAAGTTGGTGGGCAAAACATGCAAGAAGAAGGTAGATTCAAAATTCAAAAAATTGTGTACTATAGTAGTAGAGAAATACCAGTGACTACAAGAAGAGGCTTTGTCACAAATGCAAGAAACCCGGACACTACATTCAAGATTGTCCTCAGTGAGAAAAGGAATCAAAGAAGAAGAAATACAAGGATTACAGTTCTGATGATGCGAAGAAAAAGAAGAAATCCTCAAAATCTTCATCATCAAAATCCTCAAAGTCTTCATCTCACAAGAAGAGCAGCTCCAAGAAGGCTCGGGCATTCATTGGCAAGGAAATGGACTCTGAGGCTGAATCTAAAGAAAATGATGAAGAGGAGGCATCTGAGGATTCCGAATCTGGTGTGGCGAGCCTAGCCCTCGCTACTGCATTCGCCAGCAAGTCTATCTTCAACACTCAAGAAAATGACCTCACCAACAAGGCTGATGAAGGCAATGATGACTACGCTCCCACCTATTGCTTCATGGCAAAGGGTGCCAAGGTACTCAAATATACCTCCTCTGAATCAAGTGAAAATGAATCTGATGAAAACCTTAAGCCCAGCTATGCTAAACTTGCTAAGATAGCTATGAAACAACAAAGGGCCCTTGAAAAGGTTCAAAACATGCTAGACAAAAGTGATGATATGTTGGGTGAAGAAATGGATCGCACTAAAACCTTGACTGAAAATCTTCAGAGATTTCAGACTAGGTTTGACAACCTTCAAGGTCATCATAACACTCTCTTGTCTGATCATGAGAAGCTTTCTTATGAATTTCTTCAAAGAAAGCAAGATCTTGAGAAGCTAAGAGTGAGTTATGAAGATCTTCAGAAGGAGCGCGATTCATTACTTGCTCAACAAATCAGCGCTGCTCAGGAAGAATTTGTTCCTCCATGTTTGAAATGCATTGAACGTGAATCTGCTAATTCTTCACCTGAATGTTCAAATGCTTATAATGCTACAAATTCTTCAACTGTCTCTGCTATCACTAATTCCTCATCTGAGGACATTGCTAGTATCACTGACGATGCAGGGCTGAAGGAATTGTACATGACAGGCATGTACAAAAGCCTCAAAGGGCATCAGGCTCTTTGTGATGTGCTTAAAAAGCAGATCCTCAACAGGAACCCTAGGAAAGAGGGTATTGCCTTTGAGAGGACACTCAATGCTGATGGTACATGTTGGAAGCCTGAGCAGTACCCCAAAACCTCATGGGTTGCTGCAAAGGGACCTCCAGTTGATCCATCTAATTTATCTGGCTTTACATGTGAATCTTCTCATTCTTCTGATGAGTCATTTGACTCCAACTATCAACTGTTCAAAAATCAGAATGGTGAAGTATTTGCTAGATATGTTGGCACTAACTGCAGGAACGGTTCTCCTATGAAGAAAATCTGGGTTCCCAAAAGGTGCCTTGAAAGTCTTCAGGTGAATGTCCTCATGACACCACCTGTGAAGAATAGGAACCCCAGATCAAATTCTTCATATGGACCAAATTCTTCATATGGATCCAAGTCCTCATACGGACTAAATTCCTCACATGGATCAGATTCCTCAAAAGGATCAAAGTCCTCATATGAACATCATCGTGCTAACAACTCTGTTTCGCAGGGAAGAGCCAAGGGCTATGAATATGAGCATTATTCTTCTAATCATTATGTTCATAAGTCCTCGAAGAATTTCTCTGCTTATTCATATGCTTACCCTAACTTCTCTTATGTGAAATGAAATGGATTGGCTTCTATGCCACCTTTCTCGTATGGAGCTCGCAAAGTGATGAACTCTTTGCCACCCCTTCAGATGTGGGTGGTGAAGAAAAAGAACTAATCTTTTATGCAGGGTCAGGTCTCCAGACGTACTTAAACGTCTGAAGAATTTGCTGGAGACCTGAAAAGTGCCTGAAAGGACGCAGGCTAATCATGAAGAAATGAACTTTCATTTCACACGTCCTCATACTGTTTTAACTGTTGCACTGCGTGATGAAATTCGTCTGATGAATTGTGATGTCATATTCTTCACTGATGAAGTATATGAAGTTCGTAAGCTGCACTAATTCATCTGCATGATGATCAACCCAAAGCCACTGAGTGGGTCCTCGATAGTGGATGTACAAATCACATGACTGGTGACAAGAATCTATTGATGGATGCTCCCTTATCACCATCGCATCTGAAGCATATCATCTTCGCTGACAAAGGCAAAAGTTAGGTATTGGGTCTAGGTAAGGTTGCGATCACAAAGGATTGACACATGGAGAAAGTCATGCTTGTCGAGTCCTTAGGATACAATCTTATGTCTGTCTCAATGCTTTGTGATCTTGATATGGTTGTTTTCTTTGGCAAGTATCGTTGTGTTGTGGTTATGGTGCTGAAGAAAATGCTGATCAAATTCCTCGACGACAACCTACTCATCCTCGCGTTGCAAAAGAAGTGCAAGTTGAAAAGATCATCGATGACATTGAAGCACCAGGTCCTCTCACACGCTCAAAAGCTTCACATTTATCTAACTTTTGTGGGCACTATGATTTTGTCTCTATCACAGAGCCCACTAAGGTAGATGAAGCATTTCTGGAGCCTGAGTGGATTCAGGCCATGCAAAAAGAATTACATCAGTTCGAGCTCAACAACGTTTGGGAACTGGTCAATCGTCCAGATCCTCGCAAACACAATATCATTGGCACAAAGTGGATCTACCACAACAAGTAAGATGAAAATGGCCTTGTGGTGAGGAATAAGGCACGACTAGTAGCTCAAGGCTACACACAGGTTGAAGGAATTGATTTCAATGAAACTTTTGCACCTGTTGCTAGACTTGAAGCTATTCGCATATTACTTGCTTATGCTAACCATCATGATATCACTTTATATCAAATGGATGTGAAAAGTGCATTCCTCAATGGTAAGCTTGAGGAAGAAGTATATGTTGCTCAACCCCAGGTTTTGAAGATCCTAAGCATCCTGACAAAGTCTTCAGACTAAATAAGGCCCTCTATGGCCTCAAGCAGGCCCCTCGGGCGTGGTATGATACTTTGAAGGAATTCCTCATGAAGAAAGGCTTCAAACCTGGTTCACTTGACCCTACTCTTTTCACTAAATCATATGATGATGAATTGTTTGTGTGCCCAATATATGTTGATGATATCATCTTTGGCTGTACTAACCAACGTTATAGTGATGAATTTTCCTATATGATGAGTGAAAAATATCAAATGTCTATGGTGGGAGAGTTGAAATTCTTCTTAGGTCTTCAAATTCGTCAATAGCGCAATAGCATATTCATATCTCAGGAGAAATACCTCAAGGATGTACTGAGGAAATTCGACATGCAAGATTGCAAAGGCGTCAAAATTCCTATGCCCACAAATGGCCATCTGTGCACTGATGAAAATGGTATTGACTTCGATCAAAAGGTATACCGCTCCATGATTGGTTCTTTATTGTATTTATGTGCATCTAGGCCAGATATTATGCTTAGTGTTTGCATGTGTGCTCGATTTCAAGCTACACCGAAGGAATCACACCATAAGGCTGTGAAACATATTCTTCGATATCTTGCTCACACACCAACACTAGGATTATGGTACCCCAAGGGCTCGGCTTTTGATCTCATTGGATATTCTGACTCTGACTATGCTGGTGATCGTGTGGACCACAAGTCAACATCTGGTACATGTCATTTCCTCGGACGATCTTTGGTCTATTGGTCCTCGAAGAAACAGAACTGCGTATCACTGTCTACTGCTGAAGCTGAGTACATTGCTGCTGGTTCTTGCTGTGCTAAATTGCTGTGGATGAAGCAAACTCTCAAGGACTACGGCGTCAACGTGAAGAATGTGCCTCTTTTCTGTGAAAATGAGAGTGCCATCAAGATTGCTCACAACCCAGTTCAGCACTCGAAGACAAAGCACATTCAGATTCGTCATCATTTTCTTCGCGATCATGTGTTGAAGGGCGACATTTCTATTGAGCATGTGAAGACTGAAGAACAGCTAGCCGATATCTTCACAAAGCCCTTGGATGAGAAGAGATTTAGCAAGTTGCGGTGTGAGCTAAATATCTTTGAATGTTCTTTGAAAAGGACACTCATCCTAACACTTATGCAAAATTGATGACTTAGATATGCAACACATGAAGAAACGTTTTTCTTCAATCAATGAAGAATAACACTCTAAGTGTGAAGAAATTAATGAAGAATTTGATTCTCAGAACCCTACGACAATTGTACGCGGTGTCTGAAATCATCATTCTTATACGGTGGGTCACGCCACCACAAAAGTTGAAAATCTTCAATTTGAGTTTTTCCTCAGTTTTTGAAATTCCTCAGTTGTTCATTTTCTTCAATTTTGCATATATATATATATGAGTTTATGTCCTCTACAGCATTCACTTATGGCTAATTCTTCAAGTTGGTTTTTCTGCTAAGTGAATGTGATCGGACCCTTCCCCCTCTATGCTATACTCAACCCAATCTATTCACAAATTCTTCATATGCGTTCTATTTGAAACTCGTTCAAAATCTTCACTGTGTTCTCATCAGCTGAAGAATTTGCGAACGGAACTTTTAACTTATCTTATCCAAATTTTTGGCTTTGCCGCTCAAACCGTTCCGCATCCCACGATATACTTATCTATTCACCCACGATCTAACACGATCTCCACTTCTCAGTACGTGGATGACACATGTCACGCGAATGAGAAGGGTCAGGGGCACGTTCGTCCAATTTCTTCGGGCGAACAGTTTTTCACCGTGGCTATAAATACCCCCTCTCCCCTTCCTCACTTCTTTTACTCCGCTCGACCTCTCTCCTGCTCGAGCTTCTCAAACCCTAGCGCCATCGCTACTTCATCGTCGCCGGTGAGGAAGAGCTTCACTGCCTCGACCTCGTCGCCGCCATACTCGCGCCGGCCGCGGAAATCTTCACTCCGCCGCCGTCGTAGCCGTCTTCCTCCGCCGAGTTAGGGCGTGGAAGATCTGCACAGACAAACTGTCACGACCGGTTTTCCAATAAAAATATTTATTGAGAAACCGATCCCTTTTACGGACCAGTAGAGAAGAATCCTTCTCACTGGTAGACAATTTCTTGATCACAGAAGAAAAACCAGGAGTACTAAATATAATACAAGGTTGAGCGGAGACTGCTCAACAATTTATTACAAGCACGCCGATATTACACATAAAGGCGGATATGGTGGCATAACTACTGACTCACAATAAAAGCGGTGGGGGGTATGTCACAGTGAAGTGGGTGACTTGACTCCTGAATCTAACAGCTCATCGAGCGTCGGAGTGAGGCTCGAGGATGCTTATTGTGGGTGGCGGAAGCATATATAATACAAGTGACCAAAATCCAGGATCGCACGGGACTGACTGGGACTCCTCTAGGCGTCGGACTCACTATCACACTCTTCATCCATGAGATCGCCTTCGTCAACATCTGGCCAAATCAACAAGCCAGGTGAGTACTATGAAAGTACTCGCAAGACAGTTTGGACATAAGATATAACAAATGCAAACATGATGCATAAGAACAGATTAATAAAGCGCACTCAGATAATAAAATAGCTATGCATGGGAAATAAAAAGGAAGTCGGGCGGTAGTCCTCCCGAAATCCCAACGTAATGCTGAAGGCCAATCGAGTGTCTGAATGACTCCTCGAAAGGATACAAATAAAATAACGATGCCGCAGTCGGGCGTCAAGGCGACACCACATAAAGGGCTTATAATGGAATATAAATGACAGTGCGTGCCACAGTCGGACGTCTGAGCGACATCACGTAAAGGGCTTATATCAAAAGTAAATAAAGAGCGTGCCACAGTCAGATGTCTGAGCGACATCACATAAAGGGCTTATATCAAAAGTAAATAACGAGAGTGCCACAGTCGGACGTCTGAGCGACATCACGTACAGGGCTTATATCAAAAGTAAATAACGAGCGTGCCACAGTCGGATGTCTGAGCGACATCACATAAAGGGCTTATATCAAAAGTAAATAACGAGAGTGCCACAGTCGGACGTCTGAGCGACATCACGTAAAGGGCTTATATCAAAAGTAAATAACGAGTGTGCCACAGTCGGACGTCTGAGCGACATCACATAAAGGGCTTATATCAAAAGTAAATAACGAGAGTGCCACAGTCGGACGTGTGAGCGACATCACATAAAGGGCTTATATTTCATGACTTGATATTTCAGTAGCTCATGAATTTAAATCATTTCAAGGAAATACTCAGGTACGAAATGATAAGAAGGTTAGTCCATCCACAGGAATAACGTTCAACCGGGTTTACCACTCAAGCTTGTTCACCGGGGATTTCCACGAAAACTGACACAGGGACTGACATGGATATAGATATGCTGGCCACAGTCTTTGACCATGGACACGATGACTCGGAAGGATTTGACTCTGCAGAGTTTGTACTATTTACCCACAGCTAACGGATTTCAATAGTCACAGGGGACTAGTTCCGTTTACGGTGTTTTAGGAGAAACACATCTAACCAGTAGACACCCATTCAACATTCCGATGCCAGGAATCACCCTCGGCAACGTTCAAGAAAAACTTTGAGACGGGGAGGCTACAACCTCGCGTAGCATGGGATCAAATTTATACCGCGCGCTCTAAGGGGTGCCCCCCTCTCGGTCCCAACCGGAAACACCCATGCCCCCTGACCGGATGACTGGCTTTAATCCAGGGCCATGGAACCCTCATCCCGGCCCCTCTATTTGGTGTGTACAAGGAAAGAGGTTAGCAACTTACTAAACCGTATTCTTTGCAGAAAACATGTGGCAGCATGAAAAGGGGAAGAACGGTAACGTGGCTCAGTCCACGTTAACGTCGGGGTTTATCGGATGACGTAAGACTGGCATGCTACAACAATACCATCTTACTACCTTTCATGTCACCACATGATCAGGTCATCTCTCATCAAGGATCACAGTAACTTCGAAGCACACGGTTAGTTGCCTTGCATGCAACGTAATACTCACCGATGCTCATATGACATGCACAAACCATTCAGGCAAACATGCGAAACACTCATCATATCAAAGGTTCAAACATGCTTGCCTGGTTCAGAGAAGTCGGAGTCTAGCTCGGCGAAGTTCGCGGCTCCGTCACCTCCTCCGGAACCTACGGTATAACGAAACCGTATACTAACGTGAAAACCGTTGCGTGTATAAAAATTGTTCCAAAAAATTTCCAAATAAATACTATAAAAAACTAGACAAAAATATAAGACTGACAGAAAAAGAATCAATCAAAAATCATCTTCTGTTAAAAAGATATAAGGGTTTTAGTCCAAGGACTGATCTGTGATGAAACAGAAAAGATCCAGGGGCTTGTTTGAGAAAACAGAAAACGGTTCGGTATGAAATACGCCAGCCCAAAGAGAAAACACATTTTGCCCGAAGGCGCTTTCAGAAAACGGTTCGAGGGAGAAAGGAGAGAGGCTGACGGGTGGTCCCACCCGTCAGGTTCAAAACTTCCAACGGAGATCGCCGGCGCCCGAAGGCTGCGATGGTCGCCGGCGTTGAACCACGGCGAGGCAGAGTGATCAGAGGGTACCTACAGGTTCAGGGTGTTCTTCCGCGTCGGTGGGTGGTGGACTTGACCATTGGTGAGCACCACGTCGACAGCGACACTATGTCCGGCGGACGGTGGTTCGGGCGATGGTGGAATACTCCGGTGGGTGCTGCAAACTCCAAATTGATGCGCGGGTCAGAGATGTGGATGTACTAGGAGGCTACTGGCAAGAGCTGAGGGGTAGGGGTGCACGCACGGGAGTGAATCGCGCTGGATCCCGAAGCGGGTCGAGGCGGCCGGAGTTGGGGAAGAAGACTCCCTCGGGGCTCTTCCAGTGGCTTGGCGTGGTACTGGTTGTGTGTAGAGGTGGTGTGGGTTCACGTTCGAGCTCGGGGCCCCCTTTTATAGGCGATCCGAGGGGGTGGCCGTGAACGGGATAACTCCGACGAGCGATTATGGCGAGGCAGAGGTTGGGCAGGGGGTTTAGGTGGCTAGGCATCAACGTGGAGGATCACTGGCGCCGTTTCTCTGCTCAAACCTCGGTCGGGCTTGCGTAATGCACTGGCCCTCGACGGAACGGCCGTACGGGCACGGCGGCGGCAGGGAGCACGCTCCGCGCCTACCAGTTCACGACGACGGACCTGCAGCGTGCACAGGTGAGTGGATGGCCACGCGGTGGCCTCTGGTGGCTTGGGCGGCGCTGGACGGCGCCGTCCAATGCTGCGCCTCTCTGGCAGCCGCAAAGGGCGCTGCTGCCGTCGCTCACGGGGTGGCGCACCTCCACCTGCTCGTCGCTGACGCCCGCAAGCTTCCAGGCGATCGTGCGGCATAGGGATAAGAAGGAGGCACAGGTCGCATGGCGCCACCGCGGCTACTGGCGAGATCGAGAAGGGGTTCTGAAGAAAACGACATCGGCCACTGAAACTGCACCTCTGAATTTTCTGAACTTGACAGTAACAGTGCCCTTCAGGTGTTCGACGAAATGATTTGGCATGAAGAAATTTTTTTCTGGAGCTGGGACTTGGTGAGGTGACCTCTCAATGCATCCAGAGGCTGCCTGAATTTTCTCAGATTTTTAGGAGGAGAAAACAAATGAATTTCATCAAATTTGCCAAATCTGGTCCAAACTTGCAGCAAGAAAAATTTGAAATATTTGAACTGGAGACCAGTGGATCATCATGGATCTTGGTTGAGGGCTCTAAGGACTAGCCAGGGAAAATGGTTTGGAGGCAAAACTCAAAGGAGAAAAGGTAGTTCCTTTGTAAATCTTCAAGAGCCAAAGTAGAAGGCAGAAAATATTTTTGATAAGAAATAAATGGAAGAAAAATCATGGGGGAGTTCCACTTGCTGGATTTGAAGTATATCTTGACACAAAGATGGGGAATGGCTTTTGGGAGGGGATTTCCACTTAGGTCATGGCAAGAGGAGATTTTGAAAGGGGAAAAGATCACTCCAAATGCCATAGGGCTATTTAAAAAGATTTTCAAAAAATTTCCCAAATGAAAAACATTTGTGATGAGTCAACATAAGATGGAAAAACCTCCAAGACCAAAGATCAAGTCTTGGGTAAATCCCAACAAAACACTTGTCATAAAAGAAATTTTTTGAGAGGGAGAGTTCTTTAGAAGAAAAATTTTAAAAACCCTCCTTCAAATCAAATAAAGATTTGGAAAAGCCAAATAAAATTTTTGGGTGTCACACGAACTTCACTTCTCCACATCCTAGTTCATTGTGTTCTTCGTCCAGGGTAATTAAAAGTTACTTTTACTGCCCTCTTTGATTCAAATGACTCCTACAAAATCTTCAAAGGTGTTTATTCCTCAAATTTTTCACACACTGAACACCTCACATGTCATATGTTCTTGATTCGTTTCTCTAAGCATCATTTTTCTTCAAGATTCCTCAATTGTGTGGATCTTCGATCTATACAACTTTGGAACCTAAGACAAAGAACGCTTAGTGAAATTCTTCAAGACTCATCTGGTCAAATTCCTCAAACTTGTTCTTTTTGAAAAACCTTCTGAGAATGCATATGACCTCTCCAAATTCCTCGCAACTATACTCTGTTCACAGGTACTCATGTCCGCTGCTGAATCACTAGGTTCTCATCAACTTAACTCATTTGCAGCATTCCTCGAAGAAAAGTTGCATACTTCTTCAGAAAGTTCAATTGTTCAAATTCCTCAACTGAAGAAAATGGCTGATGGAAAGAAGCCACAGAAAGGAGGAAAGAGGCCTGAAATCAATACTGCCTTTGAAATCCCTGAGGACATTTATGCTGGGTACTGCACACCTCCTGAGGAAGATAAGAATCAGCACAAGGTGCGCATTCAGAGGATAAGATGGGCAAAAGAGTGGAGGGAGTACAGGTATGTGACTCCAAAATACATGAAGAAATTCGCTGTTACTCCTCCATGCTCAAGACCACCATTGGCACCTGGCCAAGAGGCAGATCCCACTAGCATCAAGCGCGGCGAGGATTTTCCTGAAGAATGGGCCAAGCGCCAGGCCAAGTTGGCCAAACAGGCAAAAGATGCAGTGAGGAAATTCAACAAAGACTCTACTGCTGCTGCTGCTGAGGCCTTTGTAAGGCCGAAGAAATCCATGGCAAAGAAGCCTGCGCACAAGCCAAGTGCCTCTTCTTCAATGCCCTCACGGCCAATTTCCTCAGCTAAGCCCTCACGGCCAATTCCTCAAGCCGCTCCTGCTCCTCCAAAGTCCTCGGTTGCTCCGCCCTAATCCTCAGCACCTGTGCATCTTGCCACGTGCCAAAGGACTACAGGCATCTCCATTGCCTCAGGAGCTTCAGCTAGTTCCTCAGCTGCACCAAATTCTTCAACAGGACCCTCACTGCTGAAGACAAAGACCACTGCTGGACGAGGCCCTCGCCCAAGTCCTCACAAGAGGCAGGTCGCCTTCCAAGTGCCGTCTAAAGAAGACGAAGCTGATGATGAAGAACTTGCTGAAATCATCAGAGACAAGCAAGTCAGGGCCGCTAGAGCCAAGGGCACAAATGTGCCACTGCTTTTGGATCCAAAGTTGATCCTCGACTATATTGATCTCTGGCACAAGGACCCAAACACTCCTATGCCTGACTTCAAGCTGACTCCTGGTCAAAGTCATATGCTGACTGCCTTCATCCAAGAAGAAAAATGGAAATTTGAGAAGGCCAGGCAGCTCAAGAAAGCACAGTACAGGAAGGAGAAATTCCTGAAGAACAATGTTGTCTCTATGACAACTGATGAACTTGTGAAGATCCAGTCTGAAATCAAAGTCCCCAGCGATGATTTCAACGCTTACTATGCTGATTGGAAAGGAGCCAAGGTCAGGTTTGTCAACCTGACTAAGATGTTCACCTCAAATGTTGCAGCCCCATCGCAACAAGAAATTCCTCAGGCTGAAGCATCTGCTCAGCCAACTGAAGAACATGCCAGCACCGCTGATGACAATCAGGCTGCTGAAGATAATGTAAGTTCCAGGGCTGATGACTGCATTTCAGCCGCTGATAAAATTGCCAGGGCACCCACTAGTGGTGCGCCTGAAGAAAATGAGGAGGTCAGGGCAACTGCATCAGTTGTGCCTGAAGTAAATCAACCACATTCCTCTGCTCCTCCTGCGCCTACCCAACTCCAATCCTTCCATCTGCATCAGATGTGAAGAAGACCAAGGCTGCAGAACGTGCAGCAATGAAGAAAAGGAAAGCATCACCTCCTTCAGATTCTTCCGCACAGAAGAAGATGAAGAAATTAACAAGCTCATTTGCTAATCCAATTGATGTTGTTCCAGTTTCCTCCATGCCATCAAAGGAAATCATCCCTTTTGATGAAGAATATGTGATCCCTAGCGGATCTGATGATGAAAATCCTTCTGCTGCTTCATCAGAGTAGATGGATGAAGAAATTGAAGTGGACAAAATCCCTTCAACCCCCACAGTTTCCTCGCCTATGCCTTAGTTTACTGCTGAAGAGGTTGGCGTTGAAGAAATGGAAGATGAAGATGTGGACATTGGCTGTACCACACCAGTGATGAATGATGACTTTTTGGAAAGTCAGCACCCCAATTCTCCACTCTTCACTCCACTGCAGCAAATTCCTCAGTCCCCAGCCACTACAGTTCAAATGGGATCTGATGAAGCTCATGAAGACATTCCAGCCGCTAGTGCTGAAGAAAATGAAAATGAAGAATTCAAGAACCAGCCTGCCACTGAAGAGGAACCAGAAATTCCTCAGCCTGAAGAACCTGAGATTGCGATTCCTGAGGTCATCATGCAACTGACTGACACTCCTCTGCCCAAGCCAAAGGATCCATTCTCAAGGAAGCAAAAATTCAAGGCTGATGATTTCTTTAGCGAGCACATATTCTTCACTGATTACAACCCTTATGACTCTGCTCGCATAAGGAAGAGGCGTTTCTGGACTGCCAGCCAGGCAAATTTCTATTCCTCAGTGCTGTTCAACAAAGACAAAGTCTTCGATCATGAGCACATTCCTCACGTGGATATGGAATCTCTGCCATGCTTCGGGCCAGTCCTCAGTGTTCTCTACGACGCTGGACTGCTAAATTTCTGCACTGACATATGTGATTGGAATGAACAGCTCATTCTTCAATTTTATGCAACTCTGCACATCACCGGCAACTCTGAAGATGTAAATTCATGGGTGCTGGACTGGATGTCTGAAAACACTCACTACAAAGCACCAGCTACTGAATTGCTTTGTGCTTTGCCTCTCAGTCCGCCCCTTGAAGGTGCTTGTTGCGTCTACAATGAACCTGAGCTTACCGATCACTATATGCAAGTGCTGCTGAAGCCTTTGAAGCCAGGTTAGGCCCCAAGAACAAAATTCCTTGTGAAGGAATTGTTGTATGTGCCTCAGACTGTCTATCGCATTCTGACGAAGACATTGAGTCCTATCAAGGGCCACGACTCGAATGAAGAAGAAGTCATTGGCATCATGAAGAACCTGCTTTTCAATATCATTCATGGCGTTCCCGTCAACTTCCATGATTTCTTGATGAGGACTCTGGCCAATGTCGCAATGTCACCATTTGAGTTGAAGCCTTATGCGCCGTGGATTATGAAATTCATCAGAACAAGGTCTTCACTCAACTACAAAGCTAATACACTGAACCATTGCAGCTACTTGCCCCCGATTGAAGTCCTCAAACGGACATTTTCTCAGCTGATGAAAAGGGCAAGGCTACTGCTGTAATTGATGAAGGCATTCGTCCATTGGATGGTCAATTTCGCAAGGCTGCATCCTACACCACCAATGATGACTCTGCCACCCATGACTCTGCCGCAAATGCACCCAAGCAAAATCCTCAAGGCACAGCACCCAGGGTGATGACTGACCGTGAGCTTCTCCTGATCAGTCTTCACCAGAAGGTTGATCGCAATCACAAATGGGTCAAACGTTAGTTTGGTTCAATTCTTCACGACATGACTGCTACCCACAATGCAGTGAAGAAAAACCACTACTACCTTCATGAAACCCTCAACTGCACCTGGGTTGTTCTGTCGCACATATATGGTGAAGAAGATCTGAAGAAAATGGGTCTCAAGGAAGATCTTGACTGGGCTGCACCTCCTCCGAAGATGTACAAGAAGGTCAAGGTTCCTTCCTTGGTGGCCAGCTCCTATTCTTCATCACGTGACACTAATGAACATGAAGACTTGGACGACACTGCGGCAGGCCCTACTACAACAAACGACCCCAACAACGCTGACGCTCCTTCATCACCTTGATATTCTTCAGGGGGCGTTAGTCCTCATTTTCGACCCTTTAGGTCATTTGATGACAAAGGGGGAGAAATTTGAGTTAGTCTTCAAGCGGGTCTATCTTATGGGCGTTTTTTTTCTAAAGTTACAACTCTCGTTCTTCTGATGACTTTGTTGGATCGAGTTGTAAACTTAAACTTTATGGTGGCCTGATAATTTTGCTATTTCTTCTGCATGCTTATTCCTCATTAATGTTATTGCATGCATGCTGAATTACATCAGTCACCATATTTCATCATGCATTTCAAATTCTTCATATATTATGTCAAATGCATGTATAAATTACAAGATATAGGGGGAGATCTCCATGATTCAACTCTTCAAGTGTGCATTGCTTCAAAAGCAAATTCCTCACTATGCACATCTTCAGGGGGAGTTCTTCTATATCTTGCAATCAAATTCCTCAATATCAGTATTTACACTTCATATGTTTATCCCTGTTGAAAACTTAACCTATATTGTCATCAATCACCAAAAAGGGGGAGATTGTAAGTGCATCTAGTGCCCCTTAGTGATTTTGGTGTATTGAAGACTTATAGGTTAAGGGAATAATATGTTTATGAGTGTACACAGGTCTATAAGTCTATGAGGAGTTTGATATTGACAGAGAAAGTCGACCCCTAAAAATGAAGTTCTTCGACTGAAGACTTTGGATTTTTGAAGACTTTCTGAAGACTTTGAAAGTGAAGAAATTGGTGTAACCTTGAAGACTTGGTATTCATTTGAGGAACATGAAGCGTGAAGACTTTTGTTTTCGTAGTTTCATTTTCTCTTTCTTGAGTCATAGGAAACACCGTACTGTTAAAGGGGGTCGAGGAAATACTAAGGAAAAATTTCCATGTGATGCTAACTCAAAATCCTACACCTACCAATCCCTTCGAGTGAAGCCATTGGAAATCTCATACAGTTCAGTCATATTCTTCAGTGACAGAGACAAAGTTCTTCTGGTCTCTGAGGAATTTGTTCTGACTGAGGAGTTAGGAATTCGCCAATGCGGATTGCCTACACAGTGAGGAACATGATAGCCCTGAGGAATTTGATACTCAAATTTCCGACCGTTGATGTGCTATGCGCCAGCTATCCCAAAATATCTACCCACCTAACGGTCATATCATTGAAGGGCATTTATGTCTTATCATGACGGGCTGCTCCCTAGGCTATAAATAGCCACCCCCTACAACCACTAGCTGGTTGGCTGCTCCGAGAGAAACTGACACTTGTCATTTGAAAGCATCCCATCCTCCGAGGACTTTGAGCGAAAATCATCAAGTGAGGAAAACCCAAAACCCAAACACCTACAAACCCAAAGGGATTGAGCATCACTGAAGAGATTGATCCTGCGTGGATCCGACGCTTGTTACCTTTGAAGACTGTGCTTCTTCCAGACGGTTAGGCGTCATGGTCTAGAGCATCCAAGAGGAAATTGTGGATCGCTGAGTGACCGAGTTTGTGAAGGTTTGGAAGTCACCTGAAGACTTACCACGAGTGATTGGGCGAGGTCTGTGTGACCTTAGCTCAAGGAGAATACGGTGAGGACTGTGTGTCCGGGACTGTGTGTCCTCAGGTTTAAATACCTAGCTGCTCCAACCAGACGTACAACTGAGACAGCAGTTGGAACTGGTCTACCAAATCATTGTCTTCACCAAGCTTACTGGTTCTATTTCCTCAACTCTTTAATTTCCTCATTACGGTGTTGTATGCTTCTTCATATCTGTGTTTGAAGACTTTGACTGAAGACTTTCTCAATTTCTTCAGTCTGTTTGTCTTCATCCTGGGTTATCCTGTGTTTACGCTTTCTGTACTCTGTGCTTGTCTTCATTTCATCATGATGACTATGCTTGTGTTCTGCTATGCATACTTTTGAGTACTTATTGCGCTGCAAGTAGTTCTTCGCTAAGGAATTTCCTCACCCACAAATTCCTTAGTGAAGAATTCATAAAAATAGTCTATTCACCCCCCCCCCTCTAGTCGATATAACGCGCTTTCATCTCCGGACTCCGTTTTCTTGCACGATACTTCTTTTGGTCGGTAAAAATTCATTATATAATCTCTCGAAGGTTTTGACCCTCATATCATGCAAATATCCTATGTTTTTGTTTCGAGCTGTTTCTGTAGCTGATTTGGAGCAAGATGTCATCCCAAGATTCCAACGGAGGGAGTTATGTCTCACATCTCATTGCTGACCCAAATACCTATGGGGATCTATCTCCTTGTGGTCGAACTACGGATGATTAGGAGGATGCACATTTGATGAGGATTAATGATTCAAGTTTGGAGGAGGAGGATGTCCCTCTACCTTGATACGTCTCCAACGTATCTATAATTTATGAAGTATTCATGCTATTATATTATCCATCTTGGTTGTTTAATGGGCCTTACTATGCACTTTCATATTATTTTTGGGACTAACTTATTAACCCCGAGCCCAGTGCCAGTTTCTGTTTTTCTCCTTGTTTCAGTGTTTCGCAGAAAAGGAATATCAAACGGAGTCGAAACAGAATGAAACCTTCGGGAAAGTTATTTTTGGAACGGAAGCAATCCAGAAGACTTGGAGTATACGTAAGGGAAGCAATGAGGAAGGCACGAGGCAGGGGGCGCGCCCTCCACCCTCGTGGGCCCCTTGTGGCTCCCCTGACCGACTTCTTTTGCCTATATATGTCCATATACCCTAAAACCATCGGGGAACATAATAGATCGGGAGTTCCGCCGCCGCAAGCCTCTGTAGCCACCAAAAACCAATCGGGACCCTGTTCCGGCACCCTGCCGGAGGGGGGATCCCTCACCGGTGGCCATCTTCATCATCCCGGCGCTCTCCATGACGACGAGGGAGTAGTTCACCCTCGGGGCTGAGGGTATGTACCAGTAGCTATGTGTTTGATCTCTCTCTCTCTCTCTCGTGTTCTTGATTTGGCACGATCTTGATGTATCGCGAGCTTTGCTATTATAGTTGGATCTTATGATGTTTCTCCCCCTCTAATCTCTTGTAATGGATTGAGTTTTCCCTTTGAAGTTATCTTATCGAATTGAGTTTTTAAGGATTTGGGAACACTTGATGTATGTCTTGCATGTGCTTATCTGTGGTGACAATAGGATATTCACGTGATCCACTTGATGTATGTTTTGGTGATCAACTTGCGGGTTCCGTTTGTGAACTTATGCATAGGGGTTGGCACATGTTTTCGTCTTGACTCTCCGGTAGAAACTTTGAGGCACTCTTTGAAGTACTTTGTGTTGGTTGAATAGATGAATCTGAGATTGTGTGATGCATATCGTATAATCATGCCCACGGATACTTGAGGTGACATTGGAGTATCTAGGTGACATTAGGGTTTTGGTTGATTTGTGTCTTAAGGTGTTATTCTAGTACGAACTCTTGAATAGATCGATTAGAAAGAATAACTTTGAGGTGGTTTTGTACCCTACAATAATCTCTTCGTTTGTTCTCCGCTATTAGTGACTTTGGAGTGACTCTTTGTTGCATGTTGAGGGATAGTTATATGATCCAATTATGTTATTATTGTTGAGAGAACTTGCACTAGTGAAAGTATGAACTCTAAGCCTTGTTTCCTAGCATTGCAATACCGTTTACGCTCACTTTTATCGCTTGCTACCTTGCTGTTTTTATAATTTCAGATTACAAAAACCTCTGCACTTGGAGGCCCAACAACGTCTACAAGAAGAAGGTTGCGTAGTAGACATCAAGCTCTTTTCTGGCGTCGTTGCTGGGGAGGTGAGTGCTTGAAGGTATATCTTTAGATCTTGCAATCGAATCTTTTAGTTTCTTGTTTTATCACTAGTTTAGTCTATAAAAGAAAACTACAAAAAAATGGAATTGAGGGTACCTCATATGCTTCATCTTTTTAATATCTTTCGTGAAAATAAGGATTCCGAAAATTGTGCTCAAGTACTAGAAGAAGAATTACATAGAATGCTTGGCATAAAATATGTGAATGATGAGCATGATTGCAATGTTGTTAGTATGAATTCTTTGAATATCCATGATGCTAATGATATGCAAAGCCACAAGCTTGGGGAAGCTATGTTTGATGAAGATGATATTTTTTGTCCCCCAAGTTTTGATGAGCAAATTTATTATGATGAAAGCATGCCTCCTATTTATGATGATTATTGTGATGACATGTATGCTATAAAGAATAATTATAACCATGAAACTTGTCATCTTGATCTTAATTTTCAATCACATGATAGTTATTTTGTTGAGTTTGCTCCCACTATTATTCCGAATGAGAAGAATTTTGCTTATGTGGAGAGTAGTAAATTTGCTATGCTTGTAGATCATGAAAAGAATGCTTTATGTGATAGTTATATTGTTGAATTCATTCATGATGCTACTGAAAATAATTATGAGGGAGGAACATATGCTTGTAGGAATTCCAGTAATATCAAGTTTCCTCTCTATGTGCTTAAAATCTTGAAGTTATGCTTGTTTTGCCTTCCTACGTTAGTTGATTATTGTTCCCATAAGTTGTTTGCTCACAAAATCCCTATGCATAGGAAGTGGGTTAGACTTAAATGTGCTAGTCATATTCTTCATGATGCTCCCGTTATGTTTCAGTTCTTATCTTTTATGTGAGCACCATTGAAATCATCATGCCTAGCTAAAAGGCATTAAAGAAAAGCGCTTGTTGGGAGACAACCCAATATTTACCCCTACTGTTTTTGTGTGTTCACATGATTAAGCTACTGTAGTAATCATGTTTTATAGCTTTTGTTTCAATAAAGTGCCAAGTAAAACCTATAGGATCTTCTTGGATGATAGTTATTTGATCTTGCTGAAAAAGTCAGAAACTTTCTGCTCACGAAAACAATTGTTAAAAATCACCAGAAAGTGATAAAATACTGATTCCAATTGCAGTAGATCAATAATGAAATTATCTAGGTTGTCCTATTTTTCAAAAAAAATCTGAGTTACAGAAGTTTACGTTGATACAGATTACTACAGATTGTTCTGTTTTTGACAGATTTTGTTTTCTATGTGTTGTTTGCTTATTTTGATGAATCCATGGCTAGTATCGGAGGGTATGAACCATAGAGAAGTTGGAATACAGTAGGTTTAACACCAATATAAATAAATAATGAGTTCAACAATACCTAAGTGGTGGTTTGTTTTCTTTCGCTAACGGAGCTCATGAGATTTTCTGTTGAGTTTTGTGTTGTGAAGTTTTCAAGTTTTGGGTAAAGATTCGATGGACTATGGAATAAGGAGTGGCAAGAGGCTAAGCTTGGGGATGACCAAGGCACCCCAAGGTAATATTCAAGGACAACCAAGAGCCTAAGCTTGGGGATGCCCCGGATGGCATCCCCTCTTTCGTCTTCGTTCATCGGTAACTTTACTTGGAGCTATATTTTTATTCACCACATGATATGTGTTTTGCTTGGAGCATCATTTTATTTTGTTAGTATTTTCTTGATGTTATTTAGAATAATGTTTTGCATCTCTATTTTCAACAAAAATGTCAAGGATAGCCTTTACCATGCTTATTTTGCAAGTATACATGTTGCTGTTTCAAAACAGAAAGTTTATCGCTGTTGCAAAAATTCCATAGAAAAATCAGAATATGATAAAATGTTGAAACTTTTTGCATATTGAGTTATGATAAATTTTCTACAGTGTGGTAGAATTTCATAATGTTTGGAGTTAGGGAAGTATGATGAATCTTGCATTCTTTACAGACTGTACTGTTTTGGCAGATTGCTGTTATGTTTGCATTGTTTGCTTGTTTAATGATTCTATTTGAGGATAGGAGTATTAAATATGCAGAGGCATTTAGTATGCAATGTTGAATAATAATTTTAGTGATTTGTTACAGTAGAAAATGATAAGGTTTTTGCATTGGTTTATACTAACTTATCTCACGACTTCTTGTTGAGTTTGGTGTGGATGAAGCTTTCGAGATTTAGGAAACCGTGATATGAGAGGAATTAAGGACACACAAAAGCTCAAGCTTGGGGATGCCCAAGGCACCCCAAGATAATATTTCAAGAAGTCTCAAGCATCTAAGCTTGGGGATGCCCCGGTAGGCATCCCACCTTTCTTCTTCAACAATTATCTGTTAGTGTCGGTTGAGCCTAAGTTTTTGCTTCTTCACATGATGAGTGCTATCCTTGAAATGTCGTTTTATTTTGTTTTGCTTGCTGTTTGAATAATATAACAAGATCTGAAATTCTTAAATGAGAGAGAGTCTTCACATAGCTACATAATTATTTGGCTACTCATTGATCTTCACTTATATCTTTTTGGAGTAGTTTGGCATTTACTCGTGTGCTTCACTTATATCCTATGAGTAAATGGTTGAATGATTTGAATGTCGTAAATCTGAAATTATATATGTTTCATATGCTTAGCCCATGGGGAGTAATGACTTCATCTATAAGAAGTAGAGGTGGTAAATTTTTTGAAGGTTAGCAAACATTGTATTGGTCACTTGAACAATTCATGAAAGAATATTGAAGGAAGAGAGATTTCACATATAAATATACTATCTTGGACATCTTCTATGATTGTGAGCCCCATTAATTATTTTCAAACCTGAGCAAATTAGTTGAAGTTGGACAAGGAAGACAACATAATGAGTTGTGCTTGGGTATATTTGTATAGAAGTTATATCGTTATGGATCCTCTAACATGTGGTGCTTCTATTTAGAATCCTTTGCTAGCCAAAATATCTGTACTAAGCGGGAATACTGCTTGTGCATCCAAACTCCTTGAACCAAGTTTCTTCCATGAGTGCCCACCATGTCTACCTATATGCAGTATTTACCTACCGTTCCAAGTAAATTTGCATGTGCCAAACTCTAAACCTTCAAATAATAATCTGTTTTGTATGCCCAAATTTCTCATGTAGCGACTAGGGGCTGTCAGTATCTTCCATGCTAGGTGGGTTATTCTCACGATGAGTGGACTCCGCTCATCATTCACGAGAAAATGCCTGGTAACTGGGATGCCCAGTCCTATGATCAAAAGATCAAAAACAAATTCATGAATAATTTAAAAAAAAACTCCCCCAGGAATGTTGATAGTTGGACGGCACCCGTTGTTTCGGACAAGCCGTGGAGTGTGAATGTTGGTGGAGGGGGAGTAAAAAATTTACCTTTCTGCGTGGGAACCGCCTATAATGTATGTAGTATGGAAGATATTGGGAACTCTTGGTCGTTATGTTGACAATGAAAGCATACCTCTCAAAATTATTTTCATCTCTGTTTTTGCTTCGAGCTCTGGCACCTCTGCAAATCCCTGCTTCCCTCTGCGAAGGGCCTATCTTTTACTTTTATGCATCAGTAGTATTCCTTCTCATTCCAACCTACTCTTTAGTTGGCAAGCATCATGTGATGGAAATATCTGAGCATATATGGCCATTCAAATATATTTGATCATGAATTATTATTGTTGACAATTATCTATATGATAAATAAGTTGGGAGGAGAAACATTAAGCCCCTATCTTTCTCTGTGTTCGATGGATGCTATTTGTTCTAAAAATATGCTTTGAGTGGTAGCAATCATGGAAGACTATATGATAGTTGAGTATGTGGGATTTGCTAAATCAAAGCTCTGACATGGACTCTTCCTGAAAATAAGATGAATTTTAATTGTTTGATGACTAATAACACGGTTTGTTAGTTTTCAAGAAAGTTTATGACCTATACTTTAACATGTGAATAGTTTGTTACTTGATCATGAAAAGTTTTATGAGTTGAGCTACTATTATGACATATAATGATGCTAGAAAAGGTGATTGAAATTATCATTGATCAAACTTATGCACCTGCTAGCATTCACACTTCATAAATTATTTCTTTTATCATTTACCTACTTGAGGACGAGCAGGAATTAAGCTTGGGGATGCTGATACGTCTCCAACGTATCTATAATTTATGAAGTATTCATGCTATTATATTATCCATCTTGGATGTTTAATGGGCCTTACTATGCACTATATTATTTTTGGGACTAACTTATTAACCCAGAGCCTAGTGCCAGTTTCTGTTTTTCTCCTTGTTTCAGTGTTTCGCAGAAAAGGAATATCAAACGGAGTCCAAACGGAATGAAACCTTCGGGAAAGTTATTTTTGGAACGGAAGCAATCCAGAAGACTTGGAGTATACGTAAGGGAAGCAACGAGGAAGGCACAAGGCAGAGGGCGCGCCCTCCACCCTCATGGGCCCCTCGTGGCTCCCCTGACCGACTTCTTTCGCCTATATATGTCCATATACCCTAAAACCATCGGGGAACATAATAGATCGGGAGTTCCGCCGCCGCAAGCCTCCGTAGCCATCAAAAACCAATTGGGACCCTGTTCCGGCACCCTGCCGGAGGGGGGATCCCTCACCGGTGGCCATCTTCATCATCCCGGCGCTCTCCATGACGAGGACGGAGTAGTTCACCCTCGGGGCTGAGGGTATGTACCAGTAGCTATGTGTTTGATCTCTCTCTCGTGTTCTTGATTTGGCACGATCTTGATGTATCGCGAGCTTTGCTATTATAGTTGGATCTTATGATGTTTCTCCCCCTCTACTCTCTTGTAATGGATTGAGTTTTCCCTTTGAAGTTATCTTATCGGATTGAGTCTTTAAGGATTTGAGAACACTTGATGTATGTCTTGCATGTTCTTATCTGCGGTGACAATGGGATATTCACATGATCCACTTGATGTATGTTTTGGTGATCAACTTGCGGGTTCCGTTTGTGAACTTATGCATAGGGGTTGGCACACGTTTTCGTCTTGATTCTCCGGTAGAAACTTTGGGGCACTCTTTGAAGTACTTTGTGTTGGTTGAATAGATGAATCTGAGATTGTGTGATGCATATCGTATAATCATACCCACGGATACTTGAGGTGACATTGGAGTATCTAGGTGACATTAGGGTTTTGGTTGATTTATGTCTTAAGGTGTTATTCTAACATGAACTCTTGAATAGATCGATCAGAAAGAATAACTTTGAGGTGGTTTCGTACCCTACAATAATCTCTTCGTTTGTTCTCCGCTATTAGTGACTTTGGAGTGACTCTTTGTTGCATGTTGAGGGATAGTTATATGATCCAATTATGTTATTATTGTTGAGAGAACTTGCACTAGTGAAAGTATGAACCCTAGGCCTTGTTTCCTAGCATTGCAATACCGTTTACGCTCACTTTTATCGCTTGTTACCTTGCTGTTTTTATAATTTCAGATTACAAAAACCTCTGCACTTGGAGGCCCAACAACGTCTACAAGAAGAAGGTTGCGTAGTAGACATCATACCTCAACCCGGGGATATGCATGTGAATTTCAAGAAGTCTAGTCTCCCTAACCGGGCTAAACTGTCCAACAACCGATCTATTCCTTCTCGTTTTTGGCAGAAAAGCAAAGGAGATTTATGTTACAAGATCCTGAAGCTGGAATCGGAGGTCAACGATTTAAAGGAGGAAATTTCTCTTGTCAATTACAATATGAAGAAGTTGAAGGCACAATTGTCATCGTCATCACCATCTTCTTCACCTCCAAAGAAGGAGACATGATCACATGGATATGGGCACTCCCCTTGGCAACTGCCAAGCTTGGGGGAGGTCCCCCGATATCGTATCACCATCACACTCCTATCTCTACCGTTTTTCTTAGTTCAATCTTTTTGGTAATATCTTGATCTAGTAGAATAAAGTTTTAGTATGATTTAGTTTTGATTTTTGCTTTATGATCCTTCTATGTAATCGAGTCCGTGAGCTATATATAATAAAGATTAGTTTTGAGTTAAGGGCTTGATTATCTTGCTATGATCTTGAGGGAATAAAAGAAAAAGAAAGAATAAAAAGAAATAAAGAGATCATATTGATCTTATGGAGAGTAATGACTTCACATATAAAGAGTATGATGAATAAAAGTTGTTGAGATTTGACAAACATAGTTTTGGTCATTGTTGCAATTAATAGGAAGTAATAAAGAAAGAGAGGTTCTCACATATAAATATACTATGTTGGACATCTTTTATGATTGTGAGCACTCATTACAATATGACATGCTAAAAAGTTGATGTTGGACAAGGAAGACAATGTAATGGGTTATGTTTTCTTATATCCTAAATAAAGTATATTGTCATGGATCATCCAACATGTTAAGCTTGCCTTTCCTCCTCATGCTAGCCAAATTCTTTGCACCAAGTAGAGATACTACTTGTGCTTCCGAATACCCTTAAACCCAGTTTAGCCATGAGAGTCCACCATATCTACCTATGGATTGAGTAAGATCCTTCAAGTAAGTTGTCATTGTTGCATGCAATAAAAATTGCTCTCTAAATATGTATGATTTATTAGTGTGGAGAAGATCAGCTTTATACGATCTTGTGATGTGGAAGAAATAAAAGCGACGGACTGCATAATAAAGGTCCATATCACAAGTGGCAATATAAAGTGACGTTCTTTCGCATTAAGATTTTGTGCATCCAACCATAAAAGCACATGACAACCTCTGCTTCCCTCTGCGAAGGGACTATCTTTTATTGTTGTCTTATACCTTATACAAGAGTCATGGTGATATTCACCTTTCCTTTTTACATTTTATCCTTTGGCAAGCACATTGTGTTGGAAAGATCGTGATATATATATATCCAATTGGATGTAAGTTATCATGAACTATTATTGTTGACATTACCCTTGAGGTAAAAGGTTGGGAGGCGACACTATAAGCCCTTATCTTTCTCTGTGTTCGATTTAAACTTCATACCCATAAGTATTGCGTGAGTGTTAGCAATTGTGAAAGACTAAATGATAGTTGAGTGTGTGGACTTGCTAAAAAGCTCTTATATTGACTCTTTCCTATGTTATGATAAATTGCAATTGCTTCAATGACTGAGATTATAGTTTGTTAGTTTTCAATGAAGTTTCTGATTCATACTTGACATTGTGAATAGATTGTTACTTTAGCATAAGAAATCATATGAATATATATATATATATATATATGTGTGTGTGTGTTGCTGTTATAAGAATGATCATGATGCCCTCATGTCCGTATTTTATTTTATCGACACCTCTATCTCTAAACATGTGGACATATTTGTCGTTATCGGCTTCCGCTTGAGGACAAGCGAGGTCTAAGCTTGGGGGAGTTGATACGTCCATTTTGCATCATGCTTTTATATTGATATTTATTGCATTATGGGTTGTTATTACACATTATGTCACAATACTTATGCCTATTCTCTCTTATTTTACAAGGTTTACATGAAGAGGGAGAATGCCGGCAGCTGGAATTCTGGGCTGGAAAAGGAGCAAATATTAGAGACCTATTCTGCACAACTCCAAAAGTCATGAAACTCCACGGAGGCACTTTTTGGAATTAATAAAAAATACTGGCGAAAGATTCAACCAGAGGGGGCCCACACCCTGGCCACGAGGGTGGGGGCGCGCCCTACCCCCTAGGCGCGCCCCCTGTCTCGTGGGCCCCCTGGCAGGCCTCCGGTGCCCATCTTTTTCTATATGAAGTCTTTCGCCCTGGAAAAAATAAAAAGGAAGCTTTCGGGACCAGGCGCCGCCGTCTCGAGGCGGAACCTGGCGAAACCAATCTAGGGCTCTGACGGAGCTGTTTTGCCGGGGAAACATCCCTCCGGGAGGGGGAAATCATCACCGTCGTCATCACCATCGATCCTCTCATCTGGAGGGGGTCAATCTCCATCAACATCTTCACCAGCACCATCTCATCTCAAACCCTAGTTCATCTCTTGTATCCAATCTTTGTCTCAAAACCTCAGATTGGTACCTGTGGGTTGCTAATAGTGTTGATTACTCCTTGTAGTTGATGCTAGTTGGTTTATTTGGTGGAAGATCATATGTTCAGATCCTTCATGCATATTAATACCCCTATGATTATGAACATGAATATGATTTGTGAGTAGTTACGTTTTTTCCTGAGGACGTGGGAGAAGTCTTGCTATAAGTAGTCATGTGAATTTGGTATTCGTTCGATATTTTGATGAGATGTATGTTGTCTTTCCTCTAGTGGTGTTATGTGAACGTCGACTACATGACACTTCACCATTATTTGGGCCTAGGGGAAGGCATTGGGAAGTAATAAGTAGATGATAGGTTGCTAGAGTGACAGAAGCTTAAACCCTAGTTTATGCGTTGCTTCGTAAGGGGCTGATTTGGATCCATATGTTTCATGCTATGGTTAGGTTTACCTTAATACTTCTTTTGTAGTTGCGGATGATTGCAAGAGGTTAATCATAAGTGGGATGCTTGTCCAAGGAAGGGCAGTACCCAAGCACCGGTCCACCCACATATCAAATTATCAAAGTAACGAACGCGAATCATATGAGCGTGACGAAAACTAACTTGACGATAATTCCCATGTGTCCTCGGGAGCGCTTTCCTTTATATAAGAGTTTGTCCAGGCTTGTCCTTTGCTACAAAAAGGATTGGGCCACCTTGCTGCACCTTATTTACTTTTATTACTTGTTACCCGTTAAAAATTACCTCATCACAAAACTATCTGTTACCGATAATTTCAGTGCTTGCAGAGAATACCTTGCTGAAAACCGCTTGTCATTTCCTTCTGCTCCTCGTTGGGTTCGACACTCTTACTTATCGAAAGGACTACGATAGATCCCCTACACTTGTGGATTATCATCGACGTAGTCGATCACATGGGCAGCATCGGTCTCGGGGTCTACCGGAGAGAAGTGGGGGAAGAAACAATAAATATAAATTAAACAAAGCATCATAATGCATAACATGGAAATATGTTGTGCCGGGTGTGACCTAACGTACTGCTACCTCTTGAGCACTGTGTTGGTTTTTCCTTGAAGAGGAAAGGGTGATGCAGCAAAGTAGCGTAAGTATTTCCCTCAGTTTTTTAGAACCAAGGTATCAATCCAGTAGGAGGCTACGTGCGAGTCCCTCGTACCTACACAAAACAAATAACTTCTTGCAACCAACGCGATAAGGGGTTGTCAATCCCTTCACCGTCACTTACGAGAGTGAGATCTGATAGATATGATAGGATAATATTTTTGGTATTTTTGTGATAAATATGCAAAGTAAAATAAAAGCAAAGTAAAAAAGCAAAGGAAATAACTAAGTGTTGGAAGATTAATATGATGAAGATAGACTCGGGGGCCATAGGTTTCACTAGTGGCTTCTCTCAAGAGCATAAATATTTTACGGTGGGTGAACGAATTATTGTTGAGCAATTGACAGAATTGAGCATTGTTATGAGAATATCTAGGTATGATCATGTATATAGGCATCACGTCTGAGACAAGTAGACCGACTCCTGCCTGCATCTACTACTATTACTCCACTCATCGACCGCTATCCAGCATGCATCTAGAGTATTAAGTTCATGAAAACAGAGTAACGCCTTAAGCAAGATGACATGATGTAGAGGGATAAATTCATGAAATATGATAAAAAAACCATCTTGTTATCCTCGATGGCAACAATACAATACGTGCCTTGCTGCCCCTACTGTCACTAGGAAAGGACACTGCAAGATTGAACCCAAAGCTAAGCACTTCTCCATTGCAAGAAAGATCAATCTAGTAGGCCAACCCAAACTGATAATTCGAAGAGACTTGCAAAGATAACCAATCATACATAAAAGAATTCAGAGAAGATTCAAATATTGTTCATAGATAATCTTGATCATAAACCCACAATTCATCGGTCTCAACAAACACACCGCAAAAAGAAGATTACATCGAATAGATCTCCACGAGAGAGGGGGAGAACATTGTATTGAGATCCAAAAAGAGAGAAGAAGCCATCTAGCTACTAACTATGGACCCGAAGGTCTGAGGTAAACTACTCACACTTCATCGGAGAGGCTATGGTGTTGATGTAGAAGCCCTCCGTGATGGATGCCCCCTCCGGCGGAGCTCCGGAACAGGCCCCAAGATGGGATCTCGTGGGTACAGAAGGTTGCGGCGGTGGAATTAGGTTTTTGGCTCCGTATCTGATCGTTTGGGGGTACGTAGGTATATATAGGAGGAAGGAGTACGTCGCTGGAGCAACAGGGGGCCCACGAGGGTGGAGGGCGCGCCCTGGGGGTGGGCGCGCCCTGGGGGTGGGCGCGCCCCCCTACCTCGTGGCCTCCTCTTTTGTTTCTTGACGTAGGGTCCAAGTCTCTTGGATCATATTCTTCCTAAAAATCACGTTCCCGAAGGTTTCATTCCGTTTGGACTCCGTTTGATATTCCTTTTCTGCGAAACTCTGAAATAGGCAAAAAACAACAATTCTGGGCTGGGCCTCCGGTTAATAGGTTAGTCCCAAAAATAATGTAAAAGTGGATAATAAAGCCCAATAATGTCCAAAACAGTAGATAATATAGCATGGAGCAATCAAAAATTATAGATACGTTGGAGACGTATCACGTACGGCTACACGATATAGGTGAAGGGGAAATTCAACCGGGAATGTTTTCCCAGTTCCGGACCTGTGTCAGACAGATGACCTGAGGGGGAAAGTTCCATGTTCAGATAGTTAGAGGCATCTGACAGATGAACGGACCGCATATTCGGATTCGTTGGATTTTTCTGAGCAACTTTCATGTAGAAAACATTTTCATCCGAGCTACGGTTTATTTCCTATGAATTTTCAAAGATTAAACCATTTTCTGGATTTGTTTATTTTAACAGAAAGAGATTATTGCGTCAGCATGTTGTCACTGCAACGTCAGAGTCAACAGACCGGTTGACTGGTCAAAATGACCAGTGGGGCCCACTTGTCATAGATAGTGGGGCTAACAGAGGTTTATTTTAATTAAAAAGAGTTAATTAATAGCTGGGCCCCACATGTCAGTGACCCATTAAACTAAATAATTAAGTTTATTTATAAAATCATTTTAATTAGTTTAATTACGCGGTGGGGCCTGCATGTCAGTGCCACTGGGCTGCCCAGTCAGCACATTGACTGGGTCAACCCAGTCAATGGGGCCCCCATGGCCCACTGGCAGTGACCCAGGGTGGGCCCCGCCTAGCCATGTCGACGGACGGCGCCGGAGCAACGCCGGCGAGGCAAAACACGGCGGCGCGACTCATGAGGTGGTTGGAAAACACGTACAAGGCACCGTTCGTCGAGTTTTTGGGCGCGTCCAAAAGCTACGGCTGCGCCACGTCCAATGGTGGTGGTTGTGGCAGCAGGGTGACCGAAATCGAGCGCGGCGAGCTCATCGGCAGACAACTCGAGTCGGGCGCGAGAGGAAACCGCGATGCAGTGCGTTAGCGAGCGAACTGAGAGGCGAGGCGAGACAGACATGAGGCGGCGAGTGCAACGAGCGCTGGCCCGTGACCATTTGGTCACTGGAGGCACGCCGGCGACGAGCGCAGGCGGCGGCGATGTTCGGGTGAGCATTGAAACAGCGACTCCGGGCACGGCGAGCAGCGGCAAGTGGCGCGTTCGAATCCTACGGCTACGGCGAGCAGGACTGTGAGCCCAGTCAAGCTCGACAACGTCAGTGGCGATAGCAGCAGCAACCACTACAAAAAAAGACACATCCGTGACATTTTGGGCCGAACGAAAAAAAATCTGTCATACATATGACACTTCTATGACGATAATTGTGACAAAACCCGGTATCATCATAGATGTGGTGGGCTCCTACTTCTATGACAAAAAATCATGACAGAAAATGGGCTTTTCGTCCTGGGCGGGCCGGAGACGCAGCTGCATGACATTCTTTGGGCCGTCCATGATGGAAAAAACCGTGGTAGAAGCGAGGGCGAGGAAAATTTCGGGGAGTTCCCGGTTACGGTGGGAGGTCGGGGGCCGAGCGATGCGCGTTTCTCTTGTACACGTATGCGCGTGTGTGCGAGGCGTTGGCTCTAACTGAACCCGAGCGAGGCATTGGGTTCTAACTGAACCCGAGCGATTGCACTAGAGGCTACGCGTTACTGAACCTGAGCGATCGATCGATGGCTGTTAACTGAACCCGATCGAGCGATTCCTTCGCTACTGCTGCTAACTGAAGCCGATCGATGCTGCCTCTGGATGAACAGTGAGCGTTGTTGGGGGGGTTTGGATGAACAGTTCCCGGTGGGGGTGGATGAACAGGACCCCGTGGTGTTGCCTCTGGATGAACAGGACCCCGATCAATCGAGCCGGTTGGGGCTGGATGAACAGGACCCCGTGGAGGGCAGGATGAACAGGACCACCCCGTGGAGGGCAGGATGAACAGGACCACCCCGTGGAGGGCTGGATGAACAGTAGCCCGTGGAGGGGTGGTTGAACAGGAGCCCGTGGAGAGGGCTGGTTGAACAGTAGCCGGTGGAGTAGCGCGTGGTGGAGGCTGGATGAACAGGAGCCCATGGGTGAACAGTCGCAGGTGGAGGCTGGAGGAGGTCGACGGTGGATGAACAGTAGCCCGTGGAGGCGGGAGGGGGTCGACGGTGGAGATGAACAGTGTCCCGTGGAGTCTCGTTTTGCGGTACGCCACACCCCTCCCGATGAACAGGACCCCCGTTTCGACCGTAGCGCTCCAACACAAGTCCGTTTCGTCCGTTTTGCGGTACGCCACACCCCTCCCGATCAACAGGACCCCCGTTTCGACCGTAGGAGGTCCGTTTCCTCCGTTTTGTGGTACGCCAGACCCCTCCCGATGAACAGGATCCCGTTTCAAACGTGGTCGGTCGAACACAAGGCCGTTTCCTCCGTTCTGCGGTACGCCAGGCCTCGTTTCCATCGGCTGTTCCATCCAAGCCCTCCCGATGAACACGACGACGCATTCCGTTCCGACCCAGCCGGTTGGCTCCCCATGAACACGTCGACGACGCTGTTTCTCCGTTCCGACCCAGCCATGTACACGAGCCCTGGCCGTACGTATGCGCGAGTAGGCGTTCGAGACCCAGCCCGTATGTACGTACGTGGCCGTATTTTCTTTCTTGCACACTGGCCGCTGTACGTACGTGTACATGCTACGTGCGCGCCTCTACTACGACACGTGCGCGCCTCTACATCGACCAGTATGTACGTACACGTTCGCGACCAGAATGACAATGCTACGTATGCTTCGACCAGGTGGGTCCCGACTGTCAGGCACTTCCTTGCCTGCGAAGATGTAGCTGGTGGGTCCCAGCGGTCAGGGGGGCGAATCGATTTTTTTTCCGGACGCACTTCCTTGCGTGCGAAGATGTAGCTGGTGGGTCCCAGCAGTCAGGGGGAAATGTTTTTTCACGAAATACAGTGGCCCGTCAGGTGGGTCCCAGCTGTCAGGTGGGGGAATCATTATTTTCCGCGTAAAAAGGAGGCACTTCCTTGTTGCGGCCGTGGACCCAGCTGTCAGCCTCTCCACGTACAGTCCACGTCCGATGGAAGTCGTTCCTTGACCACGTTGACCACGCCGCGCCGAGAGCACCAGGGCGGTGGACGATGGCGAGGCCTAGGAAGGGGCGACGGGGAGCCGGGGAAGACGCGGCAGTGGAAGCCCGCGCGGAGAGGAGTACGAGGGTTCACTGGTTCGGCTGCGGTGTGAGGCTGCCGTCGCCGCAGGGCCTGGCCAGCGGTGGGAATAGTAGGGGGCGGTGAGGCCTCCGCGGCAGCACAGCCGGCCACGGGAGGCAGGAGCATGCGGCACGACCGGCGCTGCTTTGGGCGGCTGGAGCAAGAAGACCAGAGGTTGAAGAAGCACTACGGCCGTTGGATGGACATCGTACGGTCACTGGAGCTAGAATCGTTCATATTGACTAAAGTTGACAAAGGCCCCCGTCCCAGTCAACTTAGTAGGCCCACAAGTCAGCCTCCCACCATGGTGGGTCCTAGCTAGCAGGGGGTATTCATTTTTTTTTGTGCGTAATATGGAGGCACTTCCTTGCGTGCGAAGATATAGCTGGTGGGTCCGAGCTGTCAGCGGCGGTAACGTTTTTTTCGCGAAATACAGAGGCCCTTTCGGTGGGTCCCTGATGTCAGGTGGAGGAATCATTATTTTGCGCATAATAAGGAGTCATTTCCTTGCGTGCGGCCGTGGACCCAGCTGTCGGCCTCTCCACATACAGTCCACTTCAGATGCATGTCGGTCGTTGACCACGTTGACCAGGCCGCGCCGAGAGCACCAGGGCGGTGGACGACGGCGAGGTCTAGGAAGGGAACGACACGGAGGCAGGGAAGACTCGGCAGTTGCTTCCCGCGCGGAGGGGAGTACGACTGTACGAGGGTTTACTGATTCGTCTGCCGTCGCCGGAGAATAACAGCAGGTGTGGGTGAGTAGAGGGATGGCTAGGCTAGCGATGGGAGTACGGTGGGGCGGTGAGGCCTGCGCGGCAGCAGAGCCGGCCGCGGGGAGGAGGGAGCAGGCAGTCCCGCCGGCGTTTGTTTGAGCGGCTGGAGCAGGAAGAGCAGAGATTGAAGAAGCACGACGGCTGTTGGATGCTATCCAACAGTCACTGCTTGTGCGTCAACCTTTTTTTAGGAAAGCCTCGAATCTGTGGAAAACAGCATACAACCCATCTGCCATTATTTCTAATAATTTACAGCCCATTTGCTAATTATTAAGGTTTTTTAGCCCATATTCTTTTTGTTAGCATTACAGCCCATATTGTGGCCACGGTTAAAAAATTATACGAAATTTTGCATATTTCGGTGCGGTCCAAACTGTTTTTAATCCCGAAATTTCGACTCACATTTAAATTGATTTTAAAAATAAATGTATATCAATATAAAATCCAACAAATTCTCCACGCATAAAAATTAATGTAATTTAAAATCTCGAAATGAAAAAAAAGATATTTGAAACTAATTGCCGGTTTGATGTGTTTTAAAAATGTACAGCCCATTTCTCATTACTGATGGGCCATTTTCTCGGCCAGCCGAATGAAAGCTCTCCTCGTCTTGAAAGATTTGCAGCCCAACAGGCCTGACAAAGCGACTTACTTGGCAAATCACAAAAACACTGGGCTGTGGCCGTGGACCCAGTTGTCAGCCTCTGCACGTACAGTACTCTTCCGATGGAAGTCGTTCCTTGACCACGTTGACCACGCCGCGCGGAGAGCACCACGGCGGTGGACGACGGCGAGGCCTACGAAGGGGACGACGCGGAGCCGAGGAAGACGCGGCAGTGGAAGCCCGCGGAGAGGAGTACGAGGGTTCACTGGTTCGGCTGCGGTGTGAGGCTGCCGTCGCCGCAGGGCCTAGCCAGCGGTGGGAATAGTAGGGGGCGGTGAGGCCTCCGCGGCAGCACAGCCGGCCACGGGAGGCAGGAGCATGCAGCACGACCGGCGCTGCTTTGGGCGGCTGGAGCAAGAAGACCAGAGGTTGAAGAAGCACTACGGCTGTTGGATGGACATCGTACGGTCACTGGAGCTAGAATCGTTCATATTGACTAAAGTTGACAAAGGCCCCCGTCCCAGTCAACTTAGTAGGCCCACAAGTCAGCTTCCCACCATGGTGGGTCCCAGCTAGCAGGGGGAGTATTCATTTTTTTGTGCGTAATAAGGAGGCACTTCCAGTAGGTCCGAGCTGATAGCGGGGGGAACGTTTTTTTTCGCGAAATACGCTGGCCCGTCCGGTGGGTCCCAGCAGTCAGGGGGAAACGTTTTTTCGCGAAATAAGGTGGCCCGTCTGGTGGGTCCCTGCTGTCAGGTGGAGGAATAATTATTTTGCGCGTAATAAGGAGGCACTTCCTTGCGGCCGCCTGGACCCAGCTGTCAGCCTCTCCACGTACAGTACTCTTCCGATGGAAGTCGGTCGTTGACCACGTTGACCACGCCGCGCCGAGAGCACCAGGGCGGTGGTCTGGACGACGGCGAGGCCTAGGAAGGGGACGACGCGGAACCGGGGAAGACGCAGCAGTGGAAGCCCGCCCGGAGAGGAGTACGAGGGTTCACTGGTTCGGCTGCGGTGTGAGGCTGTCGTCGCCGCAGAATAACAGGGGGTGTGGGTGAGTAGAGGGATGGCCTGGCCAGCGGTGGGAGTAGTACGGGGCGGTGAGGCCTCCGCGGCATCACAGCTGGCCACGGTAGGCAGGAGCACGCGACACGACCGGCGCTACTTTGGGCGGCTGGAGCAAGAAGACCAGAGGTTGAAGAAGCACTACGGCCGTTGGATGGACATCGTATGATCACTGCAGCTAGAATCGTTTATATTGACTAAGTTGACAAAGCCCTTGGTACGTGTCAACTTAGTAGGCCCACAGCTCGAATTTGGCAGAGAACATATAGCCCATTTGCGATTTGTAAGAATGTACAGCCCATTTTTTAATTCTAATGGAATTTACTACAGCCCATTTACAGTTTGTTAAAAGTACAGCCCAACTTCTAGCTAGGACAACGATTAATAATTTCAAACAACCGCTCAAAATAGAATTCAAAAAAATTCCCACATTTTGATGGGATCCAAAATATTTTTATCCAAAATTTCTAGTCAGGTTAAATATAATTTCAAAATAAAGTTGTATTACGTTAAAATCCAACGAAATAGTGCGCGCGCAACAAGTAATGAAATTAAAATTTTCAAATTCCAAAAATAATATATTTTTCAAACCAATTACGTGTTTGGTGCATAGTAACTGTCCAGTTATTATAATTACATCCCATTTATTATTTCTTAAAGTCCATTTTCTTGTTAAACCTAATGCATACCTCCTAGGAAAGTTTGTAGCCCAGCGGGGCGGAGAATAACAAGTTGACCCGGATATTGTGTACAACTGTCGGCCCAGTTGCATTGTTGATGTTGAAAAAAAAGGCCTGTGTAGTACAGTACAACCTAACATGGTTACTCAGCCCACATTCAGCGACGCCGGAAAGGCCCAAACAAGGCTTCTGTACAACTTTTTGAAGTCACTGAGCTCAATTAATAACTTAAGAAAAAAGTTAGATTACAGTGGAACCTAATTAAAAGTTGTCATGAGCAAATAAATAATTCAACGGGTCCCACTTGTGCGTGTGCGCGTGTGTGTGTGTGTGAGAGAGAGAGAGATAGAGAGAGAGAGACCCATCGGTCGATGCTCGTAAATACATCTTTCAGCCATATGCATTGCTGATGCTCAGTAAAATCTTATATAGGTTACACAATCATATAGAACATCATAGCACACTGAACTTGCATACAAAAATTTCACGCAGGCGGCACAATCAGGATGGAAGCAGTGGATCGCTACGGGAAGGGCTATGTTGAAACCAACGAAGTCGTACATAACGGTTCATCGTCTTTATCAATGACGGGGAAATATCTTGAATGTTGTGCAAAGAAAACAGACAGACAACACAATAAGTTCTGCTAGCACATTAAGTTGACGTATAGCCCTTTCTAAAAAAAGTTCAGGTACAAAATTAGAACAGGTCACAATCAAATGTACTGGCATATCAGTGCTTCACACCCATAGCTCAGATTTAACTAGTATCTGACAAGATTCAGTTGTTACCTCAAATTAGAGCACATCTAGGCAGCCAGCCCTGCCTCTTCTCCCAAAGAAGCAGTGGCCTCCGCCGCGCGATGGAGTAGGCCCTGTGCCATCCATCGTTCTGAGCAACACGGGGAAAGTCTGACGTTGACTCCTGTAATGGATGTCGTCGACGGACCGTGGCACCAGTGGCGGCGGTAGGACTTCGATTGATGGATTGACCACTTCTTCGACATGCACGAACACTCGATACAGGTACATCCCTAACGTGGTCCACGGCGGCCTTGGTGGCGACGAATAGTACAACCCCGGTTCCTGCACCGGTATCTCAACACCAATCACCTTCGGTATGGTGGACGGCTTCTTCATCCATGCCATAACCGTCAGAGCCCAGCTGTCTGGAGGAACAAACATACTTACGAGCTCACCTCCAAGGTCGTTGATAAGCTCGTTCATGGACTCCCTATTCCAAGCACGTCGAGGCAAGCCGTGGAAGGTAAGCTTTGTTAAAAACTCAAGCTCAGAGGGCACCGAGCCCCATCCTGGGTGCCACCGATCAAAGCTCACCAGCGCGCCATCGCAGAACAAACGCCGGGAAGATTCAAACACACGACTGCAGTCGAAAGTTGTCCGGAACCTGACGAAGAAATCAGCCGGTGGCGGACAGACTTCGACGAGCAAGTCACTTATTTGGATGCCGTGCGCAATGCCAAGAGCTTTGACAAGGTCGTCCGGCGAGACGGGAGGCCGGTCGCCGTTGATGGTTACCATCAGCACTTTGCCGGCAAACTGGTCGTCAAGCGCCGCCATGCCACTGTTGAGCGACAGCACGCAGCGACCGAAGGCAGGACGGACCTCAGGATCTCTGGCTCGGAGATCCGCGTTGACCGGCGACATGATAGTGCGCTTGAGTACAGGGAGTCCAGGAGGGGGATTTGTGGGAACTGGAGTAGGAATCGAGATTCCAGAGGTGGGGAAGGGGCGGGAGACTGGGGATGAAAAGGTAGCATGAATTTCGAGCACGCGCCAATATGCTCTCGGTGCACAAGCGCACGAAAACACCGGTGGCGCCCACATGTCGGCCTAAGAGTCCTTATTCTTTCTTTTTTGGAGAGCCCGGCCTTTTTTTCAGGATCTTTTAAGAGCCCGGCCTGAGAGTCATAATTGACCTATTTGGCATTGCGTTACTACTCGGCCCATATTCAACGACACCTCACTGGCCCAAACAAGTGTACATCATCGAAAAGACACTGAGCTCAAATTATATAACTTGAAAAAAGGAGATATACTCTGAACACTGGAGAATGGTGATGCCCTCATTTAGCCCACGAGTAGTTCGAGACAATAAACAGTTCGAAACAACGATATATACAACATTCAAACACTGACTAGTGACTACTACTGACATAAATAGCAAGACATGATAGTTCATAAGAAGTCTTGCTACACCACCAAAATGCACCCATCTGCAGCGCTCAGACTCTCGTGATCCAGATGAGAATGACATTCTAAACAGAAGCAACTATTACATAGTAAGAGTGACATAGACGAGGATGACCAAATGACAAGGAATATGCATAACAAAAGAAAGAACTACCCATCCAGAACCAGCAGCAAAGACAACAAAGTCATTCAAAGAGATGATCCAACACCATCATAATTTGTAGCCCCGCTTCAGCGACCAGTGATCCGGAGACACCAGTACTCCACCCTTTCGATGCAACAGCCCAATTACCTATCAACCTGAAGGCTTGAACCACATCACTGCCTGTCGTAATTGAGACATCCAAGGATCAAAGTTAATCCAGATGCCTTTGTCATTCTCACCTTCTTTTGGCTGCAGGCTGTATCGTTGACAATCAGGGGAGTTTGCTCCCGAACTCCTAGGGCTCGCCGTGTAGACACAGTTTTCCATAGCAAATAGAGCCTCTCTGCCATCAAGGTCCTTGCCAACGGTGATCTCCTGGTTAATCGGATAATTGAGTCCGAGAAACAGAGAGTATGAACCAAGGCTGTTTACCCGCCTCCAACTAAATATCCTAAAGGCCCCAACAAGCTGGTATCCTGCTCATAGACGTAACAGCGACTATCCGGATACTTACGTATTACACGGTGCTTGTATACAGTGGGGTTTTTGCAATATAACTTTTCCGGCTCATGTGTCTGAATGATCATCAGTCTTTTGCCGTCGTCTGATCGAGCGAGGAACCAGTTGTGCTTCCCTGTTTTTGGCAAAGGTGGTGTGATTACAAAGGGCAGTAACTGTAGGGACACTGCATCATATCAAAAAGGACAGGCATTGTTAATGTAAGATCAGCATTGTTCAGAGTATGAGTAGGATAATGCAAGAAACAACATTGATATGTCCCTGTTGGAACTGGGAGGAAAATACAGGGAAATGTATACTGGGTTCGAAAATATAGAAGTGCCATGCATGGCTATACTCATGTTATCTCGCAATCGATTCTTCACAGGAAACTACCATGTCATGCATGTTATGTACTCCCTCCGTTCCCAAATATTTGTCTTTCTAGGCATTTCAAATAGACACAACATACGGATGTATGTAGACATATTTTAGAGTGTAGATTCACTCATTTTGCTCCGTATGTAGTCACTTGTTAAAATCTCTAGAAAGACAAATATTTTGGAACGGAGGGAGTAATCATGTTCTGTCCTCACAAACAAATTCTTCAAGGTAACTAACAGACCATGCATTGTTATATACTCGTGTTCTGTGGGCAAAAAAATTGTGAGGATATTATTCTAGCCATTGATTGCTGAAGGGCGAATATAGGTATGTACACATGGTAAGCATTGCAGGATTTCACTACTTCCAAATATAGAGTTCTCCATATGCACATTTACTTCCCTAATGTATGGTTAGATGAAACCAACAGTGTGGTGCATGTTTCTACATCATGAAAATGAGGAAACTAACATGGCCATTGATACACACTCATATTTAGTAGCAGTATATAGATTACTATAAAATAAGGATAATGTCCATATATTCCTAACCGTTTGATTATTCAGGGTACAAATTGGCTGTAATGACATGGTCACAATCGCATGAATTAACTCATTCCAAATATAGCTGATTTACGGCGTCTCTAATACATTGCCATAGTTCTACTCAAATTCTGCTCAAACAGGGGTATGCCAATCATCACAAAAAGTTCAAACAGTGTCATGGCGTCATCATTAACATGAGACGGAAACAACTTACACGCGCCGTCCCAGCAATACGTGGTGCCATCTGCTTTGTCGATCGCGTAGATGATGCCATTGTGTTCAATAGCATCACAGAAGTGTGTATCAGCTTTGACGATGATCCACTGCGAGCCGAGTTGTCTCCAGCTAAAGAAGGCACCAGCGTAAAGATAGGCGAGTCCGCGGTCGAACAAGGCAATTAGCTTGAAGTCTGCGTAATTCGCATGTCGTGTGGGCACTTGGCAGATTACAATCTTCTGCAAAACAAGGTCCGTCCAACTGACGTAGTAATCTAGATGACTTGGACCGCGATGGTAATACTCTATATAATCCAACGGAGGAAGGATAATCTCATGGGAGGTCTGGAAGTTCACGAGCACCAACTTTTTACCGTCTTCTCTGAAGGCAGCCATCCAGTGGGAGTTCATGCCGACCCAGTACCTGCCAAGAAGTTTCGGGCGATGGTGATCGGATCGATGTCGAGGGAAATGATGTACGGCGACCCACTGCATACCTGCAAAGAAGTTTCGGCTAATGGAGATCGGATTGAAGTCGAGGGGCATCATGCACGCCTCCGTATCATGGTGAGCCAATCTCGCAAGACCAGATAGCAGCAAGCAGGGTGTCTTGAAAAGCTTAGGCCTCGCTTCGATGATGGCCGTGTGCATGTCCCTCGAGCATGCAGCCAGCCGCAGGGCGCTCAACATATCCATACACGAACAACAGAGGTCGAGGATGTCACTGGGGAGATTGCTCCAATTGCGGCTCATATGGATGCTGCACGGTTCGCGTTCGGCCATGGTGGAGTTTGGAAGGGGGCTTGATTTACGGGGAAGAAGGATGTCGGTGCTAGAGCGGCTAGCGAGGGAATAGTGGTACTGGGGGAGGCGAGTGAGGTGACGGTACACGGGGCACAGTGAGATGGAGACGGAGACGGATACGGAGAAGGAGATGGAGATGGAGTGGTGCTATGGGAGCGGAGAGGGAGATGAGGCGAGGCGCCAATGTGCTGTACAACGGCGGTGACAGACTGCACAGTGCACAGGGTGAGGCTGACTTTGGTAACCCGAACACGCCGCCTGGACTAGTGTCAGGCGCAGGGTGTTGTCACTTCACTGTGAGGACTGGATGAATAGTACTTTGACCATCAAGTGTACCACAGTTGTACTACTACTAGTAGTAGTAGTAGGAACATGAGTACTCCAGTATTGTATAGCGGAAATAGGTCTCCCGTGCTAGCATGCATGTTCACTTCATCATTCAGGTATCATCCATATTGCGAGCAGAACCAAATTCTCGTGCATGCCCAATCAACGCCCTGCTGCGATGCATGCAGTGGTCGTTCTGGTGCATCAAGGACGGCATGCAGATCGTTCCACACTTGAGAAGAGGAAAAATGGAAAGGTAGAACGCGGCAGCAGAGGAAGAGAACGCTGGCTAACGAGGCTGTGAGGGGATCGAGCAGGAAGTTAATGCTCCACGCCTAAAGGTTTTGGGAAAACCTGATTTTCATAAGGTGACTTATACTCACCTAAATAGAGGGAGTATTCCTTAACCAGAGAATGTTGTGTCTCCCACTCACGCGCTCAAAAAAAACTACGACACATTTTTTTATCTGTTTGCATAGGTCCCACCTATCAGGAAGGATGGGCACATACACGAACAGGTACGACTCATCAGTCTACCCGCATAGCCTTTTCGTTTAGTCTACCTAGCCATCTAATCAACTGCCTGCACGCCACTTCTCCCATTTACTTCTCCATCGGGAACCGATTCTCCTCGGCTTCTTCACCTCCCCTTCGTCTTCATTTGCATCCAAACCCCACTGCGTTCACATTGTTTTAACCTCTTTAAATAATCATCTACTACTTCAGTTAGACTAGCCATCTAATCCTAATTCTCCAAACCATAGCCCTCCGTTCCAGCGGTTCCAAATGGCGAAAGAGATCGAGATGCAGGTTTTTAGCGTCCAACATGTCCTCGTCGAAGGCTCGATGCGCATAGTTGCCACCGTCACCGCCCGCCCAAGGGTTGTTCGGCAGTGGATCAACAATGTATCCAACTCCCTCGAAAAGGTAGAGACGAGGGTCATCGGTCTCGATGCAGAGTACACGGAGCATGCCCCTGGGAAGATCCAGCGTGCCGCCGTCCTTCAGCTGTGCCTCGAAGATGATGTTTTGGTGTACCACATCATACACTCGCCCTCCATACCAGGTGAGCTTCATGATTTCTTGTCTCGGGAGGACGTATACTTCTGTGGGGCAGCCATCGAAGGGGACAAACAGAAGCTGGAGCCGTACAACCTTGTTTTGAAAAGCATCGCTGACCTACAAACCAGAATCAAAATTCCTGTAGAAGATTGTGATAAACAGACACCATCCCTATTCGACGTAGCAAATTTTGTGCTCGGTACAAATCTTCATAAGGGTGACGAGATGGTGGCATTAAGGTCATCTGGATGGGAGAATTATCCCTTGACGTACGACCGGATAAAATATGCTGCCCTCGATGCCCGTGTGAGTTTCGAGATAGCTGCAAGGTCCAAAGAGCTTGTTGCGAAGCCGTCTCCCACAGAGAAGGAGAAGAAGAAGAAGAAGAAGAAGAAGAAGAAGAAGAAGAAGAAGAAGAAGAAGAAGAAGAAGAAGAAAAGGCTGCACCAGCAGGAGGGCATTATGGATGGATGAACTATTTCCTCTCTTGTAAAAAAATTATTCCCTCTCAGTGTATATTGATATAGATGGACTATTTCGATGGTGTGCATGTCTTTGGAACAGAGTAGTAGCGTGGGTCCGCTTGACTATAAGGAACTATTTATCCGCATATATAGCTTTCTATGCTACTCCTTCCAGTGATCGGTATGCAGTGCATGTGTCCGTAGACAGGACAGCTTGTCCATGGAAGTTCAACTACGGCGACAATCACGTTTCATCTCGCGATTCCCACGACGCCTCTCCAACCCACGGCACCACGCCCCCCGACGTGCGCCTCACCCCTCTCGGCCGCATCGCCCCTCTGCCTTTGTGTGCATGACATGTGGGCCACCTAAAATGCGGCGAGCATCAAGTTTCTACCACAGCCACCCGCGATTCCCACGACGCCACTCGAACCCATGAAACCACACGTCCCCCGACCTGCGGCTCACCCCTCTTGGCCCCACTGCCCCTCTGCCTACGGGAGCATTACATGTGGACCAGTCACCTATCGGGTCCACATGTTATTGAATCAAAGGTAGGTGTAGTAAGGCGCTGAAGCTCAGTCCCGACGGCCCTGAGAGGGAAATGTAACTTCTGCGCCAGGGCTTGTGGTGCTCCCACAGCACGAACTCGTGCCAAATCCGAGATTTGTTTCTTTACTATACATGCACGCAACGATTTAATGGACATTGTAATCTCAACATGTGATGGGGAGCTCTAAATTTGAATTTGAAACTTATAAAACGAAAAGATTCAAAACAAATAAACTGGGAGAGAGGGAGTATATCGTAGGATGTGTCCCATACAAAATAAGTACCCTGGTTTGTCACCGCGAAGATGCGGTTAGAAAGGAGCACAGCGTCTTCCTACTCGTACGGCAACAAATCGGCCGCAGACAGCATGGTCCGCCTTTGACCGCCATGTGCAAGGTTCGTGCTATCTTATTCAATCTCACCGTGGTTCCATCGTACCAATTCATGCGGTGGCCCGTTGCATGGCTGATCCCAATGTTGGACAAAGGTTCTACGGGAACGGTGTCACCGTTGTAAATGTTGTGCAAATTGATGTTGGTACCCTCCCGTACATATGCAAGCCAATCTCCACTCGCACCGAGCCTAACCTGTGAAACAGTGGGCAGGGGGAGAATTAGGAAATGGACACGGAAGTAGTCTTTAGAATGCATTTACTACGTGATCAAACTCATCTTACCTGCTCATCGGAGGAAATCCGAGTGCCCCTCAACGTCGGCATCTCAAGGGGCGTCAACTTGCAACTACGGCCACGCCGCGCTGGAGAGACCCCCAAGGAAACATCCTCGTGCGTTCCACGGAACATCAAGATGCATTTGTATGAGTAGTTTATCTTGTGAGAGAAAAGGATGAACGAGGGAAGGCCTCTAGAGATAGAGATGGACACTACTACTACCAATGTGCTGGCCCGTGCATTGCAATGGATCCAAAGTAGTAGAATAATACTTGTTCACGTGCTTGAAATATAAACACTCTAGTTTTGATATACATGTGTCAGCAGACATGACAGCTTGTCCATGGAAGTTGAACCACGGCGACCATCACGTTTCTTGTTTCTACCACTGCCACACCCACACGCGATTCCCACGACGCCGCTCCAACCCACGGCACGACGTCCCCCGACGTGCACATGGATCCTCTGACGTGGCTATCACTGCCTTGCCCTGCCTTTCCTTCGCTGACAGGTGGGACCCATGCTTATGGGTCCACATGTCAGTGACAGAATGGTAGGATTGTTCGCGTCAGGGGATCCTCATCCCCCCAACGTGCCCCTCATCCCTCTCGGCCCCACCGCTCCTCTGCCTTTGTGTGCATGACATGCGGGCCAGCTGAACTGCGGCGACCATCAACTTTCTACCACAGACACACCCGATTGGACGCGGTTTGCCTGCTCCGCTGCTGTTCTCCGATCCGTACTCCCGCACCATCGAATTTTCATCCAGCGGCTGTGACAATTTTCATCAATCGTCAGCTGGAGTACTTATGTACTACAGGTAGTACCCGCCGGTGTGGCCATCTACGCCTCGTAACGCCCCGACGCCCAGCTGTGGCACCCTCGCCATGGCCACGCCACCACCGGCCGGTTCATCTCGAATGAGTGAGTCGCGAACCACGCCACCACCATGAGAATGACATGTGGGCCAGCCGCATTTAAGGTCCGCATGTCATTGACTCATAGGCCGGGCACTAAGCCACTGAAGTTCGGTCCCGTGGGCACCGAGAGGGAAATGTAACTCCTGCGGCAGGCCTTGTGGTGCTCCCGCAGTACGAGCTCGTGCCAAAACTGGAATTTGTTTCTTGCTACTACCAACTAGTACTAGTAAGGTACACGTGCATTGCACGCATGAGATTCTGGTGGTTTGTGCATTATGCTTCTACATGTGGAGCTTTCTGGATTCTAACATATGGCAAAATCTGGTGGAATGTAAGGTTAGGCAAGTTTGATTAACTTAGGTGAGTGTTTGGTTCAAGCCACACCTTAGGCAAGCCACACTAAGGCCCCACATGACATACACACAAAAAATGTGGCAAGATTCCCTTAGGCTTGCCAACTTGTGGCTCTCATTTTGAAGAACTAATAACTTTGCCTAAGCTTAGTTGTGGCAAAGTTAGTCATGAATTAAGTTCAACCATGGAGTCTTCTAGATTATACATGTGGCAGAATCTGGTGGATGATATCCAACGGCCAGTAGTGCTCGGATTTGCCATCTTTGTATCGTCGGATTGGCTTCATCCAATGACCAACTTTCAAAGTTTTTCACACACTATATAGGGGGTATAGATATAGATGTGCCGGTCCTTTGCAATGGATCCAAAGTATATCTATTTAGTGGAGTGCACTCTAAACACATTATCTATTTATTTTTCTCTAACCTTCCGTAGCCATGCAACCAAGCCACATAAGCTTCATGGGTGCCCCCCACATCATATTATTCATACTACGTTGATTGAAAAAAAGATAAATCACCCAAAACAAGATCTTCCCGTTTTTTGTCCCTACGATGTTGTGCCGTGCACGTACCTACTAGTTGTATAGTGGTAGTACTAGTAATATAGTATTAGGAGTACAAACTTGGTACTAGTAGGAGTAGTACTAGTACGGAATGCTCCTACTCTATCAACGAGCCCCGTCTGACACCAAATTTCTTGGCTTCCGTGCTACAGCTAGATCTTCCCCTCGTTTCTGTTTTCCAACCCGGCGGCGGGCAGGGTGTCGGTTTGCTCAACGGCGGTCCCACATGAAAGTGAAAATGCTAGGCAACACGCCTTCCCTAAGCTATGTGTCATGCCGGACGGGCCGTGTTGTACTCCCGATTCCCGGGCGTGTGGGGGTGCGACGCGAACGCGGCAGGCCTTTTCCTTTTACCAGCAATGTGCCCGTGCGTTGCGACGGATCCAAAGTAGTAGAATAGTAGTATTTGTTCACAAACTTGAAAGAAATCACTATTGTTTTGATATACTCCTAATATGTTACTCCCTTCGTACCTAAATATTTGTCTTTTTTGAGATTTCAAATGGACTATCACATACGGATTATATAGACATATTCTAGTGTTTCTAGCAAGATGCCCGCGCGTTGCACGAAGTTGATGGAAAAGGTAAGCACAACTTATAAATTGACGGATGGAGTACTAGTTACAGTGATGCATATAATTAAGCAAAGGGATCGCACATGTCGGTATTGACTGGAACGAGAATGCAATAGCACAATAAGAATTAAGGCCACCATGATGCGATCGCAGTGGTGGTTACAGAAGGCAAGAAGAAAGATGGATCCACGAACGTACGACCTCCTCCTCCTCAACTTAGTGCGCCGGGCCACCGACCGGCGGCTAAGGAGCGGCGGCTTTTGTGGCGAGGTCGAGGTGCTTCTCAGCAAAGGCATCCAAGGCTTCCAGCCGGTTGAGGAAGGCCAACGTCGTAGCATCCTCACTGGCCTTGTAGATACCTATGTACACGATACACGATTTGCTCGTACACGTGGATGTGTAGGTCGACGAATTCTTGCAGGGCGAGGCGCCTCGCGGCGAGCACGACCTCCAGGTGGACATTCTTCGTGGCGTCGGCGGGCAGTCGCAGGGCCACCAGTGCTTGAAAGAGGTTTCGGCCATGGAGGCCGATTAGGGTGGCAGGCAATGAGGAGCCCGGGCGCGCGGGCTGGAGGAGTACGGTGATGTCGTCCGCGAGCTTCTTGAGGACGGTGAACTTGTTTCTGGTGGCAACGATCATCTGGTCCAACTAAGAGTCGTAGTTGGCGTCGACGGCGGCCATCCACCAGCCGGTCTCCAACACCGTCTGGAGACGATTCTCGGTGCCATGCCGCAGGCCGGCGTCGTGGACCATCTGGCGCAGCCGCTGGCCGCTCACGCGCATCGCCGCCATGGGTCTGGAGTGAGCTCTTTTGCGCTTAGTGTAGGTGCTTAGGCAAATGCTTAGGTGCGTACGATGTAGTAGATGCATTGGAATGGAGGGGCGCCTTTATATGAGGGCAATGAGGGCAAACTGCGTTGCATTCACATCGTGCAGCCTCTTTTCCCGGACCTCCTCCCATTACTTCCCTCATGCATTAATTGAAGGAGGATGCATTGGCCGTTCAACATATCGGGAACCGCTACTCCCTCCCACGTCTGCATTAAAGCCGTATCAGGAACTGCGCCACCCGCTGTCAAATCGAATACTCCCTCCGTCTAGGTGAGTATTAAGTCATCTTACGAAAACCAAATAGTAAACACATAGGCGTGGTGCATTAACTCTCATGTTGTTTCTTATTTTTTGACATAAATAGATGAATCAACCAAGAAGAGATGTGGGGCTTGTATGCTTTTAATGACTTGAGACTATCAAACATGACATGCAGTGGTCAGTTCGTTGCACAAGAACAAATACAACCCACGTCAGCACACACGCATCTTATATAGCATCACATCGAATGGCTATAAAAGATGAATGAGACCAAATTATATCTCATCTAGATGAGTTCTAGCAAAACTGTATTAATAATACTTAGTACTCCTGCGCCATGTATCATATATTAGTATCATGTAGTACTTTATTTATTGCCATGTATGACACATAGTACTCAACTCTCTCTCTTTCTTCATTTAATTCTATGACACCTCATCAAAATTGCTAAGGCTAGTACCATTACAACCAGCCTTAGCAAATACTAAACATTAAGTTCTCTCGTTTTCCTCTCCACCTTGGTCACCTAGACGGAGGGAGTATACTGCGCGGGCTTTTCCTGCGCGGTAGGCGGGGCAGTTCCGCCTAGTCGGTTCGATAGAGACGTGAGAAGATGAGGGAGTAGGCTGCTGCAAACGTAGGGCTGTGTGATTTGACAGCGAGTTACTACTGGACAGGTGGGGCCCCATGATTTGACTTGCCATTATCATTTTAATTGCGGCGCTACGACTGGCGTGAGTCTCCCGATTCCTGACCACCTCCATACAGGTGCCTCTCCCAATGCTCCACCATGTAGTAGAGGCTGGCTCTTGCATGAGAGCCCACTTCTCCACTTTTTCCTTGCCTCTCTTTCCTCCACATATGCAAAAATGCCATGTAAAGCGCACTATTGTACTTACTTGCTCCTACAGGTGCTTAAGCTTGCCACATAGGCATAAAGTCTAATGTGGCAAGTTAATCAAGAAGAGAGAGACTAGTTTGGTGACCCAAGGAAGAAACGGTGCTAAGCGCGTGTACCTAGGTGAAAAGACAATTTTGAGTCTATAGCTAATTAAATGAAGCAAACTTAGCAACACCATTTCATTGGAAGAGGTCACTCCTTGGCAAATGCAATAAATACTAGTACTCCATGTGTCCCATAATATAAGAACGTTTTTTACTACACTAGTGTCAAAAACGTTCTTATATTATGGAACGGAGGGAGTACGAAGAAAGAGATAGAGAGAAGTAAAAAAAATACACTTATAGCCAACCTTATAGCCAAAACCTTGTTGTAGTATGAGTGACTAAGTGATGACTATGTATGACATGCCAACATCAGATAGCCTAACACACCGTGTTAAATCTCCAAGGGCGCGACCGCACGAGCGACGCGACGGTCGTGGTAGGCGCGACCATGATACGGGCTGCTGGCAGCCCTTGGATCTGAGATCAAACGGTCGCATGCTAAGTTGCTGAAAATTTGCAGAATAACCCTCCAGGATAGGATATTCACCCATAGGTCTAGAATCACGCCATGCAACCGTTCGATCTCAGATCCAAGGGCTCTCGGAAGCCCGTATCATGGGAGAATGGAAAGCCACTACCCTGCCGTTCGCACGCTGGCAGTTCGCTCCTACTCGTCCCCGCACGTCCTTCAATACTACGGCGGTTCGCTCCTAGTCGTCTCGTCCATTCACATTACAGCAGTTCCACTAATCCTAACCCTCCTCCCAAATCCATGGCGTCCCAAATCTCCCCGATCGGCGGTGAGTACAAGGTTAGAACCATCACCGGCGATGAGTTTGACGTCATCTACACCCGTTCTTCCGCGACGGTGAAAGGATGCCTTTCTCGCTTCAGACGCATGTTTGAAGACTCAGATGATGAGTGGGTCGCTGGGCTAGATGTTGAGTACACCACAGTCCTGGGACGAGAGAAGGATCTAAAGGGCAAAGAGAGGAAGAAGCCCGCCGTGATCCAGGTTTGCGTGCATGACTTATGCTTGGTCTACCACATATTCCATGCCGACGTTGAGTGCCAGGATTTTAGGGACTTCCTCGAGAGCAACCTAGTCAAATTCGTTACTGTAGACTTTGGTAACGACAAAGAAGTCATGCGTCGGATAGGCCTCGTTGTAGGCAACACCTTCGACCTCCAGAAGAATCGGCTGGTGTCCTCTCGTCAGCCTTCAATGCTGACCCTGGCAGGAGCCATGGTTCATCCTTCGTACGGTAAACTGGAGAAACCTCCATACATGTTTCATCGTCATGCATGGCAGCCGAATGTACTAGATATAGACCACATCCACTACGCTGCAATGGATGGCTACCTTTGCTTCAATATCTACAAGGGTTGGATGAAGAGCAACAGCCAAGTGTGCGGCTCAAGCAAAGAAGTATCGGCCAAGAGGAAGAGGGACAAGGACGAAGTCGAGGACGTGGACGAGGACTCCGAGTAAGGTGGCAGTGTCGTTGCTCATGGTGGTTCTAATGCAATGTCTACCGGAATAGTTTCAAAGTTTAATTTCAGGTGTGCTTAATTTAATTTGAGGGGTGTGTTGTGCTGAGCCCCCAGCAGAACTATGTTATGTTTCTTCTTGTTACTTTAACTCTTCAGTACGTACATACTAGTATTTCTTACATTTCATCTTTTAGTTGGTATAGTACTACCACTCGTTTCTTCACATTATATACGTACAATATATATGGCCAACGTCATATAGCCAGCAGTTTAGTTGTCAAAGAATTTCAGGGTGCTTAGTTTTGTCAAAGAATTCCAGGGTGCTTAGTTTTATTTGAGGGGTGGGTTGTGCACTTGTGTTGGACACCATTATTGTGACAAGCCTTTTTAATAGTATATGTACCACCTTTTTTTAATTTCAAGTTTTGCTCCATGGCGCAATCCGTCGATACTACTACTGCACAAAAGTGGAGTATATACATTTTTTAAAAGGCTAGAGGGCGGCGCAGTCTAGCTCGGTCGGTTTCACGAGAGGCAAGGGCCTTTGTGATTTGACGGCTCATTACTGCTGTCAAATCGAATAGTACTGCGCCGCCCGCTGCACGCCCGGCACCTCCATTAAACCCCTCCGTTAAACCCGCATGCAAACCGAGAATCCTACTCCTGCCACACGTCCGTTCATGAGTGGGCCGGAATTAAATGCAACACTGGCCGAGCTCCTCCCATCCGCCCTCAGTTTAAACAAGGCCAGACGCCGACCAAGCTCCTACCGTCCGCCCTCTATTTACACGAGGCCAGACAGACAGCGGGCAAGAATCGCACCCCTCCGCCGCTCCCCCATCTCCTCCTTCACCATTTCCTCCACTCTTCCGATGGCTTCCGATGAGCCGTTCTCCGGCATATTACCCGGCTGGGTGGCCCGCCGAGCCCTCCGGATACGGGCGAGGCCGCTCGGTGCTTCACCAACCTCGCTTGGCCCGACGGAGCCAGTTGCCGCCCCAAGCAGGCGCGTGGTTCAGCAACTCACCGCTCCAGTTCAGCTCGATGAGGAGTGGCGAGTTGCTCCACGCCGGCACGACGGCTGGCACGCCGGTACGGGCGCCGTCGCTGCCGCGTCGTACCGCGCCACCAGTGTCTGTAGTGGCCGCGCCTCCCGTGTCTGTGGGCGCGCCTCCCGTGCCTGCGGCAGCGCCATGCAGGCAGAGAAAGAAGCCGGGTGCATGGAGAGCGACGAGTCGGTGGCCAGCTTCTCCGTGTCCGCCGCCATCATCGAGGAGAAGTAGAACACGCGAGGCCGCCGCCACTTGGGACCCATGAAGGCCACCGTCGAGGCGACGACCGCGGATTCAGGTGGTTTCTTTGCTGCTTCGTCTCTTCTGAGGACTTTCGTCGACCCCGCAAGTGTCTGACGAACATGAGGAATACAAAGGGATCCGCGGGCGGCCATTTAGAACTAAAATAAGTCTAGATACATCCATTTCTAGGACAAGTATTTTCGGACGGAGGGAGTATTAATTATACAAGAGAGCCGGATTGGCACCTCTTAGTTCATGTAAATTTAATGAAATCCATCATGTTTATATGAAGATCCGGCTTTTTTATACAAAATCCTTCATGCTTATATGAAATCAGTCCGTGTTTGCACGAATTTCATCTGGTTGGTTAGAGTTGTAAAAATGTATGCTGCTGGTGTTTGATGTCGTCCTCCGCTTAAGGAAGCGGGAGGAAATTTGCCGGCTGCCATTGGAGATGCTCTTTATGCTGGAAATAATAGAGTGACATCCAATCCATTTGAGTTAATTGCATGTATGATTGTCCCTCTATAAAAAGTTAATTGCATGTACAGTGTACACGTGACTTGCAGGGTGGCTACAGCTTCGTACAGAAAGTTAAAAAGAAACAAGTCCATCCTTAATCTTGTATTCTAAGTACTCTATGGGTTCCACTATAAGTACAGTAGCGAAAGAAGTATATATTAAATAAGTAGAGTAATATATAATATAAAAATATAAAGTTAAAAGACAGAATTCGAACTCATGTCATCGCGTTGCGAGCATCCGGCGCTAACCAGCCCAGCACATTTTTGTTGTAGACCATGCTGGACATATATCTCCATGTCTACTCTTATATATACTCCATTCGTTCCTAAATATTTGTCTTTCTCAGATTTCAAATGGACTACCACATACGGATGTGTATGTAGACATATTTTAGAGTGTAGATTCACTCATTTTGCTCTGTATGTCTTTTCAGGAAGGGGTCAGATTTGTCCTTGATTTATTTATGAGGTATCCAGATGGCACTGCACCACCAAGAACAGAGGGTAACATCAAAATTATGGACTACTTTTTTGAGTATGTTGGTAAGGTCCGGTCATAGTCACTTGTTGAAATCTCTAAAAAGACAAATAATCCCTCTGTCCGGAAATACTTGTCATCAAAATGGATAAAAGGAAATGTATCTAGACGTATTTTAGTTTTAGATACATCTCTTTTTATCCATTTTAATGACAAGTATTTTTGGACGGAGGGAGTAGAAAACAGAGTTGGTGATGATGGTGTGCGTGCCATCCTGCAATATAGGCCGTCGGATTTCTATCTAACGGATAGGAAAGAAACTATGGCAATTTTGCAAAAATATACCCACACGTCTCTCCACATTCGCAAATAAGGGCTTCCCTCGTTCAACCTTTTCTCTCACAAGATAAACTACTCATACAAATGCATCTTGATGTTCCGTGCAACGCACGGGCAGCTAGCTAATTTCTTTTAAAATAGTTGCTGCGACAATTGGGTTGAAGTGATATATTTTATGTCTGCCCCGAATGATTTCAGATTCACTAGTAGTAACAAAGAAAAGGTTGCCTTGTTAATTAACGGAAAACAGGGTGAAAACTATCACATGAGGCCGGTAAAAACAAGGCACACTGGGTTCAGCGTCATCGTCACTACAGCTGTGCGCGCGCGAGAAGTCTACATATCGAGGGGGCTACCGAGCGAGGCACCGAGACACAATGTTTGAGAGAGAAACCAATTGACAGATTATGATCAGATCGAGTTGTCACCCTTCTGTTGTCATTGTTGGGGGGAGGGAGAGAAAGACGTATCGAGAGTGTGCGCGGTAGGCACAGAGGCACAACTAGCGAGTGTGTGTGTGTGTGTGTTTGAAAGAGGAGTAGATAGATTATTATCAAGACCGATGTGCCACCCTACTCCTTCGGTGCCCGGTAGTGTGTGTGTGTATGTTTGAGAGAGAAGCTAGTCGATAGATTAGTATCAAGATCGAGGTGTCACCCTACTCCTTCGGTGTTGGGAAGTGTGGGTGTGTGGGGGGGGGGGGGGGCAGTGACACTCACATATCTCTACTCTTATAAAAAAACAGAGTTGGTGATGATGGTGTTCCTGCCATCCTGCAATATAGGCCATCCGATTTATATCCGACGGACAGGAAGGAAACTATGGCAATTCTGGGAAAAGATACCCACACCCCTCTCCGCATTTGCAAATAAGGCATTCCCTCGTTCATCCTTTTCTCCAACAAGATAAACTTCTCATACAAATGCATATTGATGTTTCGTGCAACGCATGGGCATCTTGCTAGTAGGGAGAAGGAGTTTGTGTGACACATATCTAGCTATATTAAGGGATAGGTAGATAGCATATGTGTGAGAGACATTATTATACTTTGAGACATTAGTGGCTGTGGGTGGGCGGAATTAAAGGGGTGGGCGTGTTAGACATAGAGAGCGTGTGTGTTTCTGTGTGAGAGACTTGTAGGACGGGGTAGAAAGACGAATTTAACCCTGACGGAGGGAGAGAAATACACGAAGTGCGCGTGTGTGATTCCGATGCCCACAGGGAAATGAGATATGTATGCGTGTGAGAGAGATTGCACAATTCATTCACGTATCACTATCTAGCGATCGTGGACGTGCATCGCTTGAACATAAGTCAATATCTACTTCGTATCGTGGCCAAAGGTACAATATCGATTCAACGCTATAAAGATTGGACACTCACATATCACATTTTTTTCTATTTAAATAAACCTTTTCAGTTGTGCATGCCAAAGTTACAGTGATGTTTCTTCAAACAACCAATGTAGCTATCATGTATATGCACCATTGTTACTCTTGCATTCAAATTCATTAGTCTTGGATGATTTAAGTTTCTATTTTGAAGTAATATATGTAATATTCATATATGAATTCAACGGGTACGGAATTTATGAAATGGAGGCTATGTAATCATATGAGGTAACACTTTTAAGTAGTTGACTACAATATCCATTTCTTTTTGTGCGCCTCTACACTAACACGTCAATGCATTATGTTTAAAGTAAATAACCAATGGCAGTAAATTATCTATTTACACGAGAAATACATAGGCTGAGCGTTTGATCCCTTTTTTGTGAACGTGCCACTACACCCGTACGATTGGCCGCGCCCGTGTGAACGTCCAAGTTATCGGCGCATCATCCCGAGTTATTGTCTTTTTTTCTGGGGTGGACTTCACACCAGTTATTAACTGCTGACGCGTGCCCCATGTACACAGTCTAGCATGACCTTCCCGCTAGCATGGTCCAAAATTAGTTGAAACTGGATACGAACGATCCCGCGGGCAGCAAAATCTCCCGCCTCCTTCTAAAATTTCCGCCACCTTAGTCTTTAGCATGCGAAATCCCCCTTTTGTCCTTGGTGCACGAAGACCAACAGTTACAATACCGCCCTCATCTACATGATAGGTCAGGGCTGCTTTGGTAACTTCCGGTTCCCCCACTACACGGCACCCCCATTTCCTCTCCCCCTCCCGCAAAAACGACTAATCCACAGCACCAGAGCATCTTACATCACGCTTTCCGTACTTCATCGCCCTTCCTCCCCTCCCCTCTCGAAACCCTAGACTGCTCATCCACCGGCGTACCATAGCCCGTTCACTGCCAGCGGCGTCCACCTCGCCGGATCTGCTTTTGCGGCCGCATCTACCCCTCCCACCTCCCCTAGAAACAAGTAGACTGCTCATCCACCACTGTACCACAGCCCATTCAGTGCCGGCCTTGTCCACGGCGCCGGATCTGCTTCGCCGGTACTCTCGTCAACCGCTGCGCATGTGCAGCAGCTCATTCGTACTCCCCACCGGAGACGCTTCGTCCACACCCCCCGGAGCCGGCCCACCGACGCCCCCGTCGACGGCCTCTGATCCTCTTCGCCGACACCTTCCTCAACCCTACCGGAGCCGCTTCGCCGACACCTTCCTCAACCCTACCAGAGCCGCTTCACCGACACCATCGTCAACCCTACCGGAGTAGCTTCGCCTATACCATTCTCAACCCTACCGGGGCTGCTTTGCCAACTCACAAGTCCACGGCCTCAGATCCGCTTCCTCGCACCCTCATCCAACCTACCGGAGCAGCTTCTGACGCCCCGTCCACGGCCGCAGATCCGCACCATCGACACCACCCTTAACCCAACCACCGGAGCAGCTTCTGACGCCCCGTCCACGGCCGCAGATCCGCATCGTCGACACCATCCTTAACCCAACCACGGGAGCAGCTTCTGACGCCCCGTCCACGGCCGCAGATCCGCATCATCGACACCATCCTTAACCCAACCACCGGAGCAGCTTCTGACGCCCCGTCCACGGCCGCAGATCCGCGTCGTCGACACCATCCTTAACCCAACCACCGGAGCAGCTTCACCTACGCCCTCGTCCACGGCCACAGATCCGCTTCGCCCACACCGTAGTCCACCCTACCGGAGCCGCTCCACAAACACCCTACTCGACGGTTCTAGATCTCCTTACCGGACCCCGACAGCCAGCGCAGCGTCATCACCCTCGACGTTTCTAACCTGATTCCCACCGTCTGGAGAGATGCCAAGCACCCGCCACGGCCTAGGTACTTGTCACCTTTAAACCCGTCCAGCATCACCAGCCTGATGTACTTCAAATATACTAACCGGTCGCTGTTACCTGTTATGCAGCTGGCGAAAACTACAAGGACGATGTTTCTTCTGGATCTAACAGCTTGGCCAACCAAGATCCTGGACTGAGGCATTGCTATGATCTTGTAAGCGCGTCTCTCTCTCTTGTATTGTTCTGTGCCTGCCAGCGTGCTTTGCTAGGATTTTCGACCAGTAATCCCTTTGTGCAGACAATGATTTCTACTACTGGCTGCTAAATTAGATATGTAGATGTCATACATGATACAACCTCGTACCTCCGTTCCTAAATATAAGTCTTTCTAGAGATTCCACTATAGGCTACATACGGAGCAAAATGAGTGAATCTACACTCGAAAATGCATCTATATACATCTGTATGTGGTCCATACTGGAATCTCTACAAAGACATATATTTAGGAACAGGGGCAGTACATTACACAAAATCGTAGGTGGCATGTAGGAATTCCAGTGCACTACATTAGGCTCCCTTAGAGTGCCTGCTAGTCCAGCATACAGAGTCATGGCTAGTTTATGGTACGCACACAATCGTTAATTGGTGGTTTAAATATGCGCAAGGGATATGCAATGTAGTATCATGTAGAGATGTCTGAAATTAGCTGTGTCAACTTGCAGATAGGGTTACACAATGAAAAAGTACAAGATGTATGTGGCAATTTCATGGAACATCGCAAAAAAGGAGAGGCAGCGGTGAGCCTATACAGTGTGCTATGGTACGTCACTCCTCCATTGCAATCATCGTGACATGTTATTTGTATGCCAGTTCTATTAGCCAAGTTTCTTAGGGACACTTATTACGAGTTATCCTAAGAAAATAAGCACATGTGAATATAAGCTCCATGTAATAAGCCAACCAGTTCTTTTCATTGTGTTTTCAGCTTATCTTTGGTATGATCAGTGGAAAGTCTAGATTGCATTATATTTTTTTCGTTTTGCTGCCCATATGGAAATTAATTTGACTTGCAAACATCACAAATTGAACCCAGTGCAGTAATTAATATGATAGGAAAACAGACCATCACTATTTGCTCAAAATGCAAATACAAAGATACCATCTACTTGGCACAATCTACTTTAGTCAATGTTTTCCATAGAGATCACATTGCCTAATTCAAATGAAGAACGCATGACCCACATTTAAATGAAGAACAATTATTTATTGAAATTCGATGGTCCAAGTGGCTGGTTATTTTCGTATAGCAGCACCACCTGAAAGCATCATATAGCAGCAGCAGTAGCTCATAGCAACTCATCATACAGCAGCAGCAGTCTGCAATTCATCATATACCAGCAGCAGCTCATAGCAATTCATCATATAGAAGCAGCAGGAGCAGCTCATAGCAATTCATCATATAGCAGCAGCAGGAGCAGCTCATAGCAATTCATCATATAGCAGCAGCAGGAGCAGCTTGTAGCAACTCTCATATAGCAGCAGCAGCACCTCATAGCAATTCATCATATAGCAGCAGCAGCAGCTCATAGCAACTCATCATACAGCAGCAGCTCATAGCAATTCATCATATAGCAGCAGCAGGAGCAGCTCATAGCAATTCATCGTATAGTGGATCAGAATGAAAATTTTGGCAAAAAATCAGAGGAGATCCTCACCTTGTTGGATAAGCTCATCCTTCAACAGCACCTCAAGGCCATGGCCTGGGAGGAGGGGAGGGGGAATAAGGTGCCTTCTGCCGCAGTGTGGCATCAGCCGTAGTTGTGCAGCGCCCGCCGGAGTAGTGCGTTGGACGAACCACAGTGGAGCAGCTGCTGGAGACCATGAGAATGAAGGGCGGCGCCCGAGGGAGGAGCAGCCAGGGAGATTTGCCCCTACCCGCCGGCCATGTAGCCTAGCTGGACATAGCATCGTCGAGGACCAGGCCAGATGGGACCAGTGGCGAAGGCTCGCTGGAGGAACCCTAGTGCTGCAGGCAGGGGATCGAGGTAGAGGGAAAGGGGAGAGGAGATGCAAGCGGGCAGGGCAATGAATGCTTGCGTGTTTGTTTTTACTTGAGGGTCAGGTGTGACACGGGCGTCAGCAGTTGCATTTTGAGTGTAATATAGGCAGACAACAGAGTCATTTCACTATTCCCCTTCCCTTCAATTTTTAGTGAGGTTCTACCCGAAACACCCCCCTCCAAAGCGAAATTAGTTAAGCCCAAGCCCATAACTCAAAAATGACTTCTTTACATCTTTTATGGCTTATTTTGACAATATGCCCTGAAAAGGCGGAATCGAACTGGCCCTTAACCTGCAATTCAATTGTGCGTGCAATGATGAATCACTCCTGCCTGCTATCTGTACATTTAGGCATCATCATACATGGCATAACCTAATACATGTGCATTCCATTGTAGAATCTGGAATATGCAATGTTTATGTTAGTTCATACGTTGCACATGATGTTTAAATGCCCCTTAAATCTGGTCAGTCAAGTGATGGTCTTTAAGCCTCCTTCTTTGCTTCTTTTCTTGATATGTAAGATTTGCTCACACATCTGTTCAATTGCTTGTTTGCATCAGCCAGCCATACTAGGACTGTTTGCTTTGATTACTTGCTGTTCTTGACCTAACACTCTAACAGAGCTTGTCAACGATTTTAACACTAAGGGTTGTTGTAGTGGGGCCTTGTCTAACTCATAGGTGACATAAAGGTTTGGATGTACACTACAGTAGGCTCTCCAAGAATACCTGGAGATCCAGTTCGAAGGTATGCCTAGTTTTTACATAGTGCAGACATAGTAAATGCTCATTTCATTGTGTGCAAGTGCAAGAGATGCGGCATGTTTCATTATGTGGTGTTGTTTTGTTATAATCTCATCCTTTTGTGTTCACAGACTGGAAAGTATGCATATTTATCTTCCAATGAGACGAGTAACTAGTTTGTGTCACCTTGCAGAGGGGGTGCAATGAAGATAAGATTGAGGATTTCCAAGTACAAGATGTTACGAAGGAGCCTTGCAAGAGAAGTAGGAGCTGCGCTGAGCCTCTTCAACCTGCTAAGGTAAGTCACTGTATGCAACTCAACAGTTCAATTCCTTGTTTGTTTCAGGCATAGTTAATTTTCTCTTTTCAATTGCTTTATTTGTCCTCAGTTAATGAGATGCCCAAATAATCATGCCTGATGTTCGGTACTTGTATCACTATTAGTTGACATAATTAAAGGCCTTACCATTTAATTACTCTGCCGAAGTGTGCCTGAAGCTTTGAAGTCTATTAACCAACTATTATTGCATGAGGCTCACAATCTAGTTTATACTACGCTAATGATTGCATAGTTTTGCCTGCTGTAGTATGTTTGTATGAAACCCTCTGCTGTTCATTATGCTCCCTAAGACTTTAATTGAGGCACAGAATGGCCAACTGCTTGCTTACTTATACGCAACATGTTGTCTAAATTTGTAACTTGTCTGTGTTTTCGATTGGGCCCCAACATCATGCTCCTCTGGTGAGCTAAGAGGGATTTCTGTATGCAAGCTGCACAGACTATCTTTTTTATAATTTTTAAAATATCACCTGCTTATGCTTCATGACGTGTAACATTTTTTTTTGAAAGTGATGTGTAACATTATTGTTAGTCCTGTTTTGCCATGTAGTACAAAATTGTGTCTTGTTCGCTTCACTGTTGTAACTATATTTTTGCCCTAGTCATGTGTACTTACAGAAACATTTCAGGATGAAGTGACATCAACACAAAGATCTGCGAGCAGTGCGGCATGGCCGTTACCGAATGATTATGGATTGGAATTGGAATGTGCTGATATTCTCAAGCATCAACTAGAGGTGGCAAGACAACGTGTACATGATTGTCAACGTATAATCAACAAGTTGAGACTGGACATGCAGGTATTAGATGCAGGAGTCAAAAAAATGAAACAAGACACTGAGGTAACCATGAAGGAATTGGAGATTTTTGTGCTATCTGAATCCGGCCAATCCTATTTTCTGAAGAGATTATAGTTCAAATGGAGTTAAGTTGATGCGCGTCCATGATGTATGAGTTGTATTTGCCCAGTGTATGTAATTTGCTGTTTGTGTATGCTTTATTATCACCTGTGCCGAACCATAATGCCCAGTGGGTATAATCGGCTGTAATTTCTTTATTTTATAGTGTAGGATTATTCTACCTTTCTATGCCTTGATCTCTTTGTTGTATAGTATTGAGTAGGATAATTCTTTGAATATGCTATATCGTTCAAACGGGGGCCAACTCGCCCGACCATGGCCCTTCACGGGCCGTCGGATCCATGGGCCTTCTACGTCTCGTAGGATCCATGGGCCTTCTACGTCTCGTAGGATCCATGGGCCTTCTACGTCTCGTAGGATCCATGGGCCTTGTACGTCTCGTAGGATCCATGGGCCTTCTACGTCTCGTAGGATCCATGGGCCGCCGACTCATTTATGGGTCTTGTACGGGCCTTTAATGGGCCGTAAACAGGCCTTTAATGGAAATCGTACGTTTTATGGGCTGACCATAACGGGCCGTTAATAGGCCGTATTTGGTGATGCTATGAAAATGGCCCAACAGACTAACGGTCCACAAACGGGCCGACTGTAACGACGGGCTGAATTTGGCCCACAAGCATGACAGTAACGGGCCGTAAGTAACCGAATGCTGCAAATGAGCCCAAGAATAAATGGGCCCTCAGAAGGCCGAAAGTTAACTTGGGCTGGAAACGGCCCAACGGAATAACGGGCCGTTAATGGGTATAAAGTGATACACTGTTCATTACGGGCCAGTTTCACCACGGGCCGTTAATGGGTGTAAAGTAATACACTGTTCATTACGGGCCAGTTTCAGCACGGGCCACTAATGGGCCAAGAGTTACAAAGGGCCTCATATGGGCCGAAAGACGTCATGGGCTATACATGGGCCAAAAGTGAAAACAGGCTGGAATCATATTGGATGGCCTAGATGACGCTACTGGGCCTAATTCGGATAGGGCGTAACGGGCCTTGGGTTAGCGGGCTGTAAATGGGCTATATGCGAACAGGCCGTTAACAAGCTTTCCATGGGCCGGCCCGCCAGCTTTTGACCAAGTCAAACGGGCCGGCCTTTTCACAGGAATGGGCCACTGTTGGGCCGTGCCACGTGTCGACGTATCATAGGCGCCTTCTGTCCAGTGAGTGGATGACATCTGTCCCAACGATGAGCCGACACGTGTTTCCTCTAGCCAATAATGATTTTACACGTGGAAAATCCCCATTGGTCGGGGCTGTTAACGGGTTATCAGATCCAAAACCCGACCCGATAGCTTAACGGCGTTCCATTACGGTGGATGCCACGTGTCGGTCACCCTTGACGAAAGCACTTCTGTGACGCGCGATTTATCGTCATGGAAGTGGACACTTCCGTGATGATAATTTTGGTAATGTCATGGAACACTTCTACGACAGCACAGGTATGACTATCTTGATTCTGTCATAAATTTGTCATGGATGTACATGCATGACAAAAAACGCGACCTACTGTGACAAACACGTATCATCATGGAAGTGTATTTTTTGTAGTGAATGCGGCGGAGCTCCGTTCGGGCAAACATGGCGCGGCGGCTACGGGCGGCGACAGGCAGCGCGGAGAAGAGGGGAAGGAAGGTGTGGAGCTCACCGAGCGGTCACGAAAGACCCTCGACGGATTAGTAGCTGCAGGGTTTGCCGGAGACGACGAGGATCGCCGGCGACTGAAGACGTGGATGAGCTCGATCCCCTCGCTGTGGTGGCTCCCATCTCGCTTCGGTGGTTGCAGGCGACATAGAGGATGGAGGCGGAGCGAGCTGGCACGGTGGTGAGGCGAGGAGGCGACGATGGTCGTGGCTAGGACGGGGCCATGACGACGGGCGCGCTCGGGATCGAGCGAGAGGAGAGGGGAGAGGTGGATCTGAGGGGAGAGGGAGAGGCCAAGAGGGAGAGCGAGGTGAGTGGGAGAGGGAACCGAGGAGGTGTGGGCGTGGCGGCCTTATCCCGCGGCGGGGACAGCGAGGTGGTCGGGCGGCGACGAGCCCCTGTAGCGGCGCGCACCGGGGGAACAGGAGGGAAAGGAGAGCGACCGGGGAGGGGAGTTGGGCCTGGCCGGCTGGGCCTGTCTCTGTGGCCTTAGGCCCAGGGGCAGGGGGTTCCCTTTTTCTGTTTTTTTTCAGCAGCTTTTGCTTTTTTAGCCACTAATGACTTTGCAAAATTATGCCACTGGCCAAAACAATTTCAAGAATTGTTGTGCACTGCCACAAAAAAGATTGTGAGGCTTTTGAAAAAGTTTGCCAGTTTTATAAATTAAAAAGGCATTTAAATTATTGCTTAGGTCACTGTTTTAAGTAGTTTAGGCCACTTAAACATTTTGCAAAAATGTTGGTTCACCACCAATATTAGTTATGGATTATTTGCCACATGATGAACATTTTAGATTTCATGTCTGGCAAATATGAATTTTTGACTTTAAATTAGATTTGAATTTCAATTGTGATTTGGATCAAGTGAAGATTAGCAACAGTAACATGGTGACATGGCACCATTAACAGGGGATTAATGTAGCATGACACTGGGGGTGTTACAGTATGTTGTTATGCAGTTTGACCGATAAAGATCTTCGTAGAATATGTAGGAGCCAATATGAGCATCCAGGTTCCGCTATTGGTTATTGACCGGAGATGTGTCGCGGTCATGTGTGCATAGTTCTCGAACCCGTAGGGTCCGCACGCTTAACGTTCGATGACGACTTGTATTATGAGTTATGTGATTTGATGACCGAAGTTTGTTCGGAGTCCCGGATGAGATCACGGACATGACGAGGAGTCTCGAAATGGTCGAGAGGTAAAGATTAATATATAGGACGATAGTATTTGGACATCGGAAGTGTTCCGGGTGATACCGGGTCACCGGAAGTGGTTCCGGGCAATCCCCAGCAAAGATATGGGCTTAATGGGCCAAGTAAGGGAACACACCAGCCCACAAGGGGCTGGTGCGCCCCCTATAGGGCCAGCCACGTGTGGAGAAAGGGAAAGGAGAGGAGGAAAAGGAAAGTATGAAGTAGGACTCCTACTTCCTTCCCCTCCCCCCTCCTTCCTTTCCCCCTTGTCCAAATATGGTAAGGGGGGCCGAATTGGACTAGGGGCCCAAGTAGGATTCCTCCTACTTGGGTGTGCCCTAGGCTGCCTCCCTCCCTCTCCCTCCATTATATACGTGGGGAGGGCACCCCTAGAAGACACATCAATTGTTCCTAGCCATGTGCGGTGACCCCCTCCACAGTTACACACCTCGGTCATATCGTCGTAGTGCTTAGGCGAAGCCCTGCGCCGGTAACTTCATCATCACTGTCGCCACGCCATCGTGCTGACAGAACTCTCCCTCGGCCTCAACTGGATCAAGAGCTCGAGGGACGTCATCGAGCTGAACGTGTGCTGAACACGGAGGTGCCGTACGTTCAGTGCTTGGATCGGTTGGATCGTGAAGACGTTCGACTACATCAACCGCGTTACTAAACGCTTCCGCTTTCGGTCTATGAGGGTACATGGACACACTCCCCCCTTCGTTGCTATGCTTCTCCTAGATAGATCTTGCGTGATCATAGGAATTTTTTTGAAATTACTGCGTTCCCCAACAGTGGCATCCGAGCCAGGTCTATGCGTAGATGTTATATGCACGAATAGAACACAAAGAGTTGTGGGCGATAATAGTCATACTGCTTACCAGCAATGTCTTACTTTGATTCGGCGGTATTGTTGGATGAAGCGGCCCGGACCGACATTACATGACCGCGTTCATGAGACTGGTTCTACAGACGTGATGCGCACACAGGTGGCTAGCGGGTGTCAGTTTCTCCAACTTTAGTTGAATCGAGTTTGACTACGCCCGGTCCTTGTTGAAGGTTAAAACAGCACACTTGACAAAAAATCGTTGTGGTTTAGATGCGTAGGTAAGAATGGTTCTTGCTAGAAGCCCGTAGCAGCCACGTAAAACTTGCAACAACAAAGTACAGGACGTCTAACTGGTTTTTACAGGGCATGTTGTGATGTGATACGGTCAAGACGTGATGAGATATAAATTGTTGTATGAGATGATCATGTTTTGTAAAAGTTATCGGCAACTGGCAGAAGCCTTATGGTTGTCTCTTTATTGCATAAGATGCAAGCGCCATGTAATTGCTTTACTTTATCGCTCTGCGATAGCAATAGTTGCAAAAGCAATAGTTGGCGAGACGACCATGTGACGACACGTTGATAGAGATCAAGATGATGGAGATCATGGTGTCATGCCGGTGACGATGGAGATCATGATGGTACTTTAGAGATGGAGATCAAAGGCACAAGATGCTGATGGCCATATCAGGTCACATATTTTGATTACATGTGATGTTTATCTTTTATGCATCTTATTTTGCTTAGTGCGGCGGTAGCCTTATAAGATGATGCCTCACTAAATTTCAAGGTATAAGTGTTCTCTCTGAGTATGCACCGTTGCGACAGTTCTTCATGCCGAGACACCACGTGATGATCGGGTGTGATAAGCTCTACATTCACATACAACAGGTGCAAGCCAGTTTTGCACACGCAGAATACTCGGGCTAAACTTGACGAGCCTAGCATATGCAGATATGGCCTCGGAACACTGAGATCGAAAGATCGAACATGAATCATATAGTAGATATGATCAACATAGTGATGTTCACCATTGAAAACTACTCCATCTCACGTGATGATTGGACATGTTTAGTTGATATGGATCACGTGATCATTTAGATGACTCAAGGGATGTCTAAGTGGGAGTTCTTAAGTAATATGATTAATTGAACTTTAATTTATTATGAACTTAGTCTTGATAGTATTTGCAAATTATGTTGTAGATAAATAGCTCGTGATGTAGTTCCCCGTTTTATTTTTGATATGTTCCTAGAGAAAACTAAGTTGAAAGATGACAGTAGCAATGATGCGGACTAGGTACGTGATTTGAGGATTATCCTCATTGCAGCACAGAAGAATTATGTCCTTGATGCACCGCTAGGTGACAGACCTATTGCAAGAGTAGATGCAGACATTATGAACATTTGGCAAGCTCAGTATGATGACTACTTGATAGTTTAGTGCGCCATGCTTTAGGGCTTATAATTGGGACTTCATAAAAAATTTGAATGACACAGAACATATAAGATGTTCCAAGAGCTGAAATTGGTATTTCAGACTCATGCCCGAGTCGAGAGGTATGAGACCTCTGACAAGTATTTTGCCTACAAGATAGAGGAGAATAGCTCAACCAGTGAGCATGTGCTCAGAATGTCTGAGTACTACAATCACTTGAATCAAGTGGAAGTTATCTTCCAGATAAGATAGTGATTGACAGAGTTCTCTAGTCACTATCACCAAGTTACTAGAATTTCGTGATGAACTATAATATGCAAGGGATAACGAAAACGATTCCCAAGCTCTTCACGATGCTGAAATCGGCGAAGGTAGAAATCAAGAAAAAGCATCAAGTGTTGATGGTTGAAAAGACCACTAGTTTCAAGTAAAAGGGCAAGGGAAAGAAAGGGAACTTCAAGAAGAATGGCAAGCAAGTTGCCACTCCCGTGAAGAAGCCCAAAGCTAGACCTAAGCCTGAAACTGAGTGCTTCTACTGCAAAGGGAACGGTCACTGGAAGTGGAACTACCCTAGATACTTGGCGGATAAGAAGGATGGCAAATTGAACAAAGGTATATTTGATATACATGTTATTGATGTGTACTTTACTAGTGTTTATAGCAACCCCTCGATATTTGATACTGGTTCAGTTACTAAGAGTAGTAACTCGAAACAGGAGTTGCAAAATGAACAGAAACTAGTTAAGGACAAGGTGACGATGTGTGTTGGAAATAATTGCAAGGTTGATGAGATCACCATCGCACACTCCTTTTACCTTCAGGATTAGTGTTGAACCTAAAATAAATGTTATCTGGTGTTTGCGTTGAGCATGAATATGATTGGATCATGTTTATTGCAATACGATTATTCATTTAAGTCAAAGAATAATTATTGTTCTATTTACATGAATAAAACCTTCTATGGTCATACACTTAATATAAATGGATCATTGAATCTCGATCGTAGTGATACACATGATATTGATGCCAAAAGATGCAAAGTTGATAATGATAGTGCAACATACTTGTGGCACTGCCGTTTAGGTCATATTGGTGTAAAGCGCACGAAGAAACTCCATGTGGATGTACTTTTGGAATCACTTGATTATGAATCATTTGATACTTGCGAACCATGCCTCATGGGCAAGATGACTAAGACTCCGTTCTCGAGAACAATGGAGCGAGCCACTGGCTTATTGGAAATAATACATACCGATGTATGCGGTCCGATGAGTGTTGAGGCTCACGGCGGGTATCATTGTTTACTGACCTTCACAGATGATTTGAGCAGATATGGGTATATCTACTTGATGAAACACAGGTCTGAAACATTTGAAAAGTTCAAAGAATTTCAGAGTGAAGTAGAGAATCATCGTAACAAGAAAATAAAGTTTCTACGATCTGATCGCAGAGGCAAATATTTGAGTTACGAGTTTGGCCTTCAATTAAAACAATGCGGAATAGTTTCACAAACTCATGCCACCTGGAACACCAATACATAATGGTGTGTCCGAACGTCATAACCGTACTTTATTGGATATAGTGCAATCTATGATGTCTCTTACCGATTTACCACTATCGTTTTGGGGTTATGCATTAGAGACAGCTGCATTCACGTTAAATAGGGCATCGTCTAAATCCGTTGAGACGACACAGTATGAACTGTGGTTTAGCAAGAAACCTAAGCTATTGTTTCTTAAAATTTGGGGTTGCAATGCTTACGTGAAAACGTTTCAACCTGATAAGCTCGAACCCAAATCAGAGAAGTGCGTCTTCATAGGATACCCAAAGAGCAAAAATGTTGGGTACACCTTCTATCACAGATCCGAAGGCAAGATCTTCGTTGCTAAGAATGGATCCTTTCTAGAGAAGGAGTTTCTCTCAAAAGAAGTGAGTGGGAGGAAAGTAGAACTTGATGAGGTAATTGTACCTTCTCCAAAATTGGAAAGTAGTTCATCACAGAAATCAGTTCCAGCGATGCCTACACCAATTAGTGAGGAAGTTAATGATGATTATCATGAAACTTCAGATCAAGTTACTACCGAACCTCGTAGGTCAACCAGGGTACGTTCCGCACCAGAGTGGTACGGTAATCCTGTTCTGGAAATCATGTTACTAGACCATGACGAACCTACGAACTATGAGGAAGCGATGATGAGCCCAGATTCCGCGAAATGGCTTAAGGCCATAAAATGGATCCATGTATGAGAACAAAGTATGGACTTTGGTTGACTTGCCCGACGATCGGCAAGCCATAGAGAATAAATGGATCTTCAAGAGGAAGACGGACGGTGATGGTAGTGTTACTATCTACAAAGCTCAATGTGTCGCAAAAGGTTTTTGACAAGTTCAAAGTGTTGACTATGATAAGATTTTCTCACTCATAGCGATGCTTAAGTATGTCCGAATCATGTTAGCAATTGCCAGATTTTATGAAATCTGGCAAATGGATGTCAAAACTGCTTTCCTTAATGGATTTCTTAAAAGAAGAATTGTATATGATGCAACCAGAAGGTTTTGTCGATCCTAAAGGTGCTAACAAAGTGTGCAAGCTCCAGTGATCCATCTATGGACTGGTGCAAGAATCTCGGAGTTGGAATATACGCTTTGATAAGGTGATCAAAGCATATGGTTTTATACAGACTTGCGGTGAAGCCTGTATTTACAAGAAAGTGAGTGGGAGCACTACAGCTTCTCTAATAAGTATATGTGAATGACATATTATGGATCGGAAATGATGTAGAATTTTCTGGAAAGCATAAAGGAGTGTTCGAAAGGATTTTTTCAAAGAAAGGCCTCGATGAAGCTGCTTACATATTGACCGTCAAGATCTATAGAGATAGATCAAGACGCTTGATAAGATTTTTCAATGAGTACATACCTTGATAAGATTTGGAAGGAGTTCAAAATGGATCAGTCAAAGAAGGAATTCTTGCCTGAGTTGTAAGGTATGAAGTTGAGTAAGACTCAAAACCCGACCACGGCAGAAGATAGAGAGAGAATGAAAGTCATTCCCTATGCCTCACCCATAGGTTCTATAAGATATGCCATGCTGTGTAACAAACCTGTTGTGTACCTTGCCATGAATTTGGCAAGGGGGTAAAATGGTGATCCAGGAGTAGATCACTAGACAGCGGTCAAAATTATCCTTAGAGGACTAAGGAAATATTTCTCGGTTATGGAGGTGATAAAGAGTTCGTCGTAAAGAGCTACATCAATGCAAGCTTTGACACTGATCCGGATGACTCTAAGTCTCAATCTGGATACATATTGAAAGTGGGAGCAATTAGCTAGAGTAGCTCCGTGCAGAGCATTGTAGACATAGAAATTTGCAAAATACATACGGATCTGAATGTGGCAGACCCGTTGACTAAACTTCTCTCACAAGCAAAACATGATCACACCTTAGTACTCTTTGGGTGTTAATCACATGGCGATGTGTAATATATTATTGTGTCTAGTAAACCCTTTGGGTATTGGTCACATGGTGATGTGAACTATAGAGTGTTAAATCACATGACGATGTGAACTATTGGTGTTAAATCACATGGCGATGTGAACTAGATTATTGACTCTAGTGCAAGTGGGAGACTGAAGGAAATATGCCCTAGAGGCAATAATAAAGATGCATTTATATTTCCTTATATCATGATAAATGTTCATTATTCATGCTAGAATTGTATTAACCGGAACATGTGTGAATACATACACAAAACAAAGTGTCCCTAGTATGCCTCTACTTGACTAGCTCGTTAATCAAAGATGGTTAAGTTTCCTGACCATAGACATGTGTTGTCATTTGATGAACGTGATCACATCATTAGGAGAATTATGAGATGGACAAGACCCATCCGTTAGCTTAGCATGTTGATCGTTCAGTTTTATTGCTATTGCTTTCTTCATAACTTATACATGTTCCTCTGACTATGAGATTGCGCAACTCCCGAATACCGGAGGAACACCTTGTGTGCTATCAAACATCACAACGTAACTGGGTGATTATAAAGATGCTCTATAGGTGTCTCCGATGGTGTTTGTTGAGTTGGCATAGATCGAGATTAGGATTTGTCACTCCGAGTATCAGAGAGGTATCTCTGGGCCCTCTCGCTAATGCACATCACTATAAGCCTTGCAAGCAATGTGCCTAATGAGTTAGTTACGGGATGATGCATTACGGAACGAGTAAAGAGACTTGCCGGTAATGAGATTGAACTAGGTATGAGGATACCGACGATCGAATCTCGGGCAAGTAACATACCGATGACAAAGGGAACAACGTATGTTGTTATGCGGTTTGACCGATAAAGATCTTCGTAGAATATGTAGGAGCCAATATGAGCATCCAGGTTCCGCTATTGGTTATTGACCGGAGATGTGTCTCGGTCATGTCTGCATAGTTCTCGAACCCGTAGGGCCCGCACGCTTAACGTTCGATGACGATTTGTATTATGAGTTATGTGATTTGATGACCAAAGTTTGTTCGGAGTCCCGGATGAGATCACGGACATGACGAGGAGTCTCGAAATGGTCGAGAGGTAAAGATTAATATATAGTATTTGGACATCGGAAGTGTTCCGGGTGATACCGGGTCACCGGAAGTGGTTCCGCGCAATCCCCGGCAAAGATATGGGCTTAATGGGCCAAATAAGGGAACACACCAGCCCACAAGGGGCTGGTGCGCCCCTATAGGGACAGCCACGTGGGGAGAAAGGGAAAGGAGAGGAGGAAAAGGAAAGTATGAAGTAGGATTCCTACTTCCTTCCCCTCCCCCCTCCTTCCTTTCCCCCTTGTCCAAATATGGTAAGGGGGCTGAATTGGACTAGGGGCCCAAGTAGGATTCCTCCTACTCGGGAGCTGTGACGCCCCCAATTTGACCGTACACTAATCATACACGCAAATGTGTACGATCAAGATCAGGGACTCACGGGAAGATATCACAACACAACTCTAGACACAAATAAAATAATACAAGCTTCATATTACAAGCCAGGGGCCTCGAGGGCTCGAATACAAGCTTGATACACAAGCGTCAACGGAAGCAACAATATCTGAGTACAGACATAAGTTAAACAAGGATGCCTTAAGAAGGCTAGCACAAAAGCAACACGATCGAAGAGGCAAGGCCTCCTGCCTGGGACCTCCTAACTACTACTGGTCTTCGGTGGCCTCCATGTAGTAGTATCCGTCGGCGGTGGCATCTGGCTCCAAGGATCCACCATCTGGTTGCAACAACTAGAAAGACGAAAGAAGGGGAAAAGGAGAAGCAAAGCAACCGTGAGTACTCATCCAAAGTACTCGCAAGCATCAGATCTATACCAAGTATGCATTGGTATCAAAAGAAAAGGCTGTATCTGTGGACTGAACTGTAGAATGCCAGAATAGAGGGGAAGGCCTAGCCTATCGAAGACTAGCATCTTCAAGCATCTCCAAGCATCTTGCAGCATGTAGAAGAGTAAAGAATAGCAGTTTAATTAACAAGCATGTTGTAGCAATAATGCCCAGAGATCCTTCCTCGACTCCCTGCGAGAAAGCAATCCCGGAGCCACATAACTTACGTATCCATTTCTAGTTGTATTAGATCAAGATATAAGTCTGAACGTCCATTACCGTGGACATGGTATTTGAATATATATCTTCCCTGCAGGGGTGCACCACGTTTTCCAACATGCTCGATCACTCTGGCCGGACACACCTTTCTGGGGTCAATGCCCGGCCTCGGAAGATCAACACGTCGTAGCCCAACCTAGGCTCAGCAGAGAGGTCCCCACCGGTCTACATCCTAAGCACTCCGGGGTCTGGGCCCATTGCCCGTAGCACTCCGGGTCGTTACGTGCAAGGCGGGTCCAGGCTCCACCACTACAGGATGGTGTCGGCCCAGCCGTGCCGCAATGCTGAACTGGACGTCTGACAAAGCTTCGGCTGATATTGTCACGTCGAGGCCCATAACTATTCTGGTGGTTAGTGCGTAAAGGCCAAAGGCCAATTCAGAACAAATACCCAAACCATAGTGTATTATTAGCTTGCGGAGATGAGCAGAGACTCGCGATAATGTGACCCCGTCGCCCCGTCTCGAGGAAATACGGCAAGGGCAAGCCCAGCCCACTCGAGGGCTGCCTGACTTCCCGGCCGTGCCTCGTAACCATCTTGCGGGTGCTCTCCGGGCCCGCCCGACTTTCCCAAAGGTCTCAAGTAAAGTCAAGGTAACCGTGTGTCCAGACATCAAGGGGAAAACCCGAGAAATCACCCCCGGTGGATTCCACTCAATGTAATCATCAAGGTGAACGTAAGAGGGACCACCCTCGAGGTTCACACTTGAGGTGTTGAACGACAGAGCCGTATCGGAAATGGTGAAAGAGGAAATCACCCTCGATGACCACGACCAAATAGCTACACTACAGAATTAATCAGGAGTGCGTTATGAGGGATCACCCTCGGCACTTGATAGTAGCTCTGCAAAGTCGAGCAACAAAAGGGGCGTGATGTGATGTGAGGTGTCGGGCTCTAGTCGTCGATCACGTAGCTCGAGTCGTCGATGATGAAGCAGGGGCAGCAAGGACAAGTGGGGGTCACTGATGGATCACTAACCAACCTATACTAAGCAGTTTAGGATAAGCAGGTAAGGTACAATGAACAGGTTACAAAAGCAGGCTATGCATCAGAATAGGAGCAAACAATAACAATAGCAAAATCTAATGCAAGCATGAGAGAATGGAATGGGCGATATCGGGATGATCAAAGAGGGGGCTTGCCTGGAAGCTCCGATGAAAGGGAAGAAGGGGTCGTCGTCGATGTAGTCGATCACAGCGGCATCCGCGGCAGTCTCGGGGTCTACCGGAGAGAATAGGGGGGAGAAACAGTAAATACATAGCAAGCAAGTGCATAACAGGACAACAGGCAGAGCTAGACGTGTTCTAACGCAGTGTTACTCGATACCGACGAAGGGGGATAACATCCGGGAATGTTTTCCCGAAGTTTGCATTTTTCGGACAAATGAAACAGAGGGGGACGGTTGCAGGTTCGCTATGCTAGGGATGTGTGGCGGACGAACGGGCTGTGTATTCGGATTCGTCTCATCGTTCTGAGCAACTTTCATGTAGAAAGTTTTTCGATCCGAGCTACGGTTTATTTTAAATTAATTTTTTAAAGTTTTAATTCATTTTTAGAATTAACAGAATTAATTTAATTAGGAAATGCCATTATGACATCAGCATGACATCAAGGTGATGTCTGCAGTCAACAGTTAGTTGACTAGGTCAAACTGACGCGTGGGTCCATTCTATCATAGACTGATACTAATTAACAGTCTAATTAGTTAAAAGTTAATCAGGTTGATTAACATGATTAATTAATTAATTTATTTATTATTATTATTATTTAAACCCTTTTATTTTTGTTTTTAGGGGCTAGGCCCCACGTGTCTGTGGCAATGGGGTGGGGGTTAGCTTAGCACTAACCACCACGGTTAGTGGACGGGGCACACTGGTGCGGGCCGGCCTCACCAGGGAGGCCGCCAGGCGCACGGCACGACGAGGGCGCGGCCGGCAGCGGCCGAGCCACGGGCTAGCGTGGGCGGGGGCGGCAGCAGCCGCCGGTGGCGGCCACTGTGAGCGATGGGGGCGAAGCGAGCGAGGAGGGGCGGTCGGGGCGCAACTGCCGGCGAGCGGGGCACGCGCCGGGACCGAGCAGCGCGCGAGCGGCGCGGGGACGAGACGGCGCGGGGCAAGCGGCAGGGCATGGGAGGAGAAGCAGGGGCCGCCGCGGGCGTCGCCGGGCGCGGCGTGGACGCGTCCGGACGAGGCGCAGGCGAGCACGGCCGTAGTGCGGAGCTGCGGAGGAACGCGACCAAGGGCGAGCAGGGGACCGCAGCGGCGATGATGCAGGATGCGAGCGGCGGGGCACGCGCAGGTGTGGTGGGCGCGAGCGCGGGCCGGATCCGGTAACGGGGAGAGAAGAGGGGCGGACGAGGCTCACGGCGGGGTTGTAGGGAGACGGCAGTGGGCTCGGGGAGGGTCGAGGTGGTCGGCGACGGTGACCTTGGTCGGCGACGGCGAGGCGACGACGGAGACGATCTCGGGGCGCAGCGGCGCGGCGTCGGACGGCGAGGCAGAGGAGGAGGCGGTGACGCAAGCGACGGGGTCGAGGACGAGGACGGCAGAGGCGGGCAGCGCGGTCGCCGGTGTTCGCTGCCCCCGATCTGGATCGGGGGGGAAGAGGGAGTGAGGGGATCGTGGGGGGAAGTGGGGGGTGTGGTGGTGGATCGAGCTAGGGTTCGCTCGGGGTGAGGGGATAAGGGAGGGAAGGTGGGCCTGGTGGGCCGACCAACTGGGTGGGCCGGTAGGCTGAGGCCCGGGTGGGCAAGGGGGGTTGTGGCCCTTTTTCTTTTGCTTTTGCTATTTCTTTTATTCTTTTCAGTTTTGTTTTTCTCTACGGTTAACTATTTATTTCAGCTAACAAATGAACTTTGTTAAATGTGCCACTTATCAAATAAATACTAGATAGTATTATAAGGCAGCACACGAAGTTTTAAATTATTTTGAAAAGGTTAGATATTTATTTAAATCGAAACAGTCGATTTAATTGTTGCTAACCAAAAATTAATTCCAGGGGCATTTTGGGAATTCAAAAGAGGTTGGTTCCAACATGAAAAATATCGAGGGATTATTTGCCACACCTTGAACATTTTTATTTGCATGTTTGACAAATTTGAAATTGGGCTTAAATTTGAATTTGAATTTGACTTATGCCTCGGATCAGATGAGGATTAGCAACAGTAAGAGTGATGACCTGGCATCATTAGCCTGAGATTACTGTAGCTTAATTATCCAGGTGTCACAGGAGCGCCCTAGGTTGCCTCCCTCCATCTCCCTCCTTTATATACGTGGGGAGGGCACCCCTAGAAGACACATCAATTTTTCCTAGCCGTGTGCGGTGACCCCCTCCACAGTTACACACCTCGGTCATATCGTCGTAGTGCTTAAGCGAAGCCCTGCGCTAGTAACTTCATCATCACCGTCGCCATGGTGGCATGCTGACGGAACTCTCCCTCGGCCTCAACTAGATCAAGAGCTCGAGGGACGTCATCGAGCTGAACGTGTGCTGAACACGGAGGTGCGTACGTTCGGTGCTTGGATCGATTGGATCGTGAAGACGTTCGACTACATCAACCGCATTAGTAAACGCTTCCGCTTTCGGTCTACGAGGGTACGTGGACACACTCTCCCCGCTCGTTGCTATGCTTCTCCGAGATAGATCTTGCGTGATCGTAGGAAATTTTTTGAAATACTACATTCCCCAACAGTTATGCGGTTTGACCGATAAAGATCTTCGTAGAATATGTAGGAGCCAATATGAGCATCCAGGTTCTGCTATTAGTTATTGACCGGAGAGGTGTCTCGGTCATGTCTACATAGTTCTCGAACCCGTAGGGTCCACACGCTTAACGTTCGATGACGATTTGTATTATGAGTTATGTGTTTTGATGACGAAGTTTGTTCGGAGTCCCGGATGAGATCGCGGACGTGACGAGGAGTCTCAAAATGGTCGAGACATAAAGATTGATATATTGGACCATGTTATTCGGACACCAGAAGTGTTCTGGATAGTTTCGGGTAAAAACGGAGTGCCGGAGGGGTTACCGGAACCCCCCGGGGGAACTAATGGGCCACCATGGGCCTTATTGGAGAGAGAGGAGGGCAGCCCCCCCCCCCTTAGCAGTCTGAATTGGACAAGGGAAGGGGGCAGCGCCCCCTTTCCTACTCCCTCTCCCTATCCTTCCTTCCTCCTCTCTTCCTTGTGGAGGAATCTGATAACCCACAAGTATATATAAGGGATCGCAACAGTTTTCGAGGGTAGAGTATTCAACCCAAATTTATAGATTCGACACAAGGGGAGCCAAAGAATATTTGAAGGTATTAGCAGCTGAGTTGTCAATTCAACCACACCTGGAGATTAATTATCTACAGCAAAGTGATCAGTAGCAAAGTAGTTTGATAGTTTTGATAGTAGTGACAGGAGCAACGGTAACAGTAGCAGTGATAGCAGTAATTTTGTAGCAAGTGTAACAGTGGTGATAGCAATAGTAACGCAGGAAGATCAATAAGGATAAATTCGTAGGCATTGGATCGGTGACTTGTTGGATGATATTCATCATGTGACAGTTATAACCTAGGGCGATACGGCACTAGCTCCAGTTCATCGATATAATGTAGGCATGTATTCCGTAAATAGTCATACGTGCTTTATTAAAAGAACTTAAATGACATCTCTTGTCCTACCCTCCCGTGGCAGCGGGGTCCAATTGGAAACTATGGGATATTAAGGCCTCCTTTTAATAGAGAACCGGAACAAAGCATTAACACAAAGTGAATACATGAACTCCTCAAACTACGGTCATCACCGGGAGTGGGCCCGGTTGTTGTCACTCCGGGGTTGTCGGATCATAACACGTAGTAGGTGACTATAACTTGCAAGATCAGATCTAAAACATGGATATAATGATGAATTCATAAACGGTTCAGATCTGAGTTCATGGCACTCGGGCCCAAAGTGACAAGCATTAAGTATAGCAAAGTCATAGCAACATCAATCTAAGAACATAGTGGATACTAGGGATCAGGCCCTAACAATACTAACTCGATTACATTATGAATCTCATCCAACTCCTCACCGACCAGCGAGCCTACGAAGGAATTACTCACTCCCGGTGGGGAGCATCATGGAATTGGCGATGGAGATGGGTTGGTGATGACGAAGAACGAAGATCCCCCTCTCCGGAGCCCCAAACGGACTCCAAATCTGCCCTCCCAAGGAAGAACAGGGCTTGGCGGCGGCTCCGTCTCGTGGATCGTGATAATTCTTCCTCCCTGGTTTTTTTTCTGGAAATATGTGATTTTATAGTATTAGGGGGGTCGTCAGCGGGGCCACCAGGTGGGTACAACCCACCTGGGCACGCTAGGAGAGGGGGCGCGCCTTGGTGGGTTGTGCCCACCCAGGTGCCCATCTCCAGCAGGTCTTGGCTCCAGAAATTCTTATTATTGATATAAAAATCCTCGCAAAGTTTCTTTCCATTCTGAGAACTTTTATTTCTGCACAAAAACAACACCATGGTAGTTCTGCTGAAAACAGCGTCAGTCCTGGGTTAGTTTCATTCAAATCATGCAAATTAGAGTCCAAAACAAGAGTAAAAGTGTGAGAAAAAGTAGATACGTTGGAGACGTATCAACTCCCCCAAGCTTAAACCTTTGCTTGTCCTCAAGCAATTCAGTTGATAAACTGAAAGTGAGAAAGAAAAACTTTTACGAACTCTTTTGCTCTTGTTTGCATGAATAAGCTTAAGCAGCACCCAGGTTTTCAGCCAACATTATAACTAACCATGTCAACAATAATATTTAAAGATTATATTAACTCATATCAATGACATAATCAGCTAGCGAGCGATAATAAGATATCTCAAACAGCAACACGTTGTCAAAACAACCATGATATAATATGACAATGGTGGTATCTCGCTAGCCCTTTCTAAGACCGCAAAACATAAATGCAGAGCACCTCCAAAGTTCAAGCAGCGACTAAACATTGTAATTCATGGTAGAAAAGATCCAGTCATGATGCACCCAACATTAGCTACACACAATGCATAAATTATGACAGCTGTGCTCTACTCAGTTTCTGGCGCTTGTTTTAGAAGGTGGTGACACAACATAAAAGTAAATAGAAAGTCCCTTCGCAGAGGGAAGCAGTGATTTGCAGAGGTGCCAGAGCTCAGTTTTTAAAACAGAGATAAATGATTATTTTGAGACATGCACCTTTCTTATTCACTTCACGACCATCAGTAATCAACATCTTCCATGCTAAGCATGCTAGTGGCGGTTCCCAAGCGATAAAAGTAAAGGTTTTGACTCCATTGGAAGTTTTTGTTTGATTAATCCAGAGATAAACTCATTTTCATGTTTGCAGTTTGGGACTGGGCATATCCCTATTACCGCCCATTTCCTCGTGTGATGGCGAGTGAATAAACACTCGACCTGAGGATAACCCGCTTAGCACGAAAGATATCGACCACCTCCTGTCGTTCCATGAACGATCCAGGCACACAAAACGGATAATTTTTTTTGAAGTTTTTAGAGGTGGCACATGCAAATTTACTTAGGACAGAAGGGTAATACCGTATATAGGTAGGTATGGTGGACTCATCTGGAATAACTTTGGGTTCAAGGTTTTTGATGTACAAGCAGAATTCCCGCTTAGTACAGGCGAAGGCTAGCAATTAAGATTGAGAAGCGGCCAGCTAGAGAGCAACAACGATCATGACCAGGCATTATGCATAAGTAACATTGGATACTAGCATGAGTAGGATATGAACACCATGAACATAAATATTATAGAGGCTATGTTGGTTTTGATTCAACTACATGCATGAACATGTACCAAGTCAAGCCACTCGAACATTCAGAGGAGGATACCATATCATCATACTACATCACAATCATTTTAACGCTATGTTGATATCCAAGATAAATCATTATCCACTCCCAGCTACTTATGCATGACATGAGAAACTATAATCTCTAATTGTCATTGCAAACATAATGGGCTGAAGCCTGGATACTAGGTTAAACATATTTACACAAACAGAACAAGTCGAGTTCATACCAGTTTCTCTTTGCCACGGCCAGTTCATCGAATATTGTCATTATTGCCTTTCACTTGCACGACCGAATGATATGAAAATAATAATAGTGCAAGAGTGTCGTGGACTAAGCTGGAATCTGCAAAACATTTTATCCAACAGGAGAAGACAAGGTAAAATGTGCTCTTTATTAGTTCAACAGTTATTCATATAAGAGCCACTCAACATTTTCACAGTGGTCTTCTCCTCGGTAAGACTCGAATAAAAGGAAAAGAAATTCAGAGAAACACACTGAAATATGTTTAGAGTTTTTGGTTTTCTTCAACAAGCAAATAAAAAGAAAAAACAAGAAAAACTATTTACACAGGAAAGCTCCCAACAAGCAAAAGAAGAACAAGAAAATCGTTTTGGGTTTTCTTTTTAGTACTACTACTAAGCATGCATAGAAAGTAAATTACTACAACTAATTTTTTTTGGTTTTTCTAAAGTTTTTCAAACGCACAAGAAGAAAACAAGAAAATAAATCTAAGCATGGATGATACAATGAAAAAGTGTGAACACCGACAAATGGAATGATATGTGAACATGAATATAATGTCGGTGACAAACACGTACTCCCCCAAGCTTAGGCTTTTGGCCTAAGTTGGTAATCAATCAGTAGCCTGGAGGGTAGTAGTCAGTGTGGTAGCTCACAGAGGCTCTCGGTGCGGATGCCTCTACACGTCGTGGCGCCACCACTGTTGCGTTATGAGCTCGGGCCTCGCTCTCAAGAACAAAATATCTTCCCTTGATGTTATAATCAAAGAGAGCAGGCGCAGGCAAATATGTGTCCACAACATGTGATTGGTTAAACAGCAGATTATAAGTGAAGTCATGAATCCTTCCTTTAAGGATTTTATTCTCTTTTAAAGCATCAAAATCTAAATACCGAGTGGGTAAGATAGGATCAAAGGGCAAAGGTGAAACACCCAGCCCTCGTGCTAGATGTGTGGCATAAATTCCACCATAGAACCAGCCACTTTTGGCGTTATGCTGAAGTCTACGTGCAATAATCCCTCCAAGGTTATAATTCCTTTCACCAGTGAGAGTGGTGTGAATGAGGCTCAAGTCTGGTGCACAAACTATGCTACAGTCTTGCTTGCCTACTATGCATTTCCCGTTAAATAATGCAAAGTACTGAATTGTGGGAAAGTGAATGTTCCTTATTCTTCCTTGTCTCACTCCCCTATTTTCACCGTAACAAAGGCTAGTCAAGAAAGACTCGACTCAGCCTTTGGTGGCTCATCAAGCGAACCCCAAAATGGAAGTTCGCAATGGTAAGCAAAATTCTCCAGTGGAATAGTAAATGGATTATCATAAAGCATAAACGACACCCTAGACTCACGTGGAAAATATTTAAATCCTTCGACAAATGATTCAGTGAGAAGTTGGTGTTGTTCACACTTATCTGAAAGGTAGGGATAGAGACCGGCATTGTGAACATATTGCTCAAATTCCTCCTTAATGCCCACTCGCATCATATACTCATCGCAATGCCATAAGCATGTTTTGGTGGCGACATCTCGCGTGGAGCTTTCACTTGGTTCAACATAAGACCGGCGAGCAGAACTGTCACTAGAAGATGCCCCTGGGGATCGTCTCCTCGAAGAACTCCTTCCAAATAGGTTCATCATGTCCGCGTACAATTTTCTGGAAATAAAAATTTTGGGGTGACAAAAAATTGTCAACAAAACTTTATGATATTGATAGCAACTACTCATAGGGATACATAGAGGCCATAGCAAGCATTCAAACTACTTAGAACACTAAGAATTGAACATGCAAGCACATCTACAACAACACCAAGAGTAGCTAATTATTCAAAGTATAAACCACTAAAACAAAAACTAATTGGACAAATGGTGGAGTCACATACCAAGCAACAATCCCCCGAAACAGTTTTCGAAATGGAGCTTCGAGCAAAGAGATCCAAGTCCGCGGGTTTGAGCTCAAGAACACGGGAGAGAGAGCAATGGGGATTTTTTTTTCTGGAGGTAAGTGATGATGTGGGATGAATAGGTAAGTGAGGGGGCCCACATGGGGACCACAACCCACGAGGGCACGCCTGGGGGTCCCGGCGCGCCCAGGTGGGTTGTGCCCACCTGGTGCACCTCCCTCTGGTATTATTTGCACCAAAAATTCTTAAATATTCAGAAAAAATCGTATTAAGTTTTCAGGGCATTCTGAGAACTTTTATTTTTTGGTCATTTTTTATTGCACGGGAAATTCAAAAAACAGACAAAACATGGCATTTTATTTTATTTAACTAATAAAAACAGAAAACAAAGAGTAAGGACAGAAAGTAGTGCTTACTAAATTCATCAACTTCATACCGTTCAAAAATGATTATTAATAAGGTTGATCAGGTCTTAGTAACAACCACTTTCGATTAGCATGAAACCGAAGAACTTTCGTAAATCACTAAGTTACCTCAATGGGGATTTGCATCTCCCCAACAATAAACATTTCATATTTCTTTTTGACAGTGGGTAGAGGTATTCGAAAACTTCCAATAGTGATTGTCGGAGATTTTTCAATAACATTAATACCATTCACTTGGAATTGTTTCTTCAGAAAGTGCACCGTATGCTCATTACCATTGATATGAAAAGTGACCTTGCTTTTATTGCAATCAATAACGGCACCTGCAGTATTCAAGAAGGGTCTACCAAGGATAATCGACAGATTGTCGTCCTCGGGCATCTCAAGTATAACAAAGTCAGTCAAAATAGTAACATTAGCAACAACAACGGGCACATCCTCAAAGATACCGATAGGTATGGTAGTTGATTTGTCAGCCATTTACAAAGATATTTCAGTAGGTGTGAGTTTATTCAAGTCAAGTCTTTTATATAAAGAGAAAGGAATAACACTAACACCAGCTCCTAAATCACACAAAGCAGTTTTCACATAATTCTTTTTGATAGAGCAAGGTATAGTTGGTATTCCCGGATCTCCAAGTTTTTTAGGCACTCCATCTTTGAAAGTATAATTAGCAAGCATAGTGGAGATTTCAGCTTCCGGTATTTTTCTCTTATTTGTGATGATGTCTTTCATATACTTTGCATAAGGAGGCATTTTCAACATATCAGTCAAGCAAGTACGCAAAAAGACTAGCCTCAGCATGTCAGCAAAGCGTTCAAATTCCATCATCATTCTTTTTAGTTGACTTGGGTGGAAAAGGCATAGGTTTTTGAACCCACGGTTGTCTTTCTTTACCGTGTTTTCTAGCAACAAAGTCTCTTTTATCATATCTTTTATTCTTAGGTTGTGGGTTATCAAGATCAGCAGGTGGTTCTATCTCAACATCATTATCTGGTTCTTTTTCATTATTTGGTTGAGTGTCTTCATGAACCTCATCATTGTCTTTTTCATTATCACTAGGTGAGTGTTCATTACCAGACTGAGTTTCAGCATCAGAGATAGAAGTTTCATTTTCATTATCAGGAGGTTTCTCTATTTCAGGTTCACTAGAAGTGTGCAAAGTCCTACCATTTTTCTTTTTCTTTTTCTTTCTAGAAGGACTAGGTGCACTAGTGTTATTTCTTTGTGAATCTTGTTCAATTCTTTTTGGGTGTCCCTCAGGATAAAGTGGTTCCTGAGTCATTTTACCTCCCCTAGTTGCAACTCTAACAGCAAAGTCATGCATATTATGATTAATTTCATCAAGCTATTCTCTTTGTGATTTAGCAACTTGTTCTAATTGAGTTTGAACCATAGAAGCATGTTTTCCAACACCTCTAACATCATTTGATATTCTAAATAACAAGTCACTCAAGTGAGCAATCATATCAGAATTGTATTTCAATTGTTTCATAACATTTGCATTGAAGTGATCTTGTTTTCTAATGTAGTTTTTAAACTCATAAAGGCATTGACTAGGATGCATATTGTGAAGATTATCGTTTTCATTGAACTTCATAAGAGAATTTACCTCTACCACCTTAGGCAGTGGTGGTGTATTAAGCCCATGTATTTCTTCAATAGGAGGTAAATTTTTAACGTCCTCAGCTTTAATACATTTTTCCTTCATAGATTTCTTTGCCTCTTGCATATCTTCAGAACTGAATATACCCCTCTTCTTCGGAATGGGTTTAGGCGGTTGTTCAGGAAGAGTCCAATCATCATAATTTTTCAATCTGTTATTCAATAATTCTTCAGCTTGTCCAACAGTTTGTTCCCTGAAAACACAACCATCACAACTATCTAGGAAATCCCTAGAGGCATCGGTTAGTCCATTATAGAGGATATCAAGTATTTCATTTTTCTTAAGAGGATATCAAGTATTTCATTTTTCTTAAGAGGATGATCAGGAAAAGCATTAAGTAACTGGCAAAGCCTCCCCCAAGCTTGTGGGAGACTCTCTTCTTTAGTTTGCACAAAGTTAAATATTTCTTGCAAGGTAGCTTGTTTCTTATGAGCATGAAAATATTTTTCAGAGAAGTAATAAATCATATCCTGGGAACTACGCACACAACCAGGAGCAAGAGTATTGTACCAAGCTTTAGCATCACCCTTTAATGAGAAAGGAAATAATTTGAGAATAAAGTAATAGCGAGTTTTCTCATCATGAGTAAAAAGGGTGGCTATATCATTCAACTTAGTAAGATGTGCCACAACAGTTTCAGTTTCATAATCATGGAAAGGATCAAATTCAACCAAAGTAATTAACTCTGGGTCGACAGAGAATTCATAATCCTTATCATCAATAAAGATAGGCGAAGTAGCAAACTTAGGATCACATTTCATTCTAGCATTCAGAGATTTTTCTTTATACTTTTGTAGTAATTTCTCTAGATCATCTCTATCATTGCAAGCAAGAATATCTCTAGTTGCTTCTTCACTCATAATGTAACCTTCCAGTACCTTAGGCAATCATATCTAGCAAGGCTAGTTCTAGCAGGTGTTTCAGGAGTTTCAGTTTCAAGCATCATCAGATTCAACAACATCATGTTGTACAACTCTAGCAATTTGTTCATCAAGAAAATCACCAAGTGGCACATGATCATTATCAAGCAAGGTACTAGCATCATCATAAGAATCATTCATAGTAGAAGTAGCATCATCAATAACTTGCGACATATTAGAATTGATAGCATGTGGTGGTGTTGCAAGTTTACTCATAATAGAAGGTGAATCTAAAGCAGAACTGGATGGCAGTTCCTTACCTCCCCTCGTCTTTGAGGGAAATATATTAGTCTTTGGATCCTTCAGATTCTTCATAATGATAATATGATAATAATCCCAAGTGACTCAACAAATATAGCTATGCTCCTCGGCAACGGCGCCAGAAAAAGGTCTTGATAACCCACAAGTATAGGGGATCGCAACAGTTTTTGAGGGTAGAGTATTCAACCCAAATTTATAGATTCGACACAAGGGGAGCCAAAGAATATTTGAAGGTATTAGCAGCTGAGTTGTCAATTCAACCACACCTGGAGATTAATTATCTACAGCAAAGTGATCAGTAGCAAAGTAGTTTGATAGTTTTGATAGTAGTGACAGGAGCAGCGGTAACAGTAGCAGTGATAGCAGTAATTTTGTAGCAAGTGTAACAGTGGTGATAGCAATAGTAACGCAACAAGATCAATAAGGATAAATTCGTAGGCATTGGATCGGTGACTTGTTGGATGATATTCATCATGTGACAGTTATAACCTAGGGCGATACGGCACTAGCTCCATTTCATCGATATAATGTAGGCATGTATTCCGTAAATAGTCATACGTGCTTTATTAAAAGAACTTGCATGACATCTTTTGTCCTACCCTCCCGTGGCAGCGGAGTCCATATTGAAAACTAAGGGATATTAAGGCCTCCTTTTAATAGAGAACCAGAACAAAGCATTAACACAAAGTGAATACATGAAATCCTCAAACTACGGTCATCACCGGGAGTGGGCCCGGTTGTTGTCACTCCGGGGTTGCCGGATCATAACACGTAGTAGGTGACTATAACTTGCAAGATCAGATCTAAAACATGGATATAATGATGAATTCATAAACGGTTCAGATCTGAGTTCATGGCACTCGGGCCCAAAGTGACAAGCATTAAGCATAGCAAAGTCATAGCAACATCAATCTAAGAACATAGTGGATACTAGGGATCAGGCCCTAACAATAATAACTCGATTACATGATGAATCTCATCCAACTCCTCACCGACCAGCGAGCCTACGAAGGAATTACTCACTCCGGGTGGGGAGCATCATGGAATTGGCGATGGAGATGGGTTGGTGATGACGAAGAACGAAGATCCCCCTCTCCGGAGCCCCAAACGGACTCCAGATCTGCCCTCCCAAGGAAGAACAGGGCTTGGCGGCGGCTCCGTCTCGTGGATCGCGATAATTCTTCCTCCCTGGTTTTTTTTCTGGAAATATGTGATTTTATAGTATCAGGGGGGTCGTCAGCGGGGCCACCAGGTGGGTACAACCCACCTGGGCGTGCCAGGAGAGGGGGGCGCGCCCTGGTGGGTTGTGCCCACCCACGTGCCCCTCTCCGGCAGGTCTTGGCTCCATAAATTCTTATTATTGATATAAAAAATCCTCGCAAAGTTTCGTTCCATTCCAAGAACTTTTATTTCTGCACAAAAACAACACCATGGTAGTTCTGCTGAAAACAGCGTCAGTCCGGGGTTAGTTTCATTCAAATCATGCAAATTAGAGTCCAAAACAAGAGGAAAAGCGTGAGAAAAAGTAGATACGTTGGAGACGTGTCAGAATCCTACTAGGACTAGTAGTCCTAGTAGGACTCCCCCTCCTTGGGCGCGCCCCTAGGGCCGGCCGGCCTCCCCCTCCCTCCTTTATATACGGGGGCAGGGGGGCACCCTAGAACACACAAGTTGATCTTTTATCCGTGTGCAGTGCCCCCCTCCACAGTTACACACCTCGATCATATCGTCGTAGTGCTTAGGCAAAGCCCTGCGCCGGTAACATCATTATCAATGTCACCACACCGTCGTGCTGACGGAACTCACCCTCGTCCTCAACTGGATCAAGACCACGAGGGACGTCATTGAGCTGAACGTGTGCTGAATGCGGAGGTGTCGTACGTTCGGTACTTGGATCGGTTGGATCACGAAGAAGTTCAACTACATCAACCGCGTTACTAAACGCTTCCGCTTTTGGTCTACGAGGGTATGTGGACACACTCTCCCCTCTCGTTGCTATGCATCTCCTAGATAGATCTTGCGTGATCGTAGAAATTTTTTTGAAATTACTGCGTTCCCCAACATTAGCATCCCAACATAAATTGACTCTATAACAAGAATTTGGCATTGGATGCGACATGGAAATGGCATTTGCCTCCTATGAAGTTTTTCTCTTTTCTTCTACAACTTCTTTTTCATCTGTTTTTTAGGGTAATAAGGGAGCTTTATTGCATGCGAATTTTCATAGGCTACAAACCAGATCCGAGGAATCCAAAAATCAAACATGCCTACCCTAATTGAGGGTAGAAACAAACTGAACAAGAGAATGTGCATCCCTATTTTTCTCTTAGCGTTCATGGCCAAAAGTGACCATATGGAATGAAATCTTCTTCTTCTCTATTTCTTTAAAATGGCGCCATATGTCGTTCTCGAGTTCATCTCGTACAGATTGTTGATCACTTCTTGACGGTCTGAGATAATCCAAACTAAAGTCTGATACGTCTCAAACATATCAATAATTTTTTATTGTTTCATGTGATTATAATATCACTTTTATATACTTTCTATAGCAATTTATATTATTTTTCTGGACAAACCTATTAATTTAATGCTTAGTGCCAGATTTTGTTTTTTTTTCATGTTTTTGGTTTTTCAGGAAAGCAATATCTACGAGGATCAAAATGCCACGGGGATTTAATATGATTCTTTCTCCATAGGAAGAGTCCAGAAAGTACTGGAGCTAGACGTGAGGAGCAACAGGGGCTCCATGTAGCCACCTGGTGCGGCCAGGGCCTGGCTAGCGCCCCTAGGCCGCGTGAGTCCCCTGTCCACCGCCTTATGTCCATTCCTTCGCCTATAAATCCCATCTTTTGCAAAACCCACGGTACCAATTTTCTCCGGGTTTCAACCCCCCCCCCCCCCCATGTAATTGTAAATATCATGTTTGAATGAAACTATATTGTAGAACAATTGTTCTATGGTCCTTGGGTCAAAAAAAAGTTTTTGTTCCAAAGAAATCCAATCTCGAGGCCTCTTCATCAACCTTGCTACCTCCATGACCATGTGTGAGTAGTTCCCTTAGGACCTTAGGGTCCATAGCAGTAGCTAGATGGCATTCTCTCTCTTTGTCTTCTTCTTCTTCAATACCAAGTTGTCGGGAGTTTTCTCACATGATCGGGATCAATAGGATGTAATCGGTGGTGTATTTGTTGATATATGATGAATTTTCACTGTGTAAACATATTTTCCATTGAAATCAATTGAATCTTTTGAAGTTTCTTCATTGTATATTGAATAGCTCCACATGCTCTTCGATCTATCTATCTTTTTTGGCCAAGTTTGATGGATATTTCTTTAGAGGGAGTGGTGCATTGTACTTGGTTCTAATCTTGCGATCCATACCCCATTGGTAGAAATGGATAGGACACGTATTATGTTGTCGCCACTGATATATCTACAATTTACGAAGTATTCATGCTATATCTACATGAGTTTTCTACATGGTTTTGGTGCACTTTTGTGTTATTTTTATGGACTAACATATTAATCTAGTGCCTAGTGTCAGCTCCTAATTTTTTGCCTATTTCTTTGTTTCGTGAAAAAACATACCAAATAAAGTCCAAACGCGATAAAATTTATGGGCATTTTTCTTTGGAACATAAGAGGCCCTTGAAGCTTCGGGAGAGGACCAAAAGACCCACGAGGTGGCCACAAGCTCAAGGGGTGCGCCCTCCCCCCAGGGCATGTGGGCTAAGCTTGTGGGACCCTCGTGACACCTTTTGACGTGATTCCAACGGTGAAAATTCCTATAAATTGAGAAACCCCTGAAAAGTAACCTAGATCTTTTACCCCGCTGCCGCAAGCCTCTGTTTTGAGGCAATCTCATCTGGAGGCCTTTCCGGCACCCTGCCCGAGGGGGAAGCCATCATGGAGGCCATCTTCATCATCCTTTATGCCTCCATGGTGATGCGTGAGTAGTTCATCCTCGGGGCCGGGGGTTTGTACCAGTAGTTTATGTGTTTGATCTCTCTCTTTCTCTCTCTCTCGCTCGCTTGCTCTCTCTCTCTCTCATGTTCATGATTTGACACGTCTTGATGTATCATGAGGTTTATCAATATAATTGAATCACATGGTGTTCACCTTCCTCTCTTATTTTTGTGATGAATTGAGTCTTGTTCTTTGAGGTTTCTTTATGTTGGATTGAATATTTTGTATTTGAGATCACTTGATGAATGTCTCACTCGCGGATACTCATGGTGCCATTGGGGTATCTAGGTGACATTAGAGTTGATTGATGTGTATCATATGATGTTGTCGTGGTACGATCTCTAGAACTATTCATGGCAATTTGGGGTGATTCATAAGATTGATTGGAAACACATCTTTGAGGTGGTTTACTACCTACACGATTTCATCCTACTTTCTTCGGTAGGAATAGAGACTTTGGAGTGATTATTGCCGCACTTTGAGGGATTGTTGTGTGATTCAATTATGTTAATGTTGTTGAGAGATTGCACAGCGAAAGTATGAACCCTAGGCCTTGTTTCTAAGCATTGAGACACCTTTTTGCTTGCCTTTTGTTACTTGCTACCTGAAAGCGCAAGTTTACTCCCAGATGGGGGTGAATGGGAGATTTTTAGAAATTCGTCAAACTCTGAGGAATTTGACAAAAATCAGAGTGAAGAAATAGAAACGCGAGGGAACTAAGTCATCACACAGACAAAAAGCATGCAAATAGGATACATACACTCATACAAACATGAGGAAGATGAACTGAAGAAATGAAAAACGGCATGATGAAAGTATTCAGTTCAAATTCTTCAGAAGGTAGATCACAAATTCTTCAGCAGCGGACTAACATAAAGGTAAAGGGGTGAGGAATTTGAAACCAGATAGGCTCGGTGAAGACACAGCGATTTGGTAGATGATACGTCCATTTTGCATCATGCTTTTATATTGATATTTATTGCATTTTTGGGCTGTTACTGCCTATTTTGGTATAATATTTATGTCTTTTCTCTCTTATTTTACAAGGTTTACATGAAGAAGGGAGAATACCGGCAGCTGGAATTCTGGACCGAAAAGGAGCAAATCCTAGAGACCTATTCTGCTCAACTCCAAAAGTCCTGAAAAATTACGGAGAATTATTTTGGAATATATAAAAAAATATTGGGCGAAGAAAATACCAGAGGGGACCCACCAGGCAGCCACAAGGGTGGGGCGCGCCCCCTGCCTTGTGGCCCACCTGACAGGTCCCCGGTGCCCATCTATGCTATATGATGTGTTTTGACCTAGAAAAATCAAGAGGAAGCTTTCGGGACGAAGCGCCACCGTCTCGAGGCGGAACCTGGGCAGAACCAATCTAGGGCTCCGACGGAGCTGTTCTGCCGGGGAAACTTCCCTCCCGGAGGGGGAAATCGAAGCCATCGTCATCACCAACGATCCTCTCATCGAGAGGTGGTAAATCTCCATCAACATCTTCAGCAACACCATCTCCTCTCCAAACCCTAGTTCATCTCTTGTATCCGATCTTTGTCTCAAAACCTTAGATTGGTACATGTGGGTTGCTGGTAGTGTTGATTACTCCTTGTAGTTGATGCTAGTTGGTTTATTTGGTGGAATATCATATGTTTAGATCCTTAATGATAATTATTACTCCTCTGATTATGAACATGAATATGCTTTGTGAGTAGTTACGTTTGTTCCTGAGGACATGGGAGAAGTCTTATTATAAGTAATCATGTGAATTTGGTATTCGTTCGATATTTTGATGAGATGTATGTTGTCTCTTCTCTAGTGGTTTTATGTGAACGTCGACTACATGACACTTCACCATTATTTGGGCCTAGGGGAAGGCATTGGGAAGTAATAAGTAGATGATGGGTTGCTACAGTGACAGAAGCTTAAACCCTAGTTTATGTGTTGCTTCGTAAGGGGCTGATTTGGATCCATATTGTTTCATGCTATGGTTAGATTTATCTTAATTCTTCTTGCGTAGTTGCGGATACTTGTGAGAGGGGTTAATCATAAGTGGGAGGCTTTTCCAAGTAAGTACAGCACCCAAGCACCGGTCCACCCACATATGAAATTATCAAAGTACCGAACGCGGATCATATGAGCATGATGAAAACTAGCTTGACATTAATTCCCATGTGTCCTCGGGAGCGCTTTGCTTTATATAAGAGTTCGTCCAGGCTTGTCCTTTGCTACAAAAAGGATTGGGCCACCTTGCTGCACTTTAGTTACATTTGTTACTTGTTACCCATTACGAATTATCTTATCACAAAACTATCTGTTACCGATAATTTCAGTGCTTGCAGAGAATACCTTGCTGAAAACCGCTTGTCATTTCCTTCTGCTCCTTGTTGGGTTCAACACTATTACTTATCGAAAGGACTACGATAGATCCCCTATACTTGTGGGTCATCAAGACTCTTTTCTGGTGCCGTTGCCGGGGAGTGAAGTGCCTTTGGTAAGTGGAATTTGGTAAGGAAACATTTATATTATGTGCTGAAATTTGCTGTCACTTGTTATTATGGAAAATAATCCTTTGAGGGGCTTGTTCGGGGTATCTTCACCTCGACCGGAAGCACAAAGAATTGCCCCTCAACCTACTGAACCTCTAAAAATATTTATTATGAAATTCCTTCGGGTATGATAGAGAAACTGCTGGCTAATCCTTATGCAGGAGATGGAACATTACATCCTGATATGCATCTAATCTATGTGGATGAAGTTTGTGGATTATTTAAGCTTGCAGGTTTGCTCGAGGATGAAGTCAAGAAGAAGGTCTTTCCTTTATCTTTGAAGGAGAAGGCATTGACATGGTATAGGCTATGTGATGATATTGGATCATGGAACTACAACCGATTGAAATTGGAATTTCATCAGAAGTTTTATCCTATGCATCTGGTTCATCGTGATCGGAATTATATTTATAATTTTTGGCCTCATGAAGGAGAAAGTATCGCTCAAACTTGGGGGAGGCTTAAGTCAATGTTATATTCATGCCCCAATCATGAGCTCTCAAAAGAAATTATTATTCAAAACTTTTATGCTCGGCTTTCTCGTAATGATCAATCCATGCTCGATACTTCTTGTATTGGTTCTTTTATGAAGAAGACTATTGAATTCAAATGGGATTTATTGGAGAGAATTAAATGCAACTGTGAAGATTGGGAACTCGACGAAGGTAAGGAGTCAGGTATAAACCTTAAGTTTCATTGTGTTAAATCTTTATGGATACCGATGCTTTTCGTGAATTTAGCACTAAATATGGACTTGACTCTGAGATAGTAGCTTCTTTCTGTGAATCATTTGCTACTAATGTTGATCTCCCTAACGATAAGTGGTTTAAATATCATCCTCCCATTGAAATAAAAGTAGTAGAACCTATTAAAGTTGAAGAAGAAACTATTACTTATAATGTTGATCCTGTCATTCCTACTTCTTATATTGAGAAACCATCTTTCCCTGTTAGAATAAAGGAACCTGCTAAAGCTTCAACTGTGGTTCGTGATGTTTGCTAGAACTACGTCGGTATTTTCCCAAAGAGGAAGGGATGATGCAGCACAGCAATGGTAAGTATTTCCCTCAATGATGAGACTAAGGTTATCAAACCAGTAGGAGAACCAAGCTGGTCCAACGATAAGCTGGTGGGTGTCCACACAAGGAGGTGGCATTCAATACCCACCTGATGAACTTCCTCAATGGCAAGACCTTGAAAGGTGCCTTCTTTGAGAACTACAAGCCACACACCAACCTCCCAGACGTCATCAAGATGTACATGAGGAAGGAGCCGGAGCTGGAGAAGTTCATCACACACGTTGGACGTTTCTAACAGGTCAAATTGTGTTCATCATTCTAAAGAGGATGGACTCCTGCTTCACGAGGTTGGATGATTAGATTGAGCTTCTTTTGTCATGTCCCTTGCTACTTTTAGATTTGGTGCTTGAGAAACATAAGAAAAATGCTTATAAGATCTTCCCTCAGGTAATAATGTAATAGTTGTGAGACACCATGTGTTGAGCTCTTTTTTGTCACAAAGAACGAACATTGTTTTGTGTTGTCGTACAGTTTGGTCTTTATTTTAAGTGTGTCTACAACACTTGCCAGCAGCCAGCAGTCTTTTGTTACTTTGTACATGAACGTTTTGCACAGTAATGTCTACAGTTTCTCTGTTTTTCTTTTGCACATCAGCTTCTCTATTAATGTCGATGTTTTTCTTTTTTTTTACTGAATATCGGTGTCTCCATAGCACATTGCAAATCAGTTCTGATATTTTGTCATCTTTTTGTTTGCAGTTAGCCATTCTTTTACTCACCAATCGTAAAAAATAGTACTCCCTCCATCCGAAAAAAGCTTGTCCCTCAAATAAATGTATCTAGCACCAAGTTAGCATTAGATACATCCATTTGAAAGACTAGCTTGGGACAAGTTTTTTCGGACGGAGGGAGTAGATATTTCAAGTCCAAATTCTATGTGCAAAGTGGTGATCTAAAAAAAACATCATCTAGCGAGCCAAGTGGAGTGTCCACTGTAGGCCTAAAGTCCAAGAGGATCTTGACATGCATGATCTTGAGAGAAAAACACTAGCCTCCTGCAAATGGCATCTGGTCTATTATAATGAACATCTTATGCTATAAGTGCGCAAAAAATCACAATAATATGTATACTACAACTACTATAACTTTTTAGATAAAATAAAATTGTACATAATTACATATAGTTAACTTTCAAATAAAATACTTACACAGCATTGCGTCAATACCTAACATTCCGTATTAAAAAGACGGGTGCGGCAACGCGCGCCAACGATGATCTAGTACGGTATGCAAACTGAACCGAGAATAGTCCCGTCGCAGACTAAGGCATAGCCTAGTGATGGGGAGGGGTTGATGCCTTCCCACCCGTCCAGGTTCAAGGCATGGTACTTGCAAATTGGGTTTGTTGCACCAATTATACTGTAGGGGTTCCTTTACAGTCTTTTCTATAAAAAAAAAGTCCCGTCCGCTCATAATGCCATGCCCAGAAAAAACAATGGTTTTTTTTCATCTGTTTTTTTATGGGTTTTTTTCATCTGTTATTGGCTCGCTACGGCCCCTTGACCGGTGGCCCGCACGGCCCATCGGGGCAAGAGAAAACGTCGCGCTTTGCTTGGGGCCGAGTGCGCGAAGGGCCCTTGATGGGCCGCTCTTTACCGTCAGCACCGCGTGCCTGGGTCCGTATAATTTTTTTTTTCTAGGGAAGCCGTAATTCCGTGTACACTTTCTTTCTTCCCCGACGAAGACGAACACGACTCCGCTCCATCGCTAGCCCTCCAAAGTCCAAACCGCGTTCCCCCGACCGATCGCCCGGTGACCCCACCACCACCACCCCCGCGCCGGCGCCGATGGACTACGAATTCCGCAGCCGGTCGGGCTCCGGCTCCTACGGCGGAGCCGGCGGGGGCGGGGGCGGGGGCGGCTCGTCCCTCTACCCGCGCGTCGGCCAGCCCGCCCACGGCGCCGCCGGCCCACCGCCGCAGCGGGCCGCGCCGTACCTCCACGCCACGGCAGCCCCCTCGTCCCCCGCCGCCCCGCCCCCCGCTCCGTCCTCCTCGTCGTCCTCCGCATCCAGTAATTCCCTCTCCCTTCAGTCTGTACTGCTTGGAAGCCATACGGTCGATGGGTGCCTTGGTTGGTGGGCTGTTCGGTAGCCGAGAACCCGCGTGCTCCGTGCTGTATCGAGTAGGGTTCACTAGATCTTTCGTTCGATCGAACTGAGAGTGGCTTCGTGCGCGTTAGATCAGCGGATCTCTTATTTGAGTTTTGATTTAAGAGGCCCTGATTGGAAAGTGGAATTGAACGATCTAGACCTGAAACCCAGGTAGTTTTACCTGAGTTTGTCATTGGACTTTTATAACCCCTATCATTTCTCGTATACCCGGCATATGTGTGTGCTTAAACTTGTTCAGCTAGCAATTTCCCCCAAATTGACCATTACATGTGTGTAACTTAATTTAGCTTGTCAGGGCATGCTTCCTTGCGAAGAAGGGATTCATGCTGAAAATTGAAAAATATTGGGAGACATTGGTTAGACTTGGAATTGATATACAGAGAAGGGAGTGCCTGCTTGTATATATTTTACTGTTGCTATCATGCCAGACTAACAAACTGCCCAATATTGTGCCCTTCTGTACTGTTATTGAGAACAGTTCATGGTTACTAACGTAATTCATTGTTTCGCTGCAGTGGGCATACAAGTTGTTATAAAGCCAGAATATCGGATAACCCCTCCTGTAAGTTATATGATTTCTTATTCAATCACTACTTTCCTGTTCTCTTATGCAAGAGCTGACAATCTACTTTGCTACCAAAAAAGTTGTATTAATGAGTAATGACTGAGTTCAGTTTTCGTTCTCCATTGTTAAGAGTGTTGCTCCAAAAAAATGCTGTTTCGTATTTAAATGGGTGCCTTTAACTTCTGTGCATTGGCTGGACATCAACATACTACCATGAGTGTTCACTTTGTTTTCTATTGCCAGTTATTCTACTTGGGATTGTGAGAAATAGTACTCCTTGGAGTAGTGAATAAATTGTGATGCATTCGAGCAAGATATTTTAGCTAATAACTAATTGTTCTTCATGTATGTTTATGTCCTCATTTAGTGCATGGGTATGTGCTAGAAATGTACAAACGAGTGCTTGTTAGCAACTTAGCATCATACGGTCAGCGAGGAGTCAGCTTTAGCTGTTAATTAGTGCCCTTGGTGATCTTAATCACCGCTGATTAGTTTTAGTGGTTTTTCTTTTTTATCCTAGGCTCTACGTGCCATGTGGGTCCGGACCCACATATAATAGACAGTGAGGAGGTTTTGTTAAGTTTGCAGGGGCATCTCAGGTTCTCCTGATCCATTCCATTGTGAGCAGACTAATTGAAATATAGATGGTGTAGCTTGTTCCATACTGATGGCATATCTAAACACTGGATGCAACATATGTCTGAATGGAAGTAAGGAGTAAGGAATACATGGAAATAGTCTTGTTATGGTTCACAGTAGAAGAACTTGCATGCGACTTATGTTAGATAATTTTATTTTAGTTGGGTGGCCACCCTTGCTGTTGTAACTATTTCAGACTTTGATCGTAGAATGTTGGTGTGATAGTTAATAGTATGGGTTAAAATGTACGAGGGCATGATTCACCAGTTTTGTGGGTTCCCTCAAAACTCATCCTATTCTGTTCATTCCCTAGAGAAGCATCCCGCCATTCTGCAAACGTGTATGCTTATACAAGGCATATACTCTTTGTTATAAAGGCATGCGCTGCTTTTTTATTTACCCTTCCCCTCGTAACGTTTGGATAATTGGCACCCTTTTAATTAGTGTTATGTTTTCAGCCTCAGTTGGCACCACAGATGGTAGAAGTTCCCCGCAGCACCTTTAACTTTGATTTTGAGTATGAAAGAAAGATTCTTGCGGAGGCAGAGAAGGAAAACCCCAACTGGGGGAAGTTTGTAATTGAAAGGCAGACGCCACCACCACCACCACCACCACAACAACAACAACCACAGCCGCCAAGAGGGCCAAGACACTCAACATCCTCTACTTCTATGGTAAACAATATCTCTCACTTGCCCCATCCCTCTCTGCCAAAGCAGTAATACATTAATATGGTGAAATCATGTATTGTAATTACAACAATCTTTGCAGTCTGGTCTAGCAACACCTCTTATGTTGGTTCTTTTTATGCCCTTTTCTGTTAGACTCAACTTGAATCCACTTTCTCATGTACATAGTTGCTTTTTGCTTGGATTTTCTATTAGCTCGAACTGGATGCCACTTTTAACCTTAAGCAGGGGAAGAGACTCGCCTGGGGCTGCCATGGCCTATGACTGAAAATCCATTTAAATATACCTTGAAAATTGCAAGAAAATCATGTGGGTATACTGGTTAAGCTAGTTTAGCCTCAGGCCTATGCCTGTGCTTGTTGTTCTATCCATTCTAAGTTCTAACTTTTTGAAATAGTTGTCTCTATGGCAGAAAAGGCTTGCCTACTTAGAGCATTGCAAGAAAATTATGTTGTTAAGCCCACAACCTTAAGTTATGTAGTGAAGTCCGTGCTATCCATTGCCAGCTTGCTACCAAGGGTCTGCTACTTTTTATTAAAAATAAAAAGATTGGTTATACTCTCTCTGTTCCAAATTATTCTAAGTCCTAGCTTTGTCCTAAGTCAAACTTCTTTAAGTTTGACCAAGTTTTTATATAATATATGAAAATCTACTGCACGAAATAAGTTTCATTAGATTCATCATAAATATATTTTTGTAGTATATAAATTTGATGTTGTAGATATTAGCACATTTCTCTGTAGTCTATTTTATGACTCTGCTAGAGGTTCCTCACCTCCTTTGCATCCCTAACTTAGCTGTGTCATTCCACATGATAAATGCATGCCAGATGTTTATAACAGTTGGGTATATTCATTGAAGTCTTTAGTGTAGTCGTGTACCTCTGAATACTTGTTTTTCTTTCTGTTTTGTCCCTTTTTCAGGCTACCCCAGGAGATCCACTTGTGGAGAAGTACATGTCTATGGGGCTTGGACGTGAAGCTGTTTCATTTGCTGTGCTAAATTATGGAGATAACCCAACGAAGGCATGATCTTTCTCTTTTATCTTGTCCTTTAGCAATACTATCTTTCATCATCATCAATTACAAAAAAAACAATGATTTGCTGTATTATGTGACTGTATCGGTGAACCAATACTATCTTTCATTGTGGCCAATCACATAGGTACAAACAGCTAATGGCTTTTACAGTTAATTAGATGATACCCCGTGCGTTGCGGCGGGAATTTATGCAATTAATTTGCAAGGAAACAAATACCAACTATATTATATACATGTGATAGCAAATAATGTACTTATGTGGAAGTGTCATGTATGCGTTATCAGCACATCAAATGGTGTTTCGACCATTAAGGGAAAAAAATCAAGTCACCTAACAAAAGGTAACTTATAATAACTTAACGTTTCCTGTTCATACCTGAGGTTAGGCTAAAAGGTTTCGATTTCGTAGTATCATCTCAACCAATTAGATGTTGACAGAAGATGTTACAATCTTGGCCACATTTCGATATCACACATTTACAGATTTCCTGAATTACATAACAATAAAATATGAGTGTTACATTTATCGATATTCTGTGCATGTATATGAAAAAAGATGGCTATCATTAAATGTTCTTTCTGAAGTACAATCAGAAACCTCAAACTTGAATAACATAGACGTGACATGAAGCCCTCAAATGACCAAAAAAGAACTTAGCATACCAAGTTTGTTCTCGCCCTCCAATTCAGTCTGCATGCTGCCAGAAATATTAGATGGATTCCATATGAAACAAAAAAAATTGCTATCAGTAACTATTTGGGGAAAGAGGGATCACACTTGAGACAAAAAAAATGGTAGTTTGAGCTTTGCTGACAAAACAATGTGCAAATAACAGGCCATCAGAGAAAAAAAAATAATGCATCAAGATTAGATAATCAAATGGATGGGCCACTTTACCAGGTCTTTGATGTGTGAAGTAACCATCAAGAGCTAAGAGAGGCCTAGTCCGCAGAAAAAATGCAGAAAATCTAGGAAAGATAACATAGTGTTTCTAACTTTCTTCTAATGTAAGAAAAACATGCCAAATTCTTGGGTGTAAAAGAACATGTGATCATATTTCATCTCATTTTTACCCTCTTTCTGAGTTCGCACGAAAGAATTAAAATTCAATCCCTGCTTGACTGGATAAATCCACGTATAAATCAATAAGGAAAGTCACTACTTGTTGATTTAAATGTTCCGTACAAATGCCTATCGAAATAAAGAAAATGGAACTCTACCTTTTTAGAAAAAGGTAGGCTCAACCAATTCAGTATTTTCCATGTGAAGCAAGATTCATTTGGTTAAGATCACAAAACACACACTATTGTACCTATAAATTATTGGTCCAATAGTAGACACAAAGCAATGCAAAACAAAGGCATATAAACTATTAAGTTTCATTTAAGTAGCTGGAAGGACACAATAGTAACTGACATACTCACTGAATTAACCGCAATGCTACAACACTTGGAGAAACTGCATAAAACATTACGACGCTTAGGGTGTGTTTGGGAGCTTAAGTATTTTTGAAGTTTTGTAGGAATACTGTGGTTTCTGAAAAAACTTCAGTATTAAATACTTTGAGGTGTTTGGATAGAAAAAATACTGCAGTTTAAAAAACCATAGTATCTCAAAAACTGTGGTATTTTTGTAGTATTTGAAAAAGAGGTCGGGACCTCTTTTTTCAAAACTGAGAAACGCTGGCTCATTGGCCTCTCTGAGTCCATCTTCTTATGACCAATACTTGCTAGATGATAGATCTATCTGGCCAGAGTACACGCACAGATGACTTAGCGCCGACCGGAAACACGTACAGGGGTGTGTTGCTCCCGATCTCTTCCAGATATTTGACAGGTCGGCGAGCAGCCGTATAACGCTTCCAGGTTCCGTTTTCCTATGAGAGCCCTCGATCTTTATGCTCCGTCTTTGATGGATCACAACAGATAACTCACAATGTATACTAGCATGTAGGAGTAGTAGAGAACATGCTCATGCCCAGCATGCATACGGCGGCCGTTAGCCCGAGTTGATCCGGCCGTGAGTGCAGCTGAATTAGGTCCGGCTTTAGGTATGATCAAGATTATCCATGCAACGACAGAACAATCGGTCAGAATCAGAGAAACTTAATAAAATTGCCATTTGCCAAACGCCTTCACAGTTTTACCAAAACTGAGAAAAACTATGTTTTTTAGATACTAAAGTATTTATTGCCCACACATTAAAATACTGAGGTTTTGGAATACTGTGGTTTTGCCAAAACTGCGTTGCCAAACTAGGCCTTACCTTTGTGGGGAATACTTCATAGTTTCACACGCTTTAGCTTCACATTAAACATGATTGAATGGAAGAATGGATGCAAGCCAAGATGACATTGTGCTAGCTTATTATTTCTGAAGCTCTTCCTAATAATGTTGGCCTCAACAGCACACAAGCCAGCTAACCAAGTTTTGCACTTCTGCGGAAGGGAAAACCATAGTACATCTTACAGGCAACAACATCAGCACAGCTACAATAACAAAGTAACACATCTACATAATCTGTTTCCAATCCCTCACTGCCCCAGATCCATAAACAAAATTGAAGGGTGAATGTGAGGCTAATTAAATACTGAACCCCTACTTTGGTTACCATCAGCTGTAGCCTGTAGGTAGAGACAGGTTAGGCACGGTTGTGGCAGCACCTTCAGGATGCCAACGGCACCGTGGGACGTTGAGGACGGGCATGGCAGAGAGAAGAGGCTCCAATTGGGGTTAGCAGGATCCAAGCCTCCATCCTCGCGTGCAGGTGGGAGGATCCGCATGCGCTGGAGAGGTTGTGACGCCGACGGGGGCGCGGGAGTCGTCGCGCATGGAGGCGGCTCAAGATGGGCGCACCTAGTCTGCAGGGCAGCGGTGGGGTCCATATGTGTGCGTTGAAACCAACTCGATAGTTTCAATTCAACAACGGGTGGTCTGATTCTGGTGGAACCTACCAAAACCAACCTCTCCAATGGCGTCGGAGCTCCCTTGGCAGGAATCTATAATACCTAAATAGTTCATCCCCACACGGGAGGTAAGGACTGCGGTTCCACGGGAGTCTTCTCGACGAACCAAACGGGCGCCGGGGAAGGCAGATTGGCTCCCAGCCGTCGGGGAGAAATTGGTGTCTTTTTTTCTGGCGGAGATGGTGGTCGATCATTTTATTTTCGTTCAGGTAGGGAGGGTTAGTGGTTGACGGCTGGAAACAGCGAGACTGCTGGTATTCGTCGGTTATGTACTCGTCGCTGGTAATGGAACACACTGGGGAGAGGAGATGGCATGCTTGCTGATGCTGGTAACGGAACGCACTGAGGTGACGATGTGGCATGCTTGCTGATGTGGACGGGCTGCATGTGAAGAGAAATAAGATGGTGGGGATGAACTATTTAGGTATTATAGATTTGGTCCATTTTTGTGTGTGTGTGCGCCAGTGCCACGCACTAATCAATTGGAGAAGTGTACTGTGCTTGTCGTTCTATCCAGTCTAAGTTAAAACTTGTTGCGGTAGTTGTCTCTATGGGAGAAAATGCTTGCCTACTTAGAAATCCTCTTACCAAAAAAATTGATGTGGACAGTTATAAAAAAATGAGTAGAATAATTTCCGTTCTGGCTAAAGATGTAAATGACATAGTTTAGCGAGCAACAGTCTCATTTAGTAGTCGAACAATAGTATGCATGTGTGCTTCTGCCCTTTTATCTTCTGTATGCATGTAGTACAATTTTGTCCTGACGTTTCATTTTTGGTTGTGGTGGCAAAGCATAAACCTGGACTGGTGGTGTGTTTACCTTGTGGTGCAGGTGAAGGAGTTTGTGAAGGCCTACAACGCCCTCCACGAGATGGGGTTCACCTCCCGGAACGTCCCCGAGCTGCTGGCGATGCACGACAACGACCCCGACAAGGTTATCCAGCACCTGCTCAGCACGACATAGCATTGTCCATGATTCTCGTCTCCGCATATGTAGAGTGAGACAGGTCCCGCTTCTAGCCAACATTATGCCTACACCGCGTTCCCGAGGGCACCCCTCTCTTTCAAGAGGATTCGCGGCTGTACTAGCTGTAACTTGTAATGGAGTCTGGGGCGGTTCAGTGTCTGTCAGCTGCGACGGCCATGATTGGTGTGTCGCTATATTTCATCACAGTACGTTATTTTCCAGATGTGTGTGTATGTATTGTTGTGAAGATCTCGTGTGGGACTTCCTGCCAGTGGGAAGCTTATCATCCAGGCCTGCAGCTGCCCACCCTGCCAGCTCCATGGAAACGCTAGGACCAAGGACTACATGTATGTATGCTAGTTGGTGCAGCGACGTGCTTCCAAAACAGAAATGCACCATTGGATCCGGCTTTGGCCTAACCATATGCCCAATGCGGACCAAGCTAGACAAGCAAATTTCTCTGGAGATATACGCATGCATCTTCAGTAACGATGTACATCTGCAGTTTCGAAACGCAGATCTAACTCGATCAGTACGAGACGCAATCACATCTCGAGCCCAGCACCGCCGCTGTATAAGCATGGCAAGCTAGGCCACGCCGTCTTGCACGCGCACCACGACACCGCCATTGTGAGTGTGAGCTCACTCACTCGCACGTGGTTTTGCTCCCCCGAGATGAGTGTGAGCTCAGGCCATGGGGCTGCCGCTGCTGAGCCCCTACCTGCAGTCCGTCGGCTCCGACTTCCGACCGGCACGGCGCCAACTTCGCCACGCTCGCCTCCACGGCGCTGCTGCCCAACACCTCGCTCTTCGTCACCGGCATCAGCCCCTTCTCCCTCGCCATCCAGCTCCGGCAGATGAAGGAGCTCAGCGACAGAGCCATCGCCGCCGGCGGCACCAGTGGTAAAGGAAAAAATGTCCTGGCAAATAAAAAAAGTAGTGCACGGTCTGAATTTTCTGAATTTTACAGCTAAAACAGAGACTGGTCGTTCGGTTGGATTGCACTTTGCAGGCCAGCTTCCCCCGCCCAGTGTTTTCGGCGATTCTCTGTACACCATCGACATTGGCCAGAATGATTTCACCTCCAACCTGGCGTCCCAGGGCATCGAGGCTGTCAAGCGAACTCTTCCTTCAGTTATCAGCCAGATCTCACAGACGATACAGGTAATTTTGTGTAGTAGAAAACTAGAAATGGTCAAAATAATTGGCAAATCTGTCATGTGTGGCACCTGCTCAACTATTTGCAGGACTTGCACAGCACTGGTGGTGCTCGCAAGTTCATGGTGTTCAACATGGCGCCGATCGGGTGCTACCCGGCTTTTCTAGTGGAATACTCATCCAGATCGTTGCTGCCTACTCGTACCTACCTATGAATGAAGCACCTGCTCAACGAATGAAGAATAACAGAGCACCCCAGCAAAATCACCAAACCCATGGGAGAATAATCATTCCCAGGATGATACCATTGGCCAAACATAGCATCCAATCACAGAACTGGATTAACAAGATCTGAGAAATGCAGATGAAGTAGATCACATTCTTTGCAAATTTGAACTAACAAACACATATTTTAGAATCACATAATATGTAGCCACTTCACCTTCAGCTAGTCCACATCAACCAACCCAACTATAACTCAGAATCACATCAAACAGAGCCGAAGGCATAATTGGATTCACCGAATCCCTGTAGAAACGTGCAAAAAAACCTGAATCACACAGCGACCAAACAAAAATAACAGACCACGCCAGCAAAATCACAACACACATGGGACACTGCATCATGCATCCATGACTGCAACAGGGCTACATGCGGCAGGAACACCATTGCAGAATCACAGGGGAATGAAGTAGCAAACAGTAGAACTGGAGGGCAGAATTAGCATCACATGATAACTGAACTTCCATTGCCATTTCATTCGAACATCACGATCCATAGGAACAGACGACACATCATATCAACACCAACAAACAGAGGCACTCAACACACATTCGAATCACAGGACAAGAACAGATACTGCCCAGTATTACCGGCGACCCCAAATCTAGGCGCGCTCCCCGCGGATGCGGCGGGCGAGCTGTATGTCCTTGGGCATGATGGTGACGCGCTTGGCGTGGATGGCGCACAGGTTGGTGTCCTCGAACATGCCCACCAGGTACGCCTCGGCGGCCTCCTGCAGCGCGGAGACGGCGGAGCTCTGGAAGCGGAGGTCGGTCTTGAAGTCCTGCGCGATCTCCCGGACGAGGCGCTGGAAGGGGAGCTTGCGGATGAGCAGCTCCGTGCTCTTCTGGTACTTGCGGATCTCGCGGAGGGCGACGGTGCCGGGGCGGAAACGGTGGGGCTTCTTGACGCCGCCGGTGGCCGGCGCGGACTTGCGGGCCGCCTTGGTCGCCAGCTGCTTCCTCGGCGCCTTGCCGCCGGTGGACTTGCGCGCCGTCTGCTTTGTGCGGGCCATCGGCGCGGGTGGTGGTGGTGTCTTCTTGGGAGATCGGGTGCGGCGACGCTGTGATTTGTGAGGATTTGGGGCAGAGGTGGAGGGGTTAAGTAGGGGTGGGGAAATTTTGGAGGGTGGCGCGCGGCTGGAGCATTTCGGGAGGGAATTCCTGGTTTTGGACGGAATCTTGGCGCCACGGGGGAGGAAGCGCGTGAGACGTTGGATCGGGTAAAATGGACGTTGGAGATGTGTTTATGCGGGTTGGCCACGGATCGTGATCCGTGGAGCAACATGCCTCGCCTGTCTGTGCTATGAGCGGTTTTCCCTTTCTTTTTCAAAGTCGACCATTTACAACATGATTCATTCATTAAAAAGGATGAAATAGAGTTGTCAGATTAATGTATATAAAACTTGACAAAAATAACTAAAAACACGCCCACATGATAGGGAACCCTGACATAAGTGGCAATCAACAAGACCCACACACACACCACCGGCGTGAGGAGCAACGTCGGAGATGCCTACGAGTTGTCATCGTCGTCACTTCTCCCTGAGCAAACGGCTCTAACTTCACCAAGGACAACCAACCAAGAGCCCCAGGGACGAACAAATGCACTAGAAACATGTCGTCCTATGCCAAACAATCAGTCAACCGTGCCAAGGACTAGCCAGCTAGGACGATAATAAGTTCTGCTGGAGAAAGAAGCAAGTACTGTAAAACATAGGATATCATGGCCATTACACGTCATCCTGCGTCACCCCGCAACTATACAGCTCTGATTTTACACGTAGAGACAAGTCGACCGGTCGACGACACAGGACATGCCACTACCCCACTCCTCTTGTTGCCATCATCGTTGTCACACGAGTCACAACACCAACCAACCACACCGCACGATCAGGCACATCCAACACCAAGGAAGTGCATGTGGATCAAGAACTTCAAGACGACGCCCCAACGGGGGGGTGACGTTGGAGACACCTCTACCGCACGCCCCCGCGCGGGATCATGACTTTCCCCGAAGAGATTGATCCGGGGGTTGACGATACATGAACTCCTCAATGACGCCTCCAAGGAGGATAGAGACGCCCATGGGCGCCATCATCGTCGGGCGTTAGTCATCGGCCAGGCATTTGCCGAAGTAGCACAACCACCACCCCCTCGCAAAACGGCCAATGTCGATAGGCATCGCCACTAGCCCGCACACCACCTACACAAGAACCACGCGATCGCCACACAGGGTCATCATCTCCCATTTCGCCACGAACCAAAACCGACCAAGGCTGGCCGAAGCAGGCGTCTGCCTGAAAGTTCAATTATGCGCTTGATATGATTTTGGTATGTGATGACACACACTTTGTTTGGACTAATACGTTCTGTGAGTGTATCTCAGGTATTGATGTCATGCATGGTGGTTGATGGATGATCGTCGACCTCACACAACCCAGGAACGAAGATGGGGATCCTTGGCACCTTAGGGTAGTCTTTTGTGGTTATTGATCTGTAACATCCCAAATTTTCAATTTGGCATGTTATACATAGATCATCATTGCATATCATGTTTTATTGCATTTTGACAAATCCTCGATAAATCCTAAGCAACTCAAGGACCCTCGGAGAGAGTTGGGGATTTTCTCGAATTTTCATATTTGATTTTCATCAAATAACAAAACGAGGATTTTGGTTTTAATTATTTTCTCTCCGGAAAAATATTTCATTTTAAAAATAAACGAGAGGAGAAAATATGACTTCTCCAAAACAATTGAAATACTGGAGAAAAAGTGTTAAAATCATCTATTGGAATTTATTTGCAATTTTAATAGCATTAAAAATATTGCAAGTTTTCAAAAAAAAATATTTTGTGTTAAAAAAATGTTCACCCTATTCTAGATTTTCTAACTAGATGGGGAAAATTTGTTTTATCTTTTTTTGACTTTTATTTATTTTTCTATGATTTATTTTCCGCGGAATGTTTTAAAAAAAAATTACACTGCGCCCGACTGGGCCGAGCCCAGCCGAGCCGCAGGCCGGCCCGCCCCGCGTCGTCCTCTCCTCGCATGACGCCGCCGCCGCGCCGTGTCCATGGCGGACACGGGAACCCCGCCGCCGCACCTTGCCCCTCCCCCAAGCTGCTGCCCCCCTATATATATAGCCCCCCTCCTCTCACCTCACCTCGCCCGCCGCCGCCCGCACCCGCCTCGCTCGCCGCCGCCGGAGCCGAAGCCCGAGCCGCCGCCGCTCGCCGCACTCGCCGCCCCTCGCCACCCCGCGCACCCCCCCGAGCCCCGCCGCAACCGCCGCACCCCGCCGCCCTCGCCGGAGCAGCCGAGCCCCGCCCCCGACGAGGTACTGCCCCGTTCGTTGCCGGTTTTCTTAAAAAAACATTCGTTTTTTTTAAAAACCCTAGATCGGTTTTTTCGGTTTTATTATTTTGCGAGCGTTCACCGAACCGTTCGTTTTAATGAACGCGTTCGTCGGTTTTTCTCTATTAACGAACGTCCGTTCTTTAACCGTTCGTCCGTTTTTCTTTTTCGTCGGATTATTTCCACTATTTTCTTAGATTCGATTTCTGATCGAATCTTCGTTTCTGTTTAACTTCTCGCTCGTTTATCGGAATCAGGCGATTCAAGCGCCTAGAGTTTCGTCTCGAAATTCTCTTTACGTTTAATCTACTCAAACAAGTTTTTGCTACTGTAAAATTTGACCTAGATCCAGATTAGTAAACGAAGCTTGTTTCTTTCGCAGTTTGACTTGCGTTGCTTCTTTCGAATTGATTCTTTTTGCAAACCGGAGTTCTTAAGTTGAACTTTCTGGTTGGATCTTTCATTCAAGTTTTACCTGTGCATTAGATGAGTACTTATTGTTTGCTTGTTTGTTTGCGATAGAGTACCCGGAGTGTGCCGCTTGTTACTTCGAATCGCTAGGTTTTGCGGATCATCAGCAAGGCAAGTAACACTTTGATCATACCTTCCATACCCAGTTTTTACTGCATTAGATCTTTTCCTCAAACAATTGCATGATTAGGATCTGATTAAATTGTGGGTTCTGGGAAGTAGTTGAGGTAGTACCTATTACCTGTTTTATTATCAAACCCTTGGGAGTTACTTCTACGTTGCTATTATATTGCCATGCTATGCTCGTAGACGTGGATTTGGGTTTGAGTGATGTTCATGGCAGATGTGAGATTGATAATTAATGGTTTACCTAAGGTGGCAACTAAAACTCACGTCTGGGTGGATTGAGGCACCTGGAGAATCTAGTGTTGTCTGTTTGTATAAGGACCGCCACCCAGGCTCAAAGGGATCATAAGATTATTCATGCTAGAAACTTCCGTGTGCAGCCACAAGCTATTATGGGCTCTAGCATAGTTGAGTAGGTTACATGATCTCTTGAAGAGGTGGGCTAGCAGATGTAGGGGAAAGTAGGTGTACCGGTCCATCCAGAGTAAAGAGTGATTGTTTCTGAAAGACTGTGTCTCGGTCATCCGTTTCTCAAACACCATGCAGTGCGAGAAACAAAACGGAGGCGATCGAGTCTTGTGGGGAAAAGTGCGCAAACCTCTGCAGAGTGTACAAACTAATCATGGTTAGCCGTGTCCCCGGTTATGGACAACTTGAGTATCTAGTACCTGGATTATCATTTGAATCTCATCACCATGTTGCTTTTAATTAATTTTGTGGGTAAATGATGACACTTAATTGGGATTGAGTTGGAGGTACCTTCTCAATGTTTAACAACCACCATGATAGTTAAATAAAATTTATTCCTTTGAAGTAGGAAAAAATTGGCTTTTCACATAAAACTTAACCATAGAGCTTTCCACCAGCCATATATGCATGTAGTATAGTATTATTATTGTTCATTATTCTCTATGTGTTACATTGCCAGCATATTCTATGTGCTGACCCGTTTTCGGGCTGCAACGTTTCATGTTGCAGACTTTTCAGACGACGAGTAAGGTGCCTTAGGTCGTGGTCTTATACTCAGTGATGCCGCTGGAGTTGATGGACTCACTTATCTTCCAAGTCTTCCGCTGTTATCGTTTTAGATGGCCTTAAGCCATGTTTATCATACTTAATCTCTTTGGAGATATTCGATGTAATAAGTGTGTGATTGCTACTCTGTTATAAATCCTCCATTTGTACTGTGTGTGTCAGCATTACTGATCCATGGATGACACTGGTGCACAGCAGCACAGACCATTTGAGGTCTGGTCGCTACAAAGTTGGTATCAGAGCACACGCTGACTATAGGACACGACCACTAAGCTTAAGCCCTAGAAAGCTTCTCTCTTCTCATTTCTGACCCCTCTCCTTTTTTCTACTCTCTTAGGAATGGCGGATGCAAGGAGCAAGTTCATGCAACCAGATGAAGACACGCCTTTTGGTCGACACTTGAAGGAAGTCACCAAGTATTTGAACATAGGAATACCAAGCATCACCAGAACCTACAACGCCACATTACCCGAAGAGGAGAGCTGGAAGATTCAAGTTCACATTCCAGGAAGGACGTTTGTGCCAGTTACTGAACCCATAAGATTGGTTTTCGAAGCACCAACCTGGAGTTTAGGGAAGAGCATGGCCGCACACATCGCCATGGGACGCATTGGAGAAGTCTATCACCAGGAGCTTAAGGATACAATTTACCAAATTTGTGGACGCCGAGACGCGCAATGGGAGATGATCAGAACCAAGAAGGATGGATCAATTGCAGCTTTCATCCAGGAGCAAAACCAACATATTCGTCGCCAGGAGAACCAGATGTGCACGGACAAGGAAGAACTGAAGAAGGCATTAACCAAGATCAAGGAGCTCCAAGAAGAACTCAAGGCTACACGCGAGGATTATATGGAGGAAATCATCGCACTAGTAGGGAAGAATGACGACCTGGAGAAGAAGATTGGAGTATTCATGGGAAATCCAGTGCCAAAAGCAGAAGTCGACGAATGCACTTGTCCGGATAACTACATCATCATCGACGACACCGACTCGGAACCAAGTGAAGATGACTTTGTTGACGAAGCTGGAGCATACATCATGGAGTCTTCAACGGATCAGAATTTCTAGTAGACCACCATATCAGTAGTAGTTTTCCCCCATTTAATAGTATAGTTCAAGCACTTTGTAACGCTAGTTAGATCGATTGTTTTGCCTTGTTTGAATTGATTGAGTGATATTGATTGTATTTGTCTCATGAGCATATGGGTAGTGTTTTCTCTCTAGACCCCATTCTATTCTTAACTCTCATCTTTTCTAAACCTATCAGATGCCTCCGAGACGCGACACCGGATTTGTTTTCCCACCAGAGATCACCCAGTTGATTCAGCAACAGAATGCCCTAATGCAAGTGTTAGTGCAGAACCAAGGCAACAACAACAACAACCCACCGCCACCACCACCTGTTGATCACTTAGCCCGTTTCTTAAGGCTAAACCCGCCGGTGTTTTCCAGTAGCACCGAGCCGATTGTTGCAGATGATTGGCTCCGCAAAGTTGGAAGGGAGTTGACCACTGCATGATGCACATATGCGGAAAGAGTGCGTTTTGCCGCACATCAGCTTGATGGACCCGCAGCATCATGGTGGGAGAATTATACAGCCACGCACCCTATTGACACTGTCACATGGGACCAGTTTCAGCAAGCTTTCCGTACAGCTCATGTTTCAGCAGGAGCTATGGCTACGAAGAAGCGCGAGTTTCGCAACCTACGCCAAGGAGGACGCACCGTAGGCCAGTATGTGGAGGATTTCAGTAAGTTATCACGTTATGCACCAGATGACGTTGCTACAGATGCTGCCAAGCAGGAGAAATTTTTGGAAGGGCTGAACGATGAACTGAGTATGCAGTTGATGGTAGCAACCTTCAACAACTACCAGGAGCTGGTAGACAGAGCTCTCATGATTGAAGGGAAGCAACAGCAGATTGAAAACCGTAAGAGGAAGTATGGACAAGGGAAGTATAATTCCGGAGCTCAGCAGAAGCCACGATTTACCCCGAAGCCGGGAGGACAGTTTCAGCATACCCATGGAGGAGGTAGTTCGCACAACCATAATGGCTCCAAGAATGGTAATGGGAATGGAGGAAGCAACGGACAGAACCGCACCAACCCATCTACCCCAACCAAGAGGGATCTAAGCCACATTACTTGTTTCAAGTGCCAGAAGACTGGACATTATGCAACTGATTGTCCTGAAGCCCAAAATGGAAATGGCAATGGAAGCTCTGGGAAGAAGCCGAACCCGTTCAACAAAGGACATGTGAACCACGTGAGCATGGAGGAGGTTGAAGCTCAGCCGGATGCAGTAATAGGTAAGTTTTTGGTTAAGTCATTTACTGCAACCGTTCTTTTCGATACTGGTGCATCGCATTCATACATATCAAGGGGATTCGTGAATAAGTTTAAGATGTCCACCCAAGTTCTCAAAACCCCTATGTTAGTAACCTCGCCAGGAGCAGAGTATATGGCCAGCCAAGGATGTTTTCAGATACCATTGGCCATTGGTAGGCATGTTTTCCCATCAGACCTCATAGTATTGGAGTCGCAAGGTTTGGATGTAATTTTGGGAATGGATTGGCTATTGTTGTATGGAGGAAACATCGATTGTGTCAGCAAGACGATTTTGCTTACCACCCCGGAAGGAAAAAGGATCAAGTATGTATCCCGGCATATGCCGAAGAGGACTCAAGTGAATTCCTTATCAGGAGTTGTACAGGAGGAAGTACCAGTGGTGAAGGATTACCCGGATGTATTTCCAGAAGAGTTGCCAGGCATGCCACCAGATAGAGACATTGAGTTCTTGATTGAACTTTTTCCAGGCACAGGGCCAATATCTAAGAGACCGTACAGGATGCCCGCCAAAGATTTGGAGGAAATTAAGAAGCAGATCAAGGGGTTACTGGATAAAGGCTATATTCGCCCAAGTTCGTCACCTTGGGGATCACCAGTACTTCTAGTGGAGAAGAAAGATGGATCGCTGAGGATGGTTGTTGATTACCGAGGATTGAATGAAGTGACCATCAAAAACAAGTACCCGCTGCCGATGATCAATGATTTGTTTGACCGCCTACAAGGAGCTAAAGTATTTTTCAAGATCGATCTACGATCAGGATACCATCAGTTAAAGATTCGAGAGCAGGATATACCCAAGACGGCATTTACCACCAGATATGGATTGTATGAGTATACCGTTATGTCATTTGGTCTAACTAACGCACCTGCCTTTTTTATGAACATGATGAACAAAGTGTTTATGGAGTTTTTGGATAAGTTCGTCGTGGTGTTCATTGATGATATTTTAATCTTTTCCAAGGATGAGGAAGAGCATGAGGAGCATTTACGATTGGTACTTGAGAAGCTCAGAGAACATCAGTTATATGCCAAGTTCAGCAAATGTGAATTTTGGCTGAAAGAAGTTGGATTCCTCGGACATGTTATTTCTGGAGAAGGAATAGCAGTGGACCCTGCCAAGGTTGACACAGTGACAAGTTGGGAATCACCCACGACAGTTGGAGAAATCCGGAGTTTTCTTGGACTTGCAGGATACTACCAGAGATTCATCGAGAATTTCTCGAAGATTGCTAAGCCCATGACTGAGCTATTGAAGAAGGACACCAAATTCAATTGGACTGAGGAATGTGAAGCTAGTTTCCAAGAGTTGAAGAAACGATTGGTTACATCACCAGTGTTGATTCTGCCAGATCAACGCAAGGATTATGAAGTTTATTGTGACGCTTCTCGTCGAGGACTTGGAGCAGTGCTTATGCAGGAAGGAAAAGTTGTGTCATATGCTTCACGACAACTTAAACCCCATGAGAAGAATTATGCTACGCATGATTTGGAATTAGCAGCCGTGGTGCATGCATTGAAGACATGGAGACATTTTCTCATCGGAAACCATTGTGAGGTGTACACGGATCACAAGAGTTTGAAGTATATTTTCACGCAGAAGGAGTTAAATCTCAGACAGAGGAGATGGTTGGAGCTCATAAAGGACTATGATATGAGATTGCATTATCACCCAGGAAAGGCTAACGTAGTAGCAGACGCGTTGAGCCGCAAGAGTCATGTCAACACCCTCACGACAGGAGAGTTACCTCAGGAGTTAGCCGAGGACCTTCGCGAGCTATGTTTGGAGATAGTCCCAAGAGGCTATTTAGCGACATTGGAGATTCAGTCTACCTTGATGGAAAGGATCAGAGAAGCTCAGAAGACAGACAAGGAGATTGAAGAGATAAAGGAGAAGATGAGCAAAGGAAAAGCCAAGGGATTTCGTGAGGATGAGCACGATACCTTATGGTTTGAGGACCGCGTATATGTGCCAAATGATCCGGAGATCAGGAAATTGATTCTGCAAGAAGCCCATGATTCACCGTACTCGATTCACCCAGGGAATACCAAGATGTATTTGGATCTGAAGAATACTTTCTGGTGGACCGGAATGAAGAAGGATATTGCGGAGTATGTAGCAGTTTGTGATGTGTGTCAGAGAGTGAAGGCAGAGCATCAGAAGCCAGCAGGATTGCTACAACCATTGCCGATACCTGAATGGAAGTGGGATAAAATAGGCATGGATTTTATCACAGGATTGCCCAGGACTCGTTCAGGCTATGACTCAATATGGGTTGTAGTCGACCGTTTGACGAAAGTGGCTCATTTCATTCCAGTGAAGACCACTTACACCAGTGCTAAGTTGGCAAAGATATACATGACCAGGATCGTATGTTTGCATGGAGTTCCGAGGACCATTGTATCAGACAGAGGAACCCAATTTACCTCGAAGTTTTGGAAGCAGTTACATGAAACATTGGGAACCAGGCTGGAATTTAGTACAGCTTTTCACCCGCAGACAGATGGACAGACCGAGAGAGTCAACCAGATTTTGGAGGACATGTTGAGAGCTTGTGCACTAGATTATGTATCTAGTTGGGACGACAATTTGCCATATGCGGAGTTTTCGTATAACAACAGTTATCAGACCAGTTTGAAGATGGCCCCTTTCGAAGCCTTGTACGGAAGGAGGTGTAGAACACCGTTGTTATGGGACGAAGTTGGAGACCGTCAGTTGTTTGGACCAGATTTGATTAAGGAGTCTGAACAGAAAGTGAGGTTGATTCGCGATAGGCTCAAGGTAGCCCAATCCAGGCAGAAGAGTTATGCTGATTCTAAACGAAAGGAGACAGTCCACGAAGTCGGAGTCCGAGTGTATCTTCGAGTATCACCACTTCGAGGAGTGAAGCGCTTTGGAGTTAAGGGAAAGTTAGCGCCCCGTTTTATCGGACCATACAGAGTTGTGGAACGTATGGGAGAGGTTGCCTACAGGCTGGAATTGCCCGAAGGATTGTCTGGAGTTCATGATGTATTTCACGTTTCTCAGTTGAAGAAGTGCCACGCAGAGATGGCTGAGATACCACTGAGAGATACTGTGCCACTGGAAGCGATTCAACTGGAAAGTGATTTGACCTATGAGGAGAAACCAGTTAAGATTCTTGAGTATGCCAGCCGAGTTACCCGAAGCAAGGTTATCAAGTTTTGCAAAGTCCAGTGGAGTCACCACACGGAAGATGAAGCCACCTGGGAGCGAGAGCAAGATCTACGGAAAGACCACTCCCACCTGTTTTCTAGCCAACCCGAATCTCGAGGGCGAGATTCATCTTAAGGGGGGTAGGTTTGTAACATCCCAAATTTTCAATTTGGTATGTTATACATAGATCATCATTGCATATCATGTTTTATTGCATTTTGACAAATCCTCGATAAATCCTAAGCAACTCAAGGACCCTCGGAGAGAGTTGGGGATTTTCTCGAATTTTCATATTTGATTTTCATCAAATAACAAAACGAGGATTTTGGTTTTAATTATTTTCTCTCCGAAAAAATATTTCATTTTAAAAATAAACGAGAGGAGAAAATATGACTTCTCCAAAACAATTGAAATACTGGAGAAAAAGTGTTAAAATCATCTATTGGAATTTATTCGGATTTTATTTGCAATTTTAATAGCATTAAAAATATTGCAAGTTTTCAAAAAAATTATTTTGTGTTAAAAAAATGTTCACCCTATTCTAGATTTTCTAACTAGACGGGGAAAATTTGTTTTATCTTTTTTTGACTTTTATTTATTTTTCTACGGTTTATTTTCCGCGGAATGTTTAAAAAAAATTGCACTGCGCCCGACTGGGCCGAGCCCAGCCGAGCCGCAGGCCGGCCCGCCCCGCGTCGTCCTCTCCTCGCACGACGCCGCCGCCGCGCCGTGTCCATGGCGGACACGGGAACCCCGCCACCGCACCTTGCCCCTCCCCCAAGCTGCTGCCCCCCTCCTATATATATAGCCCCCCTCTCACCTCACCTCGCCCGCCGCCGCCCGCACCCGCCTCGCTCGCCGCCGCCGGAGCCGAAGCCCGAGCCGCCGCCGCTCGCCGCACTCGCCGCCCCTCGCCACCCCGCGCACCCCCCAAGCCCCGCCGCAACCGCCGCACCCCGCCGCCCTCGCCGGAGCCCCGCCCCCGACGAGGTACTGCCCCGTTCGTTGCCGGTTTTCTTAAAAAAAAACCATTCGTTTTTAAAAAAAAACCCTAGATCGTTTTTTTTTCGGTTTTATTATTTTGCGAGCGTTCACCGAACCGTTCGTTTTAACGAACGCGTTCGTCGGTTTTTCTCTGTTAACGAATAACCGTTCGTCCGTTTTTCTTTTTCGTCGGATTATTTCCGCTATTTTCTCAGATTCGATTTCTGATCGAATCTTCGTTTCTGTTTAACTTCTCGCTCGTTTATCGGAATCAGGCGATTCAAGCGCCTAGAGTTTTGTCTCGAAATTCTCTTTCCGTTTAACCTACTCAAACAAGTTTTTGCTACTGTAAAATTTGACCTAGATCCAGATTAGTAAACGAAGCTTGTTTCTTTCGCAGTTTGACTTTCGTTGCTTCTTTCGAGTTGATTCTTTTTGCAAACCGGAGTTCTTAAGTTGAACTTTCTGGTTGGATCTTTCATTCGAGTTTTACCTATGCATTAGATGAGTACTTATTGTTTGCTTGTTTGTTTGCGATAGAGTACCCGGAGTGTGCCGCTTGTTACTTCGAATCGCTAGGTTTTGCGGATCATCAGCAAGGCAAGTAACACTTTGATCATACCTTCCATACCCAGTTTTTACTGCATTAGATCTTTTCCTCAAACAATTGCATGATTAGGATCTGATTAAATTGTGGGTTCTGGGAAGTAGTTGAGGTAGTACCTATTACCTGTTTTATTATCAAACCCTTGGGAGTTACTTCTACGTTGCTATTATATTGCCATGCTATGCTCGTAGACGTGGATTTGGGTTTGAGTGATATTCATGGCAGATGTGAGATTGATAATTAATGGTTTACCTAAGGTGGCAACTAAAACTCACATCTGGGTGGATTGAGGCACCTGGAGAATCCAGTGTTGTCTGTTTGTATAAGGACCGCCACCCAGGCTCAAAGGGATCATAAGATTATTCATGCTAGAAACTTCCATGTGCAGCCACAAGCTATTATGGGCTCTAGCATAGTTGAGTAGGTTACATGATCTCTTGAAGAGGTGGGCTAGCAGATGTAGGGGAAAGTAGGTGTACCGGTCCATCCAGAGTAAAGAGTGATTGTTTCTGAAAGACTGTGTCTCGGTCATCCGTTTCTCAAACACCATGCAGTGCGAGAAACAAAACGAAGGCGATCGAGTCTTGTGGGGAAAAGTGCGCAAACCTCTGCAGAGTGTACAAACTAATCATGGTTAGCCGTGTCCCTGGTTATGGACAACTTGAGTATCTAGTACCTGGATTATCATTTGAATCTCATCACCATGTTACTTTTAATTAATTTTGTGGGTAAATGATGACACTTAATTGGGATTGAGTTGGAGGTACCTTCTCAATGTTTAACAACCACCATGATAGTTAAATAAAATTTATTCCTTTGAAGTAGGGAAAAATTGGCTTTTCGCATAAAACTTAACCATAGAGCTTTCCACCAGCCATATATGCATGTAGTATAGTATTATTATTGTTCATTATTCTCTATGTGTTACATTGCCAGCATATTCTATGTGCTGACCCGTTTTCGGGCTGCAACGTTTCATGTTGCAGACTTTTCAGACGACGAGTAAGGTGCCTTAGGTCGTGGTCTTATACTCAGTGATGCCGCTGGAGTTGATGGACTCACTTATCTTCCAAGTCTTCCGCTGTTATCGTTTTAGATGGCCTTAAGCCATGTTTATCATACTTAATCTCTTTGGAGATATTCGATGTAATAAGTGTGTGATTGCTACTCTGTTATAAATCCTCCATTTGTACTGTGCGTGTCAGCATTACTGATCCAGGGATGACACTGGTGCACAGCAGCACAAACCATTTGAGGTCTGGTCGCTACATGATCTGAGTTGATAGGAATCCCACACTATTAAGAGGGGAAAGATACCAACGTGAAGAGTCGGGCTCGTTTCACACATCATTTAGCTCAATCATAAATCATCTAAGACATAGCCGGTTGGAAATATGCCTTAAAGGCAATAATGACTGTATTATTATATTTTCATGTTCATAATTAAGTTTATTGTTTGCGCTATAACTGTATTGGGTCTTGAATATGAGAATTAGAGGAAAACCTCATTATATGTGTGGAAACATAAACACCAACATGAAAATAACTCTCAACACATGGTGACAGCTGCTCACAACCCCAAAATTTATCTCTATTTTTTTGGACCATGGAAAATAAGTCTCTAATGGAAATAAAGTTATTTTCATGAGTAGGACCATCCAGGCAAGCAAAAAGACAGAGAGAAGTGAGAAAAGGTCTTTTCTATACATCAAAAGGCATTTGTGCCAAAAAAAAGACAAGCAAAAAGGCAAAGAAAAGTGAGAAAATACCATTTCTATGCAACGAAAAGGCACTTGTGCCAGTGCCATAAAAAACTCAACACCTCATATATTAAAACAGGCACTTACGCGAAAGGGTGTGTAGCTGCCACCATGCATAGGAAATCGTCTCTCAACACCAATATGATCCCTTGTCATGCCTCTAAGACTTACTCATGTATTTTTATAGTAACAAGTATGTTGTCAATAATGAGACAACATTGTTATCGGGAAAACATTGTTGGATAAACCAAACTTATCAATTACTGAGAGTCACATTGTTATTATGTTGTCGGTATTTTCGTATAAAGTGTTATCATTTACTTAGTTTCTTAGACCATGAGAATATCATTTGCCAACATACCGTATGGTTACTTTGGGGTTATCGAATGTCACTCCATAACTGGATGTGAATAAAAGTGACTTCATTGCGGTTATACCAAAAATGTATGTCTTGATATCGATAGTTTGAGACTGGGATTTGTTCCTCTGATGATGGAGAGATACTCCTCTGAGACAACTCGGTGTTATCATATCATTATCGTCTGGCCAGACATGTGTGATGAAGATCACATGGATACCAGAATATGGATACGAGCAAAGAGAACCAAACTGATAACTGGTATAATGATCAAGGAGTTGATCACGAGTATACCGATAATATTGCATCAAAATTTGTAATGTATCGTGCAACAAAGGAAATGGTATTCGGGAACAAAAGGTTTGCTCGAGAATCGTGTGAATATGCAAGAGTTAATGTCCATATCCCATTGTTAACTATTGACTAAAAAAGTGTCCGGGGTCATGTTCTCTTATTTCTGAACCTGTAGGGTCACATGCTTAACGACTAATAGCTATGACAACCAGAGGAATGAGAGAATGAACACCAAAAATGTTTTGGATGGATCGGGAAGCGTTCCGAATGGTCCTGAAAGGGTTTCGAGAATTTCTGAAAGGTATGACATGCCCGAAAAAGTTTCATACCTATATATGAAAAGCTTTGAAAGGTTCCAGAAACTTCTGGAAAAAATCTGGGATTTTATTTGTGTAACAAGTCCCTCTTGGGCCTACCCAAGTGGAAAGGCCCTAGTGGGTCGTTTGGTCCCAAAACGAGGCACCCCGAATATATAGTAGGAGTGGCCGAATTGGACTAGGAGAGGAGTCCTTCCTCCCTACTTCAGACGAATTAGGAGTTGTATTACACTTGTTGTTCGCAGCAAGTTGTAGTTCTCTTGTACTTAAAATTCCACCTTCTACAAAAATAGGACGCCGATAGCCCCCACACGTGTGGCATACTAGATATTCGCCCACACACCATGTGTGGCGTGAGCAGGAGGCAGCCCACACGGGCTGTGTGTGGGCGAACATTAGAATTGCCCACACGTATGTGCGCAGCTACTTCGTGTCACACGCCCAACAAGTACTACTCATCTCCATCCCGCATGTGTGGCACGAAGCAAAAATGCCCACACGTCCTGGTGCAGCTACGTTCGGTACCCGCGGGATGACGATTTAGTTGCCATCCAGGATGGCAGATGTAGTTATTCGGGATGACAAATGTAGTTGTAAAAGCATGGCAGCTCTATCTGTTTTGGTTACCTATAGTTGTCACTAATTTATGGTAGTTGCCGCGTGTAATCAAACCATAGTTGTCATGTGTGATTAACTATTTGCCACATATGGTCAAACAGTAGTTGCCGTGTGTGTTTACCTAGTTGCCACGTGTGGTCCAACTATAGTTGCCATGTATGGTTAATCACAGTTGCCATGTGTGTTTATCTGGTTGCCACGTACGTGCAACTGCAGTTGCCGTCTATCAACAAATCATAGTTGCCACGTACGCGTAACTGTAGTTGACATCCAACAACGTACGAGTGTCGTGTGGGCGAAAAGCAGTTTGCCCACATGTGGCACCCCGGCTCAGAGAAACCGGAACGCCCCGTATTCCAGCCTAGAGATCGAGGAGAAGTCTTCTGGAATATGACACTGCTTAGCATAGAGCAAATCAGCTCTATATTACAATCTATATGGGTACACGGAGATTACATCGGCACGACGACACTACGCCTTCCACGGTTGCTCCATGCAAGCAGCAGAACAACACGAAGCAGCGGAATAACTCTAGCAGCAGAACAGCGACGACGGTGATGAACTCCACTCCGCAGGGACTCTGGTTGGAACGCTTATCCTAGCTCGCAAACAAGGAATCCACGACAAACAAGCAATCAAATCCGGCATGACCTACAAACTGCATGACACGCCAGGTCGGTACATTGAATGTACTTGCAAGCTCACATCAACCAAGAGCAATCAAGACAAACAATAGCATTGCAATTACAGATTAAACAAGGATTAACATGATACTATCAGATCAACATGGCATGTTCAACATGATACAACTAGAACAATATGAGCATGGCATGAACATATGAACAGGATGATACTAGCATGCAACAGGATGAATCTATCATGCACCAACTTACTCTGCTCGGATTACCTCGTAACCATCACATGTACAAGCTTACCATCACGAACATCACATGATCATCTCAGGATCCAATCAAGCTTGGTATTACAATACCGTAGTAATCATTACATGACTACAAGGAGCTTGACCTTTACCCGTGATTCTTGCAGAACATCACAAATATTCATCAACTCGGTATCCACGATACCCATTGTTCAGGAAATCGGTAACTGGTAGCTGCTCGGTCGGCTTGGGAGTAGTGATTAATCGGTGAATCGGCCTCTTAACTAGATTAATCGATCGACCATTAATCGGTAGATTAAATAGGAATTACCAACATATATCTAGTTTTTTATGTATCATACCCTACTCTCATGCTCTCAGCTATGCAATATACCAATATATCCTTCTATTTGATCGAACTCTATCTATTGAGGAGCGAGAGAAGGGTGGGAGGGATTACGGGGTAATTTTTTGGGCTTTGTTTGCCCACAAGTTAATGGGTCTGAAGGATTAATCGGCCTAACAACCAATTAATCAGTCTAACCGGCCATTTAATCGGCCTGGCAAGTTAACACGATGAATATAGGTGCTATTCGATTCGGCCACCCTACGAGTAGCGATTAACTGGCATGTTAACTGATTAGTCGGATGAATTCTTGAACAGTGACGATACCACTGTGATCTTCTCACGATCATATAAAGATCAACTAACTTCTCTCATCATTGAACCAGGGTTGTTGTTAAGCACATTATTATTATTAATGTTGACCCATAGTGTGACCGACTACGAACTGGGCCCTTATCCGCGGGCACGGCTATCGATAGATTTAATACACACTCTGCAGAGGTTAGCTCACTGTACCCACACCACGGAATCCATGGCCTCGCACTCCCATTCGGGTGGACCAATGGCATTCTGACAAAACCAATCTACTTCCCATGACACTCTCCCGGCCACTCCGACCAACTCCCCTTTGGGCTAAGTCATGGGTGTCCCCGTGCCTACCAAAGGCATCAACGGCCACCGTCGTGGCAAAACAAAAACGGTCCCAAACGGGGACAAGGATCCTTACAACAACAACAACGGGCACACAAGGCTTATGCCCTCCTACCCGGCCAAGGTAGCGCCCGCGCATAACCTTCCCTCGTTGGAGGCACCGGCGAGAGGCATGACAATAGACCTAGTTATGACCTTCCCATAAAAGGCAAATGTGGTTGCACTGGTCAGCTCGATGTGGTGGCACCATGACTCAGCCAACAGTTATTCAAGTTCATTATTATCTGGTTAAACTTGAATGCAATGAGCTGAGCCATACTAAAAATAACATGATGCAACTATAATGCATGATATCAACATAAGCATGGGGGTGCAACATAATCATCGAGCATATCAACAACAATAAACCATATATCCGAATGAGCAGGGCATACTGATGAGCATGAATATCACAAGTATGGCACTACTCATAGTATAACATGACCACTAGCATCAACAATAAATACTAAGCAAGAACATATCAAGAATACTAACAAGTAAGCATATAACCAGCTAGATGCAAAGGATCATGCATATTCACGGTACTCGGTAGCAGACGATAATCATGCACCGAAGAACATGACCAACACCAACATGTACTACTACCAAGCATGACATACGAAAATAATACTAGCAAGAATACATGATAACCAGGTGTATATGAACATAGCATGAAAGTGAACACAAATCCATAAGCATCACCGAAACAACGATAACAGTATCAAAACAAGCACACTTTTATTAAATATTCAAGTTAAAAACCATGGCTACTGCATGGCCATCATGCAAGTGGATGTTGTGGCTTGCCTGGGGATGAAGGATACACCGGGGAGATGTGCGGAAAGCTTGCGGGGAGATGATGGAAAGCATGACGCCTCCCCCGGCCTCCTCACCCAATAAGGCGGACGACTCCGAAGTGTCGTCTCGGAGGGTTTTTCTTGATCGACAAGCGGCGCGAGGGATGAAGGAGGCAGTACCCGAAGGTGAGCCTCTGATCATCCGGGATTCGGGGGCCAACAATGAAGGCCCCGGACTATCCGGTTTTCAACCAGCGGTGATCTTGGAGACGAGTGAACAGGTTCCTTCAAAGGATGATCGTGATCCTACAACGTCTTCCAGAGACCCAGCGGCGCCGATATGTTGAGGGATATGCTGCGAAAAGCATCTGCCTCAGAGGAACATCGTACCTTGATGGGTACGGTGGTTGAGAGGATTCTGTCCGCAAAGAGCGGATTGAATGAAGCCTTCATGAGCCGGCTAAGAGGCTTAGGTTTGTGATGTAATATTTTCAACTATATTTTATTCACAAAAATGCACCTGTGTATAGATAGTAGCCCCCGAGACTCGGGTTGGCTTCCCGTGGGAGGCGATCCGAGGATCAAAAAGATATGCTCAAGGAATAATCTGGTTGATTTGAACACAGGCTGTTTCTCCCCTGACGACTGCCTGGACTACAGAGGTTGCCGAGCTGCAGCGGAAGCTTGATGTGGCAGGGTATGACATCATGTTAATCAATAGACGTCTTGACGAGTCACAAGGTATGTATTCGGAGCAGTCATTACACATACGTGTTTATAATATAAGCGTGATGCTGAAAATTGCATACTGGTATATGCATGGCTGCAGATGGTGCCGCCGCCGCTGAGATTCTTCGGGCGGAGCTAGCCCGGGCCAAGGAGCAGGCCCGGTTTAGTAATGCGGCTGCCGAAAAGGCATCGACCGAGTTAAAGGCCGAACAGGCTGCTCGACGCCAAGACGAGGAGAAAATATCCGCGATGGCGCTCGAACTAAAAAATGCCGCTAGCCGCTGTGAATTCCTCGAGAAGGAGAATAAAGCCAAGACGGCTGATCTTGACAAGGCTTTGCGAGAGGCGAAAGAAGCGCGGTCCGAGTCTAGAGCGTCCCGTGAGGAGATCCGGCAAGCTGGGGAGATTGCGGCTGGTAAGCCCTTTTTATTACAGACTAAGTTCGGCGATCCGAATTATGCTCAGCTTAACCAAGTGTGGAGCTCTCCAGACGTGTTTTTGGACTTGCCGAAGAGCTCTTCCGATGCGGTGCAGTTTTACCAAGCGCAAGAGGGATATGCAATGGAGAAGCTTTTCTGGTCACAGTTTGGTGCATCAAAACGCCCTCTGCTGCTGAATGAACAGATGTCCCAATGGGCTGAGCTTCATAGGATATCCGGTGCTGCCATGAAGAATGTCTTAATCCAGCTGTGGCCGACTGAGCCTATTCCGAATAGCTACTTCGGCTTGGTGCAGCAGCTTGCTGATGCAGTGCCACGTATCGACACCGTTAAGCGGTCGGTGTGCATTGAAGGTGCACAGACGGCCTTTGCCCGTGTCAAGACATACTGGGGGAAGATGAAGGCCATCGATGTTGCGGCGAAGGGTCCACCCAAGGGCAAGGACCATTACGCACCGGAGCATTATTTTGAGGACGTCTTAGAGGCTGCCCGCTTGATAGAGGGTCAATGTTTGAAAGACATAATATTCGAGTGAAGTGTATCCTAATTGTAAAAGACAATTTTTATAATCAGTCTATATTCTAGTTTTCCCTAAAAGGCTTTTGTTCCTCCTGTGCGGCCGTTTGTATATGATCTGAAAGTTTTCCAGTTGTCGGCTTCAGCCCCCTCGTAGGAAATACGGGGGTGTTCGGAAAAGCATCTCAGCACTCTTGACCCAACGTCTTGGTCCGTGAAGGAGGTGTCAATGCGGTGAACGAGGCAATCGGACTATAGGGTGTTAACACTTTCACTTAGCCATAGGAGTTTTATAGGGGGGCTACGATATAGCCCCTGGTATGTGTACGGCTTATTCCAATATGGTGCGTTACATATATGACCTGAAGAAAAAGGTCCTTCGTATAATACGGAGGGAATCGCGAAAGATTCTGATAAGTCATCGAGTGGTTGACCAGCTCTCGCAACATCATGACAGTCGGTTTTCGACTTTCTCTACTGAGGTGCTTGACCAGATGAACCGGAAGCACAATCGCAGTAGTTCTCCCTTTACTACCCTAGCCGATAGAGCGGACGTAAGGTAGCAAGCACAGGAGGCGGGCAACCCAACCATTGACCCAAGACATGATTTGGAGCTGATGCATATAAGGCCAAACTCGCGACACCGAAGTACGCTATAAAGCTGTTCGGACTTTGTCGGCAACTCATTTGTTCCCATACCGAGCCCCTGGCAGGTTATGCCGAGGTATGTGTGCGAAACAACCATAGGAGCCAAATTCATTTTTGAAAAAGAAACGAATGATGAATGCGGATTATGTTTACTGGGACCAGAGTGATATGCCAATGGTTACTTTACAGATAAAAAGACCACAACCCTGGCTATTTGACATGCCCGGGGTCGAAGACGGAGGAAAAGGCATGTTACAGGCTCGAAATAAAGAGTGTGGTCTACAAAAAGTTATTTTGGACCTCCTGTCGCATGTCTGCGTCGCCTGTCCTCGGCGAGGGGATTCCTTGACGGAAGTAGCCCCGTAGGTGAGTGTACGGATCCGAACTCCAATAGAGTCAGTTAGATGTTTGTCCTTTGCGTCACCTGTTTTTAAGAGATAATGAATAAAGAAAGAGTGATGTAGAGAAAAAAAAGTTACGGAAATGCTTGCAGGCTTGTCCATATTGTGCTTCCGCCGATGCCCATGGTATCTTAAGTGCGTAGTTATGTATGCGCGATACAAATTTCGCAGGTATATGAGGATGGCGGCGGAAGCCGAACTGCTATTTCCGCTCCGGAATTGGTCGATCCTGTTGAATGGAGACCGGTGGCTTAATGGCCGACAAGGTATGCGGTTTAATAAGACCGTTTTGTACTGAAGTTGCCGCAGTATAATCTTCAGTCCAAAGGGAGTGCTTCTCCTGCTCCCTTATGGAGTTGTGTGTCGCGTATACCATGTTCACTGTTTTTACTTCGGGGGGAAATTGCTTCTAACCCCCGGTATTTGGTTGGTGAGTCTCTTCGTCGTCGCTATCACCGGGCGGCCTCCTCCCCTTGTGTTCGGCGTTCAGCTTGCCAGCCTGCTTGAATACCCAACAACTTCTGTTGGTATGATTAGCTGGTTTGTCGGGGTGGACGTGAATCTGGCAGGGTCGATCCAATATCCTGTCTAAATTGGATGGTCTGTCTCTGTTCGCCTTGAATGGCTTTTTCCGTTGACCGGGTTTGGGACCACTGAATCCGGCGTTGACCGCTGTGTCGCGCGTTCTTTCATTATCATTGCGACGTTTGTGTTTGCTGCATCGTGGCTTGCCATTGCCGTCTTGGACTTCGGAAGTGCCCGGATCGCTGGCGTTGTTGCTTCTACGAGCGAGCCGGCTGTCTTCTCCCGCGCAGAAGCGGGTCATCAGAGAGGTAAGGGCTGACATGGATTTTGGTTTTTCTTGACCGAGGTGGCGGGCAAGCCACTCGTCCCGGACGCTGTGTTTGAAGGCCGCTAGGGCTTCCGCGTCCGGACAGTCGACAATTTGGTTCTTTTTCACTAAGAACCTAGTCCAGAGCTTCCTGGCTAACTCTCCGGGCTGCTGGACAATGTGACTTAAGTCATCGGCATCTGGCGGCCGGACATATGTTCCTTGGAAGTTTTCATGGAAGGCGTCTTCCAAGTCCTCCCAGCTGCCAATAGAGTTTTCCGGCAGACTGTTTAACCAGTATCGAGCTGGTCCTTTGAGTTTTAATGGCAGGTATTTGATGGCATGGAGGTCGTCGCCGCGGGCCATGTGGATATGGAGGAGGAAGTCCTCGATCCATACCGCGGGATCAGTTGTTTCGTCGTATGATTCGATATTCATGGGCTTAAACCCGTGTGGGAACTCATGCTCCATTACTTGTCTGTGAAGCAAAGAGGGTGTGCGGCGCCTCTATACTGGGCCACACTGTGACGTACCTCCGATGGAGTCTTTTTGCGGTTTTCGGCCCGGGCGTGGCTAGGTTTGTCACGTCCGAATAGATAGCCGTCGTCGCGTGTCGAGGCACGTCCTCGCGATCCGTAGATCGATCTTGTATGTCCTGCTCTACTGTCCAGGCCCTGCCGAGGGTCATATGTATAACCCCGAGCTGTTTTATTCCTGCCCTTACAGCGAGGTGGGGCGGTCTGGTGTTCGGCTTGAGTTGCCGCTTTATCCCGATGCGTAGCGGTCGGTCGGCCACGTTGTGAGATGATGGTACGGGCTCCAGCGCCTCGTCATCGAACTGAGGTAGCAATTTGTGCTTCGGGTAATTTTTGGCTGGGCCACTAAGGCCGTATTCCTCGGCGGCCAGGACTTCGGTCCATCTATCATTGAGCAGATCTTGGTCAGCTTGAAGCTGCAGCTGCTTCTTTTTCAGGCTCCTTGCGGTGGCTATTAGCCGGCGTTTAAAGCGCTCCTGCTCGAGAGGTTCCCCAGGCATGATGAAATCCTCGTTGCCGAGGCTCTCCTCTTCCACGGAGAGCGGAAGATAATTACTGTCCTCCGAGTCTTCGTGTATGGCCTGTTCGTCAGGGCTAACGTGCCCGTCTTCCCGTTCATCCTGTTCGGAGATTGCCCGAACAGGGTCTTCATTGTCTTCGGCATCGTCCGGTGTATTGTTTTCTCCGGTGCCGGTGTTGTTGTCTTTTGCACGACGTGACTTAGAGCGGCGCCGCTGACGCTGGTGTCTAGGCTATGTCTCAGGAGGTTTGTCCTCAACTGGATCCTCTTTGTCATCGTTGTTAGTTTCTTTAGGTGTATCCACCATATATACGTCATACGAAAAAGTGGTCATCCAGCGTCCGGTGAGCGGCGGGTTTTGGCCCTGCTCCTCATCGGCATCGTCCATACCATCGATGTCTTCGAAGCCGTAATGAAGCACGTCGGTTAAGTCCTCGACAGTGGCTATGAAGTGGGTGGCGGGTGGGAAGCGGAATTCTCCCCCGTCATCAGCCTCCAGTTCAAACCGGACATAATTCGGCTGTGAGTCCCCCGCCAAGGACCGATTTCTTAATGAATTTAGCACATCGCCCAAGGGCGAATGCTGGAAGATGTCTGTGGCGCTGAATTCGAAGATCGGTAATCGATCAAGTTCGGCGTCCGCGGACTCACACGGTTCAGAACTTATGGCCGGCGACGAGTCCGGAATTCCGGTGACATAGATATCGTGTGATGTTAAGACTATATGCGGCTCCAACGTCGCGGAATCTGCGACCTCCGTGGCGGGGTTGAGCCTCCCGTCCTCGGAGGGTGCGGTCTGCTCTGGATCTAAAGCCAGAGAAGTTACGGAAGCCATCTCCTGAATGCGGTCCGATGACAGATTTAAGTCATGTTCATCGGGGTGACAAGGGGCGGTCGCCGCGGTCTCAAATCCGTCGAAGATCAAGTCCACGGATGTCCGTGACGTAGTTCAAGCTTCCGAATCTGACCTGATGGCCAGGGGCGTACCTATCGATCTGCTCCGGATGGCCAAGCGAGTTCGCCCGTAATGCAAAGCCACCGAACACGAAGATCTGTCCGGGGAGGAAGGTTTCTCCTTGGATAGCATTGCCATTGACGATTAAAGGGGCCATCAAACCTTTTGGGGACGGCACAGTGGAACTCTCAATGAAAGCACCAATGTCGGTGTCAAAACCGGCGGATCTTGGGTAGGGGGTCCCGAACTGTGCGTCTAAGGTCGATGGTAACAGGAGACAGGGGACACGATGTTTACCCAGGTTCGGGCCCTCTCTATGGAGGTAATACCCTACTTCCTGCTTGATTGATCTTGATGAATATGAGTATTACAAGAGTTGATCTAGCACGAGATCGTAATGGCTAAACCCTAAGAGCCTAGCCTGTATGACTATGGTAATGAATATCTCCCCTCCGGACTAAGTCCTCCGGTTTATATAGACACCGGGAGGATCTAGGGTTACACCAGGTAGGTTACAAAGAAAGGAATCTACATATTTGGTCTCCAAGCTTGCCTTCCACGCCAAGATGAGCCCTATCCGGACGCGGGTGCAATCTTCGGTCGTCGTATCTTCACATCCCATCAGTCCGGCCCATGGCTAACAGGCCGGACGCCCGAGGACCCCTTAGTCCAGGACTCCCTCAGTCGGCACGAAGAGGTGAAAAAAATATGAATTCGCAGGGTCGCCTGAGTTACAAACATGATGCGCGCGGAACAGTGCGGCATATCGGATCGCCCTAAAACGGCGGCCTTTAGACCAGACTGTAAAACCTGCCGTACCAAAAATTGTTGACGAGTGATACGTCTCCAACGTATCTATAATTTTTGATTGTTCCATGCTATTATATTATCCATCTAGGATGTTTTATATGCATTTATATGTTATTTTATATGATTTTTGGGATTAACCTATTAACCTAGAGCCCAGTGCCAGTTTCTGTTTTTTCCTTGTTTTGAGTATCGCAGAAAAGGAATACCAAACGGAGTCCAATTGACCTGAAATTTCACGGAGATTGTTTTTGGACCAGAAGAAGCCCACGGAGTATCGAAGATGGACCAGAAGAGTCCCAAGGCACCCACGAGGGTGGGGGGCATGCCCTACCCCCTGGGCACGCCCCCTACCTCGTGGCCGCCTCAGAGACCCCCCTGACTTGTTCCCGACGCCAATACCTCTTATATATACCCCAACTTCCAGAACATAACCTAGATCAGGAGTTCCGCCGCCGCAAGCCTCTGTAGCCACCAAAAACCAACCGGGACCATGTTCCGGCACCCTGCCGGAGGGGGAGTCCCTCACCGGTGGCCATCTTCATCATCCCGGCGCTCTCCATGACGAGGAAGGAGTAGTTCACCCTCGGGGCTGAGGGTATGTACCAGTAGCTATGTGTTTGATCTCTCTCTCTCTCATGTTCTTGATTTGGCACGATCTTGCTGTATTGCGAGCTTTGCTATTATAGTTGGATCTTATGATGTTTCTCCCCCTCTACTCTCTTGTAATGGATTGAGTTTTCCCTTGGAAGTTATCTTATCGGATTGAGTCTTTAAGGATTTGAGAACACTTGATGTATGTCTTGCGTGGGATACCCGTGGTGACAATGGGGTATTCTATTGATTCACTTGATGTATGTTTTGGTGATCAACTTGCGGGTTTCGTGACCTTGGGAATCTATGCATAGGGGTTGGCACACGTTTTCGTCTTGACTCTCCGGTAGAAACTTTGGGGCACTCTTTGAAGTTCTATGTGTTGGTTGAATAGATGAATCTGAGATTGTGTGATGCATATCGTATAATCATACCCACGGATACTTGAGGTGACATTAGAGTATCTAGGTGACATTAGGGTTTTGGTTGATTTGTGTCTTAAGGTGTTATTCTAGTATGAACTCTAGGATGGATCAAATGGAAAGAATAGCTTCGTGTTATTTTACTACGGAATCTTGAATAGATCGATCAGAAAGGATAACTTTGAGGTGGTTTCGTACCCTACCATAATCTCTTCGTTTGTTCTCCGCTATTAGTGACTTTGGAATGACTCTTTGTTGCATGTTGAGGGACAGTTATATGATCCAATTATGTTATTATTGTTGAGAGAACTTGCACTAGTGAAAGTATGAACCCTAGGCCTTGTTTCAACACATTGCCATACTGTTTGCGCTCACTTTTATTACTTGTTACCTTGCTGTTTTTATAATTTCAGATTACAAAAACCTATATCTACCATCCATATTGCACTTGTATCACCATCTATTCGCCGAACTAGTGCACCTATACAATTTACCATTGTATTGGGTGTGTTGGGGACACAAGAGACTCTTTGTTATTTGGTTGCAGGGTTGTTTGAGAGAGACCATCTTCATCCTACGCCTCCCACGGATTGATAAACCTTAGGTCATCCACTTGAGGGAAATTTGCTACTGTCCTACAAACCCCTGCACTTGGAGGCCCAACAACGTCTACAAGAAGAAGGTTGTGTAGTAGACATCAAGCAATTTCTGGCGTTGTTGCCGGGGAGGTGAGTGCTTGAAGGTATATTTTTAGATCTTGCAATCGAATATTTTAGTTTCTTGTTTTATCACTAGTTTAGTTTATAAAAGAAAATTACAAAAAATGAAATTAAGGTTGCCTCATATGCTTCATCTTTTTAATGTCTTTCATGAAAATGATGGAAAGGAAAATTGTGCTCTAGTGCTAGAAGAAGAATGCATTAGAATGTTTGGCACTAAATCTTTGTATGATGAGCATAATTGCAATGTTGTTAGTATGAATTCCTTGAATATCCATGATGCTAATGATATGCAAAGCCACAAGCTTGGGGATGCTATGTTTGATGAAGATGATATTTTTAGTCCCCCAAGTTTTGATGAGAAAATATATTATGATGATAGCATGCCTCCTATTTATGATGATTATATTGATGAAAGTGGGTTTGGAAGAGTGTCAACTTTAGGAAGTAATGATCCCACTATTTTTTAGGGTGTTGAATCTTATTTTGATAATTATGAGAGTGGATTTGGAGAGGTCATGACTTTATTTAGTGATGATTCCACTATTTCGGAAGAGGTTCCAATTGATTATGAGAACAAAGTTGCTATCTATGATGATTATTGTGATGACATGTATGCTATAAAGATTAATGATAACCATGAAACTTGTCATCATGATTTTAGTTTTCAATTGGATTATGCCTCACATGATAATTATTTTGTTGAGTTTGCTCCCACTATTATTCATGAGAAGAATTTTGCTTATGTGGAGAGTAGTAAAATTTATATGCTTGTGTATCATGAAAAGAATGCTTTATGTGATAGTTATATTGTTGAATTCATTCATGATGCTACTGAAAATTATTATGAGGGAGGAATATATGCTTTTAGAAATTGCAATAATATCAAGTTTCCTCTCTATGTGTTGAAAATCTTGAAGTTATGCTTGTTTTGCCTTCCTATGCTAGTTGATTATTGTTCCCATAAGTTGTTTGCTCACAAAATACCTATGCATAGGAAGTGGGTTAGACTTAAATGTGCTAGTTATATGCTTCATGATGCTCTCTTTATGTTTCAATTCTTATCTTTTATGTGAGCTTCATTGAAATCATCATGCCTAGCTAGGGGCGTTAAACAATAGCGCTTGTTGGGAGGCAACCCAATTTTATTTTTGTTCTTTACTTTTTGCTCCTGTTTAGTAATAAATAATTTATCTACCCTCTGGTTAGATGTGGTTTAATGTTTTAATTAGTGTTTGTGCCAAGTAGAACCTTTGGGAAGACTTGGGTGAAGTCTATGCGATCTTGTTGTAAAAAACAGAAACTTTGCGCTCACGAGATTAGCTGGCATTTTTTACTGGAGAGTTATTTTAGGTTGATTATCTTTTCAGATGATTAATAGACAAATTCCTCAGGTCCAAGAATTTATTTCAGAATTTTTGGAGTTACATAAGTATTCGAATGATACAGATTACTACAGACTGTTCTGTTCTTGACAGATTCTGTTTCCTATGTGTTGTTTGCTTATTTTGATGAATCTATGAGTAGTATCAGAGGGTATGAGCCATAGAGAAGTTGGAATACAGTAGATATTACACCAATATGAATTTAGAATGAGTTCACAATAGTACCTAAGTGGTGATTTATTTTCTTATACTAATGGAGCTTACGAGTTTTCTGTTAAGTTTTGTGTTGTGAAGTTTTCAAGTTTTGGGTAAAGATTCGATGGACTATGGAATAAGGAGTGGAAAGAGCCCAAGCTTGGGGATTACCAAGGCACCCCAAGGTAATATTCAAGGACAACCAAGAGCCTAAGCTTGGGGATGCCCCGGATGTCATCCCCTCTTTCGTCTTCGTTCATCGGTAACTTTACTTGGAGCTATATTTTTATTCACCACATGATATGTGTTTTGCTTGGAGCGTCATTTTATTTTATTTTGTTTTACTTGCTGTTTGAATAAAATACCAAGATCTGAAATTCTTAAATGTTAGAGAGTCTTCACATAGTTGCATGATTATTCGACTACTCATTGATCTTCACTTATATCTTTCGGAGTAGTTTGTCGTTTGCTCTAGTGCTTCACTTATATCTTTTAGAGCACGATGGTGGTTTTATTTTGAAGAAATTATTGCTCTCTCATTCTTCACTTATATTATTTTGAGAGTCCTTTAGAATAGCATGGTAATTTGCTTTGGTTATAAAATTAGTCCTAATATGATGGGCATCCAAGATGGGTATAATAAAAACTTCCATATAGAGTGCATTGAATACTATGAGAAGTTTGATACTTGATAATTGTTTTGAGATATAAAGATGGTGATATTAGAGTCGTGCTAGTTGAGTAATTGTGAAATTGAGAAATACTTGTGTTGAGGTTTGCAAGTCCCGTAGCATGCACGTATGGTAACCGTTGTGTGACAAATTTGAAGCATGAGGTGTTCTTTGATTGCCTTCCTTATGAGTGGCGGTCGGGGATGAGCGATGGTCTTTTCCTACCAATCTATCCCCCTAAGAGCATGCGCGTAGTGCTTGGTTTTGATGACTTCTAGATTTTTGCAATAAGTATGTGAGTTCTTTATGACTAATGTTGAGTCCATGGATTATACGCACTCTCACCTTTCCATCAATGCTAGCCTCTTCGGTACCGTGCATTGCCCTTTCTCACCTCGAGAGTTGGTGCAAACTTCGCCGGTGCATCCAAACCCCGTGATATGATACGCTGTATCACACATAAACCTCCTTATATCTTCCTCAAAACAGCCACCATACCTACCTATTATGGCATTTCCATAGCCATTCTGAGATATATTGCCATGCAACTTTCCACTGTTCCGTTTATTATGACACGCTTCATCATTGTCATATTGCCTTGCATGATCATGTAGTTGACATCATATTTGTGGCAAGGCCACCATGCATAATTTTTCATACACGTCACTCTTGATTCATTGCCCATCCCGATACACCGCCAGAGGCACTCATATAGAGTCATATTTTGTTCTAGTATCGAGTTGTAATCCTTGAGTTATAAATAAATAGAAGTGTGATGATCATCATTATTAGAGCATTGTCCCGTGAAATAAAAAAAGCAAAAAAAAGAAAGGCCAAAAAAAGGAAAGGCCAGATAAAAAAAAGAGAAAGGCCAAATAAAAAAGGGGAAGGCCCCCCAAAAAAGAAGGGACAATGCTACTATCCTTTTTCCACACTTGTGCTTCAAAGTAGCACCATGATATTTATGATAGAGAGTCTCTTATTTTGTCACTTTCATATACTAGTGGGAATTTTTCATTATAGAACTTGGCTTGTATATTCCAACAATGGGCTTCCTCAAATGCCCTAGGTCTTCGTGAGCAAACAAGTTGGATGCACACCCACTTAGTTTCTTTTGTTGAGCTTTCAGACATTTATAGCTCTAGTGCATCCGTTGCATGGCAATCCCTACTCCTCGCATTGACATCAATTGATGGGCATCTTCATAGCCCATTGATTAGCTGCGTCGATGTGAGACTTTCTCCTTTTTTGTCTTCTCCATACAACCTCCATCATCATATTCTATTCCACCCATAGTGCTATGTCCATGGCTCGCGCTCATGTATTGAGTGAAAGTTGAAAAAGTCTGAGAATACTAAAGTATGAAACAATTGCTTGGCTTGTCACCGGGGTTGTGCATGATGGGAGCATTTTGCGTGACGAAAATGAAGCACGGCCAAACTATATGATTTTGTAGGGATGAGCTTTCTTTGGCTATCTTATTTTGAGAAGACATAATTGCTTGGTTGGTATGCTTGAAGTATTATTGTTTTTATGTCAATATTAACCTTTTGTCTTGAATTTTATGGATCCGAATATTCTTGCCACAATAAATAAGATTACATTGATAATTATGTTAGGTAGCATTCCACATCAAAAATTCTGTCTTTATCATTTACCTACTCGAGGACGAGCAGGAATTAAGCTTGGGGATGCTTGATATGTCTCCAACGTATCTATACTTTTTGATTGTTCCATGCTATTATATTATCCATCTAGGATGTTTTATATGCATTTATATGCTATTTTATATGATTTTTGGGACTAACCTATTAACCTAGAGCCCAGCGCCAGTTTCTGTTTTTTCCTTGTTTTTGAGTATCGCAAAAAAGGAATACCAAATGGAGTCCAATTGACCTGAAATTTCACGGAGATTGTTTTTGGACCAGAAGAAGCCCACGGAGTGTCGGAGATGGACCAGAAGAGTCCCGAGGCACCCACAAGGGTGGGGTGCGTGCCCTACCCCCTGGGCGCGCCTCCCTACCTCGTGGCCGCCTCGGAGACCCCCCTGACTTGTTCCCGATGCCAACACCACTTATATATACCCAAACTTCCAGAACATAACCTAGATTGGGAGTTCCGTCGCCGCAAGCCTCTGTAGCCACCAAAAACCAATCGGGACCCTGTTCCGGCACCCTGCCGAAGGGGGAGTCCCTCACCGGTGGCCATCTTCATCATCCCGGTGCTCTCCATGACGAGGAGGGAGTAGTTCACCCTCGGGGCTGAGGGTATGTACCAGTAGCTATGTGTTTGATCTCTCTCTCTCTCTCGTGTTCTTGATTTGGCACGATCTTGATGTATCGCGAGCTTTGCTATTATAGTTGGATCTTATGATGTTTCTCCCCCTCTACTCTCTTGTAATGGATTGAGTTTTCCCTTCGAAGTTATCTTATCGGATTGAGTCTTTAAGGATTTGAGAACACTTGATGTATGTCTTGCGTTGGATACCGGTGGTGACAATGGGGTATTCTATTGATTCACTTGACGTATGTTTTGGTGATCAACTTGCGGGTTCCGTGACCTTGGGAATCTATGCATAGGGGTTGGCACACGTTTTCCTCTTGACTCTCCAGTAGAAACTTTGGGGAACTCTTTGAAGTTCTATGTGTTGGTTGAATAGATGAATCTGAGATTGTGTGATGCATATCATATAATCATACCCACGGATACTTGAGGTGACATTGGAGTATCTAGGTGACATTAGGGTTTTGGTTGATTTGTGTCTTAAGGTGTTATTCTAGTACGAACTCTAGGATGGATCGAACGGAAAGAATAGCTTCGTGTTATTTTACTACGGACTCTTGAATAGATCGATCAGAAAGATAACTTTGAGGTGGTTTCGTACCGTACCATAATCTCTTCATTTGTTCTCCGCTATTAGTGACTTTGGAGTGACTCTTTGTTGCATGTTGAGGGATAGTTATATGATCCAATTATGTTATTATTGTTGAGAGAACTTGCACTAGTGAAAGTATGAACCCTAGGCCTTGTTTCAACGCATTGCAATACCGTTTGCGCTCACTTTTATTACTTGTTACCTTGCTGTTTTTATAATTTCAGATTACAAAAACCTATATCTACCATCCATATTGCACTTGTATCACCATCTCTTCGCCGAACTAGTGCACCTATACAATTTACCATTGTATTGGGTGTGTTGGGGACACAAGAGACTCTTTGTTATTTGGTTGCAGGGTTGTTTGAGAGAGACCATCTTCATCCTACGCCTCCCACGGATTGATAAACCTTAGGTCATCCACTTGAGGGAAATTTGCTACTGTCCTACAAACCTCTGCACTTGGAGGCCCAACAACGTCTACAAGAAGAAGGTTGTGTAGTAGACATCAACGAGCAGCAAATACTCTTTGAAATATTATAAATATGCACAACGCGAATAACTAAAACAATTGCACCTGAGGATTCATCTGACATTGTCCAAACTGATGGGGGATGAGGCGATAATGCTCGTGGGACATCCTGGCCGGAGTGCCTCAAGACTGCATCGGTCCAAACAATATAGAGAATGACTGATCTGAACATGAAGGTTCTGACGTGTAGGTCGGCTCGCCCGATCGACATAGACGGAAAACCTTTGTGTAAGCATCAACAAAATATCTCTGCAAAACTAATACAATACAAACCAATAGAAAAACAATCCGCGTGTAACAATTTATGTGCTAAATAATAGCTAAGAAAAATAGAAGCTGTTGAATCCTGATGACTGTAACAGACCAGGGTTGTAGCAGGTGAAAGCAAATAAAGAAAAGAGATTCCCATTGAACGAGTACCAGATCGCTTTTATCTTTCCAAGAAGTAGTACTAATAAAACTAGTAGTAACCACCAATTCGTGAAGTGGTGTTGGCAACCTAAGTCTTAAAGACCGTGCTTGGAAAAGAAGTATTTAAATGTGTTAGTCATGGTACTGTTGTTGGTTTGCACTTATCAGAAGAAAGATATCAAAGGACCCGCAACGAACTAGGAGCCGGATTAAAAAAGGAAAGGAAGGGAATCTTCGTGATATATGCTCCACCGAGCTAGAGTCTGGTCGGCCTTGTTACCCTGCGTGCGTGGTCTCCTCGGCTGAAACGCCGCTGGTCAGATCACCAATTGTTTTCCGCGTTGACATCACATCCGCAAGCTGCTATCGGGATCCAACGTACTGTCCGGCGACGGACACACGCCGCCGCTGCCATTGTTATTGCTTCGATCCCGATCTATCTGTAAACAATAATACGACGCGACCGTAATGATTTTGCAACGAGATAATTTACACGAAACAAATCTTTACTGAAAAAATATCACCTGATTATCCCACCGAACCGTGACGATCACCTACCAGGCTCTCAATGAAATCACCAATGTCAGTTCTATATCCGGCGTATCTCGTAGTAGGGGTCTTAAGCTAAGCGTCTTGGAGCGATGGTAACATGGACACGGGATTTTACCCAGCTTTGGGCTCTCTCGAAGAGATAATACCCTACATGCTGCTTTTGATCGTATTCATATGGGGTGTAGTACAGAGTACATGTATCTACCACGAGATTGTTCCAATGAATCTGAGATCGTCCATTGACTAGCCTGGCCTCGGTTTATATAAGCACCATAGGCCTAGGGTTTAGAGGAATCCTTGTCTTGTGCGCCAAGTCTTGTGGAATCCTCCTTGTATTCGGCATGGGCTGCCCGAAGTGGCCCATTAGTGAATCGCCATGGGGGTCCTCAGCCCGACCCACTGGTCGGGAGACGACGTGGTGAGTACCCCCTAGTCCAGGACACCGTCAGCGGGGCCGGGCTCTGTGACGCTGACGAGCGGGCCCACTCCTCTCTCTCTCGCTCCTCCCGCTCCTCCTCTTCTTCTTCCTCGCGTGCGCCCGCAGAGCAGAGACGAGGCCCGGTGCCGGGGACCGTCCCGGCGGCTCGGGTCACTCCCGGAGGAGCTCCGCACACCGGCGAGCGTGGAGCGAGGTGCCGCATCCATCCCGACCGATCACACACGCCAAAAAAGCCCAGAGCAGTGGCAACTTGAGGTGGCCGCGGACGAGGTTGCCGGCCAGACTTGCAGCCGCGCCCAAGGGCATACTCCGGGATGAAGCGAAGATATGGGGAGGATCGCAGGGTCTCGGGGAGTTGATACGTCTCCAACGTATCTACTTTTTCTCACGCTTTTCCTCTTGTTTTGGACTCTAATTTGCATGATTTGAATGAAACTAACCCCGGACTGACGCTGTTTTCAGCAGAACTACCATGGTGTTGTTTTTGTGCAGAAATAAAAGTTCTCGAAATGAAACGAAACTTTGCGAGGATTTTTTATGGAATAAAAGAGGATTTCTGGAGCCAACAACCACCAGAGAGGGGCCCCTAGGTGGGCACAACCCACCAGGGCACGCCCCCCACTCCTCGCGCGCCCAGGTGGGTTGTACCCACCTTGTGGCCCCGCAGACCTCAACCCTGACAGTATAAATTCCTATTTTCGGAGAAAAAATCAGGGAGAAAGAATTATCACGTTTCATGAGACGGAGCCGCTGCCAAGCCCTGTTCTTCCTCGGGAGGGCAGATCTGGAGTCCGTTTGGGGCTCCGGAGAGGGGGATCTTCGTTCTTCGTCATCACCAACCAATCTCCATCGCCAATTCCATGATGCTCCCCACCGGGAGTGAGTAATTCCTTTGTAGGCTCGCTGGTCGGTGAGGTGTTGGATGAGATTCATCATGTAATCGAGTTAGTTTTGTTAGGGCCTGATCCCTAGTATCCACTATGTTCTTAGATTGATGTTGCTATGACTTTGCTATGCTTAATGCTTGTCGCTTTGGGCCCGGGTGCCACGAACTCAGATCTGAACCGTTTATGAATTCATCATTATATCCAAGTTTTAGATCCGATATTGCAAGTTATAGTCACCTACTACGTGTTATGATCCGGCAACCCCGAAGTGACAACAACCAGGCCCACTCCCGGTGATGACCGTAGTTTGAGGAGTTCATGTATTCAGTATGTGTTAATGCTTTGTTCCGGTTCTCTATTAAAAGGAGGCCTTAATATCCCTTAGTTTCCAATATGGACCCCGCTGCCACGGGAGGGTAGAACAAAAGATGTCATGGAAGTTCTTTTAATAAAGCACGCATGACTATTTACGGAATACATGCCTACATTATATCGATGAACTGGAGCTAGTGCCGTATCGCCCTAGGTTATAACTGTCACATGATGAATATCATCCAAGAAGTCACCGATCCAATGCCTACAAATTTATTTATATTGGTCTTGCTGCGTTACTACTGCTATCATCACTGTTACACTTGCTACAAAATTACTGCTATCACTGTTACCGTTACTGCTGTCACTACTATCAAAACTATCAAACTACTTTGCTACTGATCACTTTGCTGCAAATAATTAATCTCCGGGTGTGGTTGAATTGACAACTCAGCTGCTAATACCTTCAAATATTCTTTGGCTCCCTTTGTGTCAAATCTGTAAATTTGGGTTGAATACTCTACCCTCGAAAACTGTTGCGACCCCCTATACTTGTGGGTTATCAAGACCTTTTTCTAGCACCGTTGCCGGGGAGCATAGCAATATTTGTTGAGTCACTTGGGATTATTACCATATTATCACTATGAAGAATCTAAAGGATCCAAAGAAGAAGATATTTCCCTCAAGGACGAGGGGAGGTAAGGAACTGCCATCCAGTTCTGCTTTAGATTCACCTTCTGTTATGAGTAAACTTGCAACACCACCACATGCTATCAATTCTACTATGTCGCAAGTTATTGATGATGCTACTTCTACTATGAATGATGCTTATCATGATGCTAGTACCTTGCTTGATAATGATGATGTGCCACTTGATTAATTTCTTGATGAACAAATTGCTAGAGTAATACAACATGATGTTGTTGAATCTGATGATGAGCTAGAAACTGAAACTACTGAAACACATGCTAGAACTAGCCTTCCTAGATATGAATTGCCTAAGGTACCGGAAGGTTATGTTATGAATGAGGAAACAACTAGAGATATTCTTTCTTGTAAGGATAGAGATGATCTAGAGAAATTATTATGCAAGTATAAAGAAAAATCTCTGAATGCTAGAATGAAATGTGATCCTAAGTTTGCTACTTCACCTATCTTTTATTGATGATAAGGATTATGAATTCTCTGTCGACCCAGAGTTAATTACTTTGGTTGAATATGATCCTTTCCATGGTTATGAAACTGAAACTGTTGCGGCACATCTTACTAAGTTGAATGACATACCTACCCTTTTTACTCATGATGAGAAAACTCGCTATTACTTCATTCTGAAATTATTTCCTTTCTCATTAAAGGGTGATGCTAAAGCTTGGTACAATACTCTTACTCTTGGTTGTGTGCGTAGTCCCCATGATATGATTTATTACTTATCTGAAAAATATTTTCCTGCTCATAAGAAACAAGCTGCCTTACAGGAAATATTTAACTTTGTTCAAACTAAAGAAGAGAGTCTCCCGCAAGCTTGCGGGAGGCTTTGCCAACTACTTAATGTTTTGCCTGATCATCCTCTTAAGAAAAATGAAATACTTGATATCTTCTATAATGGACTAACCGATGCTTCTAGGGACTTCCTAGATAGTTGTGCTGGTTGTGTTTTCAGGGAACGAACTATTGCTTAAGCTGAAGAATTATTGAATAATATATTGAAAAATTATGATGATTGGACTCTTCTTGAACCACCGCCTAAACCCACTCTGAAGAAGAGGGGTATATTATATCTCAGTCCTGAAGATATGCAAGAGGAAAAGAAATCTATGAAGGAAAAAGGTATTAAAGCTGAGGACGTTAAAAATTTACCTCCTATTGAAGAAATACATGGGCTTAACACACCACCACTACCTAACGTGGTAGAGGTAAATTCTCTAATGAAGCTTAATGAAAATGGTAATCCTTACAATATGCATCCTAGTCAATGCCTTTATGAGTTTGAAAACTACATTAGAAAACAAGATCACTTCAATGCAAATGTTATGAAACAATTGAAATACAACTCTGATATGATTGCTCGCTTGAGTGACTTGTTATTTAGAATTTCAAATGATGTTAGCGGTGTTGGAAAACATGCTTCTATGGTACAAACCCAGTTAGAACAAGTTGCTAAATCACAAAGAGAATTACTTGATGAAATGATTCACAATATACATGATTTTGCTGTTAGAGTTGCAACTAGAGGAGGTAAAATGACTCAGGAACCACTTTATCCTGTGGGACACCCAAAAAGAATTGAACAAGACTCACAAAGAAATAACACTAGTGCACCTAGTCCTTTTAGAAAGAAAAAGAAGAAGAAAAATGATAGGACTTTGCATGCTTCTAGTGAACCCGAAGTAGAAAAACCTCCTGATAATGAAAATGAAGTTTCTATGTCTGATGCTGAAACTCAATCTGGTAATGAAAATCTACCTAGTGATAATGAAAAAGATAATGCTGATGTTCATGAAGATACTCAACCAAATGAAAAAGAACCAGACAATGATGTTGAGATAGAACCACCTGTTGATCTTGATAACCCACAACCTAAGAATAAAAGGTATGATAAAAGAGACTTCATTGCTAGAAAACACGGTAAAGAAAGAGAACCGTGGGTTCAAAAACCTATGCCTTTTCCACCCAAGTCAACTAAAAATAATGATGAAGAAGAATTTGAACGCTTTGCTGAAATGCCGAGGCCAGTATTTTTGTGTACTCGCTTGACTGATATCTTGAAAATGCCTCCTTATGCAAAGTATATGAAAGACATCATCACTAATAAGAGAAAAATACCGGAAGCTGAAATCTCCACTATGCTTGCTAATTATACTTTCAAAGGTGGAGTACCTAAAAAACTTGGAGATCCAGGTATACCAACTATACCTTGCTCTATCAAAAAGGATTATGTGAAAACTGCTTTGTGTGATCTAGGAGCTGGTGTTAGTGTTATGCCTTTCTCTTTATATAAAAGACTTAACTTGAATAAACTCACACCTACTGAAATATCTTTGCAAATGGCTGACAAGTCAACTGCCATACCTATCGGTATCTGTGAGGATGTGCCCGTTGTTGTTGCTAATGTTCCAATTTTGACTAACTTTGTTATACTTGAGATGCCTGAGGACGACAACATGTCGATTATCCTTGGTAGACCCTTCTTGAATACTGCAGGGGCTGTTATTGATTGCAATAAAATCAAGGTCACTTTTCATATTAATGGTAATGAGCATACGGTGCACTTTCCGAAGAAACAATTCCAAGTGAATGATATTAATGTTATTGAAAAATCTCCGACAATCACTATTGGAAGTTTTCAAATACCTCTATTTACTATCAAAAATAAATGTGAAATGCTTATTATTGGGGACATTCATATCCCCATTGAGGTAACTTAGTGATTTACGAAAGTTCCTCGGTTTCATGCTAATCGAAAGTGATTGTTAATAAGACCTGATCAACCTTATTAATGAATCATTTTTGAGCGGTATGAAGTTGATGAATTTAGTAAGCACTACCTTCTGTCCTTACTCTTTTGTCTTATGTTTTTACTAGTTAAATAAAATAAAATGCCATGCTTTGTCTGTTTTCTGAATTTCCCGTGCAATAAAAAATGACCCAAAAATAAAAGTGCTCAGAATGCTCTGAAAATTTTATACGATTTTTTTCTGAATATTTCTGAATTTTTGGTGCAAATAATACCAGAGGGAGGTGCACCAAGTGGGCACAACCCACCTAGGCGCGCCAGGACCCCCAGGCGCGCCTTGGTGGGTTGTGGTCCCCACATGGCCCCCCTCACTTATCTCTTTAGCCCACATCATCACTCACCTCCAGAAAAAAATCCCCATTGCTCTCTCTCCCGTGTTCTTGAGCTCAAACCCGCAGATTTCGATCTCTTTGCTCGAAGCTCCGTTTCCGAAACTGTTTCGGGGGATTGTTGCTTGGTATGTGACTCCACCATTTGTCCAATTAGTTTTTGTTTTAGTGGTTTATACTTTGAATAATTAGCTACTATTGGTGCTGCTGTAGATGTGCTTGCATGTTGAATTCTTAGTGTTCTAAGTAGTTTGAATGCTTGCTATGGCCTCTATGTATCCCTATGAGTAGTTGCTACCAATTTTGTGAAGTTTTGTTGGAAAAATTTTGTGAACTAAAAATTCAGATTTTTTTCATAGGAAATATTGTACGCGGACATGATGAACCTATTTGGAAGGAGTTCTTCAAGGAGACGATCCTCGGGGGCATCTTCTAGTGACAGTTCTGCTCGCCGGTCTTATGTTGAACCAAGTGAAAGTTCCACGCGAGATGCCGCCACCAAAACATGCTTATGGCCTTGCGATGAATATATGGTGCGTGTGGGCATCAAGGAGGAATTTGAGAAATATGTTCACAATGCCGGTCTCGGCCCCTACCTTTCAGATAAGTGTGAACAACACGAACTTCTCACTGAATCATTTGTCAAAGGATTTAAATATTTCCACGTGAGTCTAGGGTGTCTTTTATGCTTTATGATAATCCATTTACTATTCCACTAGAGAATTTTGCTTACCATTGCAAACTTCCATTTTGGGGTTCGCTTGATGAGCCACCAAAGGCTGAGTATGAGTCTTTCTTGACTGGCCTTTGTTACGGTGAAAATAGGGGAGTGAGACAAGGAAGAATAAAGAGCATTCACTTTCCCGCAATTCAGTACTTTGCATTATTTAACGGGAAATGCATAGTAGGCAAGCAAGGCTGTAGCATACTTTGTGCACCAGACTTGAGCCTCGTTCACACCGCTCTCACTGGTGAAAGGAATTATAACCTTGGAGCGATTGTTGCACGTAGACTTCAGCATAACGCCAAAAGTGGCTCGTTCTATGGTGGAATTTACGCCACGCGTTTAGCATGAGGGCTGGGTGTTTCACCTTTACCCTTTGATCCTATCCTACCCACGCAGTATTTAGATTTCGATACCTTAAAAGAGCATAACATTCTCAAGGGAAGGGCTGATAACTTCACTAATAATCTGTTGTTTAACCAATCACATGTTGTGGACACATATTTGCCCGCGCCTGCTCTTTTTGACTATAACAGCAAAGAAAGATATTTTGTTCTTGAGAGCGAGGCCCGAGCTCATAACGCAGCAGTGGTGGCGGCACGGCGTGCTGAGGCATCCGCACCGAGAGCCTCTATGAGCTACCACGCCGACTACTACCCTCCAGGCTACTGACCGACTACCAAGCTAGGCCAAAAGCCTAAGCTTGGGGGAGTACGTGTTTCTCACCGACATTATATTCATGTCTACATATCATTCTATTTGTCGGTGTTCACACTTTTTCATTGTATCATCCATGCTTAGATTTATTTTCTTGCTTTCTTCTTGTGTGTTTGAAAAACTTTAGAAAAAACAAAAAAATTAGTTGTAGTAATTTACTTTCCATGCATGCTTAGTAGTAGCACTAAAAATAAAATCCAAAAAGATTTCCTTGTTCTTCTTTTGCTTGTTGGGAGCTTTCACGTGTAAATAGTTTTTCTCATTTTTGTTTTTCCCTTTTATTTGCTTGCTCAAGAAAACCAAAAACTCCAAAAATATTTCGGTGTGTTTCTCTGAATTTCTTTTCTTTTATTCGAGTTGTACCGAGGAGAAGACCACGATGAAAATGTTGAGTGGCTCTCATATGAATAAATGTTGAACTAATAAAGAGCCCATTTTACCTTGTCTTCTCCTGTTGAATAAAATATTTTGCAGATTCCAGCTTAGTCCACAACATTCTTGCACTATTATTATTTTCATATCATTCGGTCGTGCAAGTTAAAGGCAATAATGACGATATTCGATGAACTGGCCGTGGCAAAGAGAAACTGGTATGAACTCAACTTGTTCTGTTTGTGTAAATATGTTTAACCAAGTATCCATGCTTCAGTCCATTATGATTAAACATGTTTCCAATGACAATTAGAGATTATAGTTTCTCATGCCATGCATAAGTAGCTAGGAGTGGATAATGATTTATCTTGGATATCAACATAGCGTTAAAATGATTGTGATGTAGTATGATGATATGATATCCTCCTCTGAATGTTTGAGTGGCTTGACTTGGCACATGTTCATGCATGTAGTTGAACCAAAACAAACATAGCATCTATAATATTTATGTTCATGGTGTTCATATCCTACTCATGCTAGTGTCCAATGTTAATTATGCATAATGCCTGGTTATGATCGGTGTTGCTCTCTAGCTGGCCGCTTCTCAATCTAATTGCTAGCCTTCGACTGTACTAAGTGGGAACTCTGCTTGTACATAAAAAACCTTGAACCCAAAGTTATTCCAGACAAGTCCACCATACCTACCTATATACGGTATTACCCTGCTGTCCTAAGTAAATTTGCATGTGCCACCTCTAAAAACTTCTAAAAATTATCCCTTTTTGTGTGCCTGGATCGTTCATGGAACGACAGGAGGTGGTCGATATCTTCCGTGCTAAGCGGGTTATTCTCAGGTCGAGTGTTTATTCACTCGCCATCGCACGAGAAAATGGGCGGTAATAGGGATCCCTAGTCCCGAACTAAAAAATGCAAATAATTAAACAAAACTCCCCCGGGACTGATGTTGTTTCGGACAAGCCGTGGAGTGTGATTGATGGTGGAGGGGGAGTAAACCTTTACTTTTATTGGTTGGGAACCGCCACTAGCGTGCTCAGCATGGAAGATGTTGATAACTGATGGTCATGAAGTGAATAAGAAGGGTGCATGTCTCAAAACATCATTTATCTCTGTTTTAAAATTTTAGCTCTGGCACCTCTGCAAATCACTGCTTCCCTCTGCGAAGGGACTTTCTATTTGCTTTTATGTTGTGTCATCACCTTCTAAAACAAGCGCTAGAAACTGAGAGAGCACAGCTGTCATGATTTATGCATTGTGTGTAGCTAATGTTGGGTGCATCATGACTGGATCTTTTCTACCATGAATTACAATGTTTAGTCGCTGCTTGAACTTTGGAGGTGCTCTGCATTTATGTTTTGCGGTCTCAGAAAGGGCTAGCGAGATACCACTATTGTCATATTATATCATGGTTGTTTTGACAACGTGTTGCTTTTTGAGATCTCTTATTATCGCTCGCTAGCTGATTATGTCATTGATATGAGTTAATATAATCATTAAATGTTATTGTTGACATGGTTAGTTATAATGCTGGCTGAAAACTGGGTGCTGTTACGCTTATTTATGCAACCAAGAGCAAAAGAGTTCGTAAAAGTTTTTCTTTCTCACTTTCAGTTTATCAACTGAATTGCTTGAGGACAAGCAAAGGTTTAAGCTTGGGGGAGTTGATACGTATCCAACGTATCTACTTTTTCTCATGCTTTTCCTCTTGTTTTGGACTCTAATTTGCATGATTTGAATGAAACTAACCCCAGACTGACGTTGTTTTCAGAAGACCTACCATGGTGTTGTTTTTGTGCAGAAATATAAGTTATCGGAATGAAACAAAACTTTGTGAGGATTTTTTATGGAATAAAAGAGGATTTTTGGAGCCAACAACCACTAGAGAGGGGCCCCTGGGTGGGCACAACCCACCAGGGCACGCCCCCCCTCTCCTAGCGCGCCCAGGTGGGTTGTACCCACCTGGTGGCCCCGCAGACCTCAACCCTGACACTATAAATTCCTATTTTCGGAGAAAAAATCAGGGAGAAAGAATTATCGCGTTTCACGAGATGGAGCCGCCGCCAAGCCCTGTTCTTCCTCGGGAGGGCAGATCTAGAGTCCGTTTGGGGCTCCAGAGAGGGGGATCTTCGTTCTTCGTCATCACCAACCAATCTCCATCGCCAATTCCATGATGCTCCCCACCGTGAGTGAGTAATTCCTTCATAGGCTCGCTGGTCGGTGAGGAGTTGGATGAGATTCATCATGTAATCGAGTTAGTTTTGTTAGGGCCTGATCCCTAGTATCCACTATGTTCTTAGATTGATGTTGCTATGACTTTGCTATGCTTAATGCTTGTCACTTTGGGCCCAGGTGCCATGAACTCAGATCTGAACCGTTTATGAATTCATCATTATATCCATGTTTTAGATCCGATCTTGCAAGTTATAGTCACCTACTACATGTTATGATCCGGCAACCCCGGAGTGACAACAACCGGGCCCACTCCCGGTGATGACCGTAGTTTGAGGAGTTCATGTATTCAGTATGTGTTAATGCTTTGTTCCGGTTCTCTATTAAAAGGACGCCTTAATATCCCTTAGTTTCCGATATGGACCCCGCTGCCACAGGAGGGTAGGACAAAAGATGTCATGGAAGTTCTTTTAATAAAGCACGTATGACTATTTATGGAATACTCCCTTCGTAAAGATATATAAGAGCGTTTAGATCACTAAAGTAGTGATCTAAACGCTCTTATATTTCTTTACGGAGGGAGTACATGCCTACATTATATCGATGAACTGGAGCTAGTGCCGTATCGCCCTAGGTTATAACTGTCACATGATGAATATCATCCAATAAGTCACTGATCCAATGCCTACGAATTTATTTATATTGATCTTGCTGCGTTACTACTGCTATCATCACTGTCACAGTTGCTACAAAATTACTTCTATCACTATTACCGTTACCGTTACTTCTGTCACTACTATCAAACTAGTTTGCTACTGATCACTTTGCTACAGATAATTAATCTCCAGGTGTGGTTGAATTCACAACTCAGCTGCTAATACCTTCAAATATTCTTTGGCTCCCCTAGTGTCGAATCTTTAAATTTGGGTTGAATACTCTACCCTCGAAAACTGTTGCGATCCCCTATACTTGTGGGTTATCAGGAGTCTTCTAGTGGCGACGGAAAGGAGGGGGAGGGCTCGGTTGGAGCAAATTTTGGCCGGAGGGGGTGGCGGCCGTGGCGGCAATGGGCGGCGGGGAGGGGCTCTCCGGCTCGGGGAATAAGTGGGGAGGGGTCTTGGGAGCGAGGGGAGGCCGATGGAGATGAAAGGAGAGGCTCGGGTGGCCTTATATAGGCGGGGACGAGGAGGCCGAGCTGGCCGTCGCCGCGGACGCGTGTGCGGTCGAGCTCGGTTGACGGACGGCGACGGGGAACAACAAGGAAGGGCTCACGGGGGTAGAGAGGGCCAAGGAACACGGGGAAGAAGAAGCCGAGCGCCATTAAAGCCCTGTCGGCACTGTGCGCCCGTGGGCGCGCGGCGACGAGCGCCGATGAGGAAGCGGACGGAGGGGGACTAAGGTCAGGGAGGAAGAGGACGGCACGGGCGAGCTGTTGGACACGCTCACGCGCACGAAGACGATGAGAGGAGGAGTGGCCGGAGCTAGAAGACGTCCGGGACGCGGCCAACGACAGCAGAGCGTGCGCATAGCATGCCAAAGCCCGTGATCACCGCGCGTACTAGTGCACACAGTGCCACACGGTCGGCTGAATGATGTCTGGGGTGGAGTTCCTCCAGGGTAGGTTGCAACTGAGGTGATAGTTCGGTTAAAGACTAAGTGGTTAAGTGGGAAGTGAGCTCTGAAGTTTACTGTTGCAAACTAGAGCATGAAACTGTGATCAACTTAGTGACGTTGGGATGCAAACAAGATGTCATGGAGGTTTAGGATAGGAAGGACTATAATCCTGTCAATTATGAGATGATTTGGACCAGTATTTAATACACTTGCTTTGCAACTGCATAAACTGGCCCAGAATTAAGATCATGATGAAGCACTCACATAAAGTGTGCACTTGAGCTATAATTTGGCATGGCTAGATGATTTGGGTGTTGGGGAACGCAGTAATTTCAAAAAAATTCCTACAATCACGCAAGATCTATGTGATGCATAGCAACGAGCGGGAGAGTGTTGTCCACGTACCCTCATAGACCGTAAGCGGAAGCGTCAAGTGACGCGGTTGATGTAGTCGAACGTCTTCGCGATCCAACCGATCCTAGTACCGAAAGTACGGCACCTCCGCGATCTGCACACGTTCAGCTTAGTGACGTCCCTCGAACTCTTGATCCAGCTAAGGCCGAGGGAGAGTTCCGTCAGCACGACGGTGTGGTGACGATGTTGATGAAGTTACCGACTCAGGGCTTCGCCTAAGCACTACAACGATATGACCGAGGTGGAAATCTGTGGAGGGGGGCACCGCACACGGCTAAACAATGTCAACCTGTGTGTTCTAGGGTGCCCCTGCCCCCGTATATAAAGGAGCAAGGGGGGAGGCCGGCCGGCCCTATGGCGCGCCAAGGAGGGGAGGAATCCTCCTAGTAGGAGTAGGATTCCTCCTTTCCTAGTCCTACTAGGAGGGGGGACGAAGGAGTGCGAGAGGGGAAGGAAAAGGGGGGCACCGCCCCCCTCCTAGTCCAATTCAGACTCAAGGGGGAGGGGGCGCGCGGCCTGCCCTGGCCGCCCCTTTCTCTCTCCACTAAGGCCCATCTAGGCCCATTAGTTCCGGGGGGGGGGGGGTTCCGATAACCCTCCGGCACTCCGGTTTTATCCGAAATCACCCGGAATACTTCCGGTGTCCGAATATAGCCGTCCAATATATCAATCTTTATGTCTCGACCATTTCGAGACTCCTCGTCATGTCCGTGATCACATCCGGGACTCCAAACTACCTTCGGTACATCAAAACACATAAACTCATAATACCGATCGTCATCGAACGTTAAGCGTGCGGACCCCACGGGTTCGAGAACTATGTAGACATGACCGAGACACGTCTCCGGTCAATAACCAATAGCGGAACCTGGATGCTCATATTGGCTCCCACATATTCTATGAAGATGTTTATCGGTCAAACCGCATAACAACATACGTTGTTCCCTTTGTCATCGGTATGTTACTTACCCGAGATTCGATCGTCGGTATCTCAATACCTAGTTCAATCTCGTTACCGGCAAGTCTCTTTACTCGTTCCGTAATGCATCATCCCGCAACTAACTCATTAGTCACATTGCTTGCAAGGCTTATAGTGATGTGCATTACCGAGAAGGCCCAGAGGTACCTCTCCGACAATCGGAGTGACAAATCCTAATCTTGATCTATGCCAACTCAACAAACACCATTGGAGACACCTGTAGAGCATCTTTATAATCACCCAGTTACATTGTGACATTTGATAGCACACAAGGTGTTCCTCTGGTATTCGGGAGTTGCATAATCTCATAGTCATAGGAACATGTATAAGTCATGAAGAAAGCAATAGCAATATACTAAACGATCAAATGCTAAGCTAACGGAATGGGTCAAGTCAATCACATCATTCTCTAATGATGTGATCCCGTTCATCAAATGACAACTCATGTCCATGGCTAGGAAACTTAACCATCTTTGATTAACGAGCTAGTCAAGTAGAGGCATACTAGTGACACTCTGTTTGTCTATGTATTCACACATGTACTAAGTTTCCGGTTAATACAATTCTAGCATGAATAATAAAAATTATCATGATATAAGGAAATATAAATAACAACTTTATTATTGCCTCTAGGGCATATTTCCTTCAGTCTCCCACTTGCACTAGAGTCAATAATCTACACAGTAATGATTCTAACACCCATGGAGTCTTGGTGCTGATCATGTTTTGCTCGTGAGAGAGGCTTAGTTAACGGGTCTGCAACATTCAGATTCGTATGTATCTTGCAAATCTCTATGTCTCCCTCCTTGACTTGATCGCGGATGGAATTGAAGCGTCTCTTGATGTGCTTGGTTCTCTTGTGAAATCTAGATTCCTTTACCAAGGCAATTGCACCAGTATTGTCACAAAAGATTTTCATTGGACCCGATGCACTAGGTATGACACCTAGATTGGATATGAACTCCTTCATCCAGACTCCTTCATTTGCTGCTTCCAAAGCAGCTATGTACTCCGCTTCACACGTTGATCCCGCCACGACGCTTTGCTTAGAACTGCACCAACTGACAGCTCCATCGCTCAATATAAATACGTATCCGGTTTGTGACTTAGAGTCATCTGGATCAGTGTCAAAGCTTGCATCAACGTAACCATTTACGACGAGCTCTTTGTCACCTCCATAAACGAGAAACATATCCTTAGTCCTTTTCAGGTATTTCTGGATGTTCTTGACCACTGTCCAGTGATCCACTCCTGGATTACTTTGGTACCTCCCTGTTAAACTAATAGCAAGGCACACATCAGGTCTGGTACACAGCATTGCATACATGATAGAACCTATGGCTGAAGCATAGGGAGTGACTTTCATTTTCTCTCTATCTTCTGCAGTGGTCGGGCATTGAGTCTGATTCAACTTCACACCTTGTAACACAGGCAAGAACCCTTTCTTTGCTTGATCCATTTTGAACTTCTTCAAAACTTTATCAAGGTATGTGCTTTGTGAAAGTCCAATTAAGCGTCTTGATCTATCTCTATAGATGTTGATGCCCAATATATAAGCAGCTTCACCGAGGTCTTTCATTGAAAAACTCTTGTTCAAGTATCCTTTTATGCTATCCAGAAATTCTATATCATTTCCAATCAACAATATGTCATCCACATATAATATTAGAAATGCTACAGAGCTCCCACTCACTTTCTTGTAAATACAGACTTCTCCAAAAGTCTGTATAAAACCATATGCTTTGATCACACTATCAAAACGTTTATTCCAACTCCGAGATGCTTGCACCAGTCCATAAACGGATCGCTGGAGCTTGCATACTTTGTTAGCATCCTTTGGATTGATAAAGCCTTCGGGTTGCATCATATACAACTCTTCTTCCAGAAATCCATCCAGGAATGCAGTCTTTACATCCATTTGCCAAATTTCATAATCATAAAATGCAGCAATTGCTAACATATTCGGACGGACTTAAGCATCGCTACGGGTGAGAAGATCTCATCGTAGTCAACTCCTTGAACTTGTCGAAAACCTTTCGCAACAAGTCGAGCTTTGTAGACATTAACATTAGCATCAGCGTCAGTCTTCTTCTTGAAGATCCATTTATTCTCGATGGCTTGCCGATCATTGGGCAAGTCAACCAAAGTCCACACTTTGTTCTCATACATGGACCCCATCTCAAATTTCATGGCCTCAAGCCATTTCGTGGAACCTGGGCTCATCATTGCTTCCTTATAGTTCGTAGGTTCGTCATGGTCAAGTAACATGACCTCCAGAACAGGATTACCGTACCACTCTGGTGCGGGTCTAACTATGGTTGACCTACGAGGTTCAGTAGTAACTTGATCTGAAGTTACATGATCATCATCATTAGCTTCCACACCAATTGATGTAGGAGTCACAGGAACTGATTTCTGTGATGAACTACTTTCCAATAAGGGAGCAGGTACAGTTACCTCATCAAGTTCTACTTTCCTCCCACTCACTTCTTTCGAGAGAAACTCCTTCACTAGAAAGGATCCATTCTTAGCAACAAATGTCTTGCCTTCGGATCTGTGATATAAGGTGTACCCAACAGTCTCCTTTGGGTATCCTATGAAGACACATTTCTCCTATTTGGGTTCGAGCTTATCAGGTTGAAGCTTTTTCACATAAGCATCGCAGTCCCAAACTTTAAGAAACGACAACTTGGGTTTCTTGCCAAACCACAGTTCATAAGGTGTCGTTTCAACGGATTTAGATGGTGCCCTATTTAACGTGAATGCAGCCGTCTCTAAAGCATAACCCCAAAACAATAGCGGTAAATCAGTAAGAGACATCATAGATCGCACCATATCTAATAAAGTGCGGTTACGACGTTCGGACACACCATTACGTTGTGGTGTTCTGGGTGGCGTGAGTTGTGAAACTATTCCGCATTGTTTCAAATGAAGACCAAACTCGTAACTCAAATATGCTCCTCCACGATCAAATCGTAGAAACTTTATTTTCTTGTTACGATGATTTTCCACTTCACTCTGAAATTCTTTGAACTTTTCAAATGTTTAAGACTTATGTTTCATTAAGTAGATATACCCATATCTGCTCAAATCATCTGTGAAGGTGAGAAAATAACGATACCCGTCGCGAGATTCAATATTCATCAGACCACATACATCAGTATGTATGATTTCCAACAAATCTGTTGCTCGCTCCATTGTTCCGGAGAACGGAGTTTTAGTCATCTTGCCCATGAGGCATGGTTCGCAAGTACCAAGTGATTCATAATCAAGTGATTCCAAAAGTCCATCAGAATGGAGTTTCTTCAAGCGCTTTACACCAATATGACCTAAACGGCAGTGCCACAAATAAGTTGCACTATCATTATCAACTCTGCATCTTTTGGCTTCAATATTATGAATATGTGTGTCACTACTATCGAGATTCAACAAAAATAGACCACTCTTCAAGGGTGCATGAGCATAAAAGATATTACTCATATAAATAGAACAACCATTATTCTCGGATTTTAATGAATAACAGTCTCGCATCAAACAAGATCCAAATATAATGTTCATGCTTAACGCTGGCACCAAATAACAAATATTCAGGTCTAAAACTAATCCCGAAGGTAGATGTAGAGGTAGCGTGTCGACGGCGAGCACATCGACTTTGGAACCATTTCCCACGCGCATCGTCACCTCGTCCTTAGCCAATCTTCGCTTAATCCATAATCCCTGTTTCGACTTGCAAATATTAGCAACAGAACCAGTATCAAATACACAGGCACTACTGTGAGCATTAGTAAGGTACACATCAATAACATGTATATCACATATACCTTTGTTCACCTTGCCATCCTTCTTATCCGCCAAATACTTGGGCCAGTTCCGCTTCCAGTGACCAGTCCCTTTGCAGTAGAAGCACTCAGTCTCAGGCTTAGGTCCAGACTTGGGCTTCTTCACTTGAGCAGCAACTTGCTTGCCATTCTTCTTGAAGTTCCCCTTCTTTCCTTTACCCTTTTTATTGAAACTGGTGGTCTTGTTGACCATCAACACTTGATGCTCCTTCTTGATTTCTACCTCCGCAGCCTTTAGCATTGTGAAGAGCTCGAGAATTGTCTTATCCATCCCTTGCATATTATAGTTCATCATGAAGCTCTTGTAACTTGGTGGCAGTGATTGAATAATTCTATCAATGACACTGTCATTAGGAAGATTAACTCCCAGTTGAATCAAGTGATTGTTATACCCCAGACATTTTGAGTATATGCTCACTAACAACACTATTCTCCGTGGATCAACCATCCAACCTTTCTTCTTTCTTTCCATAAAAGCGTAGGTGCAGCTGTAGAACTTATTGGAGACTTCATATCTCTCAATCCGGGCATTTGCTTGAAATATTAACTTCAACTCCTGGAACATCTCATATGCTCAATGACGTTCAAAACGTCGTTGAAGTCCCAGTTCTAAGCCGTAAAGCATGGCACACTGAACTATCGAGTAGTCATCAACTTTACTCTGCCAGACGTTCTTAACGTCATCAGCAGCAGGCCTGGCACCCATCGGTGCTTCCAGGACGTAATTATTCTGTGCAGCAATGAGGATAATCCTCAAGTTACGGACCTAGTCCGTGTAGTTGCTGCCATCATCTTTCAACTTGGCTTTCTCTAGGAACGCATTAAAATTCAATGGAACAACAACACGGGCCATCTATCTACAACAACATAGACATGCAAAATACTATCAGGTACTAAGTTCATGATAAATTAAAGTTCAATTAATCAAATTACTTAAGAACTCACACTTAGATATACATCCCTCTAATCATCTAAGTGATCACGTGATCCAAATCAACTAAACCATGTCCGATCATCACGTGAGATGGAGTAGTTTTCAATGGTGAACATCACTATGTTGATCATATCTACTATATGATTCACGCTCGACCTTTCGGTCTCAGTGTTCCGAGGCCATATCTGCATATGCTAGGCTCGTCAAGTTTATTCTGAGTATTCTGCGTGTGCAAAACTGGCTTGCACCCGTTGTATGTGAACCTAGAGCTTATCACACCCGATCATCACGTGGTGTCTCGGCACGACGAACTTTCGCAACGGTGCATACTCAAGGAGAACACTTGTACCTTGAAATTCAGTGAGAGATCATCTTACAATGCTACTGCCGAACTAAGCAAAATAAGATGCATAAAGGATAAACATCACATGCAATCAATATAAGTGATATGATATGGCCATCATCATCTTGTGCCTTTGATCTCCATCTCCAAAGCACTGTCATGCTCACCATCGTCACCGTCTTGACACCTTGATCTCCATCGAAGCATCGTTGTCATCTCGCCAACTATTGCTTCTACGACTATCGCTACCGCTTAGTGATAAAGTAAAGCAATTACATGGGGATTGCATTTCATACAATAAAGCGACAACCATATGGCTCCTGCCAGTTGCCGATAACTCTGTTACAAAACATGATCATCTCATACAATAAAATTTAGCATCATGTCTTGACCATATCACATCACAACATGCCCTGCAAAAACAAGTTAGACGTCCTCTACTTTGTTGTTGTTGCAAATTTTACGTGGCTGCTACGGGCTGAGCAAGAACCGTTCTTACCTACGCATCAAAACCACAACGAATTTTCGTCAAGTGTGCTATTTTAACCTTCAACAAGGACCGGGCGTAGCCACACTCGATTCAACTAAAGTTGGAGAAACTGACACCCGCCAGCCACCTGTGTGCGAAGCACGTCGGTAGAACCAGTCTCGCGTAAGCGTACGCGTAATGTTGGTCTGGGCCGCTTCATCCAACAATACCGCCGAATCAAAGTATGACATGCTGGTAAGAAGTATGACTATTATCGTCCACAAATCATTTGTGTTCTACTCGTGCATATAACATCTACGCATAAACCTGGCTCGGATGCCACTATTGGGGAACGCAGTAATTTCAAAAAAAAATCCTACGATCATGCAAGATCTATGTGATGCATAGCAACGAGCGGGAGAGTGTTGTCCATGTACCCTCGTAGACCGTAAGCGTAAGCATCAAGTGACGCGGTTGATGTAGTCGAACGTCTTCGCGATCCAACCGATCCTAGTACCGAAAGTACGACACCTTTGCGATCCGCACACGTTCAGCTCGGTGACGTCCCTCGAACTCTTGATCCAGCTGAGGCCGAGGGAGAGTTCCGTCATCACAACGGTGTGGTGACGGTGTTGATGAAGTTACCGATGCAGGGCTTCGCCTAAGCACTACAACGATATGACTGAGGTGGAAATCTGTGGAGGGGGGCACCGCACATGGCTAAACAATGTCAACTTGTGTGTTCTAGGGTGCCCCCTGCCCCCGAATATAAAGGAGCAAGGGGGGAGGCCGGCCGGCCCTATGGCGTGCCAAGGAGGGGAGGAATCCTCCTCCTAGTAGGAGTAGGATTCCTCCTTTCCTAGTCCTACTAGGAGGGGGAAGGAAGGAGTGGGAGAGGGGAAGGAAAAGGGGGGTGTCGCGCCCCCCTCCTAGTCCAATTCGAACTCAAGGGGGAGGGGGCGTGCGGCCTGCCCTGGCCGCCCCTTTCTCTCTCCACTAAGGCCCATCTAGGCCCATTAGTTCCCCGGGGGGGTTCCGGTAACCCTCCGGCACTCTGGTTTTATCCGAAATCACCCGGAACACCTCCGGTGTCCGAATATAGCCGTCCAATATATCAATCTTTATGTCTCGACCATTTCGAGACTCCTCGTCATGTCCGTGATCACATCCGGGACTCCGAACTACCTTCGGTACATCAAAACACATAAACTCATAATACCGATTGTCATCGAACGTTAAGCATGTGGACCCTACGGGTTTGAGAACTATGTAGACATGACCGAGACAAGTCTCCAGTCAATAACCAATAGCAGAACCTGGATGCTCATATTGGCTCCCACATATTCTATGAAGATGTTTATCGGTCAAACCGCATAACAACATACGTTGTTCCCTTTGTCATCGGTATGTTACTTACCCGAGATTCGATCGTCGGTATCTCAATACCTAGTTCAATCTCGTTACCGGCAAGTCTCTTTACTCGTTCCGTAATGCATCATCCCGCAACTAACTCATTAGTCACATTGCTTGCAAGGCTTATAGTGATGTGCATTACCGAGAAGGCCCAGAGGTACCTCTCCGACAATCGGAGTGACAAATCCTAATCTTGATCTATGCCAACTCAACAAACACCATTGGAGACACCTGTAGAGCATCTTTATAATCACCCAGTTACATTGTGACATTTGATAGCACACAAGGTGTTCCTCCGGTATTCGGGAGTTGCATAATCTCATAGTCATAGGAACATGTATAAGTCATGAAGAAAGCAATAGCAATATACTAAACGATCAAATGCTAAGCTAACGGAATGGGTCAAGTCAATCACATCATTCTCTAATGATGTGATCCCGTTCATCAAATGACAACTCATGTCCATGGCTAGGAAACTTAACCATCTTTGATTAACGAGCTAGTCAAGTAGAGGCATACTAGTGACACTCTGTTTGTCTATGTATTCACACATGTACTAAGTTTTCGGTTAATACAATTCTAGCATGAATAATAAAAAATTATCATGATATAAGGAAATATAAATAACAACTTTATTATTGCCTCTAGGGCATATTTTCTTCAGTCTCCTACTTGCACTAGAGTCAATAATCTAGATTACACAGTAATGATTCTAACACCCATGGAGTCTTGGTGCTGATCATGTTTTGCTTGCGAGAGAGGCTTAGTTAACGGGTTTGCAATATTCAGATCCGTATGTATCTTGCAAATCTCTATGTCTCCCTCCTTGACTTGATCGCGGATGGAATTGAAGCATCTCTTGATGTGCTTGGTTCTCTTGTGAAATCTAGATTCCTTTGCCAAGGCAATTGCCCCAGTATTGTCACAAAAGATTTTCATTGGACCCGATGCACTAGGTATGACACCTAGATCGGATATGAACTCCTTCATCCAGACTCCTTCATTTGCTGCTTCCGAAGCAGCTATGTACTCCGCTTCACACGTAGATCCCGCCATGATGCTTTGCTTAGAACTGCACCAACTAACAGCTCCACCGTTCAGTATAAATACGTATCCGGTCTGTGACTTAGAGTCATCTGGATCAGTGTCAAAGCTTGCATCGACGTAACCATTTACGACTAGCTCTTTGTCACCTCCATAAACGAGAGACATATCCTTAGTCCTTTTAAGGTATTTCAGGATGTTCTTGACCGCTGTCCAGTGATCTACTCCAAAAACTAGACTGCCATAAAAATTTCATGCCATTTGGTCAAGCCAAAATGGTACTTCCTTCATGCAGCCCTCTTTGGACAGAATCTTGGGAAAATTCTAGAGAAATATTGGCTAGATGAAATGAGCCAAAATCTTGTGGAGATAGGTTATATGGGTAGGAGAAGGTGTCGGTGTACAAAAGTAGGGGCTCTCCTTTTGACCCCTTTACTTGTGCACGGGCAGTCAGAGCCGCGCGCTACGGCCGCACGTAGCAGGGCAAAGGAGGGAAGCCGGAGAGAAGCCGAAGCACAAGACAACCAAGACAACGCCAAGGTCAGAAACACCCAAAGAGCAAGAGGGCGAGGTGGACTCCCCCGGCAAGGCCTATGGAACGCTTGAGTCCAAGGGTTCCAAGCGTCGCCAACGGCTGTATTGGAACTAGGGCTCGGGAGGCACTGATACGTCTCCAACGTATCTATAATTTTTGATTGTTCCATGCTATATTATATTCTGTTTTGGACATTATTGGGCTTTACTTTTATATTATTTTTGGGACTAACCTATTAACCGGAGGCCCAGCGCAGAATTGCTGTTTTTTGCCTACTTCAGAGTTTCGCAGAAAAAGAATTCAAACGGAGTCCAAACGAAATGAAACCTTCGGGAACGTGATTTTTGGAACGAACGTGATCCAGAGGACTTGGACCCTACGTCAAGAAAGCTACCAGGAAGGCACGAGGTAGGGGGCGCGCCTACCCCCCAGGCGCGCCCTCCACCCTCGTGGGGCCCACGTTGTTCCACTGACGTACTTCTTCCTCCTATATATACCTACGTACCCCCAAACTACCAGATACGGAGCCAAAAACCTAATTCCACCGCCGTAACCTTCTGTACCCGTGAGATCCCATCTTGGGGCCTTTCCCGGAGCTCCGCCGGAGGGGGCATCGGTCACAGAGGGCTTCTACATCAACACCATAGCCTCTCCGATGATGTGTGAGTAGTTTACCTCAGACCTTTGGGTCCATAGTTATTAGCTAGATGGCTTCTTCTCTCTCTTTGGATCTCAATACAAAGTTCTCCACGATTCTCGTGGAGTTCTATTCGATGTAATCTTCTTTTGCGGTGTGTTTGTTGAGACCGATGAATTGTGGGTTTATGATCAAGTTTATCTATGAACAATATTTGAATCTTCTCTAAATTATTTTATGTATGATTGGTTATCTTTGCAAGTCTCTTCGAATTATCAGTTTGGTTTGGCCTACTAGATTGATCTTTCTTGCAATGGGAGAAGTGCTTAGCTTTGGGTTCAATCTTGCGGTGTCCTTTCCCAGTGACAGTAGGGGCAGCAAGGCACGTATTGTATTGTTGCCATCGAGGATAACAAGATGGGGTTTATATCATATTGCATGAGTTTATCCCTCTACATCATGTCATCTTACTTAAAGCGTTACTCTGTTCTTTTGAACTCAATACTCTAGATGCATACTGGATAGCGGTCGATGTGTGGAGTAATAGTAGTAGATGTAGGCAGGAGTCGGTCTACTTGTCGCGGACGTGATGCCTATATACATGATCATACCTATATATTCTCATAACTATGCTCAATTCTGTCAATTGCTCAACAATAATTTGTTTACCCACTATAATACTTATGCTCTCGAGAGAAGCCACTAGTGAAACCTATGGCCCCCGGGTCTATTTTCCATCATATTAATCTCCCGTCAACAAGCTATTTCTGGCACCATTTTTATTTTGCTTTCTTTACTTTTCATCTTTATCATAAAAATACCAAAAACATTATCTTATCATATCTATCAGATCTCACTTTCGTAAGTGACCGTGAAGGGATTGACAACCCCTTTATTGCATTGGTTGCGAGGATTTTATTTGTTTGTGTAGGTGCGAGGGACTCGTGCGTGGCCTCCTACTGGATTGATACCTTGGTTCTCAAAAACTGAGGGAAATACTTACGCTGCTTTATTGCATCACCCTTTCCTCTTCAAGGGAAAACCAACGCAGTGCTCAAGAGGTAGTAGGAAGGATTTCTGGCGCCGTTGCCGGGGAGTCTACGCAAAAGTCAACATACCAAGTACCCATCACAAACCCTTATCTCCCGCATTACATTATTTGCCATTTGCCTCTCATTTTCCTCTCCCCACTTCACCGTTGCCGTTTTATTCGCCCTCTCTTTTCCGTTCGCCTCGTTTTCGCGTGCTTCTTGTTTGCTCGTGTGTTGGATTGCTTGCTTGTCACGATGGCTCAAGATAATGCCAAATTGTGTGACTTTACTAATACCAACAACAATGATTTCCTTAGCACTCCGATTGCTCCTCTTACCGATACTGAATCTTGTGAAATTAATGTTGCTTTGTTGAATCTTGTCATGAAAGATCAATTCGCCGGCCTCCCTAGTGAAGATGCCGCTACCCATCTAAATAGCTTCGTTGATTTGTGTGATATGAAAAAGAATAAAGATGTGGACAATGATATTGTTAAATTGAAGCTATTTCCTTTTTCGCTTAGAGATCGTGCTAAAGCTTGGTTTTCGTCTTTGCCTAAAAATAGTATTGATTCTTGGAATAAGTGCAAAGATGCTTTTATCTCTAAGTATTTTCCTCCCGCTAAGATCATCTCTCTTAGAAACGATATCATGAATTTTAAGCAACTTGATCATGAACATGTTGCACAAGCTTGTGAGAGGTTGAAATTAATGATACGTAATTGCCCTACACATGGTTTGAATTTGAGGATGATTATACAAAAAATTTATGCCGGATTGAATTTTGCTTCTAGAAATCTTTTAGATTCGGTTGCGGGAGGCACTTTTATGGAAATCAATTTAGGAGAAGCTACTAAACTCCTAGATAATATTATGGTTAATTATTCTCAATGGCACACTAAAAGATCTACTAATAAGAAAGTGCATGCGATAGAAGAACTTAATGTTTTGAGTGGAAAGATGGATGAACTTATGAAATTATTTGCTAATAAAAGTGTTTATTCTGATCCTAATGATATGCCTTTGTCTACTTTGATTGAGAATAATAATGAATCTATGGATGTGAATTTTGTTGGTAGGAATAATTTTGGTAACAACGCGTATAGAGGAAACTTTAATCCTAGGCGTATCCTAGTAATTCCTCTAATAATTATGGTAATTCCTACAACAATTCTTATGGAAATTTTAATAAGATGCCCTCTTAATTTGAGACTAGTGTTAAGGAGTTTATGAATTCGCAAAATAATTTCAATGCTTTGCTTGAAGAAAAATTTCTTAAAGTTGATGAATTAGCTAGGAACATTGATAGATATTCTCTTGATGTTGATTCTTTGAAACTTAGATCTATTCCACCTAAGCATGATATCAATGAGTCTCTCAAGGCCATGAGAATTTCCATTGATGAGTGCAAAGAAAGAACCGCCAGGATGCGTGCTAAGAAATATTGTTTTGTGAAAGCGTGTTCTTCTAGTTTCTATGAAAATAAAGATGAAGATCTAAAAGTTATTGATGTGTCCCCTATTAAATCTTTGTTTTTCAATATGAATCTTGATAATGATGGGACTGAATATGATCCACCTTTACCTAGAAGGCGTTCCAAAAATTCGGAGTTTTTAGATCTTGATGCAAAAATTGGTAAAAGTGGGATTGAAGAGATCAAAACTCTAGATATTAATGAACCCACTATTTTGGATTTCAAGGATTTTAATTATGATAATTGCTCTTTGATAGGTTGTATTTCCTTGTTGCAATCCGTGCTAAATTCTCCACATGCTTATAGTCAAAATAAAGCCTTTACCAAACATATCGTTGATGCTTTGATGCAATCTTATGAAGAAAAACTTGAGTTGGAAGTTTCTATCCCTAGAAAACTTTATGATGAGTGGGAACCTACTATTAAAATTAAAATTAAAGATCATGAATGCTATGCTTTGTGTGATTTGGGTGCTAGTGTTTCCACGATTCCAAAGACTTTGTGTGATTTGCTAGGTTTCCGTGATTTTGATGATTGCTCTTTAAAATTGCACCTTGCGGATTCCACCATTAAGAAACCTATGGGAAGAATTAATGATGTTCTTATTGTTGAAAATAGGAATTATGTGCCCGTAGATTTTATTGTTCTTGATATAGATTGCAATCCTTCATGTCCTATTATTCTTGGTAGACCTTTCCTTAGAACGATTGGTGCAATTATTGATATGAAGGAAGGGAATATTAGATTCCAATTTCCGTTAAGGAAAGGCATGGAACACTTCCCTAGAAAAAAAATAAAATTACCTTATGAATCTATTATGAGAGCCACTTATGGATTGCCTACCAAAGATGGCAATACCTAGATCTATCCTTGCTATTATGCCTAGCTAGGGGCGTTAAACGATAGCGCTTGTTGGGAGGCAACCCAATTTTAATTTTTAGTTTTTTGATTTTTGCTTCTGTTTAGGAATAAATATTTGATCTAGCCTCTGTTTAGATGTGTTTTTATGTTTTAATTAGTGTTTGTGCCAAGGTTAACCTATAGGATCTTCTTGGATGATAGTTATTTGATCTTGCTGAAAATTCCAGAAACTTTCTGTTCACGAAAATAATTGTTAAAAATCACCAGAACGTGATAAAATATTGATTCCAATTTCTTCTGATCAATAAACAAATTTTCTAGGTCTTCCTATTTTTTCTGAAGTTTTGGAGTTCTAGAAGTTTGCGTTAGTTACAGATTACTACAGACTGTTCTGTTTTTGACAGATTCTGTTTTTCGTGTGTTGTTTGCTTATTTTGATGAATCTATGGCTAGTAAAATAGTTTATAAACCATAGAGAAGTTGGAATAAAGTAGGTTTAACACCAATATAAATCAAGAATGAGTTCATTACAGTACCTTGAAGTGGTGTTTTCTTTTCTTTCGCTAACGGAGCTCACGACATTTTCTGTTAAGTTTTGTGTTGTGAAGTTTTCAAGTTTTGGGTAAAAGAGTTGATGGATTATGGAACAAGGAGTGGCAAGAGCCTAAGCTTCGGGATGCCCATGGCACCCCAAGATAATCTAAGGACAACTAAAAGCCAAAGCTTGGGGATGCCCCGGAAGCATCCCCTCTTTTCGTCTACTTCCATCGGTAACTTTACTTGGAGCTATATTTTTATTCACCACATGACATGTGTTTTGCTTGGAGCGTCTTGTATTATTTGAGTCTTTATTTGTTAGTTTGCCACAATCATCCTTGCTGTACACACCTTTTGAGATAGACACACATGATTCGGAAATTGTTAGAATACTCTATGTGCTTCACTTATATCTTTTGAGTTATATAGTTTTTGCTCTAGTGCTTCACTTATATCTTTTAGAGCACGGTGGTGGATTTGTTTTATAGAAACTTTTGTTCTCTCATGCTTCACTTAGATTATTTTGAGAGTCCTACGAAACAGCGTGGTAACTTGCTTTAATTATGTTAGGCATTCAAGATTAGTAAAAAAAATCTTATGAGTGTGTTGAATACTATGAGAAGTTTGATACTAGATAATTGTTTTGAGATATGAAGATGGTGATATTAGAGTCATGCTAGTTGAGTAGTTTTGAATTTGAGAAATACTTGTGTTAAAGTTTGTGATTCCCGTAGCATGCACGTATGGTGAACCGTTATGTGATGAAGTCGGAGCATGATTTATTTATTGATTGTCTTCCTTATGAGTGGCGGTCGGGGACGAGCGATGGTCTTTTCCTACCAATCTATCCCCCTAGGAGCATGCATGTAATACTTTGCTTTGATAACTTGTAGATTTTTGCAATAAGTATATGAGTTCTTTATGACTAATGTTGAGTCCATGGATTATACGCACTTTCTTCCTTCCACCATTGCTAGCCTCTCTAATACTGCGCACTTTTCGCCAGTATCATACACCCACCATATACCTTCCTCGAAACAGCCACCATACCTACCTATCATGGCATTTCCATAGCCATTCTGAGACATATTGCCATGCAACTTACCACCATTCCGTTTATTATGACACACTCCATCATTGTCATATTGCTTTGCATGATCATGTAGTTGACATTGTATTTGTGGCAAAGCCACCGTTCATAATTCTTTCATACATGTCACTCTTGAATCATTGCATATCCCGGTACACCGCCGGAGGCATTCCCATAGAGTCATATTTTGTTCTAAGTATTGTGTTGTAATTGTTGAGTTGTAAGTAAATAAAAGTGTGATGATCATCATTTTTAGAGCATTGTCCCAAGTGAGGAAAGGATGATGGAGACTATGATTCCCCCACAAGTCGGGATGAGACTCCGGACTAAAAAAAAGGAGGCCATAAAAAAAAGAGAAAAGGCCCAAATAAAAAAATGATGAGAGAAAAAGAGAGAAGGGACAATGTTACTATCCTTTTACCACACTTGTGCTTCAAAGTAGCACCATGATCTTCATGATAGAGAGTCTCCTCTGATATCACTTTCATATACTAGTGAGAATTTTTCATTATAGAAATTGGCTTGTATATTCCAATGATGGGCTTCCTCAAAATGCCCTAGGTATTCGTGAGCAAGCGAGTTGGATGCACACCCACTTAGTTTCTTTTGTTGAGCTTTCATATACTTATAGCTCTAGTGCATTCGTTGCATGGCGATCCCTACTCACTCACATTGATATCTATTAATGGGCATCTCCATAGCCCATTGATACGCCTAGTTGATGTGAGACTATCTTCTCCTTTTTGTCTTCTCCACAACCACCATTCTATGCCACATATAGTGCTATGTCCATGGCTCACACTCATGTATTGCGTGAAGATTGAAAAAGTTTGAGAACACCAAAAGTATGAAACAATTGCTTGGCTTGTCATTAGGGTTGTGCATGATTTAAATACTTTGTGTGGTGAAGATAGAGCATAGCCAGACTATATGATTTTGTAGGGATAACTTTCTTTGGCCATGTTATTTTGAGAAGACATAATTGCTTAGTTAGTATGCTTGAAGTATTATTATTTTTATGTCAATATTAAACTTTTGTCTTGAATCTTTCGGATCTGAATATTCATACCACAATTAAGAGAATTACATTGAAATTATGCCAAGTAGCATTCCACATCAAAAATTCTGTTTTTATCATTTACCTACTCGAGGACGAGCAGGAATTAAGCTTGGGGATGCTTGATACGTCTCCAACGTATCTATAATTTTTTATTGTTCCATGCTATATTATATTCTGTTTTGGACATTATTGGGCTTTATTATACACTTTTATATTATTTTTGGGACAAACCTATTAACCGGAGGCCCAACCCAAAATTGATGTTTTTGCCTACTTCAGAGTTTCGCAGAAAAAGAATATCAAACGGAATGAAACATTCGGGAACGTGATTTTTGGAACGAACGTGATCCAGAGGACTTGGACCCTACGTCAAGAAAGCTACCAGGAAGGCACGAGGTAGGGGGGCGCGCCTACCCCCCCCCAGGCGCGCCCTCCACCCTCGTGGGGCCCATGTTGCTCCACTGACGTACTTTTTCCTCCTATATATACCTACGTACCCCCAAACTACCAGATACGGAGCCAAAAACCTAATTCCACCGCCGCAACCTTCTGTACCCATGAGATCCCATCTTGGGGCCTTTTCCGGAGCTCCGCCGGAGGGGGCATCGATCACGGAGGGCTTCTACATCAACACCATAGCCTCTCCGCTGATGTGTGATTAGTTTACCTCAGACCTTCGGGTCCATAGTTATTAGCTAGATGGCTTCTTCTCTCTCTTTGGATCTCAATACAAAGTTCTCCACGATTCTCATGGAGATCTATTCGATGTAATCTTCTTTTGCGGTGTGTTTGTTGAGACCGATGAATTGTGGGTTTATGATCAAGTTTATCTATGAACAATATTTGAATCTTCTCTAAATTATTTTATGTATGATTGGTTATCTTTGCAAGTCTCTACGAATTATCAGTTTGGTTTGGCCTACTAGATTGATCTTTCTTGCAATGGGAGAAGTGCTTAGCTTTGGGTTCAATCTTGCGGTGTCCTTTCCCAGTGACAGTAGGGGCAGCAAGGCACGTATTGTATTGTTTCCATCGAGGATAACAAGATGGGGTTTATATCATATTGCATGAGTTTATCCCTCTACATCATGTCATCTTACTTAAAGCGTTACTCTGTTCTTTTGAACTCAATACTCTAGATGCATGCTGGATAGCGGTCGATGTGTGGAGTAATAGTAGTAGATGTAGGCAGGAGTCGGTCTACTTGTCGCAGACGTGATGCCTATATACATGATCATACCTAGATGTTCTCATAACTATGCTCAATTCTGTCAATTGCTCAACAGTAATTTGTTTACCCACCGTAATACTTATGCTCTCGAGAGAAGCCACTAGTGAAACCTATGGCCCCGGGGTCTATTTTCCATCGTATTAATCTCCCGTCAACAAGCTATTTCTGGCACCGTTTCTATTTTGCTTTCTTTACTTTGCATCTTTATCATAAAAATACCAAAAATATTATCTTATCATATCTATCAGATCTCACTTTCGTAAGTGACCGTGAAGGGATTGATGTTGGGGAACGTAGCAATAATTCAAAAAATTTCCTACGTGTCACCAAGATCAATCTAGGAGATGCTAGCAACGAGAGAGAGGGAGTGCATCTTCATACCCTTGAAGATCGCTAAGCGGAAGCGTTACAAGAACGCGGTTGATGGAGTCGTACTCGCGGCGATTCAAATCGCGGAAGATCCGATCTAGCGCCGAACGGACGGCGCCTCTGCGTTCAACACACGTACAGCTCGGGGACGTCTCCTCCTTCTTGATCCAGCAAGGGGAGAGGAGAAGTTGAGGGAGAACTCTAGCATGACGGCGTGGTGGCAATGGAGCTCGTGGTTCTCCGGCAGGGCTTCGCCAAGCACTACGGAGGAGGAGGAGATGTATGAGGAGGAAGGGGCTGCGCCAAGGGAAGGGGTGCGGCTGCCCTCCCACTCCCTCACTATATATAGGGGGAAGGGGGTGGAGGAGGCGCCCTAGGGTTCCCTAGGGGAGGGGCGGCGGCCATAGGGGAAACCCTAGATGGGTTTGGGCGCCCCCACCCCTGGGAAACTTGCCCCCCAAGCCGGGAGGGGTGGCTGCCCTAGGGGAGGTGCCCCCACCTCTCCACGTTACGTGAGAGGGGTTGGGAGGGGCGCACAGCCCCTTAGTGGGCTGGTGTGCCCCCTCCCCTTGGCCCATAAGGCCCCCCAACGCTTGCCGGGGCCTCCGAAACACCTTTCGGTCACGCTGGTCGTCACCCGGTACTCCCAGAACAATTCCGGACTCCAATACCCTTCATCCAATATATCAATCTTCACCTCCGGACCACTCCGGAGTTCCTCGTCACGTCCGGGATCTCATCCGGGACTCCGAACAACCTTCGGTAACCACATACTATTTCCCATAAACAACTCTAGCGTCACCGAACTTTAAGTGTGTAGACCCTACGGGTTCGGGAACCATGCACACATGACCGAGACACCTCTCCGGCCAATAACCAATAGCGGAATCTGGATACCCATATTGGCTCCCACATGTTCCACGATGATCTCATCGGATGAACCACGATGTCGGGGATTCAATCAATCCCGTATACAATTCCCTTTGTCCATTGGTATGTTACTTGCCCGATATTCGATCGTCGGTATCCCAATACCTCATTCAATCACGTTACCGGCAAGTCTTTTTACTCGTTCCGTAACGCATGATCCCGTGGCTAACTCATTAGTCACATTGAGCTCATTATGATGATGCATTACCGAGTGGGCCCAGAGATACCTCTCCGTAATACGGAGTGACAAATCCCAGTCTCGATTCGTGCCAACCCAACAGACACTTTCGGAGATACCTGTAGTGCACCTTTATAGCCACCCGGTTACGTTGTGACGTTTGGTACACCCAAAGCATTCCTACGGTATCCGGGAGTTGCACAATCTCATGGTCTAAGGAAATGATACTTGACATTAGAAAAGCTCTAGCAAACGAACTACACGATCTTGTGCTATGCTTAGGATTGGGTCTTGTCCATCACATCATTCTCCTAATGATGTGATCCCGTTATTAATGACATCCAATGTCCATGGTCAGGAAACCATAACCATCTATTGGTCAACGAGCTAGTCAACTAGAGGCTTACTAGGGACATGTTGTGGTCTATGTATTCACACATGTATTACGGTTTCCAGTTAATACAATTATAGCATGAACAATAGACAATTATCATGAACAAGGAAATATAATAATAACCATTTTATTATTGCCTCTAGGGCATATTTCCAACAATTGACAACCCCTTTATTGTGTTGGTTGCGAGGATTTTATTTGTTTGTGTAGGTGCGAGGGACTCGTGCGTGGCCTCCTACTGGATTGATACCTTGGTTCTCAAAAACTGAGGGAAATACTTACGCTGCTTTACTGCATCACCCTTTCCTCTTCAAGGGAAAACCAACGCAGTGCTCAAGAGGTAGCAGGCACCTCCGTGGTGGCATGCAGATCTTTGTCAAGACCATAGAGATGTGAGATCAGATGAGAACCAGAAGACGGCGACCCTCGGTAGGATCCTTGCCGAGGAGATCCACAAGACCCCCAGCAAGCGCCTTGCCGGGGACAACTGCAACGCCACGGCAAGACCCTTGCCGGGCCCCCGGCAAGGCCCTTGCCGAGGGCGTCAGCGGGGCCACAGCCAGGCCCGCGTCGACCAAGACTCCACCGCCGTCCCCAGGCAGCTGCTAGCTCAACCAGCTGGGCAGGCACCTGCGTGGCGATGGGCGGCCTCTACGCCAACTCAGCAAGCACCTGCGTGGTAGCATGCAGATCTTCGTGAAGACCCTACCACCGCGCCACTCAGCTGCCTTCCTGCCTACATGGCGCCGCATGCATCGCTGGCCTGGGCACGTGTCGAAGCAAGGTGAGGCGGCAACGGACGGGACGGGCCTCGTTCCCGTCCCTGATAAAGCTAAGGGACACCTAAGCTACGCATTAAATGCGTCTTGTCCTATAATACGGGCGATAAGCTCGTAGCACTGTAGACCTTTCCACCTCCTGTGTGCCACTGTGGCAGCCCCTTTCGACTATAAAAGGAGACCCATGGCATACTGGAGAGGGATTCGGCTCTTTTGAACTACGCAACCACCATAGCTAGTTCGAGAGCTCAAGAACTCTCTCAAATACACACCAAAGCAGGACTAGGGTATTACGCATCCTCGTGGCCCGAACCTGGGTAAACGATCCTTGTGCTGACTGCTAATCCTGCTCTTCTCGCAACCCCGCGCCCCGGCAACCGTAGTAGGGATTCTTGTGATCCCATAGGTGTCGTTTCCCACCGACATCATTGGCGCGCCAGGTAGGGGGCGCAATTGTGAGAATCTGGTCTAGTAGTTAGCCTAGCAGTTCTTCATCGCCATAGAAGCCATGGCGACCAGGAGAAAACAGCGCCGTCTGCAAGCGCGAAGGATGCTGACGTGGCAACAGAAAAGCCAAGTCATCCAGAGCCTTGAGCAATTTCCTTTTATACATAAGGTTATTGTCCTCGGAGATCCTGCCTATGTATGGAAAACCTGCACGCAAAGGAGCCCTCCTGCAATTGGCAACGCCCTTGTTCTATTTCGAGTCCGCTCAACAGCTCAAGCGGCCGCGTCGAGAGTGGCAGGGTAGCCTTCCGCACTAGGCAACACTCTCGATTCTGACTTGAGTCAAGCTCGACAGGTCGAGCGGCTACGTTAAGGGCGGTAAGGTGGTTTGCCCGGCAGCAAGCACACCCGGCAGGCCAATGGGGATCCGTCCTCAAGATGCCGCCCTGGGTTTACGCGCCGGCAAGCCTACCCAGTTAACGTAGGGTGGACATACAAAGGAAAATCGAACAGGAAAATAGCATGCATTGTATCAAAAGTACTGCAGAGTTATATTACATCAAATTGTTGCTGCGGTTCTAACTAAAGATAGAAATTGTCTTGGTCATGAACCTGCAGCGGTGATAAGAAACGCGGTGCCTAATCCCGGCGCTGGCCCTCCACCCTTTGAATTCCGTCGATGAGGCTGATGATGGGCTCGATACGCTCCTTGAGCGGCGCGAGGTCAGTTCCCTCCGGCAAGCTCTCCAGCGCGGCGTCAAAGTCAAGGGTGGGGTTCCAGTACGCCACCTTGGTGAGGACCTTGGTCATGGCGCCCCGACAGAGCTTTTGGTTCTCGTCGGCCAGTAAAGCCGCCCTGTTGGAGTGGAACTGCTCCAGGGCCCTGAGAACACCCTCGCAGAACAGGGTCAGCTTGGCGTTGGTAGTCCCGCTGCGCTCTGGGGCGTACCTCACATTTGGCATCCCCATGGTAGCCAGCTGCGTGGTGATCCTGCCGGCGACGTCCTCGAGGCGGCTGATCCAGCGATTCTCGCCCTCCACAAAATCCTTGTGGTTGGCGGCTTCGTTCCTCTGCTGCAGCTTCTCGGCCTCCAGATCCTTGGCCAGGGTCTCCTCCCGAGCCTTGGCCTCTGAGAGCATCTCCTCGAGGCCCTCCAGCTTCAGCTTCAGGTCTTTGATGGAGTTGTTGGCTCCGGAGAGCTCCCCGGCCCTGCTGACGGCCGCGCCGTGCGCCTCCGTCAGGGCGCCGTTGAGCGTGTCCTTCTCCTGGGACAGCTTCAGGGCCTGGCCCTTCAGCTCGTCCCGCTGCACCTCCAGCTCCTTCACCTTGCCGGCGTGAACCAGGGCCTGGGCATCGAGCACCTCTCTGTGCCTCTGCTCCAGCTCCTGGGTCCGCTGCACGACGAGCTTTTCCACCTCTTCATCCTTTCCGCGGAGCGTTGCGGCAAGCTTCTCCTCAAGCGCGGCAAGGTCTTCCTCCTGGGAGTTCAGCGCGGCCTGCTGCTGGGTCCGAGCAGCCTCGGCTGCGGCGGCCAAGCTCTCTGCCGTCTCCTGGGCCTTCTCGATGTCGGCCAGCTTCATGGTGAGCTCCATGTCGCGCTTGGCCAGCTCGCCCTGGGCGGCCTTCAGCTCTTCGCTAGCTTGGCGGAACCAAGTCTGCGCCTCGGCAACGCGCACCTTGAGGTCCGCCTCCGCCTTGTCCACCGTTGCCATCCTGGACTTGGCCTTGTCTAGGCGGGCACGGTGGAGCGCCTGGAGCTTCCGGAAGTTGGCACCCATGGCCTGGAGAAGCCGCTCCTCCTGAGAGCCGTCGCCACCGGTGCTCGGTTCATCAACAACCTCGAGCCCAGGGGCAGCAAGCACCTCTTCGTCGAACACCTCTCCCTCGATGGGCGCCCTGGAGCTGGACGCCCCTGGGAGGTGGACAAAGAGGTCGTCGGTCACCCTCAGATACCTGCCGGAGCCGGAGGCAGCGGAGAAGGAAGGCTGGTCATCGACCACCTCCTCCTCGGTGGCGGCCTTGCCGACCTCCCCGGTAGGCCCCTTGCCGGGCTCCCCGGCAGGCCCCTTGGCGGCGTCTTCGGCACACCCTTGGCAGTCTCCTCGGCAGCGATCTTCTCGGCCTCTGCCGCGGCGTCCTTGGCGACATCCTCGATGACGGCGTCTATGTCCTCCTGGTCCGCCGACGGACGATCTGGACACCAAGAAGGGGATGAGACAAAGCCAAGACCAAGAGTCAGCAAGAAAAGAAAAAGAGCAGGAACGAGAGGCGAACGGCTTACCAACGCCGGGCTGGGAAGCAGAGGTCCCCTCCCCGCCAACATTTGGCGCCGAGGCGAAGCCACCGGCGCTCAAGTTCTCCTCCTCCTCCATGTGCGTGGGCTCGGTGCTTGGCGCCCTTGCCGCGGACGCCCCACGGGGCGGCGTGGTCGATGGGGGCGGCGTGTTGGGGGTAGCCCTCTGCGGCTCCTCCTGCTGCTGTCCTCCTCCTGCGACCATGGCAAGGTCAGCACCAAGAGATCATGCCCCCAACACATGTGGACGAGGGGTGAGTGATGAACTTACACTGGGGGCTGTGCCGGGGGCTGCTGTCTGGACTGCTCAACACCACCAGCGGTGCGCCAGTAGCGCCTGCCGGGGGCTGGCCGCCCGCCGAAGCCTTGGCCCTCTTCACCCTCTGGGCCAGCGTCTCCACGTCCCTGCGAAGATGAACCCAAATCGAGATAAGTGGCACGGTCTGAGGGGGATGGAAATGGCAGAAAAGAACAGTACTTACTCGTCCTCCACCTCCTCCTCTGTTGCTTTCCTCTTCCTCCTTGGGCTGAGGGACCCGAAGTCGAAGGTGACCCCTGCGTCGTCGTCTGCCGGAGGAGGGGAAGCTGATGGAGTCCAAGGGCGTTTGGACGAAGAAGAGGCAGCCGCCCTCTTCTTCGCCACTGCGGCCTTCACCGACTTCTTCGCCGCCGCGGCCCTTGTCTGGCGCCCGGATCCCTCCTGGTCTTGCCGCGGTTGTACGGCCCTGCCGGGCCAGACCGGCTCACCAGAGGTGGCCCACCGCAGGACCCGCCCTCTCCCCGTGGCCGGAGGATCGACAGCCTCAGCCTCCTCCTCCTCCGACTCGTCGAACACATCCTCGACGAGAGGAGCCCTAGTGCCGGTGCTGCTGGCCTCCCCAGCAGCCTCCGCCCACTGGGCGAGCTCCTTCTCCTCCGCTTCTGCCGCGGCCTTGTCCTCCACGCCATCGGCGCTGCCGGCCTCCTCGGCAAGCTTCGCCTCCATCGCCTGGCGGCGATGTAGTCCAGCTCCGCCTGGGTGGTGTCCTGGACGAGCCGCGGCTCGGCGGTGACGTACCCCTCATGCAAGGTGTCGAAGAACTCCTGCACTTGAATTGCCTCCGGCTCGACCCAGCTTGGGTCAAGGCCATGCGCGTTGAAGTCCGGCATCATGGCGATGATGTCAGTCCGGCGCGAGTTGTTGCTCAGCGGGACCACTCCTGCCGGCAACTTGAACAAGGGCCCCTTGGCGACCTTGCCGGCCTTCGCGGCGGCCCTCGCGGCCTTGCTGGTCCGCTCGACCTTGCCGTCGCGGTTCACGTCGAGCTGGAAGAGCCGCTGGCAGAAGTGGGCGTGCCCCATCACCGTGAAGTTGTGGTCGAGGCCGGGGCGAAGCCTCATGATGTCGACGGCGTCCGTAAAGAGCCAGGCCGGCCTCCCCTTGTTATGCAGCGGAGCGATTCGGCGGCGGATGAAATCCGCCCCGATCATCTCAAGGGTGAGCCCGGCCTTGGTAAGGCGACGGATCCTGGTGGTGGCGACCGTGAGCTTCGCATCGTCGGCGTCGATGTCGCTCCAGTTGCCCCGGCGAACCGGCGGCGCGTCGCGACCCGGCAAAAGTCCGGCGGCTCCTTCTCCTCGATCCAGCACCACCGGCCCCGCCATTCTTCCTACCTCTCCTTCATGGCACCCTCCGGGTACGCCCCTTGGCCCGTGGGATCCAGGCGACACAACCGGAAACGGCACCCCCCGGTTGGATCCGAGGGAAGAAGTAGTGGCGGAAGAGCGCCGTGTTGGGATGCACCCCGGCGAAGCCCTCGCAGAGGTGCGCGAAAAGAGCCATGCACGCCACGGCATTTGGAGTGAAATCCAAAAGGCGGAAGCCGTAGGTGTGCATGACGTCACTGAAGAAATCGGAGAAGGGGGGACAGAGCCCGCAGGAGAAGTAGTCGACAAAGAATGGATACCGATTTGGGGCGGCCTCGGCGCAATTGGCGGGGATGACGCGCGTGGCTGGATGCCCCGTCGTCTCTCCCCCCGTCTTGCACCCCCACAGGGGTTTGAAGGCCTCCCGGAGCTCAAACACGTCGACCGTCGAGGGGAAGTAGGCGAGCTACGTCCGCTGCGCCGCCAACGCGCTCTCCGGCGGCTCCGTCGCTCCGACGTCATTGGCCACTCCCTTGCCCTTGGTGGATTTAAGCGCCATGGTGGCTGGGGGAAGCAAGAGACAGAAGACGGCGGAGACACAACGACGTCGAGCAAAGGAGAAAGCTTAGGGAGGAAGGAGAAAGGGGCGGCGGCTCTGAGATTGGAGAAGACGCAGGAAGGGAGGGGGTAAAGTGAGCAGCGCGCCTGCGGTTATTCCTTTTTACGGGGAAGGCGCGGGCCGCCTCCTTTCCCATTAACTGCGATGTGACGCATGCGTGCGGGAACCGCCCCACGCATGCCCCCCACGTCGCGCGTTCAACGCGGGTCGTGGGGAAGCGCAGCGGGCGAAGAGTTACTGCGGTGGAAATCCGCCCCGCCTGCCCGCGCACCGTTTTGGGCCCAGCCCAACAACGCGTCGCGCTTATGTGTGGCCCAGGCCCGGCGGTCCTATCGGTGTACAAAAGTAGGGGCTCTCCTTTTGACCCCTTTACTTGTGCACGGGCAGTCAGAGCCACGCGGCACGGCCGCACGTAGCAGGGCAAAGGAGGGAAGCCGGAGAGAAGCCGAAGCACAAGACAACCAAGACAACGCAAAGGTCAGAAACACCCAAAGAGCAAGAGGGCGAGGTGGACTCCCCCGGCAAGGCCCTTGCCGGGGCAGCCTCCGCGGCCCCGGCAAGAGCCTTGCCGGGGCAACTTGCCCGATGCCAACAGAGTAAGCCACCCTTGAGCCCAAGGGTTCCAAGCATCGCCAACGGCTGTATTGGAACTAGGGATCGGGAGGCACCTCCGTGGTGGCATGCATATCTTTGTCAAGACCATAGAGATGTGAGATCAGATGAGAACCAGAAGACGGCGACCCTCAGCAGGATCCTTGCCGAGGAGATCCACAAGACCCCTGGCAAGCGCCTTGCCGAGGACAACTGCAACGCCACGGCAAGACCCTTGCCGGGCCCCTAGCAAGGCCCTTGCCGAGGGCGTCAGCGGGGCCACAGCGAGGCCCACGTCGACCAAGACTCCACCGTCATCCCCAGGCAGTTGCTAGCTCAACCAGCTGGGCAGGCACCTGCGTGGCGACGGGCGGCCTCTACGCCAACTCAGCAAGCACCTGCGTGGTAGCATGCAAATCTTCGTGAAGACCCTACCACCGCACCACCTCAGCTATCTGCCTGCCTACATGGCGATGCATGCATCGCTGGCCTGGGCACGTGTCTAAGCAAGGCGAGGCGGCAACGGACGGTACGGGCCTCGTTCCCATCCCCGATAAAGCTAAGGGACGCCTAAGCTACGCATTAAATGCATCTTGTCCTGTAATACGGGCGATAAGCTCGCAGCACTGTAGACCTTTCCACCTCCTGTGTGCCACTGTGGCAGCCCCTTTCGACTATAAAAGGAGGCCCATGGCATATGAAGAGGGATTCGGCTCTTTTGAACTACACAGCCACCATAGCTAGTTCGAGAGCTCAAGAACTCTCTCAAATACACACCAAAGCAGGACTAGGGTATTACGCATCCTCGCGGCCCGAACCTGGGTAAACGATCCTTGTGCTGACTGCTAATCCTGCTCTTCTCGCAACCCCGCGCCCCGGCAACCGTAGTAGGGATTCTTGTGATCCCATAGGTGTCGTTTCCCACCGACAGAAGGTCCTAGAAAATTTTCAGCCATAATGGAGCAAGATAAAATATAATTGCTTCACTAACTGAAAATTTGGACAGAAAAAAAGATTTGAAGGTGTTCTCACATGGATGGATTACATGAGCTCAAATTTTGAGGAGGGTCATGAGTTGATGATATGAAAGACCATGCAAAATTACAACTCAATTGGATTAACCTAGCTAGTACTTCCTTCACAATGAATTCCCTCAAACAGGAACTTTGAAAAATTGCTCAGGAATATCTACTAAGCAAATTAAGTTGAATTTTTGCATGAGGCAATGATCTGGACATGAAAAGATGTCAAAAAAAATTTGGGGTAAATTGGGTAAAGGTAAATGGCACTTGCTTCACAAACTGCCATTTAGGACAGAATAGGAAAAGAATTAATTGAGCATGATGATGAGCATGGCAAATGAAATATTTTGCCATATTTGAGGAAGATATGACCCAAATAATTTATGAGAATTATTTGGGAATTTTAGGAGTGACAGAAATATAGGTTGCTTCACAACCTAGGGCAAATTGGGTTATTCCTTTAATAGAAAAGGAATATTCCCTAGAAAGATAATATTGGGGTTGGTCCAAGATGAAAATGGCAAGGCCTTGGGATGGATTTGAGGATGACAAGCCACACTGGAAAGAAAGAAGAGGTCATCTTCTTCAGTTTCCAGACCACATAGCCATGGAAAAAGAAAACTCAAGCAAAAATCTCAAAAAATCAAAAGAAAAAGAAAGGGCCAAAAAATCAGGGTGTGACAAACCTTCCCCCCCCCCCCCCTTAAAGAAATCTCTTCCTCGAGATTTGGTTGCTCAGGGAACAAGTATGAATATATCTGACCTAAGGAAACCGTTTCCAACTCGGGTATCCTTTTTTCATTTATTGATTGTTCCCCACTCAATTTTATATGACGAGACTGCCCGGCTGTGGGGTGGTTTGCTTCACTGTATCCACATTCTGACAGAACTTACCTTACATATTCATGCTTATGCTAGCTCCAATTCTTTTCATATATGCTGACTTAGCAGAGTGTAATATAGATTATCATGGCTGAAACATATGTCCGTCTCGCAAGTCCAAAAGTGATTTCCGATGGATGTGTCATCCAGCACTGACAACTTTTCATGAAGTCAAGAACGGATCATTCTGGTGGACACTCAATCTTTTTCTCCTTGCATTGGGTTTCTCAACTAACTGTAGGTCCTTCAGGTTCAAAACAGTGCTGTGGATCATAATTGTTCTTCTGATTGATATTGATTTCTCGTGGGAGTTTCTGAATCATCTTTACTGGCTCCTCTGTCTTGCATATCGGATTCATACCAAATATTTGACTATCGCCTGTCGTGACCAGCATAAAGGGGTACGACCTTATATGATAGTATTCGTAGACTTGACTAACGGTGGTTCTGGTAGAAGAATTTTGTTCACGACATGCTACCCTTTGATGATTCTCATACGTGAGGACACATGCTTCAAGACTGTTATTCACCCTTCTGGTTATTCATTTTGTTGGTATGTCCATGGGGACAGTAGGTTGTGGGATGCTTTACCATAGTTGTTGGGGTCAAACTGTCGAATAGCCCCTTGGTCTGACTTGACAGACTCAGATATTTGATACTAACAAATCTGAGCATATACTGTTAACTGAGCGGGTTGTCTGGATATGGGGTCCTTACATAAATTGATCAGACCCCTTAGGTGAATATTCACGGTGACCAATACTGACTCAGACTGTCCGGGGTATCTGCACCATGTGGGTCATGCAACAATTTTCAGTCTTGCTCCTTCATTACTGTTTTCTTTGTTTGGATCCTTTGTTGAAAGAGCTTGGTCATATCGCTTCTTCGTGTGACCATAGATACCGTTGGGTGAAATATTTTGACAGGCGTACCCTTATTCTCATCTCCTGCCATGGTAATATTGTTTAAATGGCAGGTTCATCACCTCTCAAGTTTTAACTGTAGGGAAATGATCATCCGAGCCCTTGCAAGAAATCGGCAAATAAATCAGTAGCCACCAGAACGGTCTATACAACTCAGATCTGGGACATCACTGAAATAACTCAACCATGGCTCAAGACGGCCGAAAATCAGCTCAGAGCATGAGACCGTGTTGATAAGAAGAAAGTGGCAGTTCCCTAAGACGGCCGAAACGCAGCTCAGAGCAAAGGGCCACTGTCACAAAAAGAAACTCAACAACTGCACGAGACGCCCGGAAAGCAGCTCAGGACTCGTGACAGTTGTTGAATAGAGAAATATAAAGTCGGCATCCACCCCGGTCGGCCAAAAACAGCTCAGAACACGGCGTGGTGCCGTTACCAGAGAAAAGTCGACAAGGGCTCATCAGGATCATATTCCAGGTTCACAGGTACTTGTACAGAGCTCAATGTTGTCGTCAATCTTCACAGTCCTTTGTCACACAAAGGTGTATATCTGACTTCCTTCTTTTAACAATACTCCTGTGGTGGTCAGATTCATCATTGTTCGAGTGACTTGCAAGACCTTGGTGGTATGCTCACCGCATACATATGAGAATCTGATTCCCGAGGTAGACATGTGTTATGACTGATTCTTGCTTCTGAACAAACTTTTGCGGATCTGATTCTTGGGATTTACTGTCGAATGTTGTCAATTCACAGTGTAATCTTGCACCAATGCCGTACTGAGGACGATTGGATGGCTTATGCTTATGCCGGAAGCTTTTGCGATTGCTTACTGAAGAAGACAGAGTATCTTGCACGGGAAGTCATCCAGGTATCGTTCTAAGAAAGATAGATGAATCTTGCCTTGGAAGCTTCTCTGGTAGCTTGCGAGGGAAGACTGGGTTGCTTACACCAGAAGCTTCTCATTGTGATATATAGACCGATTACCAAATATGCATACCATCTTAATATTTCTGCCGTTGATTACTTGCATGAAACAGGGTTTGCTGGACTATCCTCCTTTCTGGATATTGAATACATGGCACATTCTCGCTTTCTTCCAGGTATAGCATGTTTCAAAATCATCCTCAATGAATAATCAAACCTTGCATCTGAACCATACCTTTGACTGATAATATACTGTCGATAGTGCACACCATATATCTTCTTGCTGATTTGATCAGTACTGCTATGATGAGTGCACACTGAGGGAGACTTGATTATCCTTACTGTTGTGAGGGGTGCACACTAATGTAAACATTGATTATCAACATCACAATCAGATATTTCTCATTTCACTGCAGTCAGCTGAGAATTCCATTCTGTTCAGCTGAGTTTCCAATTACTTGAATTCCTTGCTGGTTCTTCGGGTCTAGTGTCGGTTGACGAGCAACTTTAATAAAGGGAAAATATGTAACACCGAAGGCCCAAAGAAATAAGCAAACGAAACGACGAAAACAAAAGCACACAAGCATACTAATAATGAAATTAATCAAGCAACATCATATATTACTGCTACTCACAACAATAATATGCATGCACACCTAAGCACACAAATCTCGTGGAAACTCCGGTATTACGGTCTAATATGTTGTGGCGGTGTGCATGAAAGTGAATCCACGTGTGGAAGGAGTTGATGTAGCCAAGGCTACACCAAACGCTGGCTGAACACCGGTTGCGACTGGATGAATACGGAGGCGAGGACGGATTTGGTGATCATGGGGTGGAACACGGAGGTCACAACCACATCATCATCAAGCGTACGGAAGGGAACCGCACACGTCCAAAGAATTGGATGATAGGGTAGGGTAGCTGTGGAAAGCTGGGCTTGCTGGCACTGCCCTTTTCTAATAACAAAGATCAGTAAGGGTTGCCAAAGGGACGAGATGAAAGGCACGATTCGGGATAGAGACAAGTCTATCACCGAAACGATATGGGTGGGTGGCGGAAAAGATATCGCCGCGATATCCGAGCATAATTCCTGCAAATGGTGTCTAGAACACTTGGTACCAGGGTATCACTCTGTTGGGACAGAGGTGACGCCAAACACCGAAGAGCGGGTATGCAAAGAGGAAGGGTGCAGGTAGTGGATCAAAACCGATACTACCTACACACACAAGATTACTATCAGCGACCAGATAATAATCTATATGCATGCTATGCGACAAATAAATGCAGCAATCAAGTACAACAAACCAACTGGACTATACACTACCACATTCTAACGCTCTCGCGGGCTAGGGCATCCTACAGCCAGACCTGCTCCGATACCAAGCCTGTGGCACCCCGGCTCAGACAAACCGGAACGCCCCGTATTCCATTCCAGAGATCGAGGAGAAGTCTTCTGGAATACGGCACTGCTTAGCATAGAACAAATCAGCTCTTTATTACAATCTATATGGGTACAAGGAGATTACATCGGCACGGCGACACTACGCCTGCCATGGTTGCTCCATGCAAGCGGCAGAACAACACGAAGCAGCGAAATAACTCTAGCAGCGGAACAACGACGACAGTGATGACTCCACTCCGCAGGGACTCTGGCTGGAACGCTTATCCTAGCTCGCAAACAAGGAATCCACGGCAAACAAGCAATCAAATCCGGCATGACCTGCAAACTGGCATGACATGCCAGGTCAGTACATTGAATGTACTTGCAAGCTCACATCAACCAAGAGCAATCAAGACAAACAACAGCATGGCAATTACAGATTAAACAAGGATTAACATGATACTATCAGATCAACATGGCATGTTCAACATGATACAGCTAGAACAATACGAGCATGGCATGAACATATGAACAGGATGATACTAGCATGCAACAGGATGAATCTATCATGCACCAACTTACTCTGCTCGGGTTACCTCCTAACCATCACATGCACAAGCTTACCATCACGGACATCACACGATCATCTCAGGATCCAATCAAGCTTGGTATTATAATACCGTAGTAATCATTACATGACTACAAGGAGCTTGACCTTTACCCGTGATTCTCACACAACATCACAAATATCCATCAACTCGATATCCACGATACCACTGTGATCCTCTCACGATCACATAAAGATCAACCAACTTCTCTCATCATTGAACCAGGGTTGTTGTTAAGCACATTATTATTATTACTGTTGACCCATAGTGTGACCGACTACGAACTGGGCCCTTATCCGCGGGCGCGGCTATCGATAGATTTAATACACACTCTGCAGAGGTTGGCACACTATACCCACACCACGGAATCCATGGCCTCGCACTCCCATTCGGGTGGACCAACGGCATTCTGACAAAACCGATCTACTTCCCATGACACTCTCCTGGCCACTCCGACCAACTCCCCTTTGGGCTAAGTCATGGGTGGCCCCGTGCCTACCAAAGGCATCAACGACCACCGTCGTGGCAAAACAAAAACGGCCCCAAACGGGGACAAGGATCCTTACAACAACAACGGGCATACAAGGCTTATGCCCTCCTACCCGGCCAAGGTAGCGTCCGCGCATAACCTTCCCTCGTAGGAGGAACCGGCGAGAGGCATGACAATAGACCTAGTTATGACCTTCCCATAAAAGGCAAATGTGGTTGCACTGGTCATCTTGAAATGGTGGCACCATGACTTAGCCAACAGTTGTTCAAGTTCATTATTATTCGGTTAAACTTGAATGCAATGAGCCGAGCCATACTAAAAATAACATGATGCAACTATAATGCATAATATCAACATAAACATGGGGGTGCAACATAATCATCGAGCATATCAACAACAATAAACCATATATCCGAATGAGCAGGGCATACTGACGAGCATGAATATCACAAGTATAGCACCACTCATAGCATAACATGACCACTAGCATCAACAATAAATACTAAGCAAGAACATATCAAGAATACTAACAAGTAAGCATATAACCAGCTAGATGCAAAGGATCATGCATATTCACGGTACTCGGTAGCAGACGATAGTCATGCACCGAAGAACATGACCAACACCAACATGTACTACTACCAAGCATGACATACGAAAATAATACTAGCAAGAATACATGATAACCAGGTGTATATGAACATCATCAAAGTGAACACAAATCCATAAGCATCACCGAAACAACGATAACAATATCAAAACAAGCAAACATTTATTAAATATTCAAGTTAAAAACCATGGCTACTGCATGGCCATCATGCAAGTGGATGTTGTGGCTTGCCTGGAGATGAAGGATACACCGGGGAGATGTGCGGAAAGCTTGTGGAAGGAATCGCCGGAAAAGTTTCTCTCCCGGAGGAGGCTGATTAGGGGCAAAGGCAAAAAGGTCATTTCTAGTATGTCAAACCATAGTGAAAATGATAGGAACAGAACGGGCTCAACGAGTCGAAGACGTGGGCGTTGGATTCACCTCAATCGGAGTTACGAGTGAAAAGTTGTGGCCGTTCACTTTTTGTGGCCGTTCACTTTTTTAGGCGGAAAAGGGACTAAACCACTTCGGCCGGCTGAGCTGAAAAAGAGAAAGCGCCTTTCATGGAATACGTCTTCGGAGCAGTGAAAGCGTATTTCAGCCCAAAACAGAGGCGAAGTGCGTTTACATGCAGGGGAAAGCGTACTCCGCGGAATACGCCTTCACTTAAGTGACGTGGCAAGGCGGGGCCGGGCTCTATGACGCTGACGGGCGGGTCCCACTCCTCTCTCTCTCTCCTCCCGCTCCTCCTCTTCTTCTTCCTCGCGTGCGCCCGCAGAGTAGAGACGAAGCCCGGTGCCGGCGGGCGTCCCGGCGGCTCGGGTCACTCCCGGAGGAGCTCCGCACACCGGAGAGCGTGGTGCGAGGCGCCGCATCCATCCCGACCGATCACGCACGCCGACGAAGCCCAGAGCAGCGGCAACTTGAGGTGGCCGCGGACGAGGTTGCCGGCCGGACTTGCAGCCGCGCCCAAGGGCACTCCGGGGATGAAGCTAAGATATGGGGAGGCTCGCAGGGTCTCGGGGAGTCTTCTGGTGGCGACGGGAAGGAGGGGGAGGGCTCGGCTGGAGCAAATTTTGGCCGGAGGGGGCGGCGGCCGTGGCGGCGATGGGCGGCGGGGAGGGGCTCTCCGGCTTGAGGAAGAAGTGGGGAGGGGTCCTGGGAGCGAGGGGAGGCCGATGGAGATGAAAGGAGAGGGTCGGGTGGCCTTATATAGGCGGGGACGAGGAGGCCGAGCTGGCCGGAGCCGCGGACGCGTGTGCGGTCGAGCTCGGTCGACGGACAGCGACGGGGAACAACAGGGAAGGGCTCACGGGGGCAGAGAGGGCCAAGGAACACGGGGAAGAAGAAGCCGAGCGCCATTAAAGCCTTGTCGGCACTGTGCGCCCGTGGGCACGCGGCGACGAGCGCCGACGAGGAAGCGGACGGAGGGAGAGTGAGGTCAAGGAGGAAGAGGACGGCACGGGCGAGCTGTTGGACATTCTCACGCGCGTGAATACGACGAGAGGAGGAGTGGCCGGAGCTAGAAGACGTCCTAGACGCGACCAACGACAGCAGAGCGCGCGCATGGCATGCCAAAGCCCGTGATCACCGCGCGCAGTAGTGCATACAGTGCCACACGGTCGGCCAATTGATGTCTGGGGTGGAGTCCCTTCAGGGTAGGTTGCAACTGAGGCGATAGTTCGGTTAAAGACTCAGTGGTTAAGATTGCCACACATGTTGACGTTAGTATTTTTGTAAAAATATGATACGCCTAGGTGTACTCTCGAAAAAAAAACCCTGTCTAGTTAGTCTAAAGTTTAGACTCATAATTAGACAGACTCTAATCCCCGTCTAATTGGTCCAATAGAGTTACGTCATGTTTGTTCGGGCTTTTGCTTCTACTTTTACAGCTTTTTCACCTTGGCAAAAAACCACAAAATGTCCAAAAATTCAGATTGTTTTTCAAATTTCTCGGTATTTGTTTGAATTTAATGTTCGTATAGGGGTGTGAAGCACCCGGATGCTACAAATTCGCTTCCATCTATCCTAGCCTTTTCGAAAAGTAGTGTCCAACCCAATGGGAAGCACAAGAAATTGGTTGATGAAAAATAACAAGAGTTTGTTGTACAAGTTGCAAAGAGTGTTTGATGATTTCTTTGAAATCAAGAGCAGTCACATGAAAGTAAATAGTAACAAAAATTGCAAAATGTGCAACAAATTGCTCAGTCCCGTTGAATTGAGGCCGAACGAGCCCATGAACCCTACAAAAGTTACAAAAGTGAAAACAAAGTTTTACTACCTCGTTGCTCAAGGCATCTCCAGCCGTTCAGCCCCCCAGAGGCTTGAAATAGCGCCGCCTAGGGGCGCTCTAGCAAAAAAATCAGCGTGGGGGGATCGGGTTCCTAGCCGCCCCCCAAGGTCGCCCCACCGCCGATTTGGGCCCACTTTCGACGCAAACTGGCCCACTTTCGGCGCAAATTGGACCATTTTCGACCCATATTCGGCGTGCTTCGGCACAAATTCAATAGAGCTAATTTTTGTCACATAGTTCATCACAGAAATCAATACAAATCAAATACAAATAGTCAACAAATCAATACAAATCAAATAGTTCAACAAATAAAACCCATATTTCATCACACATCGAGCTAGGCGTTGCCCTTGAGCCTCCATAGGTGCTCCACTAGATCGTGCTGCAGTTGTTGATGCACCTGTGGGTCTCGGATCTCCTGACGCATGTTGTGGAAGGCAGTCAAGGTTGCCGGTAGCTGGTGATCAACTTGGGCAAGAGGACCCTGCCTGTAATATGGTTCAGTGTCAAACACTAGCTCTTCCTGCTCGCTCTCAATGATCATGTTGTGCAAGATGACACAGCAAGTCACAACTTCCCACATTTGATCTTTCGACCAGGTCTGAGCGGGGTACCGGGCAACAGCAAATCGAGATGGAGCACACCAAATGCCCGCTCGACATCCTTCTTGCAAGCCTCCTGACACTTGGCAAAGTAGGAGTTCTTGCCTCCTGGCATAGGGTTTGAGATAGTCTTCACAAATGTGGACCATCTCGGATAGATGCCACCTGCTAGGTAGTATCCCTTGTTGTAGTGGTGCCCAATTACCTCGAAGTTCACCGGAGGAGAATAACCTTCAACAAGCTTGGCAAAGACATTCGAGCACTGCAGCACGTTGATGTCATTGTGAGTTCCTGGCATATCAAAGAAGGAGTGCCAAATCCAGAGGTCCTGTGTGGCCACTGCCTCAAGTACCACACTGCAACCGCCTTTGATGCCTTTGTACATCCCCTGTCAAGCAAATGGACAGTTTTTCCATTTCCAATGCATGCAGTCGATGCTTCCAAGCATCCTAGGAAATCCTCTTGCTGTATTCTATGTTAGGATCCGAGCAGTGTCTTCAGCATTGGGTGATCGCAAGTATTGAGGTCCAAACACTGCCATCACTGCCGTGCAGAACTTGTAAATACACTCAATGGTCGTGGACTCGGCCATGCGTCCATAGTCTTCCAGTGAATCACCGGGAGCTCCGCATGCAAGCATCCTTATAGCTGTCGTGCACTTCTGGAGAGGTGAATCCAAGTGTGCCGGTGCAATCCTTCTTGCACTTGAAGTAGCTGTCAAACTCACTGATGGAATTCACAATCCTAAGCAAGAACTTTCGGCTCATCCGATAACGGCGCCGAAATACTTTGTCGCCGTGCAGTGGAGCATCGGTGAAGTAGTCGGCGGAGAGCAAGCAATAGCCTTCTAGTCGATGCCTCTACTTTGCCTTCAGCCGGCCCGGCGCCGAGCCACCTCGCGCGCAGCTTTGCATTGCTCGCGAACAGGCCGGCCAGAGCGGCGAGGACCATGAGGTGCTCTTCGTCTTGGGTGTCGGCATCGGCTTCCTCCTTCAGCAGCGCCGCGAACGCCTCCTTGTTGTCTGAGTCCATCGCCGAACACCTGGCGGGCGTGGTACGCACACAGCCGCCGGTATCCCCGCCTACGTGTCCGGAGTGCCGGAAAGCTCGCCCTGGAACGGGGTGGAGGATTCCGCGACGAACCCTCTCTTTTCCAGCGGGGGAATGGCCTTTCTAGCGGCGGTGGGCAAATAGGCGGCGCAGGGATCGGCACGGCGGCGAAAGGGCGTGCACGCGCGCGCAGGAGGGTGGGAAATCTGGACATGCAAGATGATGCTTTTTCGCCTGACAGTGATGACCTAGGCGAGGTTTTTCCTTCCGTCAGAGCCCCCAAGCCCTCCTGGGTTCGGCCTGGAATCACCGGGCCGAAAAATGGGCTGAACGGCGGAATTCGGCGTCCTGAGGGTGACTGGTTTTTTTTTCTGCGGTGGTGAAAAAAACTCACCCCGAGGGCATGTTAGGGGCGCGAGTGGAGATGCTCTCAGGGTCAGCCCATTTGCTGATAGAGTGATTCAGAAAGCAGTCCGTCCGCCTCCGGCCTCCGCGTCGGCCGCCGGCGACGTGATAGCTTATCCTGAGCTCTGACCAGCAGTCACTTCTGACCTCGTCCTCGGAATCTCCATCCCCTTCCAACCACGCGGGCGGCACGCCCACGGCTCGCCGTCCAGTCCGCCCACACCGGCGGCCCGCACGCCGGCGCCTGAGGCTCCTCTGGCTTCTCCGCGCTTGGAACTGCCGGCAGCGCACGCCGAGACGCCGCTCCCTCGTCGGCTCGTCGCCCACTCGCCCTGAACACTTGGTTTTGCTTAGGTATGTTCAGTAACCACCTCCTATTTTTCTGATTAGTGCAATCGCCCAAGTTGTCCTATTTTTTCTGATTAGTGCAAGCGCCCAAGATGATTGACTAAAATTTCGATGTAGAACCCCAGTGGTGTACACCCATTGTTTAATTGATTGAAATTTGGATGCTTTATGCATTTTTTCATTTAGGAAGCAATGGGGAAACAGCAGAGTCGATGCAGTCATTTTAAAAAAGAAAAGGGGACGAGGAAATTGGTAAATCTCCATCAGCTCCTGATGGTCTAGCATTGATGGTCGTTAGGTGTAGTCTTTTCTGGAGCACCAAAATTTACTTACAAATGCCCAGGTATGTGTGAACTTGTCATATCTGTTTTATTTGGATGTGTCCATCTTGATGATGCAGAGGCCGGGGCCTTCCCTCCCTTTTCAATTTTTGTGTGTGTTCTAATATAGTGATATGGTCAATTGTGTGAACTGATGACATGTTCAATTGGTCATTTAATTATCCCTTTCTATTCTACGACTTAGTAGTATCCTTTTTCATGCATATCGTGTGTCTGATATGGAGTTGACCTACAAGTTCATGACCATTGTTATCCTCTCAATAATAAAGACATATATGTAGGACGTAGGGCTATTACTCATCCGTGGACCTGAACCTAGGTAAAACTACCGTGTCACCTTCATCGCTGTTGAGATCCCTTTGGGCACCATCCGTCACTCTACATTCCTCGATTCCATGTAGATCATAAAATCGGCTGTGCATCAATCATCGACAGTTTTTAACAGCAAAACATTTTCCGATTCCTTGTAGGTTATCCACCTGACTATTGGATCCGTACGTGGTTCTTACTTCAGTGTGTGGAGGCATGACATTCTCAGATATCTAGGTGTAGCCAAATCTATCTTCAACCTATTTTGATTATGGTCTACCAGTAGGACATTGATGCATAAGTGCGTCATGTTATCCCTACTGAGGCTATCTTAGCCTCGACTGACATGTTTATTTTATTTTCTATAAGACTTGACGCTTCATAATAAAAGATGGTTGCGTGCATCAATCAATGAACATATTATGAGCTCTCATTTAGCCTTGCTAATCAGTACGGTCAGCAGGGTCCCTCCTGTTTAGCCTTTTATACTGTATCTGACTTCTGGAGCAAGGGAATCTCCGGGGATTTACTCTCTTCAACTTCATCAGTTAACTATGACAGCTCACAGTGTATTTGCACAGAATTTCCGGTAGCAATAAATAGCAAAAGAAACTTCGAGATAATACAGATGGTACTGTTTTTCCTAGGGTACCAAATTGATGAACTCCTCCGAGGAATATAGCTTCACGCGTATCTCTTTTGGAAAGCGTAGAATAAAAGCTGATTTATTTTCTCTCTCTTGGAAAGCTGCAGCAAGTAAACAATCAAAACTGACAGTCTCTTCTAAATATTTGTGTTTGATGTGTGTGACCGATACTCCTTGACCAGCTCACGAAAGAGAGATCCTTCAGTCTCCATGAGCTTTACAGGTTTGTCATACTCTGCTACTCTCCCTGAAGTGTTCGTACACACATCATTAGTACGGGAAAGATCTACAATATACTCTGTATGTGGTATCAACTATAATTCATAAATTCCATATAAATTGGTGTTGTCAATAAGACGATGGGTTGAACCATAAGAAATAACTATATTTCTAATAAGTTGCCGGTAAGAGAAACATACCATCTCTCAATGCAAGTATCATATCACAGTCCATAATTGTTGGTATACGGTGTGCAACTGTAATAACGGTGCAATATTTGAACTCTGTTCGGATCGTTTTCTGAAGGACAACATCTGTTGCGTTGTCTATAGAGGCCGTCGCTTCATCAAGAACTAAGATGCGACATCTTCTCAAAAGTGCGCATCCCAGACAGAAGAGCTGCCTTTGGCCCATGCTCCAGTTCGACCCGTCTTCCACAACTATTATGATAGGATCTTGATCAGTACCATGAATAAGATAGTTCTAAACATCACGCTGGCAAAAGGATATATAGCTATGTCCATAGGCAGGTCTGGGCACAATTTCTAGAGACACCACATTCAACACATACACATTGAACATGGTTTTGTTTTTGCTAAGAGCCCGTTGGTGTATTTGAAGTACTAGCCTGCACGCCCATGATACTCCTCCTTTGGTGAAGAATACTCTAGGAGGACCACTAACAATTTAACATATTTAGTAGCAGATGCATTTTCACACCTATTTGAATTTCTGGAATGATTAGAGCGGAGTTTTCTGTTTGCCCAATCTATTAGTTTCAAAAGAGGAACTCCGTAAACCAATTATAGATGAAGTGCAGTTTCATACCAAGTGAATCCAATCCATGTCCCTTCTCTTGGACAGCTTCAAGAAGTTGACATTTGCCAAGAACCTGCATCATAATAACAAATGGAGTAGCCACTTTAGTGGTTCCTTTTGAAATGTACATGTGCCATAAAATGAGAAAGGAGGCCCTAAGCCTAGCTCAGTTGGTGGAAGGTGTGGCTGCAGCTGCACACTCCTACCAGGCCATCACTCATGTTTAGGTTTTCAACCCAACTTTCGGTGCCATTTTCTTGGATGAATGAAAAGTTGTCAAGTATTTCCTAGGCAATCTAGTTTTTATATGAGAAAGGCAACTTGTCATCTGAGATTCCCCTAATTGGCTAACTTGGTTTATTCGCCCTACTTTGATAATGTGCTGAACTTTCTGAGTTTGTTAGGTACTCACTCCGCCCCATAATAATGTGCACATTGGTTTTCGTGAAAGTCAAGCTTCACAAACTTTGACCACACAATACCTAATATATACCAGATGAAAATAAATTTCGTGATGAATCCAATGGTATTGATTTGGTATTTTACATGTTGATATTTTTTTTATAAACTTAGTCAAAGTTTACAAATTTTGACTTAAAAAATTCGAATGTGCACTATATTTTCGGACAAAATGTCAAAGTAACTGAGTTGAATTGCCACAGTACTAAAGATGACTGTCACATGATTAAACATTATAGCAGGTTGTTTTGATCTAATACCTTTTCATCATAATATTATCTGATCATTGGGTAAAATGAGAAAAATCAACGTAGATAGCAGGGTAAATCTTACCTCCCATATTTCTAGATCTGAGAATTGTCCAAGAGGATCTAGATTGTATCTTATTGTACCATGAAAAAGTGTTGGATCTTGTGGAATGATACCCAAACGCGAACGCAGGTCATGTAACCCTATCGTACCGATGTCCATAGAGTCTATAATTATTTTCCCTTCATCAGGTTCAACAAGACGAAACAATGCACCAATTAACGTTGTCTTGCCACTTCCTGTCCGACCAACTATACCAATCTTATCTCCACCTTGGAACTTGCAAGTGATTCCATGTAGTACAAGGGGAGTATCTTTCCTATACCCGATCTGTTGAATGAAAATTAATCGCTTAAATTTGTTAGTACTGTTAGGTGTACATGTAAATATTTATATTTGATTACCTTCAAATCTCTAAGTTCCACATAGCCATCTTGGGGCCAATCTTGCAATGGCCGATTTTCTTCAATAACTTCCGTTGCTTCACTTTGTATGTCCATGTACTGGTTCACCCGTTCCACTGATATTATCTGATTCGCAAGGTTGCATTGGTTTTGAATAGAGCAAACAAAGGACACATTTAGCGAAAGACCATAGGACAATACCATTCCCACAAAACCTGTGCATGTACGAAAGCAATGAATTAATTCTACTATTTGTAATGGTGCTATTCATAAACTGTATAGGGAATCATTAAAGGACCTTGATAATCCTGTGTGCGCTCCTCCCTCCCCTCCCTGGCCGCTATCGCGAGCGCCGCTGGGGGGGGGGGGGGGGGGAACCCTAGCGCGCGGGCTCGGCCCTCCTCCTTGCTCCTCCCTCCCCTCGCCGCCGCCCCGGCGTGCTAGCGGGCAAAGCCCGGCCAGCTCGGGCGGTGGCGGGGCCTCTTCCCCCCCCCCCCCCCCCCCCGCACGACGCTGGATGGCGCGGGCCATCTTGGGCTGGGCGGCGGCGCGGCGTGAACTCAGGGCACGGCGGCGGCGGCTGGCGACAGGGGCACAACCTGCAGGCGGCGGCGTGGAGTGGCTGGTGCGGGCTGGGGCGTACTCTGCTCCCGGCGGCTGTGGCTTTGGGCACGGCTCAGATCTGGCGCAGCGACGGCTCGGGTGGCCTGGGCCCCTGGTGGCGAGGCTCCGGCTCGCTGCAGGTGGTGGCCGGCTCCGGTGGCCGCCCCTGCTGCGGCGCTCCCTGGTGGTGGCGGGCCTGCAGGTGCCGCGGGCTGTGCTCGGCGTGGATGGGGCTGCCACGGCGTGGTGGTGGCTCTTGGCGGTGGTCGGGATCGTCTCACGGCGGCGGTTGGACTTCTTCGACGTCGGCCCATGGGTGAGCGGCCTGTGCAGGCCTTCGAACCCTCTTCTCGGTGCCCGGGTGCAATCTTCGTCGAAGGGTTGGCCCATCCCCAGCTTTGGTCCATCGCTCGTCTCGCCCCCGGGCTGCAGGACTGATCTCTTCTCGCGCCTGGCAGCAGGACCGAGCCCGTCTCGCGCACGGCTGCAGGACCGAGCTCGTCTCGCGCCTGGCGACAGGACCGAGCTCGTCTCGCGCACGGTGCCGCAGGACGATTCGATGGAGGCCAGATGCTAGGGGGCGCTCAGTCTCTTTGGTTGGGGTAGCGGCGGGTCTCGGCTGAGGTGGTGTTTAGGCCTTGGATGCCGGGGCGGCGGCCCTGGTGGTGGTTGCGCGGTGCTCATGGGCAGAGCCCGTGGCTCGGTGCTGCCCGGTGACTATGGCCATGGGGGCGGTGTGGTTACCGGGGTGTGGCGTTCGGTGGCAGTGAGTGTTGGCCGGGGTGAAAACCTGCTCTTTCTTCGGACGGACCGGCGGCGGCGAAACTCGCTCCCTTCCTGAAGGCGTCGTCGCAGCTCTCATTGCCCGTCATGTTGCTCTAGGGGAAACTCTGACCCTCGGGTCGGGCGGTGGCGGCACTCCGGTGTCGTTTCCTTCCTGAAGGTGCCGCCTTGGAGCTCATGGTTCGTCATATGTGGCTTCATCTCATCGCAGTGGCGTGTTCACGGCGGAGGACCCCAGTGGCTATTGTAGTGCTAGGGGAGGTGTTGCTGCGTTCAGCATCTTTGTATCCTGCCTTGGGTGTGTGCGTGTGTTTTGGTGGCGTGCGTTTGTACCGTGTCGCTGTGGATCGTGCTTTATATATAAAGCGGTGCGAAAGCCTTTTTCGGTAATCTGTATAGCATCAAATACTTATTTAGTTGACTCCGGCACATAAGCATTAGGACTTAAAATACATTTTCATAAAAGATGGAAATGCATCCATAAAATCACCAGAGAAAGTGGTAGCTTGAGAAATGCATGGTGTTTTTTCTTCACCGTATTCTGCTTGGACATTACTACCTCAATTCGTAAACACAAGACATTCTAAAAAATGTTCATTTAAACATTTCTAACTTCACTAGCAAGTAAAGCTTTTCTAACTTTGAGTACTATTATCTGAAACGTGTATGCACAGGTAAGCTCAAAATACTATCATATTCTCTATCAATATTATTTTCGTAATATAATCTTTTCTAGTTTTCTACAAACATGCACATAACAAAAGTAACAGTCAAATAAATTTGTTGGAGACCCATGTCATGTCCAAAATGTTATCTATTTAGGCGTGGAGGGAGTATAAGTATGCTGTCATGACAAAAGATATGAAAAGGTAGCAACATTTACATGGCAATGCATCTAACATTTATCGCAAATTAGTTGTAAGCACCGATGGCCTTAGAACAAGCTGGCTACTCAATTTTGTCCAATTGAAGCAGCATGGTGTTCATACAGTTGCTTACCAGGGCTAAAAGTTCCTCGAGGAAGAAGAGCCATGACAAAGGCAGAAAAAGAAAGCACGGAGGCGCTCATTATTTCCAGGCGTTGAATCAACCATTCAGTTGCGGCAAAATTACAAAAATATGGACTAGCATTCTTGTCAACAAGATCCAAATTTTTAGCAAAGAAACGATCTTCTTCCCCAAAGGCCCTTATTGTTATAGCCCCTGAAATCGATTCACCTAAGTGATTCACCAGAGCAGACTTGGTAGTACCATTGATCCACATCAGCTCCTTGGCCGAGGCTAGATAGTACCTCTACATGACCAAACATAATAGGTTTCTGTTAATGATAATTTTGAATACAAAACTGTAGGCTCATTCACCCCAGACAAAAATAGCAGCAGAGAACATCAATTGGTAAATCTAATAAAATAATGACAGAAATGAGAATTAGCCATAAAGTAACAAAGTCATACCAATTACCTGCAACCTAATTGCCAAAACTATCATTGGCACAGATACAAATAAAGCTTCCCATGTAGCAACAGCCAATACCCCTAGATTGCTATATGCATTTAAGGTATCACCAAGGCTAAACACGAAGGCAAATGGAAGATCGAGGTCAATGATACTCAAATCTGAAGAGACCTGCATTAAAAGAAAAAAGAGAACAAGTTAATCCATCAGGAAAAAAAATCTCTGGGTGTAAAACAGAACTGTAGTTTGTTGTATTTGCCCTTTGTTTAAGAAATCTTACCCGGCTAAGAACCCTTCCTGCAGGAGTAGAATCAAAAAAGGACATAGGTGCATGGAACAGTGAATTGAGCAACTGGGAAAATAAGGATCTTGATGTCCGGATCCCAAGAACAACGACTACTAAAGATCTTGATAGCATGAAGAACATTGTGCAAACTCCAATAATAATGTACACAGAAATTAACTTCAGCGTACTAATATGAGGATTCTGGACATTAGCAGCCATCCATGAATTCTGTGATATTTGCCCAGCTACGAAAATTATGTGAAAAATAACACAAAAAGAGAAATACAGTAAGCCTTTGTTCTGGCGCAGATAAAGCATGTAAGACTTAACACCTGCATCCCCTGTTTCTCTTTCCTCTTTCTTGATTAGTTGATCTGCCGGTGATAGCTTTACAGATTCTGTATATCTGCTTCCATGAATACCATCTGTCTCCTTTATTGATACTTCCTTAGATCTTTGAGTGGGTATATTGTTACTAAGATCCAATGCAGCAGTAGTATCTTTATGTGCAGTGACAAGGTTTTTAAATTCTTCACAATCTGCCAATAAATCTTGATAAGGTGCAGACTGAATAACCTCTCCTTCTGACATTAACTGCCAAAAATCATCGCTAATTATAGATGAATTCACAAATAAATAAAGCTCATTACAGATCAATATAAATCATAGAGGCACCAATATCGTCATACGGTGACATTTTCCAAGTGGAGAGAGATACCAAAATGGAGTCAAATGCAGGTAGAAAATCCACTTGGTGAGTCACCAAGAGAACAGTCTTGTCTGACAGAGCACTCATGACATATTCCTGTTACAAAGATCTTTGTAAAACAGTTCACAACCAAATAGTAATACAATCTGCATCTGCTGAATATGATCCTTACACTGAAGAGACTTGTCGATGTATGGGCATCAACAGCACTGAAAGGGTCATCAAGAAGATATATGTCTGCATTTTGGTATAGTGCACGAGCAAGCTGGACACGCTGCTTCTGACCACCACTAAGATTTATTCCTCTCTCCCCAATTTGAGCACAATCTCCATATGGCAACATTTCAAGGTCCTTGACCAATGAGCAGCTCGCGAGTGTGTTGTGGTATCTTTGCCCGTCCATCGAAGATCCAAAGAGAATATTGTCTTGCACAGTTCCTGTTTGGATCTATGCATTCTGAGAAATATATGCTATTTTCCCACAGACTTCGATCTGAAATGTTTATGCAAAGTTCAAGAATTTGATATTGAGCTGTTATGAAAAAATATTGTCAAGCATAATCTTCATAACAAGTTTGCAAACCGAACATGATGCTGTTGTAACCAAGCTTGTTTCCTTTAAACATCTCTAAATTTCATTACAAGTTTGCAAACTGAACATGATGCTGTTGTAACCAAGCTTGTTTCCTTTAAACATGTCTAAAATTTCTACATTCTGAATATGGAAGCTATCTTTTCACTCTTATAAAGCTCAGAGTTGGTGGCAGTTCGTTCACCCTCAGAGATTACCTCTTAAGTTGCCAAGAATTTAATCACAACAGTTATTATATTTTTATAAAGTACACAGATGTATCGCGATTGCTGTAAATTTTGAGATATTTTCATTTACAAAAAATTACTAGTTAGTACAACGCCATAAGCAGTTAATAAATCATGCAATAAAAATAAACCTCTTAACAATGCATGAGCAATTAATTTCTGTAGCTACACACAAGTATTTAGCTAGTTTCAGTAAAAGATGAAGTTAATGAAAAACATACCGTGCCTCCAGTTTTGGGGACCTCTCCGAGTACGGCAGCCAAAAGGGTCGACTTCCCTGACCCTACCTCCCCACAAATTGCAACCTTTTCTCCAGCTTTGACTAACAGATTTATATTCTTTAGATTTGGTTTTGATGTACTCTCATCCCACGAGAAGCTACACGAATTCATCGCTAAAGGGTACTCAATGCCAACATAGTATTTCTTCCTAACTTGCCTGTTTAGCTCAGGTGCATCAAGGAACTTTGATATCCAAGTGAAAGTAACCTTAGCTTGTATCACAACTGCAATAACATCGGGTATCGACCTAACTGGGTCTTGCACGAGACGTAGAGTTGCCATGAAGGTGAAGACATTGCTAGCATCAAGAGGAATTTTGAGAACATAGCATGTTAGAAAGGTCACTGCTGAAACCAGAATAGGTGATGCCCAGAACAGGAAACTGTTGTACGCCCTACTAAGCTGGAATGCTGATAACCACTTGTACTCAACCTCTCTCAACCCCTCGATGACCTTCTTGAAGTGAGCTTCCCATGCATAAAGTTTCAAGACCTTCATGTGAACCAGTGACTCAGACATGGTCTTCAATCTCTCATCTTGTGCTTCCATAAGTTTACTCTGAAATCTGTGTTGCAGTTTGGCCAATGGAGCGTTGCAGAGTACGGTGATAATGATGACAACCAATGACGAAAACATTGCAGCACCGACCGCATTGTATAGAATTGCCAGGGCAATGCAAAGCTGAACAATTGTTGTCCATGTTTGGTGGAACCAGTATGGGAATTCCCCAATCCGATAGGCATCAACGGTGACATAGTTCATAATTTCTCCAGTAGAGTGCTTCATTTTTGCTGCATTTGATAGCCTCTGTTGTTTCTTGTAAATTGCTGCTGATAGGAGTGACCTCACCTGCAGTCCTAATCTCCTAGTGCGGAAATACCACTGTCTCTGTGAGAAGGATTCACAGCATTTGCAGACGAATATTACAACGGCAAGTACATATCCTTCATATTTAAAGGCCCCTTTCCCAAGTGAAACATTGATGAATTCCTTGAGAAGTATCGGGCCCGTGGATAAGGACAAAACCTTGAGCAAAGCAAAGAAACCCGAGACCAAGATGGCACGCTTGTGGCAAGAAACAATAGTCCAGAAGAATGATGGTGTGGGGTGCGACGGCGACTGCTTCTTGTCATTGAGCTTCTCCATGAACATCACGTACAGGTTGCGCGCTCGATCTGTGGCGCCTAAAGGTGGCATGTCTTTGTCCTCAAGGGGCTTTTCATATCCCATCTTCATCAGAGGATTCAACCACGAAAATGTAATCTTGCTGAAAAAAGCAGCTTTAGCAAAGGGGGTTACCTGACTTTCAGAGTCAGCTACCTCACTGTCTGTCTCCGTGTGCAGGGGCTTGTACAAACCATTTCCACCTCCTCCATAACCCTCTTCATCATGGCTGTGCCGAATGCCATAAAGGAGGAGAACTGCACCTGGTAGGGACAGAACATCTGAACAAGCCTTAATGGTGATCGTTTTCTCTGCAACAATATTAACAACCGAAGAACAACAGATGAATGCTGCGCAGATGGTCAGCAGGACCGGCCAAAATCTAACAAACGCTGCTCCAAGAAACAGAGGCCTGGTGCTGAAAGCGAAGCTGGCAAGGACCAGATTCAACCCTTGAGATAATGTTACAAGCCACCAATGTGGAAGGTAAACAACAGAAGCATCCTGATTGAATCCAGTCCCCAGCATCCACAGTCCTAGCCCGAGATAAACCAAACCCAGGCAGCCATTGAACACCACGGCGGAGAAGTACAGCAGTGAGCTGAGCGAGACGAGCTGTCGTGCGGACACTCTGCTATTTGGAATTTTGACTAGCAACTGGAGCATGAGCACGGACACGAGCAGTGCGACGACACCGGTCGCCACTAGCTGATTAATGCAGGTAGAGGAGTCGAATATTTCCTTTAAAGCACATGATGCCACATCTTGGTTGGAGCATATTCGTCTGCCACACAAGTCCATCACCCAAGAACCTGATGTGCAGTTGCAACAATAGTGAGATGAGATTATTCCCAGATTCTGTTGTGCATGGTCAAAAGGTTGTTACATTATATGTGGACTGCACTAGCCCTTTCCATCAGTTCGGACTTTTGGTTGCGTTGGCTAGTGCATGAAGCTTAACATGGTATCGGAGCTAAGGTCTTGAGTTCAAGTCCTGGTTTGCGCAATTTATCTAAAAATTGCTGTTGCCCCCCTTTGTGTCCACGTATACTTGAGTCATACGTGAGTTTCGCGCTCCGTCGCTCTCTTTCGGTTGCACGTGTTGACTTGTCTTCCCCGTCACACGTGAGAGGGGGTGTTACATTATATGTGGACTGCACTATAGCCCTTTCCATCAGTTCGGACTTTTGGTTGCGTTGGCTAGTGCATGAAGTTTAACAAAGGTAACAATGATTATAGTTTAAGAAATGATTTAACATGAAGTTAATTTAGTTTTTAGCTATGTACTCTCTCCATATCACAAAACACAAATACATGTCGTTTTGGACGTGTTTTAAGTCGATTTAAAAACCTTGACTATATATATTGTCTGAGATTAAAAACTTGCAAATCAAATGTTCAGATTGATCTCGAAAAGTATATGTATGATATAATCACTTTCTTGTGTTATATATACACCATAGTAAAAATTAGTGGTGAAAATTTAAATCTTGAAGACCGTGCTAGTATCCAAAACGACATGTATTTTTGTGACATGGAGGGAGTAACAAGAGAAAGTGAGGAGAGAATTTACTTGTGAGGGAACCCATATGTATTGCACTCCGGGCTGGATCGGGTCTCCTTGCAGCCCTGCGCCAATCATGAACAAGAAAATAGTTACTACCGGACAAAGCAGCGAAAATGTTGCATTCCACAGGTGTTTCAAAAAACAATCCTCTAAAACAATATTCACTGTCATCTTCATTTCTCTTGACTTATTTAGATTTTTTTTAATGTGCCTCGATGTATGCACTGAAATATAATTGAAAAAAATCACGGAAAACAAATCTTCGTGGAGAAGACATGAATATTGTGACTTGTGTTTAACATTCAAAATCTTTCTATTTTAGGCACCGGATTTATTTGGTGAGGACACAAAAATATTCCTCTTGTGTGAAAATTGACATGAACACATACACCAACATGATGCTGGATTTTTTTTTCTTATTATTTTCCATATTTTTCATGAATGTTCATACTGGAAGTTCTGTTGATGTGCAAAAATAGGAACTAAGTACATGTCCTCTTTTTGGTGATGACCACGTGGTTCACCACTACGAAGTGAGATGGTAGCATTAGCGCCAAGAGAATAGAGAAGACACTACTTGTCCTAGACCAATTACTGTACGCTAGAACTTTTACTATACACTGGGCACTACAAATCGCTATATTAACTTAGGTAAGACCCAATAGTATTAAGAATAGGAGCCGGTAGACCATGGTCCACAAACTTTTCTATCGATAAAGTAGAGTGGGGTACTAAAAACACTAGTTCTGAACCAACATTAGAGAGGCCAAATTCCATGAAATTACTCTGGGGTGACACAGAAATTCCAATGCCGGGAACACAAAAGATGCAAAATCGAGGAACCCAAAAGGTGAAGAAGAAAGCAGTACTCGTCGGCTACGTACCTTCTTCACGATCCACGAACAAGAGGGGGATGATTTTCAGAGGGCCAGTGGAGAAGAAGAAAGCAGAAGTAGTGTTTTCTGGATGAAAAATCGACAGGAGACAATGCAAGATCAGGCAATGAGAAAGCAATGATCCATCACCCGGTCCAACCAGCAGGGAAGAAGGGCTCCTCTCGAACAGAAGCCCCGGGTTCTGTTTTGAAGCTCGCGGCGGCAAGGAGACCAAGCACGATTCTCAAGAAGCAGGATTTCTTTTTGTGGACTGTATATGAACAATGATGATGCCAGTGTTGTCTGTGCTGACCTCTCAAGCCGCAAGGAAGTGGGCAGTAGCTTGGCCTCCTCCTCGTCGCCGCGAGCTTTCTGTATTGCTATGTGAGGGCATATGGGGTCGTCCCCACGCGGTGCGTGCTGCCGCCGATGCGCACGTGACCCGGTCGGTGGTGACCGGTGAGTGGACGGCGTATCCCGCATCCGCATCGCTTCTTAGATAGCAATGCGCATCGGCCTCCCTGGACACCAAAACCCTGCTGCTTGGCCCTCCTACAGTCCTACTTCGGTGTCAGCTAGGTTTTCATGCTCTTCCCTGCGCTGGCTTGTAAAATCTTCATGTCTCTATTGATTTCCCGGCCTTTTGCCTGCTCAGCCCATCCGAAACATGTGGTTTTTCTGGGGTCCTAAAGGTTACATGCATGGCAGGCAGACACTAGTGCTTGTCAAAGTTGTCAGCGTGGGGTATGAGCATGCAAAAATCTTAGAAGAACCGATGCCTACATTAACAAAGAATAAAGGAGGAGGAAAAAGGCAGGAAAACATGTGAGGTTTTTTGGGATCTTTACAGGGCAGGTGGACAATGGTGCTTGTCAAAGTTGTCACCGTGGGGCATGAGCATGCAAAAATCTAAGAAGAACCAATACCAGTACACGAAGGAATACAGAAAAGGGAAAAAAGATAAAGGGACAAATGCTGCTATGGCCTAAAAGAATCCTTTTATCTTTTGCGCAATGTGGGGTCACCGCCTCCAACTTTGATCAAAGCCACAAGCTCCAGCTTGTTCTGCAAGTACTCAAGATAATTCTTATTTGTATACTTCAATTTATCAGACAAGGAGGAAGTGAGGCAGGCGATCCCATTGCTGTAACACCGTTCAGTGCTATGCAATCAGGCTTGTTGAGCCCAAACAGCTTAGCGGCAAACACTATGGTTTTGATCATGTGATCTTTGAGGTTTTGCTAACGCCAATGTATGCGTTGCTCTTCGGCAAAAAGAAAAAAAATGGGTGTGTTTTGCTGACGCAGCTAACTTGGTGCAGAGAAAAGATCATACTTGATTAAAAAAATTATACCAAACAAGGTTATTTTTTGACGAATTTTGTAATGACGGTAATACTTTTGGACAGGTTGTTGTTGGATAGGTCTAGTCTAGAACTTAAATCCGAATGGACAGGTTGTTGCGCCATAAGAATCTGACCTACATTTGGTTCCCTAATACTTTTGTTGTTGGATAGGTAAGTAAAACTACAACAACTAATATGCCAGTTCATTTCCGGCCGGTACATATTGACCAAAGATTGATTGGCAATGGATAAGATCCATAGTGTTGATGGATGGCATGATTCTAGACAACCTAGAAAAGACTTCTACATAATTTTAGTACTAGAGTAGTATTTATAAAATGAACGCTCACGTTTTCCATGTGGTTCTCCGTAAGAGAAGTTTGCATGCTCGTTGAGTTTCCCAGTATTCTAACCCTGCATTTTGGTTTGTGTCAATGAATCAATGAGTGCACTTTGGTTTGTGTCAACGAACCAAATTATCAGGAAGTGCATCGAGTCTCACGACAAACAATCTGACCAACGGGCGTGGCGAAACATGGGTGAACTTCTACTTTTAGTTGTGACCATATCATCTATCGCCTGATCAGCCCATAAACTATTCGAACGAGGAGCAAAGCCAGCCGGCGTCAGCAGTAGTGCGCCAACGGAGCACCGGTGCATTGTGTTGTGTGGACTGCGAGAGGAAAGTTGCATCACATCGATAGGGCAATCTATCGCGCCCGCCCGTGTGCGTGTTAACTAGTGCCGACAAGTACTGCATGTGATGCGATCATCGAAACTTCTGCACGAGGAGCGTATCGTGCTCAACACACGAGGATGAGGTTCCAAAGAGTAAACGTGTTTTGTTACAACGCACAAGTATTTAGCTGCTGGTGTTAGATTGCAACTAACGACATACTACTACCCTTGTTAGATCAGAATCACCTTGTGCAACAACAAAATACTGGCCACCTAGATCTGACCACAGACCACCAGAAAAGTGTGTCCTTGTCAGTTTTTTAAAATTGTTTGGATTTATCACCACCACCACATGTGTCACATGGTCAGTTTGGCGTCACCACAATCAGTAGTAGTTCCTTTCAGGGATCTACAAACAAGACAAAGGCCAGCATGGATGGCCGATAATTAGCTAACTCCATCCGACGAGCAACAACCAGTGGCTCAAATCAAGCTTTGCAAGATCGTAGAAAACTACCTCTTAGAGCACGTATGCACGCGTAGGAAAAATATTGGGAGGTGTTTAGATCAGCTGCTGCTGACATTGCACACCCGCATTTTTTAGTTGGAAACGGGTGAGTTAATTCATTTGTAACATTCAACTGGAAACATGAGATATTAGGCGGGATTTGGAGCCACAGGTGGCGGCCAACTTCCAATAATTGTGGAAGTTGCCTTCGCTACCACCTACAAATTTGATTCCGTGTGTTCAAAGCCAAAGTTCACCTCGTCGGAAAAAAACTTGCGGTGCATAATTTCCCCAAGGATAGCCGCATACCTGCACGGAGCTCCAATTTGATATTTGTGACAACTTCAACACAATCCAATGCCACCTGAACCGACATTTGCTAAACGTATGGATGGAACCTACGGATTGGAACTTACGTGTGTAGTGTCCCAACCAGGTGACATCAGTTCGTCCTCAAATCCTTATCTGTAGAATTACTCCACATAAACCTCAAACCCTTAACTGTAGAATTACTCCACATAAACCTCAAACCCTTAACTATAGAATTACTCCACATAAACATCAAACATGCGTAGGTACCTAGGGCGCCCGAATTTTCACCCCGATTTTATTCTCCTTTTTGGGGGTGGGTGGGGGGGCTCTTTTTTATTAATATTATGGCTTTCTGTTTACATTTACATTTATTTTTATTTTTTGATTTATTTGGTTCCTTTTTATTTTGGTTTTCATTTTTATTCGTTTTTATGTTCCTTTTTCTATTATATATATATTTTGATATGGAATACCTTCTACAGAATATAAAAATATTTTTCTTAAAATAAACAAATGTAATTTTAAAAATATGTGAACTGTTTATAAAGTGCACAGACACTTCTAAAAAATTCACTACTTTGTAAAAATGCATGGATGCTTTCAAAGTTATATGTCAGTTTTTTAAAAGACATGAACACTTTTAAAAATTACAAGAACATGTTTTAAATATAAGAAGACTTTGTTTTAGTTATATCAAGATTTTCTGTGAGTATGTAAACATGTTATAAATTTACATGATTTTTTGTAATATGAACTCTTTTATATCAAGATATATATGCGAAACAAAATTTTAAATACATGAATATTTTATAAGTATACAATACTATTAATATGTTGCATATTTTCTATAACGCATGATTTTTTACTTCTTTATTAATAACTTTGTTATTATATATTTTAAACAACAAATAAAATAAATCTTCCTATATGTAATTGGGTACACCAATTGTGGTTGATTTAGCTGCAATGTGGAAGATGCCACGCTACTGCCCGGGCGGAAGCGGTGTGGCTTCTTGACGCCGCCGGTGGCCGGCGCGGACTTGCACGCCGCGTTGGTCGCCAGCTGCTTCCTCGGCGCCTTGCCGCCGGTGGACTTGCGGGCCGTCTGCTTGGTGCGGGCCATCGGAGCTGGGGACTTGAGCGAGCGGTGGTGTTGTCTTCTTTGGAGATCGGGTGCGGCGGCGGTGTGTTGTGGGGATTCGCCGGAGCGGTGGGTGGCTTAAGAAGGGGTGGGGATTTGGACGATGGCGCGCGGCCTGAGAATTTCGAGCGGAAATTTTCGGGGTCTGGCCGGATCTTCGCGCCACGAAGGACGAGAGCGCGGGATCGGGTGGGACGTTGGATCAGGGAGGGATGGACGGTGGAGATGTGGTTCTGCGGGTAAGGCGCGGATCGTGATCTGTGGGCTGTGGCAGCATTTCTCGCTTGGTGAGTGGGCCAGGTTGCTAGAACAATTTCTAATCTGTGCTCGTTTAATTTGCTGAGTACGTATTTCCCCGGAATTCAGCAAAAAAAGAACGGTTTTTTTTTTCAGGAGGTAGCAAAAAAGAACATTGACCCGGAAGAGAATGTAAAAGCTTCTACAGTCAGGCGCGCCAAATCGGTCTCAAAAGTCCGAGCGGACCGGTCACTGACCGGTAAGAAGAAAACGACTCATCTGGGCACCTCAAACCGGCCCTAAACACCTGGGCTGTCCAGACGCCTTATATCCAGCCCAGATGTCGGAAGGATATATAAGGCGGTCCGAGCGTGCCCCGGCGCGTCCGTCACATCAGGCCGGCCCACCGTGGCCATCAGTGACCCCACAGATATCCCAATCTGATGGAGCCTATACCTCAGACCACTCCATGCCACTCCACTCTCTCTGTCCCTTCTTCTTCCCAATCTGATCTATGTCGTCCGACTACAGCAGCACGGGTTCCGACAACTATGACTTCGACATGGATGTGGTTGCTCTCCGCATCGCACTGCATCGGTCGCGGCTAGATCGGGGTGACAACAAATAATGGTCCGGGGCGTCATCCCCTTCGCCCAGCGTCGCAGTGCGGGCAATGTTGTCAGGCCCTCTCGTCCGACGCGCAGCTCCCCCCGCTCCGCTTCACTCCAGATAGTTTGCCCCGTCCCTTCTCAGCCACCTCCGGAGGGCGTCCATAGCCACTATTGGGTGCTCATGCCCTCGTTTAGACCGGGCCGGTCGAGGACACCAGAGTCGGAGGAGAGGGCCGCACGGCGCAAGCGGCAATGTGTGAAGGAGAGGGCGGCGGCGGGCGAGGGGTCGACCAGGGGCCGGGAAATCGCACGTGCGCTGGTGGGTCCTGAGGACGCACTCCTCATGTCAGTCCTCCGCCTCTCCCTGACGACGATGGAGTCGGATGCGCGGCGGCTCTGGCGCAAAAATGCCAAAAAGCACTCCGGCTTGCCATCGAGCTGTTGGAGCGTGAGGCAACAACACAGGGGAAGGCAAGGCGGCACACCGAGGAGCAAGAACGATTGCTCCGAAAGCTAGTGAACGAGAATGGTGCCCCCATGTTTGGTTTTGGAAATTGATGACTATCCCTATGGACTAATGGTTGCTCTGTGTTATATTTGAAGGTTTTGTCCATGTGCATTGCTTGAAGACTATTTGTTGGTTTCAAGGTCATAAAAAAGAGATTATGTGTTTTTTTTGCGACTGCAAGAGATTATGTGTTGACCAAGATGATATTCATGGAGTTATCCAAAGACTGGTCATGCAAGTGTTCAACCTATTGCAAGCATGTCTTGAAGAACAAGATTGTGTGGACATTCATGTTACCTTTAAGACATCAGCTTTATGAAGAGGGAAGATAAGATACAAGATTTATCAATTCAAAGTACAAAGAGTGGATTCAAGTTGATCTACGCATAAAGGGTAGAAGATGTACCGAGTACGATCAAGTGATCTCATGGTATGGTAAGTATTGTCCACTGCGCTTTTGCGTACTAACCAATGATCTAAGTGAGGTTTCTTTGTGGGGTTAGGTATGTTTTCATGGGCGTGCATCAAAAGGAAGATCTCAGATAGCCCATGGAGGACGACATCAGTGGTGATCATCATCAAGGTTGCATTGTGCAGGTTCAAGTAGAGCATCACGAAGAGATCACATGCTCAAAGCTTGCCGTCCATTCTGATGATAATGGGCATGTGAAGATGTTCCGAAGAGAGGCTCACCCATAATGGAGTATGGGGGAGAATTTTACTAGTCTTCATCGAGCCAGCGCAATCAAGAAAGGTGGTCCAACGTGAGGAAGGTCAAGATCGTCATCATCTAACTCAAGTGGACCATGCACAAGGCAAAGGTATAACCTTGATAGGTTTTCTATCTTACCGGTCTCATGATGTTAATTGGGAGACCGAGTTATAGATCGATACTCATACTATCAAGGGGGGCTTTCGAGTGAGTTGCTTGATCGTATCATTTGCAGCGACCTCAAACTTTTGTATATTTGGCATCATCTTTCTTGGTTCTTGTTTGGTTTTTCTCTATATGAGGTTTTAGTGTTGGTGGTTATCTTCTTGACTATCTCAAATTCATTGAAACAGATTTCAAAACCATCTCCTGTTATGTTTTTGATTTTTTGCTTATTCTTCACTTGTGGAGGTTTCACACTTCTATATATTTGATATATTACTCTTTATAGTTCTGAATATTTTTAGCCGTGATTTGACAGCTCCTGTCGTTAGATTTCTATCAAACTTGAGTTTGTCGAAACTAGAGTTCGTTTGCAAAAGTTATTGATGCCTTGGTATTACCTGTTTTCCGTAGTCGTTTTCCTTACGGTTGTACCGCTCCAAGTATGGACGGTACTACCAGGCTTAGTACCGGCCCAACCACCATCCGAGGTGGTTAACTATGTGTGCCATATGTAGTTGTTAACTCTTAATCAAGTCCAATGTATGCAACCAAACGTCACGTAATGGATCAACCCAACCCAATGCTGGCCATCAAACGCCAGGAAAAAATGCTCCCCTAATGCAACCAACCTATATCAGGTCTGCCAAACTATGTGCAGAACTTGGTTTCTTATCTGTATTTACTCACCAAATGTAAAAAAAAACATATTTACTCAGCCATGATATAGGTTGCAACCAAACATATTTACTAGCCGCCTTCGTCTTCAGGAGTTCGAGCGTGAAACTCAAGCGGGTCACCTCAGGATTGCAACCATGATACAATGGAGTGTTCGAGTCTACCACCAGTTGCTGCAGTTTGGCCTCCTCTCTAGAAGCAGCTCTCTTAGTACTCGTCTCCTTGCAAAGCAGTGCTTGAACATGAGGGTCCCGCACGATTGAGCTTGGTACCGACGAACTCTGCGGCATGGAGTCCACGTTCTCCCCCCCACCTTGTCTGGCCCCTTCTCCGCCGCCATGTCCGGCCCCTTCTCCGTTGCCATGTCCGGCCTCTTCCCCGCCACCATTATCGATCATCTCTTCGTCTTGCCCCGTGTCGTCATTGCCTGCCCCGTCGGCGTCCTCAACATCATCATCCTCATCATCAATTATCCATCGAGTATAGCCATCCATGAAACCAGTCATGAGCAGGTGCGCTTCGACACGACCATCGTCATAGGGGTCGAGCCAAACTATTCCTTTGCATCTTCGACACGGACATAAAACCTCTGTCAGGTTATTTTCTTTCATGTCCTGCACCGCCGACCGCAACCACCTGTCCACCATCGTTCCACTGACCATCATGAACGCCTGCACGGTAATAATAATCAAATTGATTATAAAAATGCGTGTGTGCATCAAAGTCATACAACAATTCGGCATGACCTTCCCTAAAATTAGGACATATAGAGTTTGCCCGGAATTCGCCGAAACAGAAATAAATCGACATTTCGGCAAAACATAGGCAACTCACAAGCACAATTCGGCGTCAACTCATGCCACACACACAATTTCCATCACATCGCCCGATTATGTCATATCGCACACACATACACATATTTCCATTCTTGCAAAAACATAAATTTTTAATCACCTATCTTGAGACCGAGCACAGGGTGGAGATGATGATGTAGTAGGGAGATCAAAAGTGGACAAAGCTCTTCTTGACAAGGCTAGATCTAGTTAGGGGTACATAGGTCACTTCACTAAATGCTACATCTACCTAGCTAGCTAGTTTGGGAGGAGACAACTTCAACTAGTGGAGGGGGAAGGAAAAAGAGAAAGGAGATGCATTAATGGAGGTGGTGTAGTTAGCTAGGAGTAATAAAGAGAGAGAGAAAGGTAGGTAGAAGAATGAGAGTTAATGGGGGGAGAAGTAGTGAGGAAGAAGAAAAGTGAGGGAGAGAGGAGGTGGGAGGTAGGGGAAAGTGGGGAAGAGAGGATGGGGAGGGGGAGGGAAAATGTGGTATATGCTGCGGCTTAGCAGTAGCGCTGGTCGTAAACCGCGCTGCTGCTAATAAGATAGCAGCAGCGCGCTTCTGGCACACGTGCTACTGCTAAGAGGGGCCTGCCATGTGGCCAGTTTCAAAATTAGCAGTAGCGTCACCCAAAAAAGTGTGCTACTACTATTACTTTATCAGTAGCGCGGTTAGCTAGAGCGCGTTGCTGCTAAACCTAGGGTGGCGGGAACGGTCAGTCAATTTTAGTAGCAGCGTGGTTCCACCAGGTCGCGCCACTGCTAAGTTGGTAGCAGTAGCGCCTGTTTTTGGCCCGCGCTACTGCTAATTAGCAGTAGCGCCTCTTCCTGACCGGCGCTGCTGCTAAGATTCTGTGTATAAGGTTTTCCCTAGTAGTGAGTGAATACATGAACACCTCAAACTACGATCATCACCAGAAATAATCCAATTATTGTCACCTTGGGGTATATGCGGATCGTAACACGTAATAGGTGCATATAACTTGCATGGCAGGATCCAGAACACAAATATATTGGTGAAAATATAAACGGTTCAAATCTGAAATCATGGCACGCGGGCCCTAGTGACAAGCAAAGCACATCAAAGTCATAGAAACATTAATATCAGAACATTGTGGATACTAGGGATCAATCCCTAACAAGACTAACTCGATTACATGATGAATGTCATCCAACCCATCACCGTCCAGCAAGCCTACGAAGAGATTACTCACTCCCGGTGGTGAGCATCATGAAATTGATGATGGAGGACGGTTGCTGATGACGATGGCGGCGAATCCCCCTCTCCGGAGCCCAGAACGGACTCTAGATCTGGCCTCCCGATGAAGAACGGGAGTTGGCAGCAGCGGCTCCATATCGTAAAACGCGACGTAACTTTCTTCCCTATTTTTTCTCGGGAAATAGGAATTTATAGTATCCAAATTAGGGTCAGTAGAGCCTCGTGGTCCCACTACCCACCAGGGCGCGCCACACGCTAGAGGGAGGGTGGCGTGCCCTGGTGCCTAGTGGGCAGCCAGCCTACCCCCCTCCAGTGTGTCTTGGTTCCAGTATTTTTTATTTATTGGGAAATAATTCTCCAAAATGTTTCGTCCAAATCTGAGAACTTTTATTTCTGCACAAAAACAGCACTATGGTAGTTCTGCTGAAAACAACGTCAGTCCGAGTTAGTTTCATTCAAATCCGAGAACTTCTATCTCATCCAACTCATCACCGTCCAGCAAGCCTACAAAGAGATTACTCACTCCCGACGATGAGCATCATGAAATTGGTGATGGAGGACGGTTGCTGATGACGATGGCGGCGAATCCCCCTCTCCGGAGCCCAGAACATACTCCAGATCTGGCCTTCCGATGAAGAACGGGAGGTGGCGGCGGCTCCGTATCGTAAAACGCGATGTAACTTTCTCCCCTATTTTTTCCTCGGGAAATAGGAATTTATAGTATCGAGGTTAGGGTCAACAGAGCCTCGTGGGCCCCACTACCCACCAGGGCGCTCCACGCGCCAGAGGGGGGTGGCGCAAATCATGCAAATTAGAGTCTAAAACAAGAGTAAACGCGTTGGGAAAAGTAGGTACGACGGAGACGTATCAAGGTTCTCCGCAGCCGCCGCTTCAATGCGAGCGCAACATCCCAAGGAACCAACTCCGGCCGTTGCGTTGCATTGAAGTGAGCTGATCGGCCATATGTCTGGCCTAGCCACGGCTATATAAGTCATGCTCTAGCGATGCACATCCGCATCTCCTTCTCTCCGATCTCTTCCTTCTCTGCGACCACGAGGCGATGCCAAAGTCCTGGTGCTCCGCGCCGGCAGGCGGAGTAGGTGGAAGCTCCTCTTCCGACGGTTCTTGGCGCCGCCGCCCACGCTCTCCGGGCCCGTCTGCGTCCATGGCGGTCGGCTCCTTCGCTAAGGAGGAGATCGTCACCTCCTCCGGTGATGAGGAGGACCAGGTGCCACCGCAACAGCCGCCCTGACTCCTTAACGAGGCCGCTCTGACGGACGAAGATTTCATCCGTTAGATGGAAATAATGACGGAGCAGTCGCTCTATTTCATGTGCTCGGCGCCACCATCGCCGGTGTGCGTCAAGGAGGAGCCGCCATCCCCGCTGCACCACCATGTGAAGCAGGAGCCGACGCCCCGCTCCGGACTGTGAAGGAGGAGCCTAGCACGACGCTGCACCACCACGACATCCACATCGGATGTCGCATGAAAGAGGAGCCATCCTCACCTCCGCACCACAGCGACGTCCAGATCGGACGTCGGGTCAAGGAGGAGCCGACGTCCCCGCCGTGCTGATACGCACCATCGTCACCGCAGCGCCGCCACTGCCTAGGTGTCAAGGAGGAGTTGTCACTCGCAGTCAAGAAGGCGTGGGGCCGCCTCCTCCACTACCTCGAAGGCGGCTATTACAGCGGTGACTCGGGCTCCAGTGTCGTCGTCTCCGCGGAGGAGCGCGCAGCTCGGCAACAGGCGAGGTACGGCCGGCGCAATGTCGGTCGCAGCTTCGAGTTTGTCAAGAGTTACATGGCGCCGGACTGGGTCCGCAATGACCCAGACCTCGTCGCCGCATGGGCGTTTGACCGCTTTGCGACCACCGCGGAGACGGCCGCCAGGTGCCGCCGTCACCTTGACGGCGAGCTCGCCAAGATCGGCGAGGAGTGGTCGCTTAGCGACTGTTCCGCCAACGCTAGTTGCGGCAAGGCTGCCGCCAGGGCTCCGAAGGCCACGTTGGCAGTGGTCGCGGCGGCACTCCGCATGACGCAGTAGGAGGCGGAGCGGCTCTTTCGCGAGCGGTAGGCAACCGCCGGACAAGGCTGTCGTGTCCCTCCGGCGTCGTTCTGCCGCTGGAGGGACGATGCCGACGACGACGACACCGACGAAGACAGCGGTGTGGCAAGGCAGAGCGGCCACGCGTACGAGGTGGTCGACTGGTATAGGGTTTATGTCTTTTATGTTAATTATGTCCGAACTTCTATGAAATCCGCCGCCCAGTTTGAATGAATTTTGTCCTATTAGTTTGAATTGTTTCGAATTGTTGGACGGATGTATGCAGCTACGATTGGATGGTGGCCGCCTGCATCCATGTCCGCGGACTGATCCCCCTGTCCGCGGATGGATGCGGGAGAAAATTTGCGGGTTGTCATAGGAGATTCCCTAAGCCTACTATGTAATGTAGGGTAGACACACGATGTAACATATGCCAACATAATGCCATAGGCACGCAAGGGGAGTCGGGGGCGTGTGCCGTCGCCTGGGTGACCGGTGTAGGTATTATGATAGTGTCATGAGGCGGAGTGCCAGTAGCCATGCCCCGAAGATGTAACCATGTTGATGAACCTTGTTAACAAATCTCAATGTCATGGCTCGTGTGATTACTTGGTCCTCGGCTGATCTATGACGTGGCTCTAATTATTCTAACACGGTACATTTGTACTTTGTACTATGTAATTAATTCTAGTTCCCTAGGATGATCAATTGCTATTCATACGGGCGGTACATATGTCCTATGTGATTCTAATTTCCTATCATCATCAATTGATGTTCATCGACTTTGATCTATCCCAGTAATGATGCGACCGTGCGGTATGGTTGTGTCCATCGACCAATGCAGAGGCCGGAGTGCTATACGTCTATCCCCCTTATCGAGAAAAAATAATAATAATGTGAAATAGCTTCTGGTGTGATAGCTTCTACAAATAAAGAAATTTTGAGTGTGTTTCTCACTTTCATATGGGCGATACCCACTATGCGACTGATTTTCGTTTCCTACATGTTCAGTATGTTATTCATCGAGATCAATCAATCCCAATAATGGTGCAATAGCATCCATCCAGTCTAGGACCAAAGAAATTTTGAGCGTGTTTCTCATCTCAGTTTCATAATGCTCACTTCCGTATAGAGGTACCAACGTACTACGTGATTCTAGTTTCCTATCATATTCAGTTACTGTTCATCGAGATTGACCTATGCCATTAATGGTGTGTGAGCTTCTAGAACTACGGGATTTCAAACGTGTTATTTTAGTATAACTAGATAACCCGGGCACGTTGCTGCAGAATTTATATCAACGAAATTGTTAAAAGTAAAATTAGAATATATGAGAACTAGTTGGGTAGGAGCGCTTCACCACGCCGGCTATGGTGATCCCTTGTTCGAGAAGACCCTGTAAAAAACGGCTAGAGTCTCTGCATGTGCCCCCATGTCAGACACACACCCTCAACTGCTTCCAGCGATCTTCTTGTTAGCCCCGCATTAGGCTAGTTATAGCGGAGAGTAACTTAGACTAGTAACATGTATAGGTTGTCTATGTTAGTATCTTCATAGTGGGTAGTATCATGGTTGCAGTAACATACTCTCTTCATTCACGAACAAGTGCATGTTTGGCATTCAAAATTTGTCCAAAAAAAATATACTTCTATCTTTTCAATGCATTTTAAAGTAGAAAAAAATGATTCCCTCTCATCACACGGTAATCAAGACCAATAACATTCAACACATGGTCTCCTCATGTTTTACATGCACTTAGCTCATTGGAGGTGAGGTAATTAAAGAGAAGAGAGACTGCGGCTTGCACATTTTTATTGGAAAGGGCTATGTGATGGTAACATATTATGTCTTTTTGCTTATGTGGCATATGCATGTTACTATTTATATTACTCCCACTATGACTAGTCTTAAGATGAAGGTGACAATACTGCATCTCAGTTTTACTGGTTTTTCGTTTTTTCTATGATTTTCTTACTGTTTTCAATGGTTTTTATTGAGTTTTTTTGTTTTTATTCTTTTTTTCATTTTGTGTGTTTTTATACACATTTTCCCTTTACTTTTTTCGGTTATCAAGGGTTTTTATTATCGGGTTTTTTCTATGGTTTTTTTTCCTTTCTCTTCTTTCTTTTTTGGTTTTTTGATTTGTTTCTACGACTTTCTTTGCTACTTTCTCGGTTTCCTTCGGTTTACACTTTGTTCAATTGTTTTCTTTGGTTTACTACAGATTTTACCTTTCTTTTTATTTTGTTACACATGTCTAATTTTTTTATACACACTGTGCATTTTTGGTATACATCAAGAATATTTTGTATACATGCTTAAGAATATTTACTTTTCAAAAACATTATATATGTTTGATGTCTACATTTTTTGTAAACATGAAGTACATTTCTTATAAATGATTAACATTTTAAAATCATGATTAACTTTATTTTAAGATTTACGTTTTTATGTCTACTTTTTTCATACATGTTGCACATTTTTCGTATACAGAAACTTTTTATACAAGTTTAGCATTTTTAAATAAATAATTAATACTTTTAAAATAAATATTTTTGAGGACTAGTTTTTTCATATACGTTGTACATTACCTTAAACATAAGGAACATATTTTTATACACATTTTTAATAAATGGTTAACATTTGTTTTTCTACTTTTTCATACACGATCCATATTTTTAGTATACATCTGAAACATTTATTTTATATTAGTTTAACATTTCTCAAATACATGTTTAACATCTTTTTCAAACACATTTTTTCAGTTTTTTTATATGTGTTAAATATTTTTCAACACGCGTTGCAATTTTTTTAAATGCTATCAACATTCTTTTAAAGTTGTGCAAACATTTTTTTACACGTCTCAGCCATTTTTTCAAAAGTTAAGCAATTGTGTGTGGAATATATGTATTTAAGAATTTCATTGAAAATATAAAAAATAAGTAAATAAGAATGGCAAAAACGGAATAGTGAAGAAATGCACAAACCTGCTACAGGACCGGCCAGCAGGAGTATTCCTTGAGGCCACGCTAACTTTCATCTCACTACAAGCGATGCAGGGAGCTCATGTTCGGTGCTTAAGGCACCGGCTACCGATACTAGCGGTTGCACACCTCGCGTAGTGGGTCGGCCCATAAAATGCAGTGAGGAGTGAGGAAGCTTGTTACAGGCGTATTGCATTAAATGCTCAAAATCTCTGCCCGCCTGCCTGAAGCCAAACACTAGAAAACAGCCACTAGGCCGCACTCCCTTGGCTATCTACTTATTAGATACCTAGCCTATTATGTGTATTATTTTATGATAAAAGTATAAAAAATGTAAAAGGAATGCACAATATAAAAAACATGAACATGAAGAAAGTTCAAATATTTGAGAAGGTTCGTACAAAATGAAAAATATCATGATTTTTAGAAAACTTCACGAATTTTAAAAAAGCTTCATCAATTTTGAAAAAAAAGTTAGTATGTATCACAAAAATCATCGATTTGAAAGAGGTTCATCATTTTTTAAAAATTTCATTGGTTTTCAATAAAAGTTCATCGATTTAAAAAAAAGTTCATGAAATCTGAAAAAAGTTCAAAAAATTGAAAGAAGTTCGTCAACGGAAATAAATATCACTTTTGAGAAAAAGATCGTCGAGTTTGAAAAAGTTCATAAAAATTAAAAATAGAGTTCATAGGATTTGAAATTTTTTATCAATTTCGAAGAAAAAGTTCAACGATTTTGCAAAAACAAAACAATTACACATGTTGAACAGAATAAAAAGGAGAAGAACAAAGAGAAAGGAAAAAAGAAAAGAGGGAAAGAGAAGTAGGTTGGCACATCATGTGTGGTGGCGGGGTGCTTACTCCAGTGTGCTCTAACCCACGAAGTGCGCCTATAAGGCGCTTCAGGAGCTCGTTCCGGTGAGTGGTGCTCACACAGCTGCGAGCCTGGGCTGGCCCAACGCGGGTGCTCGTCTCGCTCGGCACGTCTCTCGTTTGCTGTTTTTTTTCTTGCTGGTTCGCTGTTGACCGCTGGGTTCGCTAGTGATTGGGATCAGTTGACCAGTCAAATGTTTACTTTTGGAGCGAACCAATCTGTGGTTGGATGGTTAGAGGGACAGTGGTATCCCTAGCCCACCAGGGTTCAAGTCCTGATGCTCGCATTATTTCTGGATTTATTTCAGGATTTCCGGCGATGCGCTTTCAGTGGGAGGAGACGTTCCCGTCGACGACGAGGCGCCTACGGTGACTTCTCAAATTTCAAGATGACATGTCGGCTCAGTCTCTCGGAGCGTGTGTGTTCATACGGGTGAGTGTATGCGCATATGTATGAGCGCTTGCGTCTGTACTGATGTTCAAAAAAATGTTTACTTTTGGAAAAAACATCCTAAAATTTTACAAAAACTCAAAAGAAAAATACATGAATTCAAAAATGCTTATAGATTTTGAAAGAGAAATCACAAACTTCAAAAAAGTTCACAAATTTGGAAAAAATCATGGATTGAAAAAACTCATCAAAGTTGAAAAAGTTCACTAAAATTTGAAAAAATCATCAATTTTGACAAAAAGTTCATCCAAAAATTAAAAAGTTCATCAAACTAGAAAAATTATTCATCAATTTTTTTAAAAAGTTCGTCAGTCTTCAAAAAAAGTTCACCAAAGGACAATAAAAGTTCATCAATTCTCAACAATATTCATCAAATTTAAATAAAAAAATGAAAAGAACAAAAAAGCAGAAATCATAAAGAAACAAGGAAAAAGAAAAAGAAAAGAAAAAAGAAAAAAGGATTATCAAAAGCCAAAAGAAAAAAGGAAATAGATAAAAGTACACAAAACCATCCCGATAAACTTGAAAGAAAAAACCGACCGGAAGCTTCCCAAAACGGTTGGATAAGCTTCCTAAACCGGGAACAGCTTTTCTTGCAGAACTTAAATGGCTGGCCCATTAGTAGCGAAGGAAGGGAGGGATGTGTGCGCCTGTTTGTAGGAATGCCTATAACGGGCGCTTAAAGCGCTAAATAGGAATTACCCGTGCGAACCTTTTCGCTTGCATTTTAAAAAGTAGGAACAAAAGAGGCAGATGGCCCAGCCTAAAGTGGAGAGGGGGCACCGAATAGGAACTGCCAGCGACGCATACATACATATTGGTGACACGCGGGATAGACGATCCACTAACCAATAGTCTTTTGAGCAATATAAAGTACAGCATGTTACCCATAAAAAAAAGTTGCTCGGGGGCCAACTCGCTCCCTCCGTCCCTCACACGCCTTTTTCTATCTGTGTTGCCGCTCTCACTCTCACATACATAAGTTTTTCCCTAGCTTTTGCTACTGCTTTACTGCATTTTTTTGTGACATCAGAAAACATTAAGGATTTTGAAAAAATGTTCTCTGAATTTAAAAAGGTTCATGAATTTGAAAAGGATTGTAGATTTCATAGCGGGATTTGAAAAAAGTTTGTGGATTAGAAAAAAGTTCACACACTCGAAAAAGTTCACGAGTTCAAGACAAGTTCATGGATTTCAAAAAAAGTTCTGAAACTCGAAAACATTCACAACTTCAAAAAAAGTTTGCGAACTCCGAAAAGTTTATGAGTTCAAAAAAATTCACGGGATTTGGAAAAGTTTGTGCGTTGGAAAAAGCTCACAGATTTGAAAAAATGACACACATTTGGATAAAGAAGTTTGTAGAAAAAAAGAATAGAAAATACCCTAGTCATAAGCTTCTAGAAGCTTCACAAAACCAGCTAGGAATGTTTCAAAATATAAAATAAAGTGAAGCATTCATGTACGATGTAGTGTGTTTCAGGAAAAAAAAATAGGCCGATTGAGCCCAAGGTGTGGGGGAGGGGTGTTTGCCAGTTTGTGCAAATGCATGTAAGTGACGCTCTGGGCGCCATATAGGATTTGGGTACATAGTCACGCACATAGGTCCTGTCCTCAAGTAATGGCATGACGACCTGAGCCCAGGAGGAAGCGATAAGGTGGGTCGGACATGCTATGTTTGTCATCTAAAAAAAGGAAAAAAGGATTGGCTCAATTTGCCTGATCAATACTAGGGCTAGTAAGTTAGATTGTTGCTTTGTTACGTTTAAAAGTAAAGCTTCGAACTATGAAGCTCGTTCACTTACCAAACACTCTTCTTTGCTTGATCAGGGTGCCACTTGTGGCTAATTTCTCTGCATGACCCCTCTTGTATTCCCATGAACATCCACATTGATCAATAACGTGTTGGCAATGAGAGAGAGAGAGAGAGAGAGAGAGAGAGAGAGAGAGAGACTCTTGGTCGCGCATTTCCCACGAGAACTATATCTTGCTTATAACGAGACAAAAGAAGCTCTCGCCTGAAGCGTCCACAATAATGAGCCGGCCTATTAGCGCACACTTAAAATAAGAGAAAAGGATAGCACCCAGGGATCGATCCCATGTCTCCTCTGTGCTGGGTAGCGCTGCTAGCCATTAATGCATTGTCGGGTTCATGGTAAAACAGAAGGCATGACCAGCTTGAGGGAAAAGATCCATTTTTTGTTGTTGTTATTGTTCTTTCTTTGTTATTTCCCTAGTTTTTTTGTTTCCTTTTCCATTTTCATTGTGTTTTCTCATCATTTTTATTTGTTTCTTTCTCTATTTTCACTGTTTCTTTCTTTTCTTTTTATGTCCTTCATTTTCCTTTGGTTTTGTTTGTTTCTTTCTCGTTTTTAATTGTTTTTCTTTGTTTCTTTCTCGGGTTTCGTTGTTTCCATTCTTTTGCAATGGTTCCTTTGCTTTTTTTTTTAGATTTTTGTCGGCTTTCATCGGGTTCTTTTTCTTAACACATGTTAACTTTTTTCAGTACACATTTAACAATTTTCATATACATCAAAAATACTTTTTATTTACACATTTAACGTTTTGAAATACATGATTGCATTTTTTGAAAACTTAATTTTTTAATGTCGACCTTTTTCCATACACATTATAAATTTTTGGTATATATCTAATACATTTATAAATACACATTTAACATTTGTAATACATGATTATTCTTTTATTACATGATCAACATTTTTATGTACACATTTTAACATCTTTCAAATGCTTGATTAACATAATTAAAATATGAGATTCTTTTAATATATGGTCAATATTTTTTTATACACATTCAATATTTTTCAAATGCTTGATAACACTTTTCGTATACTTGTTTAACTTTTTTTTTTCAAATACGTGATTACCATTTCTTAATTCGTGATAAACTATTTTCGAGGCACATTGTATATTTTGTATACATGGAAAATATTTTTGCTATACAAATTTAACATTTTTTAAATGCTTGGTCATATTTGGAAGTATAAACAACAGTAACAAAAGAAAGCAAAAACCGAAAAAGAAAACAAGGCCTCCCGCCTACCTGGGCCGGCCCATCTCGCGCTCGGTTTCACGCGAGGCTCCCTGCGACTTTCGCTATAAAGCGAGAGCGAGACACATATGGGGGCCCTGCATTCCTTTGCCGTAGCTGCTAATCCGCCGCCGCTTGTGTTCTCAAAAAAAAAAAAAAAAAGCTAATCCGCCGCTCAAAGTTCCATGCATCAAGCACACCGTTGCTTGATTGGATCCCACGCGTACCACTCCTAGAAATCATCGGTCTCGCCATGGCGGAGATATCGCCCTTTCGCCGGGTAATCGACGCTGCCCGTGTTGGAAAACTTGTAATCCTGTCGCACCTCTTGTCACGTAGTTTTTGCTTTCTGCAAATAAACCTGACCATGTAGCGTGAGCGTGTTCACGTCCTGGTCAGAGTAGTAGCTACGTAGGCTTGCACGTTGCTATATCTAGCTCGTGGGACGGCACGAGCAACGGCTGTAACGGCGGAGCCTTGTGCGTGGTCAAGGGACGTGGGATGGCACGTCCGCATAGCTTGGTCATGGCGCAAGATTAGGATCAATCTTTTAGTCTGTTGAGCTGTTAATAAAAGGAGAAAACCAGAAAAGCTGCATAAGTTGCACGCAACGCAAAACTCTCTCTCTCTCGTGTGTGTGTGTGAGTTCATCGTCTGAATTCTTCCCTGGTTCAGCTACAACAAGTGGCATCAGAGCCTCCGATCAAGGGCTGAGAACCATGGCCAGCGGACGAGGTTCGCAGGCGCCGGCAGGGACGCCGGTGGTGGATCAGCGCGCCCGCACGCAGAGCCGCGTGCGGAGCCCCGTGCGGCATGGAGGACGCGCCGTGGTCGTTCGGGAGAGCACCAGGGAGGTCGGCGGCGGCGACGTCGTCTGGCCCATGCTGACGCGGACCAACTATGCCCAGTGGCCCGTGGTCATGATGGTGAACCTGCAGGCGAAGATGCTCTGGGACGCGGTCGCGACGGGGGATGCCCCGGTCCGCGAGGGTCGCAGTGCGTTGGCGGCGATACTGCGCTCCACGCCGGAGGAGATGCACGCGTCGCTCGCCACCAAGGAGACGGCGAAGATGGCGTGGGACACCATCAAGATTCAGCGCGTCGGCGTTGAGCGCGTCCGCGAGGCGAACGCGCAGAAGCTCCGCAAGGAGTTTGAGGCCATCTCGTTCCGGGATGGCGAGACGGTGGACGAGTTCTCCATGCGCATCTCAGGGCTCGCCGGTTCTCTCCGCTCGCTCGGGGACACACTTGAAGAGGTAAAAGTCGTTCGCAAGTTCCTGCGTGTTGTTCCTGCCAAGTACTCTCAGGTGGCCATCGCCATCGAGACCATGCTCGACGTCACGACCATGTCGGTAGATGAGCTCACCGGCCAGCTGCGCGTCGTCGAGGATCACCTGGAGGAGGACAACAATGACGGCGGCTCGGGTGGCCGTCTACTTCTCACTGAAGAGGAGTGGTACGCCCGTCTGAAGGACAAGGAGCAGGGCGGCAGCTCCTCCGGTGGGAACGGCGGACGTGGCCGTGGCCGTGGCCGTGGCGGTGGGCGCAACAACACCGAGCGAGACAAGGCGCCGAAGCGCAATGGCAAGTGCCACAACTGCGGCGTGTGGGGGCACTTCGCCCGCGAGTGTCACAAGCCGCGCCAGGAGTGGCGTGAAGGCGGCGAGGAGGCCCACCTCGCCCAAGGAGAAGACGACCAGCCGGCAATCCTGCTGGCTCAGGTGTGCGACGAGGTCGTGCATGATGCGCTGCCGGAGGAGAACAGCGGGCGCGATGACGCCCCAACAGGCGTGGCGTTGGCGCCGAGCGGCAGCCGCGGCAACAGTCCGGGCGCGACTGAGGTGGTGAACCTCAACGAGGAGCGCGTCGTGCCGGTGGACGCGGGCGCCGGGGTGTGGTACTTCGACACCGGCGCGAGTAACCACATGACCGGCGACAAGGAGCTGTTCGCCACGCTCGACGAATCGATCAAGGGCACGGTCAAGTTCGGGGACGGATCGCTCGTCAGCATCTGCGGGCGCGGCATGATCGTCTTCGAGTGCCGCCAGAAGGGTTACCGCGCGCTCACGGACGTGTACCTGATCCCGAGGCTGCGCAGCAACATCATAAGCCTCGGCCAGTTGGACGAGCTCGGCTGCAAGACGGTGGTCGAGGGCGGCGTGCTGGAGCTGTTCGACTGCGACCGCGCGCTGCTCGCGCGGGTGGCACGCTCCAAAAACAGGCTGTACACCATCAGGCTGAAGATGGCGGCGCCCGTGTGCCTCCTGTCCGTCATGCAGGACGAGGCCTGGCTGTGGCATGGACGCTACGGTCACCTGAACTTCCGCTCTCTCCGCGCTCTCGCTGAGAAGGGCATGGCGAAGGGCGTGCCGTCGATCGAGCGCGTCGAAGAATTCTGCAACGGGTGCGCTCTTGGGAAGCGGCACCATGTCCCGTTCCCGCAGGCGTCCAAGTATCGCGCCGAGCGTGGGCTCGAACTGGTCCACAGCGACCTGTGCGGGCCGATCAAGCCAGCCACGGCGGGCGGCAACATGTACTTCTTGTTAATGGTTGATGATCATAGCCGTTTCATGTGGATCGAGGTGATCAAGTCCAAGGATGAAGCGTTCAAGCGCTTCAAGCGGGTCAAGGTGCTCGCGGAGGCGACGCCGGGCAGGAAGCTCCTGGCGTTTCGCTCTGATCGCGGTGGCGAGTTCAACTCCGCCGCGTTCCGGGAGTACTGCAACGAGCACGGCATCAAACATTGCACCACCGCCCCTTACACACCACAGCAAAACGGCGTCGTCGAGCGCCACAATCAGACGGTGGTGGAGATGGCGCGCTGTCTTCTGAAGAGCATGGGCGTGCCGGCGATCTTCTGGGGCGAGGCCGTGCGCACCGCGGTCTATCTGCTGAACCGCGCGCCCACATGCAGCCTGGATGGACGAACTCCATACGAGGCGTGGCACAACCGGAAGCCCAAGGTACATCATCTTCATGTATTTGGATGCGTAGCACATGTGAAGCGCCTCGGCCCCGGCATCGACAAGTTGGCCGATCGCTCCACGCCCATGGTCTTCGTCGGCTACGAGGACGGCGCCAAGGCCTACCGGGTGTACGACCCGGCGACGAAGCAGTTGCGCGTCACGCGCGACGTGGTGTTCGAGGAGCACCGGAGATGGGACTGGAGCGGCGGCGCTGACGCGACGCCTACGCCGTGCGCCACATTTCAGGTGGTGTACCATGACCTGCCGACCGGCGGGCACCACGATCTGGGCGCAACATCGCAGCCCGGCACGCCCGAAGGGCCGGGCCTGGACAGCTCACCGCAGGCAACGCCGGACACGCCGGCCCCGCGCGCCCACAACTGGGCGACGCCACCGTCGCATGACACAGGACGGCATGACGCGGCGACCGGCGCTGTATTGCGGTACAGGCGCATGGCCAGCATCGAGCAAGAGCTCGACGACGCCTGGGAGGAGGAGCAGGTGGAGGTGAACCACCTCTGCTTGCTAGCCGCGGAGGAACCAGGCGGCGTTGAGGAGGCAAGAGGGGATCCCAGCTGGAGGCGCGCGATGGAGGATGAACTCGACGCGATCAGGAGCAATGGCACTTGGGAGCTCGCCGCGCTCCCGCCTGGTCACGTCGCCATTGGCCTCAAGTGGGTGTTTAAGGTCAAAAAGGATCCAGCTGGCAACATTGTGAAGCATAAGGCGAGGCTTGTCGCGAAAGGATATGTGCAGCGGCAGGGGGTGGACTTCGACGAGGTCTTCGCTCCAGTGGCGTGCATGGAGACCGTGCGCGTCTTGCTCGCGCTCGCCGCGCACTCCGGGTGGCAAGTCCACCACATGGACGTCAAGTCCGCGTTTTTGAATGGCGAGCTGGTCGAAGAAGTGTACGTGCACCAGCCCCCCGGCTTCATCGACTTCGACAACGAGAACAAGGTGCTCAGGTTGCACAAGGCGCTCTATGGGCTGCGCTAGGCTCCGCGCGCCTGGAACGCCAAGCTCGACGGCGAGCTCACCAACCTGGGCTTCGAACGAAGCCCCCTGGAGCACGCCGTGTACCGAAGGACAACTGAAGCGGGCGTCTTGCTTGTCGGCGTGTACGTCGATGATCTGGTGATCACCGGCACTGATGAGAAGGAGATCGAGAACTTCAAGGAGCAGATGCACCAGCTGTTCGACATGAGCGACCTTGGTCTCCTGAGTTATTACTTGGGGATCGAGGTTAAACATCGTGAGGGCGTGATCACGTTGTGTCAAAGCACTATGCAGAGAAGGTGCTGGAGCAGGCAGGTATGAAAGACTGCAACCCGAGCCACACGCCCATGGAGCACCAGCTGCAGCTGATCAAGGGCGACACCGGCGGCGGCATCGACGTCACCAAGTACCGGAGTGTTGTTGGGAGCCTACGCTACCTCAGCAACACTAGGCCGGACATCACACACGCCGTCGGCATTGTCAGCCGGCACATGGAGGCGCCGGGCGCGCCGCACTGGGCGGCGGTGAAGCAGATCCTCCGCTACGTCCGAGGGACCTCTGGCTATGGATGCTGCTACAGAAGGACCATGGAGGAAGCCGAGCTGGTGGGGTACAGCGACAGTGACCTCGCCGGCGACGTCAACGATCGCAAGAGTACAACTGGGGTGGTGTTCTTCCTAAATGGCAGCCCGATCACATGGACATCGCAGAAGCAGAAAGTCGTCGCCCTCTCCTCTTGTGAAGCAGAGTACATGGCGGCGGCGACGGCGGCGTGCCAGGGCATCTGGCTGAGCCGTCTCTACGGCGAGCTGGCCGGGAGTGACCCCATGACGGTGAAGCTGTTCATCGACAACAAGTCAGCGGTCGCGCTGAGCAAGAACCCGGTGCATCACGATCGGAGTAAGCACATTGACATACGTTTTCATTTCATTCGTGAATGCATCGAGGATGGAAAGGTGCAGGTCGAGCATGTTGGGACTGAAAGACAACTTGCTGATCTGCTCACCAAGGCACTAGGGCGCGTCAGATTCAGCTTGCTGCGTCAGTGGCTTGGTGTCGTCGAAGTGAAGGGATTTTAGGCAATAGAATTAGGTGGTGATTTGTTGGAAAACTTGTAATCCTGTCGCACCTCTTGTCATGTAGTTTTTGCTTTCTGCAAATAAACCTGACCATGCAGCGTGAGCGTGTTCACGTCCTGGTCAAGAGTAGTAGCTAGGTAGGCTTGCACGTTGCTACATCTAGCTCGTGGGATGGCACGAGCAACGGCTGTAACGGCGGAGCCTTGTGCGTGGTCAAGGGACGTGGGATGGCACGTCCGCATAGCTTGGTCATGGCGCAAGATTAGGATCAATCTGTTAGTCTGTTGAGCTGTTAATAAAAGAAGAAAACCAGAAAAGCTGCATAAGTTGCACGCAGCGCAAAACTCTCTCTCGTGTGTGTGTGTGAGTTCATCGTCTGAATTCTTTTCTGGTTCAGCTACAACAGCCCGCTGGAACGCCGAGCGCCTACTTGGCCGCCTCATAGTCGTTGTCCACGCCGCCTTCCTCGACGCTGGCTTCGTGCCTCACGCCCACGGCGTCCCGAAGCACCGGCCGGATGCCGCCGTCATGCTGAGGATGCGAGCGCACGGGATGCAGATCATGTTCTACGTATGCGTGCCCAAATTCGCACGGCTAGACCCAGGAGTGCGCTGGGTGAGCGTGGACGCACGCGCCGCGGCTCCGCTTATGTCCGGCAGCCTGGACGACACGGTGCGCGCTCTGGCGGGCGTTGGCGCATGCGATGTGGAGGGAGCTCAGCGCGAAGCTGTGCCGGGTGTCCTCGTCGACCTTTGCCATGAGAACGGCATCGTACTGTGCCGTGAGAATGGCTTTGTGTCGCTCCCCGGCGACGTCATGCTGGCAAAATCCTGGCGAGGTTCGCCGATGGCATGGACCTCTTGCAGGCCGCGCGTACTTGCACGGAGCAGAGACGCCTCGTGGCCGATCAGGACAGCTAGCTCTGGAAGCACAGGTATACGGCCTTGTGCTTGTCGCGGCGGCATGGGGCAATTGCTACAAACGGCGCCGTTGGGATTGCGCTTAAGTAATGTTTTTTTTAACATGAGTACAGACACAAGCGCTCATATACACGCGCTTAAAATTTACGAAGTCACCGTAGGCACCTCGTCGTCGACGGGAACGTCATCCAGGAATAAATGCGAACACCAGGATTTGAACCCTGGTGGGCTGGGGATACCACAGTCCCTCTAACCATCCAACTATAGGTTGGTTCGCTGTGCCAAATGTTTGGCATGTATGAAGTACGGTATATAAATTAAGGAGTGTCCTAAATATGAACTTTCTAAAGCTGGATTGTTGTAGAAGTACGGATCAAAAGCCAGAAGCAAGGTTAAAAAGATCAAGATGACATTCGGTTTTTCTATAAAGCACTGCAGACAATTTCTCGAGCTTTGGGCCATCATCCGGGATTTTCACCTACATGAGGATATCGACGACGTCATTGTTTGAAAGCATTCTACTAATGGCCTCTACTCGGCGGAGTCCGCCTACAAAGCGCAATTTCTTGGCCTCATTCGCTCTCCCTTGGAGCATGCAGTGTGGAAAATCTGGGCTCCATCCAAGGTCAAGTTCTTTGCTTGGCTGGCCATCCAAAATAGAGTCTGGACCGCGGATCGATTGGCCAAGCGCAGTTGGTCTAACTGTAGCTCATGCCCCTTATGCATCCATGAGAATGAATCGGTTGATCATCTCTTCTTCAAATGCCGTTTCACCATTCGCCTATGGGGCTTGGTCAAGGCGTGGATGCAACTCATTCACGTTGACACCTCTACTTGGCCCCTGAGGCATTCCACCTTAGACTAGTGGCTTGGGTTGACTGATGCTTCCGTCCCCAATCGAAAGGCCATGGCCTCGCTCACCATGCTCACTACATGGATGATTTGGAACGAGCGAAACGCCCGTGCATCCGCAACATGGCCGCTCCGCCTACGGTTCTTCTCGACAACATCAAAAGGGAGGCATCATTTTGGGTCGCCGCCGGAGCTAAGAAACTAGGGTCCATCATGCCGGGAGAGTGAATTCTTCCGTGTATTGTTAAGGGGTGTTTGTAACACAAACTCTATTCTCTCTTAATTAATATACGTGGCAAATCTTTTGCCCGTTTTCAAAAAAAAAAAAGAGTTAGAAGCAACATCAGCTTGCATGTATCTCTACTATTTATTTTTGCCTATCCTCCCACGATCGTCTCACCTCGGTTTTCTTCCATAAAAAACCCTACGTCTGGACACTCGCCTCACCCGTGCAGTAATTACCGCATCTGGATCGTGAGGACTACACACAGTGGGCATTGAACATGGAGGTCGCGATGGAGGGAGCCGAGCTCTAGAAGGCCATCAAAACCCGGCGGCGTCGAGTACGCCAAGGGCATCACAAGGTAACAAAAGGATCGTCTGGCGTTAACGGCGATCTACTCCACGAGAAGGATGTGATGCAGTACCGACCTTGTCAAAAGAAAACAACGAAGGAGGCATGGGAGACCTTTAAGACCCTGCATCAAGGTCATGACTGTGTCAAGCAAGCTCACCTCCAGTCCCTCATGAGAAGCTACGAGTGTCTGAAGATGGAGGAAAGCGAGACGGTTGATCAATTCGCCGCCCGTGTCACACCCTCGTCAACAACATACGTGGTTGTGTTTCAACCATAGAAGAAGTTGCGATAGCCTGACGATTTTTGATGTTTTTTTATAAATATAAATTGGATATCTACTTTTTTCTATACATTTTACATTTTTTTATACATAAGGAACATATTTTTATACACATTTCCATTTTTCAAATACAATGATTAACATGTTTTTCAAATACATATTTTAATGTCTACTTTTTTCATTCATATCGTATATTTTTCCGTGTACATCTAAACATTTATGTTGTATTTGTTTATAATTTTTCGAATACATCTTTTAAAAAATGTAAACACAATTTTTGATATTCTTTTCAACACATGTTAAATATTTTTCAAGTACACGTTGAAACATTTTCTCCCAAATGCTATCAACATTCTTTTAAAGTTGCGCAAACAGTTTTTAACACTTCACAATTTTTTTTCCAAAGCTTAAGTAATTGTTTGTGGAATATATGTATTTTATAATTTTACACAAAATTTAAAATTAAAATCAATATAAACGATTTTTTAATAAAACAGAGTGAAGAAATGCACAAACCTGTTACTGGGCTGGCCCAACAGGGGCGTTGCTTCAGCCGACGCTAGATTCCATCTGGCTACAAGCGCTATATACATAGTCTTCTCAAATATCTTAAAAAAAGGTCTTCTCAAAACAAAACAAAAAATATAGTCGAGAGAAGAACATATTCTTCTCAAAGCAAAACAAAATATAGTCGAGAGAAAAACATAGTCTTCTCAAAACAAAACAAAAACATAGTCGAGACCCCCTGCTCAGCGCTTCAGGCGCCAGAAACGCACGTTGGCGCTCACGCGGGATAGATGGGCCCAGCTCGTTCCCTCCGCCGCTCGCACGTCTTTTTCTTTATCTGAGTTGGCGCTTTCACTGGCACATACGTACGTTTCTTTCCTAGCTTTTGCTGCTGCTTTGAAGAAGTTTTTTTTTTTGAAATAAGAAAACATTAATGACTTGAAAAAATATTGCGAATTGAAAAGAATTCTTCACTGACTTAAAAGAGTTCGTTAATTTAAAACAGGTTTACAAATTTGGAAAAACACTGTGGATTTAAAAAAAAAGTTCGTGGACTAGAAAAAAAGTTAGCGGGATTGGAAAAAAGTTGTCGAACTCGAAAACGTTCATGAGTTCAAAAACAGTTCACGAACTCAAGAAAGTTCACTAGTTAAAAAATCACATGATTTAAGAAATGTTCACGAGCTAGAAAAAGTTGACGAGTTCAAAAGAAATTCACCGGATTTGCAAAAAGTTCATGTATTTGTGAAAGTTCATAGATTTGAACAAGTTCAAAAATTTGGAAACGGGTCACACATTTGAAGAACAGTTTTGCGAAATAAAGAAAAGTAAAATAAATAGAAATAACGAATAGAAAAAAAACCCAGTCCATAGTTTCTAGAAGCTTCCTAAAACCGGTGGGAACGTTTCGGGAAAAACAAAGCGACTGCCTACAAAGCAGTCCGTTCAAGTTTGTGTTTAGAATCAAGCAAGCCATTCATATACGATGTAGTGCGTTGCGGAAAGAGAAAGCAAAACTGGCCGATTTGTGCAAATGCCTGTAAGTGGCGTTGAGGGCGACAAATAGGAATTGCGTACATGGTCGCACGCATTGGGTCCTGTCCTGACTGCTTGAGCCCAGGAGGAGCGACGAGGTGGGCTGGGCAAGCTACGTTTGTCATCTCATCATCGAAATATGTCTCAAAAAAAAAAATCTCATCATCGAAAAGAAAAACAAAAGAAAAAAGGACCGGCTCTGTTTGCCTGATCAAGAGAGATCAGGCCGTTCGTCTTGGTCGTGCATTTCCTACTTTGCCCTACATGCTAACCCACCACTCCAAGTTCCATGCATCCAGCACAACGTTACTTGGCTAGATCCCACGCGCACAACTCGTAAAATTCGTCGGTCACACCATGGCGGAGTTCTCGCCCCGCCACCGGGTAATCGACTCCTGCCGGTGGGACGCCGAGCGCCTCCTCGGCCGCCTTATAGTCGTCATCCCCGCTACCTTCGTAGACGCCTGCTTCGTGGCGTGGCCACGACAACTTACTGTGCCAGGGCAAAGAGAGGGGCCAATGCTGCCAGCCGCTTCATGACCGAGACGACGCGCTGTAGCAACTGGCAAAGCAAGGAGAGGGACCAATCCAGTGCAAAGGAAGAGGCTCGTTGGGAAAGGGAATGTGACATCTGGATAATTAAGCTACAATAATGCTCTGCTAATTATGCCACGTCACCGTGCTTGCTGATATTAAACTCGCGTTGGTTCGAAACCGGTTCAAATTCAAATTTAAAACAAAGTCAACAATACAAGTTTTCAAATGTCAAAAGTAAAATGTGCAAACCGTGGCAAATAATTCATAAGTATTATTGCTGGAGAATTTTTTTTTATAAAAATGTTTAAGTGCTCAAAATTAATTAGATCAGTGGCTTAAACAATTATATAAATGCCTTTTATAATTTCTAAAATATCAAACTATTTTGTTTAGGGGTAAAACTTTTTTGGCAGTAGCATATTTAGTAATTTTAATTTAGGTGCTGATTAGGTATTTAATAAAACCAAAATGAATAGATAGTAAAATAGAAAAGTAAATGTACAGAACTATAAAAAAAATAACAAAACCCCTCCGCCCTAGTGGACCTCGGCCATTTGGCCTACCTAACCACCAGGCCGGCCACTTCCCCCGCTACCCCCTCCCTCCCTGTTCAAGGGGGGATTGTGGGCATGCCCGATGCCCGCCACGGCACCGGTCGACGCCGTGGCGGCCCTCCGTCGACGAACCCCCGCCTACAAATAAGGCCGATGCCCCTCCCTCGGCAAACCCTAGCCCTAACTCCCTCCGCACTCTACCACTCCGCCCCGGTCTGGACGCCCGCGGCGCCCTGTCGCCGCCACCTGACGCCGAAGCTCCCCGTCGTCACCCCGTCCCCGACCGCCTCCACGACCACGCGCGCGAAGACGGCGCTTGCCGCCCCGACGCCATTCGTCCTCGCCGTGGCCGCCTCGTCGTCTCTGGCCTCCTCCCCGGTGAACTCCGTCGATTCCGGCCACCCTGCTGCTACCAACCTGTCGACGGCCTCCGTGAGCGGCCCGGTGAGCTCCCGCTCCCTTCCCTCCCTTGCTCGTCTTCAGTCACCCGTAGCCGTAGGCGCCATCGCCCCGACCGCCCGCGTCGTCCGTCCCACTGCATTGGCCACACCCGCCGGCGAGCTCAGCCGAGCACGGCGTCGTGCTCAGCTCGCTCCTCGCAGCCTACCGCCGTCAGCCACTTGCCGTGTCGTGCCCCGTGGCACCGTCCTTACTGTCGTCCAAGATGGCGGCTGCCCTGCTCCCACGTCCCTGCCTGCGTGCGCCGTAGCCGCCCTCGCCCGCGCCCTGCTCGCTCCGTGCTGGCCGCGCGCCCGCCTTGTCGCGGCTCCCGCCCGGCCACTTCGCCACCTCCACTGCCTCGCCCGCGCCGCACTGGCCTCTGGCCATTACCGGCCTCCCCCGACGCAGCCCCTGCAGCCACCTGTACGCTTGGCCTTGCCCCGACCCCGCACTGGCCTCGGCTCCTTCTCGCACGCGCCGCAGCCCTCGCGCTCACCGCCGCGTGCCTCCTCTGCCGACCGTGCCATGGCCGGCCCCTGCCTACTGCTGCTGCTGCCTTCTACTGCTTTCGCTAGCCATTGCCGCCGGCTGTTGTTACTACTGGCCATGGCCGAGCGGCCGTGCGTGTGTGTATGTGTGTTGTGCGTGCGTGCAGTGTGTGTGTGCGTGCAGTGTGTGTGGCCGCGCCCACCTCCGGCCTCGCCGCCGCTGCCGCTCTGCCTGCTGCACTCTGCTGTTGCACCTCTGCTATAGTAATGTTCAGTTACTGTAGCAGTAGCCAGCTTTGCAACTATTACATTGACTAGCCCTCTTAACAGCCCCTAAACTACGGCTAAACAACTGTCAAAGCTCAAATGTTTCCATTGGACCAAATCAATTTGATGCATGAATTAATTCCTATGAAAATCACAAAATGCTATCTTTTCTCAACAGAAAACAGAATTAACCCCTAGCACTATGTGTGCGTGTGTGTATTCTGTGTGTGTGTTGGCCGGCCGGCTCTCCGTTAGCTAATTAGTACTCCTACTAGTTAGTCGAATCAGTGGTTAGGCATAGTGCAAATGACAGGTGGACCCCCCTCTAAATATCCACTTAAAAAGAAAATGCAAGATATGTGTGAATGACACGTGGGCCCCATCTACAGTTTTGACCAGTCAACACTCAAACAGTTGACTGTTGACTGCACTGTTGACTGAGTCAACGGGGACCCCCGGACCCACTGTCAGCCTCCGGTGGCCCTGCCGTGTGCACTCTGCTAGGTGCACATAGCAATTTCACCTTTTAATTCGAATTAATAATAATTTCAAAATATTGTTTAAACTTTGAAAATTCATAGAGATTAAACCATAACTCGGATGAAAAAGTTTTATCCATGAAAGTTGCTCAGAACGACGAGACGAATCGGCATATGCCCTCCGTTCGTCTGTTATACGCCCCTAGCATAGCGAACATCAAACCTTTCCCCTTCGTTTCATCTGTCCGAAAATGCCAAACTTCGGGAAAGCATTCTCGGATGTTATCCCCTTCACCGGTAACGTGTAGCACAGCGTTAGAACACGTCTAGCTCTGCCTGTTGTCCTATTATGCACTTGCTTGCTATGTATTTACCGTTCCCCCCCTCTTCTCTTCGGTAGACCCCGAGACCGCTGTTGATGCCCCTGTGATCGACTACGTCGACGACGACCCCTTCTTCCCTTTCAGCGGAGCTTCCAGGCAAGCGCCCTTTGATAATCCTGATATCGCCCATTCCATTCTCTCATGCTTGCATTAGATTTTGCTACTGTTATTGATTGCTCCTATTCTGATGCATAGCCTGCTTCTGTATCTGCTATTGTTACCTACCTGCTTATCCTAAACTGCTTAGTATAGGTTGGTTAGTGATCCATCAGTGACCCCCTCCTTGTCCTTGTTGCCCCTGCTTTATCATCGACGACTCGATCAACGTGATCGACGACCAGAACCTGACACCTCACATCACATCACGCCCCTTTTTGTTGCTCGACTCTGCAGAGTTACCATCGAGTGCCGAGGCTGGAACCTCATACATCACTCCTGATGAGATCTCTGTTGTGTAGCTATTCGGTCGTGGTCAATGAGGGTGATTTCCTCCTTCACCATTCCGATACGGCTCTGACGTTCAACACCTCAAGTGTGAACCTCGAGGGTGGTCCCTCTTACGTTCACCTTGATGATTACATTGAGTGGAATCCACCGGGGGTGATTCCTCAGGTTTTCCCCTTGATGTCTGGACACACAGTTACCTTGACTTTACTTGAGACCGTTGTGAAAGCCGGGCGGGCCTGGAGAGCACCCGTGCGATGTGACGGTGGCGGTTGGCTGTTTAGCGGTATCACCCAAGAGGGGTGATAGCTCTGGACTTGTCCCGACAGCCGTCACTACTTTAATTGTTAATGCACTAACAGGTTTGGGTATTTGTTCTGAATTGGCCTTTGGCCTTTACGCACTAACCACCACGTGAGAATAGTTATGGGCCTCGACGTCGCAGTATCAACCGAAGCTTTGTCCGACGTCCAGTTCAGCATTGCGGCACGGCTGGGCCGGCACCATCCTGTAGTGGTGGAGCCTGGATCCGCTCTGCTCGCAACGACCCGGAGTGCAACAGGTGATGGGCCCAGACCCCGGAGTGCTTAGGATGTAGACCGACGGGGACCTCTTTGCTGAGCCTAGGTAGGGCTACGACGTGTTGATCTTCCGAGGCAGGGCATTGACCCTAGAAAGGTGTGTCCGGCCAGAGTGATCGAGCGTGTTGGAAAACGTGGTGCACCCCTGCAGGGAAGACATATATTCGAATACCGTGTCCACGGTAATGGACGTTCAGACTTATATCCTGATCTTTTACAACTAGAAATGGATACTTGAGATATGTGGCTCCGGGATTGCTTTCTCGCAGGGAGTCGAGGAAGGATCTTTGGGCATTAATTCTACAACATGCTTGTTTATGTTAAACTGCTATTCTTTACTCTTCTACATGTTGCAAGATGCTTGGAGCTGCTTGAAGATGCTAGTCTTCGATAGGCTAGGCCTTCCCCTCTATTCTGGCATTCTGCAGTTCAGTCCACAGATACAGCCCTTCCATTCGATACCAATGCATACTTAGTATAGATCTGATGCTTGCGAGTACTTTGGATGAGTACTCACGGTTGCTTTGCTCCCCCTTTTCCCCCTTCTTTCTTCTTTCTGGTTGTTGCAACCAGTTGATGGATCCCAGGAGCTAGATGCCACCCCCGACGACTACTACTACTACCCGATGGTGCTTGCTGCTACTTGGAGACCGTCGACGACCAGGAGTAGTTAGGAGGTCCCAGGCCGGAGGCCTTGCCTCTTCGATCGTTGATTTTTGTGCTAGCCTTCTTAAGGCATCCTTGTTTAACTTATGTCTGTACTCAGATATTGTTGCTTCCGCCGACTCTTGTGTATTCGAGCTTCTGTATTCGAGCCCTCGAGGCCCCTGGCTTGTAATATGAAGCTGGTATTATTTTGATTTGTGTCTAGAGTTGTGTTGTGATATCTTCCCGTGAGTCCCTGGTCTTGATCGTACACATTTACGCGTATGATTAGTGTACGATCGAATCGGGGGCGTCACAAGTTGGTATCAGAGCCGACTACCTGTAGGATCCCCCCTTCTAACTCCTTGGCCGAAGTTGAGTCTAGTCTTTGAAAATCTGATTTACTAACATGGCTGTGTATCTTACGGGCCCACGTCGCCAAATCGGGTGGTATTAGGATCTTTTACTCCTCGTCTATACTCTGGGACTCTGATTTCTCTTCTATTCAGGTTAAATGATTTTGCTAAATCTAACATTAGGATCTCGTGATCACATCCACCCGGAGGTTTGTGTTACCCCTTTCTCGAATTGAGGGCCAAGATCTGCTTCACAATATTCACTGACCGCAGGATCCTCTTATCGAGGGCACCCTGCGTCGCCATTTGCAAATTCCTCGCTCTTGTGGTTTTCTCCGACGTTGATGTAGCCTTTGCTATGCCTCGTTGTTGTATTCCCCCATCGCGTGCATGTGCGCCGCCTAGTATGTCTGCGATGTTTCTCTTGTCCGAACTCTTATGAAAAACATGTAATTGGCCTCGCATATGTATCAGTATGTCTTTAATGACTACTGCCTTGTACATACTGCGCCTTTGCCCATTGCTCTAGTAACATCATGAATGACTCCATACACTTGCTCCACCCTTTGCTAAACTACCCCATGTTGCATTTAAGCAGGATGGTTAGACCCGCTGGATGTGGCCGTGGTCCCAACAATCCACCACCTCCAGAATACATGGCCGGAATGATACAACAGTTTGATGTTGAATCGCCAGTTCATGGTATGAGTCATGGCTCAGTTCCCGCGCCCCAATATGAATCGGCAACCAGCCCCAGTGACTTTGCAAGACTTCGCGCGTCTAAACCCAACCATCTACCGTAGCTCAACTCAGCCACTTGATGCTGATGACTGGCTCCATGACATCACTTTCGAGTCGGAGTCTGCTGTTGTAGCCCCTTCCAACTATGTCACCTTCGCGGCATATTACCTGAAAGGTCCCATTGCTCAATGGTGGGACAACCACATGCGTTCCTTACCTGTTGGAACCGCCATCACTTGGTCGGAATTCCAAGCTGCATACCGCGGGCCAATGTCGAACCACCTTGGTTACTCACAACATCGCCGTTGAAATTGAATGGTTGTAAACACATACCGCCGCTATCATTTGTGCCACTAAAACCGTCCATCTACTGCATCCTTCGAGTGGGATAGTATGCTACCATGATCATCTTGTTCGAAATGCCGAAGCACGGATTTATTCCTTGAATGCGTGAAACGCTTCTCCTTTTATGAGAATTGAAAACACTCCAGCCGTTGGTGAATTCGAACGTGTCTTTCTAGTAGAACTACCCAGTCCATGACCTTGAACTTGCTGTCGTTAAGTTTGCACTAAAGTTGTGGCGGCATTTTCTTTTTGTAATCGTTGCGAGATCTTCACCAATCATCAAAGTCTGAAGTATCTGTTACTCAGCTAGATCTGGATGTCCGTCAGCAGCGATGTATGGAAACAATCATAGGCTATGACTATGGTATTTCTTATACCCCTAGCAATACTAATGTCATGGCCGATGCCCTGTGTCGCAAGTCCTCTTGCAACAACCACATAGCTTATAAAGCTCAACCCTTGCAAGATGATCTCACTTACAGAGAGCATCCGATCTGCGTTCTCGTTCAAGCTGAACGTCACACCTGTCAGAGGGCTTTCAAAATTCTAAAAGTTCAGTGGTCAAATCCTTCTGAAGATGAGCCACTTGGGAACTCGAGGATCGTGTTCCTGATAAATACCCCGCTTTGTTTCCTTCTACCTCCTAAAATCTCGGGACGAGATTTCTTGTAGTGGAGGAGAATTGTGACGCCCGGATAAGTAAGCTACAGTAATGCTCTGCTAATTATGCCACGTCACCGTGCTTGCTGATATTAAACTCGCGTTGGTTCGAAACCGGTTCAAATTCAAATTTAAAATAAAGTCAACAATAAAAGTTTTCAAATGTCAAAACTAAAATGTGCAAACCGTGGCAAATAATTCATAAGTATTATTGGTGGAGAAACCAAATTTTTATAAAAATGTTTAAGTGCTCAAAAATAATCAAATCAGTGGCTTAAACAATTATATAAATGCCTTTTATAATTTCTAAAATATCAAACTATTTTGTTTAGGGGTAAAACTTTTTTGGCAGTAGCATATTTAGTAACTTTAATTTAGGTGCTGATTAGGTATTTAATAAAACCAAAATGAATAGACAGTAAAATAGAAAAGTAAATGTACAGAACAATAAAAACAAATAAATAAATAAAATAACAAAACCCGTCCGCCCTAGTGGACCTTGGCCACTTGGCCCACCTAACCACCAGGCCGGCCACTTCCCGTGCTACCCCCCCTCCCTGTTCACGGGGGGATCGTGGGCATGCCCGATGCCCGCCACGGCACCGGTCGACGCCGTGGCGGCCATCCGCCGGCGAACCCCCGCCTACAAATAAGGCTGGTGCCCCTCCCTCGGCAAACCCTAACCCTAACTCCCTCCGCACTCTCCCACTCCGCCCCAATCTGGACGCCCGCGGCGCCCTGTCGCCGCCACCTGACGCCGAAGCTCCCCGTCGTCACCCCGTCCCCGACCGCCTCCACGACCACGCGCGCGAAGATGACGCTTGCCGCCCCGATGCCGTTCGTCCTCGCCGTGGCCGCCTCGTCGTCTCTGGCCTCCTCCCCGGCGAACTCCGTCGATTTCGGCCACCCTGCTGCTACTAACCTGTCGCCGGCCTCCGTGAGCCGCCCGGTGAGCTCCCGCTCCCTACCCTCCCTTGCTCGTCTTCAGTCACCCGTAGCCGTAGACGCCGTCGCCCCGATCGCCCGCGTTGTCCGTCCCACTGCATTGGCCACACCCGCCGGCGAGCTCAGCCGAGCACGGCGTCGTGCTCAGCTCGCTCCTCGCAGCCTAGCGCCGTCAGCCACTTGTCGTGCCGTGCCCCGTGGCACCGTCCTCACTGTCGTCCGGGATGGCCGCTGCCCTGCTCCCACGTCCCTGCCTGCGTGCGCCCGTCCGCTTGCGCCGTAGCCGCCCTCGCCCGCGCCCTGCTCGCTCCGTGCTGGCCGCGCGCCCGCCTTGTCGCGGCTCCCGCCCGGCCACTTTGCCGCACTGGCCTCTGGCATCGCCGGCCTCCCCCGACGCAGCCCCTGCAGCCACCTGTACGCCTGGCCTTGCCCCGACCCCGCACTGGCCTCGGCATCTTCTCGCACGCGCCACAGCCCCCACGCTCACCGCCACGTGCCTCCTCTGCCGACCGCGCCATGGCCGGCCCCTGCCTACTGCTGTTGCCGCCTTCTACTGCTTTCGCTAGCCATTGCCGCCGGCTGCTGCTACTGCTGGCCATGGCCGAGCGGCCGTGCGTGTGTGTATGTGTGTTGTGCGTGCGTGCAGTGTGTGTGGCCGTGCCCACCTCCGGCCTTGCCGCGCCGCCGCTGCCGCTCTGCCCGCTGCACTCTGCTGTTGCACCTCTGCTATAGTAATGTTCAGTTACTGTAGCAGTAGCCAGCTTTGCAACTATTACATTGACTAGCCCTCTTGACAGCCCCTAAACTGTGGCTAAACAACTGTTAACAAGAGTAAGAATAATATTGGTAGGTAGTACACTTGTCAAAGCTCAAATGCTTCCATTGGACCAAATTAATTTGATGCATGGATTAATTCCTATGAAAATCACAAAATGCTATCTTTTCTCAACAGAAAACAGAATTAACCCCTAGCAGTGTGTGTGTGTATTTTGTGTGTGTGGTGGCCGGCCGGCTCTCCGTTAGCTAATTAGTACTCCTACTAGTTAGTCTAATCAGTGGTTAGGCATAGTGCAAATGACAGGTGGACCCCCCCTCTAAATATCCACTTAAAAAGAAAATGCAAGATATGTGCGAATGACACGTGGGCCCCATCTACAGTTTTTACCAATCAACACTCAAACAGTTGACTGTTGATTGCATTGTTGACTGAGTCAACAGGGACCCCTGGACCCACTGTCAGCCTCCGATGGCCCTGCTATGTGCACTCTGCTAGGTGCACATAGCAATTTCACCTTTTAATTCGAATTAATAATAATTTCAGAATATTGTTTAAACTTTGAAAATTCATAGAGATCAAACCGTAACTCGGATGAAAAAGTTATATACATGAAAGTTGCTCAGAACAACGAGACGAATCGGCATACGCCCTCCGTTCGTCTGTTACACGCCCCTAGCATAGCAAACATCAAACCTTTCCCCTTCGTTTCATCTGTCCGAAAATGACAAACTTCGGGAAAGCATTCTCGGATGTTATCCCCTTCACCGGTAACGTGTAGCACCGCGTTAGAACACGTCTAGCTCTGCCCGTTGTCCTGTTATGCACTTGCTTGCTATGTATTTACTGTTTCTCCACCCTCTTCTCTTCGGTAGACCCCGAGACCGCTGCTGATGCCCCTGTGATCGACTACGTCGACGACGACCCCTTCTTCCCTTTCAGCGGAGCTTCCAGGCAAGCTCCCCTTTGATAATCCTGATATCGCCCATTCCATTCTCTCATGCTTGCATTAGATTTTGCTACTGTTATTGATTGCTCCTATTCTGATGCATAACCTGCTTTTGTATCTGCTATTGTTACCTACCTGCTTATCCTAAACTGCTTAGTATAGGTTGGTTAGTGATCCATCAGTGACCCCCTCCTTGTCCTTGTTGCCCCTGCTTCATCATCGACGACCAGAACCCAACACCTCACATCACATCACACCCCTTGTTGTTGCTCGACTCTGCAGAGTTACCGTCGAGTGCCGAGGGTGGAACCTCATACATCACTCCTGATGAGATCTCTGTAGTGTAGCTATTCGGTCGTGGTCAATGAGGGTGATTTCCTCCTTCACCATTCCGATACGGCTTTGACGTGCAACACCTCAAGTGTGAACCTCGAGGGTGGTCCCTCTTACGTTCACCTTGATGATTACATTGAGTGGAACCCACCGGGGGTGATTCCTCGGGTTTTCCCCTTGATGTCTGGACAGACAGTTACCTTGACTTTACTTGAGACCGTTGTGAAAGCCGGGCGGGCCCGGAGAGCACCCGTGCAATGTGACGGTGGCGGCTGGCTGTTTAGCGGTATCACCCAAGAGGGGTGATAGCTCCGGACTTGTCCCGACAGCCGTCACTACTTTAATTGTTAATGCACTAACAAGTTTGGGTATTTGTTCTGAATTGGCCTTTGGACTTTACGCACTAACCACCACGTGAGAATAGTTATGGGCCTCGACGTCGCAGTATCAGCCGAAGCTTTGTCAGACGTCCAGTTCAGCATTGTGGCACGGCTGGGCCAGCACCATCCTGTAGTGGTGGATGATACGTCTCCGTCGTATCTATAATTTTTGATTGTTCCATGCCAATATTATTCAACTTTCATATACTTTTGGAAACTTTTTATACTATTTTTGGGACTAACATATTGATCCAGTACCCAGTGCCAGTTCCTGTTTGTTGCATGTTTTATGTTTCGCAGAAACCCCATATCAAACAGAGTCCAAACGGGATAAAAACGGACGGAGAATTATTTTCGAATATTTGTGATTTTCGGGAAGTAAAATCAACGCGAGACGATGTCCGAGGTGGCCACGAGGGTGGGGCCCACGCCCACTCCAGGTGGGCGCGCCCCCCACCCTCGTGGGCAGAATCCCAGAACGCAGAAACAGAGAGAGACAGAGAGATAGATCCAATCTCGGAGGGGCTCTCGCCCCTCCCACGCCATGGAGGCCAAGGAACATAGGGGAAACCCTTCTCCCATCTAGGGAGGAGGTCAAGGAAGAAGAAGACGAAGGGGCCCCCTCTCCCCTTCTCTCCCGGTGGCGCCGGAACGCTGCCGTGGCCATCATCATCACCGCAATCTTCACCAACAACTTCACCGCCATCATCACCAACTCTTCCCCCCTCTATGCAGCGGTGTAACCTCTCTCTTACCCGCTGTAATCTCTACTTAAACATGGTGCTCAACGGTATATATTATTTCCCAATGATGTATGGCCATCCTATGATGTTTGAGTAGATCCGTTTTGTCCTATGGGTTATTTGATGATCAAGATTGGTTTGAGTTGCATGTTTTATTATTGGTGTTGTCCTATGGTGCTCTTCGTGTCGCACAAGCGTGAGAGATCCCCGCTGTAGGGTTTGCAATATGTTCATGATTTGCTTATGGTGGGTGGCATGAGTGACAGAAGCACAGACCCGAGTAAGTAGGTTGTTTGCGTATGGGATAAAGGGGACTTGATACTTTAATGCTGTGGTTGGGTTTTACCTTAATGATCTTTAGTAGTTGCGGATGCTTGCTAGATTTCCAATCATCAGTGCATATGATCCAAGTAGAGAAAGTATGTTAGCTCATGCCTCTCCCTCAAATAAAATTGCAACAATGATTACCGGTCTAGTTATCGATTGCCTAGGGACAAATAACTTTCTCGTGACAACAAGCTCTTTACTAAAACTAATTTAGTTGTGTCTTTATCTAAACAGCCCCTACTTTTTATTTTCGTGCTCTTTACTTTCTTGCAAACCTATCCAAAAACACCTACAAAGTACTTCTAGTTTCATACTTGTTCTAGGTAAAGCGAACGTCAAGCGTGCGTAAAGTTGTATCGGTGGTCGATAAAACTTGAGGGAATATTTGTTCTACCTTTAGCTCCTCGTTGGGTTCGACACTCTTACTTATCGAAAGAGGCTACAATTGTTCCCCTATACTTGTGGGTTATCAAGACCTTTTTCTGGCGCCGTTGCCCGGGAGCAGTAGCGTGGGGTGAATATTCTCGTGTGTGCTTGTTTTCTTTATCACTAAGTAATTTTTATTTGCTGTTCTTAGTTGTTCTTTATCTTTAGTTATGGATATGGAACACAAAATACCAAAAAAATTAGGTGTACTTGCTGCTCTTGGAGATGGGGAACCTCCTAAAACCCTCGATGCTGGTTATGTGAAAGATATGATGTACTACTTTAATAATCCTGAGAAAACCCCATTCAATTATGTATGGGAGTAACATTGGATCAACGTGAATACTTTAGGGATTATCGCTTGACTCAAAAAGGGAAACTATTATGGGATCAAATTTATATGTTGAAGTGGTATGCTAGGCAACTATGCTTGAGATATGATTATACTTGTTGCTCTAGGATGAAGGCCCCACACCTTCCCTTTTCATGCAAATTTAATGATAATAAAACCTTAGCCTCTTATGCTAATGGTATATATGATTACTATGATGTGGAACAAATAGAAGAATTTGTTGCTTTTATGGGTGCTTATGAAATTGAATCTATGTTTAAAGAGTTTGAAGATTTTGATGATTCGGTTTATAGACCTGAAAATTTAGCTATCATTAAATATTGTTATGAGAATTATGAATACAATTACGATATTAATGCACTTATTGAGAAAGTCTCCGCTGTCCAAGAAGAGACTAATATTTTGCAGGAATCTATGGAAGAAGAAGTTGATGAAACTGTGAGCTCATTGGATGAAAAAGATGAGGAGGGGAGCGAAGAACAAAAGGAGGAAGAGCGGATTGATCACCCGTGCCCACCTTCTAATGAGAGTAACTCTTCAACTCATACATTGTTTAATTTCCCTTCGTGCTTACCGAAGGATGATTGCTATGATGACTGTTATGATCCCTTTGATTCTTCTGAAATATCCCTTTTTGATGATGCTTGCTATGCTTGTGGCCAAGATGCCAGTATGAATTACGTTTATGGAGATGAACTTGCTATAGTTCCTTATGTTAAACATGAAATTGTTGCTATTGCACCCACGCATGATAGTCCTATTATCTTTTTGAATTCTCCCTACTACACTATATCGGAGAAGTTTGTACTTATTAAGGATTATATTGATGGGTTGCCTCTTACCGTTGCACATGATAATTTTGATAGATATAATATGCATGTGCTTGCTGCTCCTACTTGCAATTATTATGAGAGAGGAACTACATCTCCGCCTCTCCATGTTTCCAATACGATAAAATTGCAAGAAACTGTTTATACTATGCATTGACCTTTACTATGTGTGCATGAATTGTTCTTTTATGACATGCCGATGCATAGGAAGAGAGTAAGACTTCGTTGTTGCATGATATATGTTGCTTTGTGCTCACTACTAAATTACAAATCATTGTTAATTAAAATTGGCTTTGATATACCTTGGGATCCGGGTGGATTCATTACTTGAGCACTATATGCCTAGCTTAATGGATTTAAAGAAAGCGCTGCCAGGGAGACAACCCGAAAGTTTTAGAGAGTCATTTATTTCTGTTGAGTGCTTTCATATAGTTTAAAAACAACGAAAATAAATAGGGGAACCCAAAAAAATTTCAAAAAGAAAAGCGAAAGTGAGAAAGACAAGCATTGTTGAAGTGGGAGCTAGCCTTGAACTTTGTTCATGCTCACGGAAACTTTGTGAATCTTGATTACAGAAACTTTTCAACAAAAATAATTATCCCCTTGTACAATTCCATTGTATTATAAAAATAATGTGCCAAGGTTTGCCTTTAGGATGTTTACAATGCTTGTTGGTTGGTAAGGTGCAGGACAGAAACTTTGGCTGTAGTGCGCGATGTTTTATTTTTTACTGGAACGTCAAATGGTTCTGATTCTTTTTGCACTGTCTTTCTGTACAAATTTTTTATTTTTTCTAATTTTGGAAGAATTTTTCATGTATCATAAGTAGGGTGAATGTTCAGATTATTACAGACTGTTCTGTTTTAGACAGATTCTGTTTTTGATGCATAGTTTGCTTGTTTTGATGAAACTATCAATTTATATCAGTGGATTAAGCCATGGAAAAGTTATATTACAGTAGCTACAATGCAAAAACAAAATATGAATTGGTTTGCAACAGTACTTAGAGTAGTGATTTGCTTTATTATACTAACGAATCTTACCGAGTTTTCTGTTGAAGTTTCGTGTGGATGAAGTGTTCGATGATCGAGAAGGTCTCGATGTGAGAAGAAGGAAGAGAGGCAAGAGCTCAAGCTTGGGGATGCCCAAGGCACCCCAAGTAAATATTCAAGGAGACTCAAGCGTCTAAGCTTGGGGATGCCCCGGAAGGCATCCCCTCTTTCTTCAACAAGTATTGGTATGTTTTCGGATTCGTTTCATTCATGTGATATGTGCAAATCTTGGAGCGTCTTTTGCTTTATTTTCATTTTTCTTTTATGCACCATGCTGGTATGAGATAGTCCTTGGTTGATTTATAGAATGCTCTATGCACTTCACTTATATCTTTTGAGTATGGCTTTATAGAATGCTTCATGTGCTTCACTTATATCATTTGAAGTTTGGATTGCCTGTTTCTCTTCACATAGAAAACCGCCATTTGTAGAATGCTCTTTTGCTTCACTTGTATTTGTTAGAGCGTGGGCATATCTTTTGTAGAAAGAATTAAACTCTCTTGCTTCACTTATATCTATTTAGAGAGATGATAGGAACTGGTCATTCACATGGTTAGTCATAAAATCCTACATAAAACTTGTAGATCACTGAATATGATATGTTTGATTCCTTGCAATAGTTTTGCGATATAAAGATGGTGATATTAGAGTCATGCTAGTGGGTAGTTGTGGATCGTAGAAATACTTGTGTTGAGGATTGTGATTCCCGTAGCATGCACGTATGGTGAACCGTTATGTAACGAAGTTGGAGCATGAGGTATTTATTGATTGTCTTCCTTATGAGTGGCGGTCGGGGACGAGCGATGGTCTTTTCCTACCAATCTACCCCCCTAGGAGCATGCGTGTAGTACTTTGTTTCGATGACTAATAGATTTTTGCAATAAGTATGTGAGTTCTTTATGACTAATGTTGAGTCCATGGATTATACGCACTCTCACCCTTCCATCATTGCTAGCCTCTTTGGTACCGTGCATTGCCCTTTCTCACCTCGAGAGTTGTTGCAAACTTCGCCGGTGCATCCAAACCCCGTGATATGATATGCTCTGTCACACATAAGCCTTATTATATCTTCCTCAAAACAGTCACCATACCTACCTATCATGGCATTTCCATAGCCATTCCGAGATATATTGCCATGCAACTTCCATCATCATCATATACATGACTTGAGCATTCATTGTCATATTGCTTTGCATGATCGTAAGATAGCTAGCATGATGTTTTCATGGCTTGTCCATTTTTTGATGACATTGCTACGCTAGATCATTGCACATCCCGGTACACCGCCGGAGGCATTCATATAGAGTCATATCTTTGTTCTAGTATCGAGTTGTAAGTAAATAAAAGTGTGATGATCATCATTATTAGAGCATTGCCCTAGTGAGGAAAGGATGATGGAGACTATGATTCCCCCACAAGTCGGGATGAGACTCCGGACGAAAAAAAAGAGAAAGGCCAAAAAAAAGAGAAGGCCCAAAAAAAAGAAAAAAATGAGAGAAAAAGAGAGAAGGGGCAATGTTACTATCCTTTTACCACACTTGTGCTTCAGAGTAGCACCATGATCCTTCATATAGAGAGTCTCTTGAGTTATCACTTTCATATACTAGTGGGAATTTTCATTATAGAACTTGACTTATATATCAAAACTGTAACACCCCGAGAATCATGCTACAGTAACTCTCTGAGATTAGGCTAATCATGTTGCTAAACAGGGCTTGATCACAATTGCATCACATTTCTTTTCAAACTCCTAGTTCAAACTTCAATTAAAATCAAAATGAAAAATAAAAGTTTTCAAAAATTTAAACAAAAATGTTCGGTGGGTGCCAAATAATACACTGGTAATTATGGTGGAGAAAACACATTTTTATAAAATGCCTAAATACTTTTAAATGAAATAAAACAAAAAAGAAAATAAACAAATAAAAAGAAAACAGAAAACAGAACAGACAAGGAAAAAGAAAAAAAGAGAAGGCCCTCCCCCCCACTGGACCCCTGGCCCAACTGGGCCGACCCCCGGCCCAGCCGGCCTAGCCCATCTCCCACTCCCCCTCGCCCCCTTCCCTGTTCCCCCGACCGGGGTCGGAACAGGGGCCGTCCCCGCCGCACCCCCTCGCCGGCGACGGGGAGGATAAGGACGCCAGCCCCCCGCCTCCTCGGGCCCCTCTCCCACTCACCCCCCCGCTCTCCCTCTCGGCCTCTGCGCCTCCCCCGTCAGATCCACCTCCCTCTCCCCTTCGATCCCCACTGCCCGAGCGTGCTCGCCGCCGTTCACCGTCGTTCCCGCGGCCACCGTGCCCCAATCTCCACTTCGCCGTGTCGTACGCCGTCGCCGCCCTCGACTACACCACCTCCACCTCTCCGTTGGAGCTCCGAGCCACTGCAACGGCCTCCCCGAGCTCGTCTTCCCCGCACGGCCGCCGTCGATCGCCGCCCCGTTTCGCCGCCTCGAGCCTCCCCGAGCACGCTGCCGTCCCCCTACAGCCTCGCCGTGAGCCTCTCCCCCTCCTCCCCTGTCCTTTCTCTCTCGCGCGCCCCCTAGCGGCTTCCCCACGCACGCCCGAACGCCGCGCCGCGGAGCTCGCCGCCGGCAAGGCTCCGGTGACCTTTTGGTCACGGGCTCAAGCCCGTTGCACTCCCCACCTCGCGTAGATGCCCCCCAGCCCCTCCGCTTGCTCGATAGCCCGCCGTAGCCTCGTTTCCGTCGGGCACCCGTGCGCGCCGCCGCCTCCGCCGCTCGCCGGCGCCAATTCCGGCCAAGTCCGGCGAAGCCCCGGCCACCCCTGGATGCGGCGCTGCGAGCCCTTTCGAATGGGCCTAGCCCCGCTCCTCCCCGAGCCCCGTAGCGCGATTCCGGCGAGGGGCCGCCGCCGTTTTGGTCGCCGGAGTTGCTCCGGCGCCGGCCGCCGACGTGGCCGGCCTGGGGCCACCCCAGGGCCACTGCCAGTGGGCCCCGTGGGTCCCAGTTGACTGGGTTGACCCAGTCAACTGCTGACTGGGCAGGCCCAGCCACTGACATGCGGGCCCCGCCGCAAAATTTAAAAAAAAGGAAAAAAAAGAAAATGTTTTATAAATAAAAAAATAATTAGATTAACTAATCACTCACTGACATATGGGGCCCACCCCTCTAATTAGACTGTTAGTTTAGTTTAAATTAATATTAGACTAACAGAGGCTGACATGTGGGTCCCACTGGACCCACCTGTCTGGTTTGACTGGTCAGCCGACCTGTTGACCTGCTGACGTCAGCATTGCCTCATGCTGACGTCATAATTCATTTTTGCTTAATTTAAATAATTCCAGAAATTCAAATAAACTTTGAAAATTCATATCTTTTAAACCGTAACTCGGATGAAAATGTTTTCTATATGAAAGTTGCTCAGAACGACGAGACGAATCCGAATACGCAGTCCGTTCGTCCACCACAACCCCCTAACCTATCGAACTAGCAACTTTCCCCCTCCGGTCCGTCTGTCCGAAAACGCGAAACATTGGGAATACCTCCCGGATGTCCCCCCCCTTCGCCGGTACCACCTACTGTCGCGTTAGGGCACACCTAGCACCGCTCATTGTCATGTCACGCATCGTCATGCTTATGTTTGCATTGTATTTACTGTTTCTTCCCCCTCTTCTCTCCGGTAGACTACGAGACCACCCCTGCTGCTGCCCAGTTCGACTACGGAGTTGACGACCCCTCCTACTTGCCAGAGCAACCAGGCAAGCCCCCCCCCTTGATCACCAGATATCGCCTACTCTTCTCTATTCTGCTTGCATTAGAGTAGTGTAGCATGTTACTGTTTTCCGATATCCTATCCTGATGCATAGCCTATCCTTGCTACTACAGTTGTTACCTTTACCTGCAATCCTACATGCTTAGTATAGGATGCTAGATTTCCATCAGTGGCCCTACATTCTTGTCCGTCTGCTGTGCTATACTATCGGGCCGTGACCACCTGGGCGGTGATCACGGGTATATACTTATATACTTTATACATGACACATGTGATGACTAAAGTCGGGTCGGCTCGTAGGAGTACCCGCAAGTGGATCTTTGTGGCGGAGCGACAGGGCAGGTTGAGACCGCCTAGGTGAGAGGTGGGCCTGGCCCTGGTCGGCGTTCGTGGATACTTAACACGCTTAACGAGATCTTGGTATTTGATCTGAGTCTGGCCATTTGGTCTATACGCACTAACCATCTACGCGGGAGTAGTTATGGGTATCCCGACGTCGTGGTATCAGCCGAAGCCTTCTTGACGTCAGCGACTGAGTGGCGCGCGCCGGATTGGACTGGAACGCCACTAGGCTAGGTCTGCTTCCGGCCGCGTACGCAACGTGCAGGTGTGCATAGGGCGATGGGCCCAGACCCCTGCGCGCATAGGGTTAGACCGGCGTGCTGACCGCTCTGTTGTGCTTAGGTGGGGCTGCGACGTGTTGATCTTACGAGGCCGGGCATGACCCAGAAAAGTGTGTCCGGCCAAATGGGATCGAGCGTGTTGGGTTATGTGGTGCACCCCTGCAGGGAAGTTTATCTATTCGAATAGCCGTGTCCCTCGGTAAAAGGACGACCCGGAGTTGTACCTTGACCTTATGACAACTAGAACTGGATACTGAATAAAATACACCCTTCCAAGTGCCAGATACAACCCGGTGATCGCTCTCTAACAGGGCGACGAGGAGGGGATCGCCGGGTAGGATTATGCTATGCGATGCTACTTGGAGGACTTCAATCTACTCTCTTCTACATGCTGCAAGTTGGAGATGGCCAGAAGCGTAGTCTTCGACAGGACTAGCTATCCCCCTTTTATTCTGGCATTCTGCAGTTTAGTCCACTGATATGCCCCTTTACACATATACCCATGCATATGTAGTATAGCTCCTTGCTTGCGAGTACTTTGGATGAGTACTCACGGTTGCTTCTCTCCCTCTTTTCCCCCTTTTCTTTTCTATCTGGTTGTCACAACCAGATGCTGGAGTCCAGGAGCCAGACGCCACCGTCGACGACGACACCTACGACACTGGAGGTGCCTACTACTACGTGCAGGCCGCTGACGACGACCAGGAGTAGTTAGGAGGATCCCAGGCAGGAGGCCTGCGCCTCGTTCGATCTGTATCCCAGTTTGTGCTAGCCTTCTTAAGGCAAACTTGTTTAACTTATGTCTGTACTCAGATATTGTTGCTTCCGATGACTCGTCTGTGATCGAGCAATTGTATTCGAGCCCTCGAGGCCCCTGGCTTGTATTATGATGCTTGTATGACTTATTTATGTTGTAGAGTTGTGTTGTGATATCTTCCCGTGAGTCCCTGACCTTGATCGTACACATTTGCGTGCATGATTAGTGTACGGTAAAATCGGGGGCGGCACAAAAACGATGGGCTTCCTCAAATGCCCTAGGTATTCATGAGCAAGCAAGTTGGATGCAGACCCACTTAGTTTCAGTTTGAGCTTTCATACACTTACAGCTCTAGTGCATCCGTTGCATGGCAATCCCTACTCCTCACATTGACATCAATTGATGGGCATCTCCATAGCCCATTGATTAGCCGCATCGATGTGAGACTTTCTCTTTTTTGTCTTCTCCACATAACCCCCATCATCATATTCTATTCCACCTATAGTGCTATGTCCATGGCTCACACTCATGTATTGCGTGAAAGTTGAAAAGGTTTGAGAACGTCAAAAGTATGAAACAATTGCTTGGCTTGTCATCGGGGTTGTGCATGATGTGAATATTTTGTGTGGTGAAGATGGAGCATAGCCAGACTATATGATTTTGTAGGGATAACTTTCTTTGGCCATGTTATTTTGAAAAGACATGATTGCTTTATTAGTAGGCTTGAAGTATTATTGTTTTTATGTCAAATGATAGACTATTGCTTTGAATCACTCGTGTCTTAATATTCATGCCATGATTAGACATATGATCAAGATTATGCTAGGTAGCATTCCACATCAAAAATTATCTTTTTATCATTTACCTACTCGAGGACGAGCAGGAATTAGGCTTGGGGATGCTGATACGTCTCCGTCGTATCTATAATTTTTGATTGTTCCATGCCAATATTATTCAACTTTCATATACTTTTGGCAACTTTTCATACTATTTTTGGGACTAACATATTGATCCAGTGCCCAGTGCCAGTTCCTGTTTGTTGCATGTTTTATGTTTCGCAGAAACCCCATATCAAACGGAGTCCAAACGGGATAAAAACGGACGGAGAATTATTTTGGAATATTTGTGATTTTTGGGAAGTAAAATCAACACGAGACGGTGCCCGAGGTGGCCACGAGGGTGGGCCCCACGCCAACTCCAGGTGGGCGTGCCCCCCACCCTCGTGGGCCCCTCGTAAGGCGGTTGATGCTCTACTTTGGCCGCAAGAAAGCTAATTTTTGGAAAAAGATCTGGGCAAAGGTTTCAATCCAATCGGAGTTACGGATCTCCAGATATAAAAGAAACGGTGCCAGGGCAGAATCCCAGAACGCAGAAACAGAGAGAGACAGAGAGACAGATCCAATATCGGAGGGGCTCTCGCCCCTCCCACGCGATGGAGGCCAAGGACCAGAGGGGAAACCCTTCTCCCATCTAGGGAGGAGGTCAAGGAAGAAGAAGACGAAGGGGCCCCCTCTCCCCTTCTCTCCCGGTGGCGCCGGAACGCTGCGTGGCCATCATCATCACTGCAATCTTCACCAACAACTTCACCGCCATCATCACCAACTCTTCCCCCCTCTATGCAGCGGTGTAACCTCTTTCTTACCCGCTGTAATCTCTACTTAAACATGGTGCTCAACGCTATATATTATTTCCCAATGATGTATGGCTATCCTATGATGTTTGAGTAGATCCGTTTTTTCCTATGGGTTATTTGATGATCAAGATTGGTTTGAGTTGTATGTTTTATTATTGGTGCTGTCCTATGGTGCTCTCCGTGTCGCGCAAGCGTGAGAGATCCCCGCTGTAGGGTTTGCAATATGTTCATGACTTTCTTATGGTGGGTGGCGTGAGTGACAGAAGCACAGACCCGAGTAAGTAGGTTGTTTGCGTATGGGATAAAGGGGACTTGATACTTTAATGCTATGGTTGGGTTTTACCTTAATGATCTTTAGTAGTTGCGGATGCCTGCTAGAGTTCCAATCATAAGTGCATATGATCCAAGTAGAGAAAGTATGTTAGCTTATGCCTCTCCCTCAAATAAAATTGCAATAATGATTACCGGTCTAGTTATCGATTGCCTAGGGACAAATAACTTTCTCGTGACAACAAGATCTTTACTAAAACTAATTTAGTTGTGTCTTTATCTAAACAGCCCCTACTTTTTATTTTCGTGCTCTTTACTTTCTTGCAAACCTATCCAAAAACACCTACAAAGTACTTCTAGTTTCATACTTGTTCTAGGTAAAGCGAACGTCAAGCGTGCGTAAAGTTGTATCGGTGGTCGATAAAACTTGAGGGAATATTTGTTCTACCTTTAGCTCCTCATTGGGTTCGACACTCTTACTTATCGAAAGAGGCTACAATTGATCCCCTATACTTGTGGGTTATCAGTGGAGCCTGGATCCGCCCTGGTCGCAACGACCCGGAGTGCAACGGGCGATGGGCCCAGACCCTGGAGTGCTTAGGATGTAGACCGACGGGGACCTCTCTGCTGAGCCTAGGTACGGCTACGACGTGTTGATCTTCCGAGGCAGGGCATTGACCCCAGAAAGGTGTGTCCGGCAAGAGTGATCGAGCGTGTTGGAAAACGTGGTGCACCCCTGCAGGGAAGACATATATTCGAATACCGTGTCCACGGTAATGGACGTTCAGACTTATATCCTGATCTTTTACAACTAGAAATGGATACTTGAGATATGTGGCTCCGGGATTGCTTTCTCGCAGGGAGTCGAGGAAGGATCTTTGGGCATTAATTCTACAACATGCTTGTTTATGTTAAACTGCTATTCTTTACTCTTCTACATGTTGCAAGATGCTTGGAGCTGCTTGAAGATGCTAGTCTTCGATAGGCTAGGCCTTCCCCTCTATTCTGGCATTCTGCAGTTCAGTCCACAGATACAGCCCTTCCATTCGATACCAATGCATACTTAGTATAGATCTGATGCTTGCGAGTACTTTGGATGAGTACTCACGGTTGCTTTGCTCCCCCTTTTCCCCCTTCTTTCTTCTTTCTGGTTGTTGCAACCAGTTGATGGATCCCAGGAGCTAGATGCCACCCCCGACGACTACTACTACTACCCGATGGTGCTTGCTGCTACTTGGAGACCGTCGACGACCAGGAGTAGTTAGGAGGTCCCAGGCCGGAGGCCTTGCCTCTTCGATCGTTGATTTTTGTGCTAGCCTTCTTAAGGCATCCTTGTTTAACTTATGTCTGTACTCAGATATTGTTGCTTCCGCTGACTCTTGTGTATTCGAGCTTCTGTATTCGAGCCCTCGAGGCCCCTGGCTTGTAATATGAAGCTGGTATTATTTTGATTTGTGTCTAGAGTTGTGTTGTGATATCTTCCCGTGAGTCCCCGATCTTGATCGTACACATTTGCGTGTATGATTAGTGTACGGTCGAATCGGGGGCGTCACAAGTTGGTATCAGAGCCGACTACCTGTAGGATCCCCCCTTCTAACTCCTTGGCCGAAGTTGAGTCTAGTCATTGAAAATCCATGTCAACCAGACCGGGAGGAGGAGACGCCTCTTCTGACTTGTGTCCGTGGAGCTAGCTTGAACCCGGTAGCCGATGCGTAATAAGAAGGTGATTGAGCGAGCCTTCTTTAGGCGGGTCTCTGACTCTATCTTTAAATCCTTCAATTTTTGTAGCACCGACACCCGCTTTCGAGACACTGGGCCGTGACTGGCATGGGCCCATGCCGGACACATACCGTGCACCATCTTGCTTCTTCATAGATCACCCAAGCTTCTGGCCAGTTGGTGGTATTTTTCATTTTTCATCTTTGCTTTCTTTTGGGCATGTTTGTGTTGTTGCCCCAGCAGACTACTAAATTTTTGGTGCCGCACTTAAACTTGTCTGAAATTGCTGTAGTCTGTAAGGTAAAAGTAGTTGGATGGAAATAGTAGGTGCCATGTGGATTTATCAGCCTGTGACTCTGCACACATGGTAAAAGATGGTCTGAACAGTTCTGTCTTTGATTCAGATAATTCAGTTCGTCCATTTCGTAACATTTTCCACTATTAGAATTATGGACCCTAAAAAGCGAAATCAAGTTCAGTCATCTCATTTTACCTTTGCAGAGAAGATACTAATTTTTTTAACCTGTGAATAAACTTCAGTTAGTATCTTGCAATATTGCATAAAAAGTTTAGTTCCATGCACATAATATTGTTTCAGTTTCTCTTGTTTATATCGTTATTGATTATTGATCTGCCGCGTAACTGGTTCATACTTTCAGCTGATGTCAGCGCAAATCATGATGGGCTAGTTAACTAACGTTATTGCGGGAACAAATCATTATGGAACTTAAAACTCCAAATCAGTTGATTCATCTATTTTCAGCATTAACAGAAGATGGTGATATCCGTTTGATTTGGCCCATTTAGCTTCCAACAACACAAAACTAAATACCGTATTATTTTTTATTTTGCATAACTCTGAGATTTAGATTGTTCATGTACTGTTGCTCTCGAATCTGCCATGCACAGATGTTGGTGTAGATACTAGCTATTTTGCTGCATGAACATGATATTTGGGATTTTACTTTAGTGGAGTGCTAATCTGATATTATGATGCGCTTGTCTGACACTGTTGTAGTCTTGTAGAAAAGTAAAGTAGTTGGATGTAGAAATGTAACAGTAGGTGTCAATGCCATGTGGATTTATCAGTCTGTACACATGGTAAAAGATGGTCTGAACCTAGTTGCACACTTCTGTCTTTGATTCAGATAATTCAGTACGCCCAATTCATAACATTTGCCGATTAGAATTATGGACTCTAAAAGCCAAATCAAGCTCAGCCATCTCATTTCTCCTTTGCAGAGAAGATACTAATTTTCTCACCTGTGAATAAAATTCAGATAGTATCTTACAATATCCTTTCACATAATATTGTTTCAGGTTTTGTCTTGTTTATACCGTTATTGATTATTGGTCTGCTGCCTAACTGGTTCATACTTCTGCTGATTCAGCGTACGATGATCTGCGATACCCAGATGTGGACACAGTGTAGAGAAAGCTCGGAGCGGGAGGCCTGACAGTTAACCTGTTCATAAGTTGCGTCGCCTCAGATACGACGACAACAGACTGGATGCCCACTTTTTGCCTATAGATACGTAGATATAGGTTCAGAAAACTCAGTAGTTCCTGTGTTTCTTCTGCTAGCTAAACTTGGTGAAAACGTTGCGTCCAATGGCTGAACAACTCTGTAGTGATCAAAGGTTGGTAGTGCGATGCTGGTTGTAGTAGTCGTTTCAGTGTCGCTCTTCTGAAATTCATCTCCTTAATGTGATTGTCAATGCTTCGGAGCATTTCACTGTTGGGGTTCTTGCAATGAGTTGATGAGTTGATGGTCCTGCATTCCTTTTTTACTTTGCATTTCTTTTAGATGAAGTATCTCATATCAACAATGATTTGGTTGTTGTGCTTGTGCTGTTAGTTGGGCACTTGAGTTTACATGTCGTTCCTTGCTGTGATTTGGTGGTTTTTGATGTGTTCTCTTTAGCAATTTGCTCTTTCGTATATGAACCGCCATTCTTCAGAGAGGTTTCGTGGAAAATAAACATTCACAATTTTGTTTTAAACAGAATTCACCTAAATGAATTTGCCCCTCTCTCTTCCCATTACCGAGACACTTCCACTGGACCTGAAGCTGCAGTAACTAAAGTAAGCAGGCGCAGGAAACTAAGTGTGTAATTGAAGGTGCAGTGCCTACCGTAATATGTGCTCTTGATACCACTTTTTTTTGGAAAAGGAGGTTAAGTGTGTGTTTGTTTGGGCTGCAAATTTCACGGCTGCAACTGCAATAACTCCGGCTGGATCGAGCGGCTATAGCTGATAGCTGCGGCCGGTTGAACGGTTGGAGCTGAGATGCAGTCATTTGGTAGTTGTGCTGTAGCAACTGCGGCTGGTGCAGGAACGTGCTAAAATGACTGAAATGCCCTCAGTTGTGCTGTAACTTGAGTTTAAGTGTTGATTGTACTGTTATAACTGTATATGACTAGATTAAGAGCCGTTTTTTCATTGAATGTCATTTTTCGCCATCACTTGCAGTACTAGTTATATATTACATTCCAATGGATCAAACATAGAGTATTCCCCTGGCCTCTACATCAATTGATGCATACAGTCATCTTTATTAATTATTCAACAAATGTCTGACAAGAACATATATCAAGCCACCGCTCACACCTACAAACTCGATAATGTGGGGGTGCTCTCACTACCCATATCTAAAACCGGAAGCCGGTGTAGCTAACCTAAAGCGCAGAAGGAGCAACACTGCCGACCGCCGCCGCTGCTTCGCATCTGTTCGAGGAAGGAAGGAACACGAGAACTATATCTTCCTCATAGCAAGACTATATTCGGTCTCGCCTGAAGACTTTCTTGCGTTCGTACACTGTTGCGCCTGCCCATTCTATTAGCACGCATTCATTTGCTGGTTTTGTGTGCACTGCGGGTTTTATAGTTTTGTTTTTCTTGTTTCTTCTCTATTTTTTTGGTTTTTTCATTGATTTTCTTTGTTTTCTCACGGTTTTCAACAAAAAATTCTTCTTTTTATCTTCTTTTTATCTTCGGTTTTCTCTGTTTCTTCTTGACTTTTCACTTTTATTTCTTTCTTCCTTCTTTGTTTCTCTCTTCGTTTTCTTCATTTTCTTTGTTTCTTTCTTCGGTTTCTTCTGTTTTCATCGTCTTTCTTTGTTTTTTCCATTTATTCTTCACCACATGACTACTTCTTTCATACACATTGCAACCTCTTGAGCACTGCGTTGGTTTTCCCTTGAAGAGGAAAGAGTGATGCAGTAAAGTAGCGTAAGTATTTCCCTCAGTTTTTGAGAACCAAGGTATCAATCCAGTAGGAGACCACGCTCAAGTCCCAGGCACCTACACAAACAAATAAGAACCTTCCAACCAACGCGATAAAGGGGTTGTCAATCCCTTCACGGGCACTTGCAAAAGTGAGATCTGATAGAGATGATAAGATAATTTTTTTGGTATTTTTATGATAAAGACTAAAAGTAAAGAAAGCAAAATAAACGGTAATAGAAATAGCTTGTTGACGGGAGCTTAATATGATGAAAAATAGACCCGGGGGCCATAGGTTTCACTAGTGGCTTCTCTCAAGATAGCATAAACATTACGGTGGGTGAACAAATTACTGTCGAGCAATTGATAGAATTGAGCATAGTTATGAGAATATCTAGGTATGATCATGTATATAGGCATCACGTCCGTGACAAGTAGACCGACTCCTGCCTGCATCTACTACTATTGCTCCACACATCGACCGCTATCCAGCATGCATCCAGAGTATTAAGTTCATAAGAACGGAATAACGCTTTAAGCAAGATGACATGATGTAGAGGGATAAACTCAGGCAATATGATATAAACCCCATCTTTTTATCCTCGATGGCAACAATACAATACGTGTCGTTTCCCCTACTGTCACTGGGATCGAGCACCGCAAGATTGAACCCAAAGCTAAGCACTTCTCCCATTGCAAGAAAGATCAATCTAGTAGGCCAAACCAAACTGATAATTCGAAGAGACTTGCATAGATAACCAATCATACATAAAAGAATTCAGAGGAGATTCAAATATTGTTCATAGATAATCTTGACCATAAACCCACAATTAATTGGATCTCGACAAACACACCGCAAAAGAAGATTACATCGAATATATCTCCAAGAGAATCGAGGAGAACTTTGTATTGAGATCCAAAGAGAGAGAAGAAGCCATCTAGCTAATAACTATGGACCCAAAGGTCTGAGGTAAACTACTCACACATCATCGGAGAGGCTATGGTGTTGATGTAAAAGCCCTCCGTGATCGATGCCCCCTCCGGCGGAGCGCCGGAAAAGGCCCCAAGATGAGATCTCACAGGTACAGAAGGTTGCGGCTGTGGAAAGAGGGTTTTGGCTCCTCCCCTGATGTTTTCGGGGTACGTAGGTATATATAGGAGGAAGAAGTAGGTCGGTAGAGCTACGAGGGGCCCACGAGGGTGGAGGGAGCGCCCAGGGGGGTAGGCGTGCCCCCCTGCCTCGTGGCCTCCCCGTTGATTGCTTGACGTCCACTCCAAGTCCTCTGGATCACATTTGTTCAGAAAATCACGTTCCCGAAGGTTTCATTCCGTTTGGAATCCGTTTGATATTCCTTTCCTTCGAAACACTGAAATATGCAAAAAAAATAGCAATTTGGGCTGGGCCTCCGGTTAATAGGTTAGTCCCAAAAAGAATATAAAAGTGTATAATAAAGCCCATTGAACATCCAAAACAGATAATATAATAGCATGGAACAATCAAAAATTATAGATACGTTGGAGACGTATCAAGCATCCCCAAGCTTAATTCCTGCTCGTCCTCGAGTAGGTAAATGATAAAAACAGAATTTTTGATGTGGAATGCTTCTTAGCATAATTTTCAATGTAATTCTTTTTATTGTGGAATGAATATTTAGATCCGAAAGATAAAATTTTAATGTTGACATAAAAACAATAATACTTCAAACATGCTAACCAAGCAATTATGTCTTATCAAAATAACATAGCCAAAGAAAGCTCATCCCTACAAAATCATATAGTTAGGCCATGCTTCAATTTCGTCACACAAAACGTTCTCATCATGCATAACCCCGATGACAAGCCGAGCAATTGGTTCATACTTTTTAACGCGCTTCAGCCTTTTCAACCCTTACGCAATACATGAGCGCAAGCCATGGATATAGCACTATGGGTGGAATAAAGTATAATGATGGGGATTATGTGAGAAGATAAAAAGGTAGAAAGTCTCACACTGACGCAACTAATCAATAGGCTATGGAGATGCCCATCAATTGATGTAAATGAGAGGAGTAGGGATTGCCATGCAACGGATGCACTAGAGCTATAAATATATGAAAGCTCAACAAAAGAAACTAAGTGGGTGTGCATCCAACTTGCTTGCTCACGAAGACCTGGGGCATTTTGAGGAAGCCCATCATTGGAATATACAAGCCAAGTTCTATAATGAAAAATTCCCACTAGTATATGAAAGTGACAACATAGGAGACTCTCTATCATGAAGATCACGGTGCTACTTTGAAGCACAAGTGTGGAAAAAAGATAGTAACATTGTCCCTTCTCTCTTTTTCTCTCATTATTTTTTATTTCTCCTTTTTTTTGTTGGGCCTTTTTTTTTCTTTGGCCTCTTTTTTTTATCTAGTCCGGAATCTCATCCCGACTTGTGGGGGAATCATAGTCTCCATCATCCTTTCCTCACATGAGACAATGCTCTAATAATGATGATCATCACACTTTTATTACTTACAACTCAAGAATTACAACTCAATACTTAGACACAAAATATGACTCTATGTGAATGCCTCCGGCGGTGTACCGGGATATGCAATGAATCAAGAGTGACATTAATAAAAATTATGAAAGGTGGCTTTGCCACAAATACGATGTCAACTACATGATCATGCAAAGCAATATGACAATGATGGAGCGTGTCATAATAAACGGAACGGTGGTAAGTTGCATGGCAATATATCTCGGAATGGCTATGGAAATGCCATGATAGGTAGGTATGGTGGCTGTTTTGAGGAAGATATAAGGAGGTTTATGTGTGATAGAGTGTATCATATCACGGGGTTTGGATGCACCGGTGAAGTTTGCTCCAACTCTCAGGCGAGAAAGGGCAATGCACGGTACCGTAGAGGCTAGAAAATTGTGGAAGGTTGAGAGTGCGTATAATCCATGGACTCACATTAGTCATAAATAACTCATATACTTATTGCAAATGTTTATTAGCCCTCGAAGCAAAGTACTACTACGCATTCCCCTAGAGGGACAGATTGGTAGGAAAAGACCATCGCTCGTCCCCGACCGCCACTCATAAGGAAAGCAATAAAAGAACACGTTATGTGTCAAAATTGTCACACAACTTTCACCATACGTGCATGCTACGGGACTTGCCAACCTTAACACAAGTATTTCTCAATTTCACAATTACTCAACTAGCACACTCTAATATTACCACCTTTATATCTCAAAACACTTATCAAGTATCAAACTTCTCATGATATTCAATGAACTCAATATGGAAGTTTTTATTATGCCCATCTTGGATGCCTATCACATTCAGATTAATTTCACAATTAAAGCAAATTACCATGCTGTTTAAGACTCTCAAAATAATATAAGTGAAGCATGAGAGATCAATAATTTCTATAAAATAAAACCACCACCGTGCTCTAAAAGATACAAGTGAAGCACTAGAGCAAAAACTATATAGCTCAAAAGATATAAGTGAAGCACATAGAGTATTCTAACAAATTTCGAATCATGTGTGTCTCTCTCAAAAGGTGTGTACAGCAAGGATGATTGTGGTAAACTAAATGCAAAGACTCAAATCATACAAGACGCTCCAAGCAAAACACATATCATGTGGTGAATAAAAATATAGCCCCAAGTAAAGTTACCGATAGACGAAGACGAAAGAGGGGATGCCTTCCGGGGCATCCCCAAGCTTAGGCTTTTGGTTGTCCTTGAATTTTACCTTGGGGTGCCTTGGGCATCCCAAAGCTTAGGTGTTGGGGATCGTTGCAGAAATTAAAATTTTCTACGCATCACCAAGAACAATCTATGGAGTCTTCTAGCAACGAGAGGGAAAAGAGTGCATCTACATACCGTTGTAGATCGCGAGCGGAAGCGTTCAGGTGAACGGGGTTGATGGAGTCGTACTCGTCGTGATCCAAATCACCGATGACCGAGCGCCGAACGGACGACACCTCCGCGTTCAACACACGTACGGTTGGGGAAGACGTCTCCTCCTTCTTGATCCAGCAAGGGGAGGGAGAGGTTGATGGAGATCCAGCAGCACGACGGCGTGGTGGTGGAAACAGTGGGGATCTCGGCAGGGCTTCGCCAAGCTCAGCGAGAGGGAGAGGTGTCACGGGAGGGAGAGGGAGGCGCCAGGGGCTTGGGTGCGGCTGCCCTCCCTCCCCCCTCTTTATATAGGGGTCCAGGGCGGGCGCCGGCCCCCAGAGATCCCATCTCTAGGGGGGCGGCGGCCAGGGGGGGACTTGCCCCCCAAGTCAAGTGGGGCGCCCCCCACCCCTAGGGTTTCCAACCCTAGGCGCAGGGGGAGGCCCAAGGGGGGCGCACCAGCCCACCAGGGGCTGGTTCCCCTCCCACTTCAGCCCTTGGGGCCCTCCGGGATAGGTGACCCCACCCGATGGACCCCCGGGACCCTTCCGGTGGTCCCGGTACAATACCGGTGACCCCCGAAACTTTCCCGGTGGCCGAAACTGGACTTCCTATATATAACTCTTCACCCCCGGACCATTCCGGAACTCCTCGTGACGTCCGGGATCTCATCCGGGACTCCGAACGACTTGCGGATTTCCGCATACTAATATCTCTACAACCCTAGCGTCACCGAACCTTAAGTGTGTAGACCCTACGGGTTCGGGAGACATGCAGATATGACCGAGACGACTCTCCGGTCAATAACCGATAGCGGGATCTGGATACCCATGTTGGCTCCCACATGTTCCACGATGATCTCATCGGATGAACCACGATGTCGAGGATTCAATCAATCCCGTATACAATTCCCTTTGTCAATCGGTACGTTACTTTCCCGAGATTCGATTGTCGGTATCCCAATACCTTGTTCAATCTCGTTACCGGCAAGTCACTTTACTCGTACCGTAATGCATGATCCCGTGACCAAACATTTGGTCACATTGAGCTCATTATGATGATGCATTACCGAGTGGGCCCAGAGATACCTCTCCGTCATACGGAGTGACAAATCCCAGTCTCGATTCGTGCCAACCCAACAGACACTTTCGGAGATACCCATAGTGCACCTTTATAGCCACCCAGTTACGTTGTGATGTTTGGCACACCCAAAGCACTCCTATGGTATCCGGGAGTTGCACAATCTCATGGTCTAAGGAAATGATACTTGACATTTGGAAAAGCTCTAGCAAACGAACTACACGATCTTGTGCTATGCTTAGGATTGGGTCTTGTCCATCACATCATTCTCCAATGATGTGATCCCGTTATCAATGACATCCAATGTCCATAGTCAGGAAACCATGACTATCTGTTGATCAACGAGCTAGTCAACTAGAGGCTCACTAGGGACATGTTGTGGTCTATGTATTCACACATGTATTACGATTTCCGGATAACACAATTATAGCATGAACAATAGACAATTATCATGAACAAGGAAATATAATAATAACCATTTTATTATTGCCTCTAGGGCATATTTCCAACAGTCTCCCACTTGCACTAGAGTCAATAATCTAGTTACATTGTGATGAATCGAACACCCATAGAGTTCTGGTGTTGATCATGTTTTGCTCTAGGGAGAGGTTTAGTCAACGGATCTGCTACATTCAGGTCCGTATGTACTTTACAAATATCTATGTCTCCATTTTGAACATTTTCACGAATGGACTTGAAGCGACGCTTGATATGCCTGGTCTTTCTGTGAAACCTGGGCTCCTTGGCAAGGGCAATAGCTCCAGTGTTGTCACAGAAGAGAGTCATCGGGCCCGACGCATTGGGAATAACTCCTAGGTCGGTAATGAACTCCTTCACCCAGATTGCTTCTTGTGCTGCCTCTGAGGCCGCCATGTATTCCGCTTCACATGTAGATCCCGCCACAACGCTTTGCTTGCAACTGTACCAGCTTACTGCCCCACCATTCAAAATATACACGTATCCGGTTTGTGACTTAGAGTCATCCAGATCTGTGTCGAAGCTAGCATCGACGTAACCCTTTACGACGAGCTCTTCGTCACCTCCATAAACGAGAAACATATCCTTAGTCCTCTTCAGGTACTTCAGGATATTCTTGACCGCTGTCCAGTGTTCCATGCCGGGATTACTTTGGTACCTTCCTACCAAACTTACGGCAAGGTTTACATCAGGTCTGGTACACAGCATGGCATACATAATAGACCCTATGGCCGAGGCATAGGGGACGACACTCATCTTTTCTCTATCTTCTGCCGTGGTCGGGCATTGAGCCGTGCTCAATTGCACACCTTGCAATACAGGCAAGAACCCCTTCTTGGACTGGTCCATATTGAACTTCTTCAATATCTTGTCAATACTTTGTGAAAGACCTATGAGGCGTCTCGATCTATCTCTATAGATCTTGATGCCTAATATGTAAGCAGCTTCTCCAAGGTCCTTCATTGAAAAACACTTATTCAAGTAGGCCTTTATACTTTCCAAGAATTCTATATCATTTCCCATCAATAGTATGTCATCCACATATAATATGAGAAATGCTACAGAGCTCCCACTCACTTTCTTGTAAACACAGGCTTCGCCATAAGTCTGTGTAAACCCAAACGCTTTGATCATCTCATCAAATCGAATGTTCCAACTCCGAGATGCTTGCACCAGCCCATAGATGGAGCGCTGGAGCTTGCATACCTTGTTAGCATTCTTAGGATCGACAAAACCTTCCGACTGCATCATATACAATTCTTCCTTAAGAAAGTCGTTAAGGAATGCCGTTTTGACGTCCATTTGCCATATTTCATAATCGTAGAATGCGGCAATTGCTAACATGATTCGGACGGACTTCAGCTTCGCTACGGGTGAGAAAGTCTCATCGTAGTCAACCCCTTGAACTTGTCGATAACCCATAGCGACAAGTCGAGCTTTATAGATGGTAACATTACCATCTGCGTCCGTCTTCTTCTTAAAGATCCATTTGTTTTCTATCGCTCGCCGATCATCGGGCAAGTCTGTCAAAGTCCACACTTTGTTTTCATACATGGATCCTATCTCGGATTGCATGGCTTCAAGCCATTTGTTGGAATCTGGGCCCACCATTGCTTCTTCATAGTTCGAAGGTTCACCGTTGTCTAACAACATGATTTCCAGGACAGGGTTGCCATACTACTCTGGTGTGAAACGTGTCCTCGTGGACCTACGAAGTTCAGTAGTAACTTGATCCGAAGTACCTTGATCATCATCATTAGCTTCCTCTCTAGTCAGTGCAGGCACCACAGGAACATCTTCCTGAGCTGCGCTACTTTCCGGTTCAAGAGGTAGTACTTCATCAAGTTCCACTTTCCTCCCACTTACTTCTTTCGAGAGAAACTCTTTCTCCAGAAAGGACCCGTTCTTGGCAACAAAGATCTTGCCTTCGGATCTGAGGTAGAAGGTATACCCAATGGTTTCCTTAGAGTATCCTATGAAGACGCATTTTTCCGACTTGGGTTCGAGCTTTTCAGGTTGAAGTTTCTTGACATAAGCATCGCATCCCCAAACTTTTAGAAACGACAGCTTACGTTTCTTCCCAAACCATAATTCATACGGTGTCGTCTCAACGGATTTCGACGGAGCCCTATTTAAAGTGAATGCGGCAGTCTCTAAAGCATAGCCCCAAAATGAGAGCGGTAGATCGGTAAGAGACATCATAGATCGCACCATATCCAATAGAGTGCGATTACGACGTTCGGACACACCATTTCGCTGAGGTGTTCCAGGCGGCGTGAGTTGTGAAACTATTCCACATTTCCTTAAGTGTGTGCCAAATTCGTCACTCAAATATTCCCCTCCACGATCTGATCGTAAGAACTTTATTTTCCTGTCACGTTGATTCTCAACCTCACTCTGAATTCCTTGAACTTTTCAAAGGTCTCAGACTTGTGTTTCATTAGGTAGACATACACATATCTACTCAAGTCATCAGTGAGAGTGAGAACATAACGATAGCCACTGCGAGCCTCAACACTCATTGGACCGCACACATTAGTATGTATGATTTCCAATAAGTTGGTTGCTCGCTCCATTGTTCCGGAAAACGGAGTCTTGGTCATCTTACCCATGAGGCATGGTTCGCACGTGTCAAATGATTCGTAATCAAGAGATTCCAAAAGTCCATCTGCATGGAGCTTCTTCATGCGTTTGACACCAATGTGACCAAGACGGCAGTGCCACAAGTATGTGGGACTATCATTATCAACCTTACATCTTTTGGTATTCACACTATGAATATGTGTAACACTACGTTCGAGATTCATTAAGAATAAACCATTAACCAGCGGGGCATGACCATAAAACATATCTCTCATATAAATAGAACAACCATTATTCTCGGATTTAAATGAGTAGCCATCTCGAATTAAACGAGATCCTGATACAATGTTCATGCTCAAAGCTGGCACTAAATAACAATTATTGAGGTTTAAAACTAATCCCGTAGGTAAATGTAGAGGTAGCGTGCCGACGGCGATCACATCGACCTTGGAACCATTCCCGACGCGCATCGTCACCTCGTCCTTTGCCAGTCTCCGTTTATTCCGCAGCTCCTGCTTTGAGTTACAAATATGAGCAACCGCACCGGTATCAAATACCCAGGAGCTACTACGAGTGCTGGTAAGGTACACATCAATAACATGTATATCACATATACCTTTGGTGTTGCCGGCCTTCTTGTCCGCTAAGTACTTGGGGCAGTTCCGCTTCCAGTGACCACTTCCCTTGCAATAAAAGCACTCAGTCTCAGGCTTGGGTCCATTCTTTGGCTTCTTCCCGGCAACTGGCTTACCGAGCGCGGCAACTCCCTTGCCGTCCTTCTTGAAGTTCTTCTTACCCTTGCCTTTCTTGAACTTAGTGGTTTTGTTCACCATCAACACTTGATGTTCCTTTTTGATCTCCACCTCCGCTAATTTCAGCATTGAATATACCTCAGGAATGGTCTTTTCCATCCCCTACATATTGAAGTTCATCACAAAGCTCTTGTAGCTCGGTGGAAGCGACTGAAGGATTCTGTCAATGACCGCGTCATCCGGGAGATTAACTCCCAGCTGAGTCAAGCGGTTGTGTAACCCAGACATTTTGAGTATGTGCTCACTGACAGAACTATTTTCCTCCATCTTACAACTGAAGAACTTGTCAGAGACTTCATATCTCTCGACACGGGCATGAGCTTGGAAAACCATTTTCAGCTCTTCGAACATCTCATATGCTCCGTGTTGCTCAAAATGCTTTTGTAGCCCCGGTTCTAAGCTGTAAAGTATGCCGCACTGAATGAGGGAGTAATCATCAGCACGCTGCTGCCAAGCGTTCATAACGTCTTGGTTCTCTGGGATGGGTGCGTCACCTAGCGGTGCTTCTAGGACATAATCTTTCTTGGCAGCTATGAGGATGATCCTCAGGTTCCGGACCCAGTCCGTATAGTTGCTGCCATCATCTTTCAGCTTGGTTTTCTCTAGGAACGCGTTGAAGTTGAGGGCAACATTAGCGTGGGCCATTTGATCTACAAGACATATTGTAAAGATTTTAGACTAAGTTCATGATAATTAAGTTCATCTAATCAAATTATTCAATGAACTCCCACTCAGATAGACATCCCTCTAGTCATCTAAGTGAAACATGATCCGAGTCAACTAGGCCGTGTCCGATCATCACGTGAGACGGACTAGTCAACATCGGTGAACATCTTCATGTTGATCGTATCTTCTATACGACTCATGCTCGACCTTTCGGTCTTCCGTGTTCCGAGGCCATGTCTGTACATGCTAGGCTCTTCAAGTCAACCTAAGTGTATTGCGTGTGTAAACCTGGCTTACACCCGTTGTATTCGAACGTTAGAATCTATCACACCCGATCATCACGTGGTGCTTCGAAACAACGAACCTTCGCAACGGTGCACAGTTAGGGGGAACACTTTCTTGAAATTATTGCGAGGGATCATCTTATTTAAGCTACCGTCGTTCTAAGCAAATAAGATGTAAAACATGATAAACATCAAATGCAATCAAATAGTGACATGATATGGCCAGTATCATATTGCTCCTTTGATCTCCATCTTCGGGGCGCCATGATCATCTTCGTCACCGGCATGACACCGTGATCTCCATCATCATGATCTCCATCATTGTGTCTTCATGAAGTTGTCACGCCAACGATTACTTCTACTTCTATGGCTAACGTGTTTAGCAATAAAGTAAAGTAATTTACATGGCGTTATTCAATGACACGCAGGTCATACAAAAAATAAAGACAACTCCTATGGCTCCTGCCGGTTGTCATACTCATCGACATGCAAGTCGTGATTCCTATTACAAGAACATGATCAATCTCATACATCCATTCATCACATCCTTTTTGGCCATATCACATCACAAGGCATATGCTGCAAAAACAAGTTAGACGTCCTCGAATTGTTGTTGCATGTTTTTACGTGGCTTCTATAGGTTTCTAGCAAGAACGTTTCTTACCTACGTAAAACCACAACGTGATATGCCAACTTCTATTTACCCTTCATAAGGACCCTTTTCATCGAATCCGATTCGACTAAAGTGGGAGAGACAGACACCCGCTAGCCACCTTATGCAACTAGTGCATGTCAGTCGGTGGAACCTGTCTCACGTAAGCGTACGTGCAAGGTCGGTCCGGGCCGCTTCATCCCACGATGCCGCCGAAACAAGATAAGTCTAGTAGTGGCAAGAAAATTGACAACATCTACGCCCACAACAAGTTTGTGTTCTACTCGTGCATAGAAACTACGCATAGACCTAGCTCATGATGCCACTGTTGGGGATCGTTGCAGAAATTAAAATTTTCTACGCATCACCAAGAACAATCTATGGAGTCCTCTAGCAATGAGAGGGAAAAGAGTGCATCTACATACCCTTGTAGATCGCGAGCGGAAGCGTTCAAGTGAACGGGGTTGATGGAGTCGTACTTGTCGTGATCCAAATCACCGATGACCGAGCGCCGAACGGACGACACCTCCGCGTTCAACACACATACTGTTGGGGAAGACGTCTCCTCCTTCTTGATCCAGCAAGGGGAGGGAGAGGTTGATGGAGATCCAGCAGCACGACGGCGTGGTGGTGGAAACAGCGGGGATCTCGGCAGGGCTTCGCCAAGCTCAGCGAGAGGGAGAGGTGTCACGGGAGGGAGAGGGAGGCGCCAGGGGCTTGGGTGCAGCTGCCCTCCCTCCCCCCTCTTTATATAGGGGTCCAGGGGGCGCCGGCCCCCACAGATCCCATCTCTAGGGGGGGGGGGGGCGGCGGCCAAGGGGGGGACTTGCCCCCCACCCCTAGGGTTTCCAACCCTAGGTGCAGGGGGAGGCCCAAGGGGGGTGCACCAGCCCACCAGGGGCTGGTTCCCCTCCCACTTCAGCCCATGGGGCCCTCCGGGATAGGTGGCCCCACCCGGTGGACCCCCGGGACCCTTCCGGTGGTCCCGGTACAATACCGGTGACCCCCGAAACTTTCCCGGTGGCCGAAACTGGACTTCTTATATATAATTCTTCACCTCCGGACCATTCCGGAACTCCTCGTGACGTCCGGGATCTCATCCGGGACTCTGAACGACTTTCGGATTTCCGCATACTAATATCTCTACAACCCTAGCGTCACCGAACCTTAAGTGTTAGACCCTACGGGTTCGGGAGACATGTAGATATGACCGAGACGACTCTCCGATCAATAACCAACAGCGGGATCTGTGTACCCATGTTGGCTCCCACATGTTCCATGATGATCTCATCGGATGAACCACGATGTCGAGGATTCAATCAATCCCGTATACAATTCCCTTTGTCAATCGGTACGTTACTTGCCCGAGATTCGATCGTCGGTATCCCAATACCTTGTTCAATCTCGTTACCGGAAAGTCACTTTACTCGTACCGTAATGCATGATCCCGTGACCAAACATTTGGTCACATTGAGCTCATTATGATGATGCATTACCGAGTGGGCCCAGAGATACCTCTCCGTCATACGGAGTGACAAATCCCAGTCTCGATTCGTGCCAACCCAACAGACACTTTCGGAGATACCCGTAGTGCACCTTTATAGCCACCCAGTTACGTTGTGACGTTTGGCACACCCAAAGCACTCCTATGGTATCCGGGAGTTGCACAATCTCATGGTCTAAGGAAATGATACTTGACATTTGGAAAAGCTCTAGCAAACGAACTACACGATCTTGTGCTATGCTTAGGATTGGGTCTTGTCCATCACATCATTCTCCTAATGATGTGATCCCGTTATAAATGACATCCAATGTCCATAGTCAGGAAACCATGACTATCTGTTGATCAACGAGCTAGTCAACTAGAGGCTCACAAGGGACATGTTGTGGTCTATGTATTCACACATGTATTACGATTTCCGGATAACACAATTATAGCATGAACAATAGACAATTATCATGAACAAGGAAATATAATAATAACCATTTTATTATTGCCTCTAGGGCATATTTCCAACATTAGGCTCTTGCCAATCCTTGTTCCATAATCCATCAAATCTTAACCCAAAACTTGAAAACTTCACAACACAAAACTTAACAGAAAATCTCGTGAGCTCCGTTAGCGAAAGAAAACAAAACACCACTTCAAGGTACTGTAATGAACTCATTCTTTATTTATATTGGTGTTAAACCCACTGTATTCCAACTTCTCTATGGTTTATAAAACCTTTTACTAGCCATAGATTCATCAAAATAAGCAAACAACGCACGAAAAACAGAATCTGTCAAAAACAGAACAGTCTGTAGTAATCTGTATCTAACGCAAACTTCTTGAACTCAGAAAAATCTACCAAAATATGAAGACCTAGATAATTTGTTTATTGATCTACTGCAATTTGAATCAGTATTTTATCACGTTCTGGTGATTTTAAACAATTGTTTTTGTGAACAGAAAGTTTCTGGAATTTTCAGCAAGATCAAATAACTATCATCCAAGAAGATCCTATAGGTTTCACTTGGCACAAACACTAATTAAAACATAAAAACACATCTAACCAGAGGCTAGATCAAATATTTATTGCTAAACAGAAACAAAAAGCAAGAAAATTAAAATAAAATCGGGTTGCCTCCCAACAAGCGCTATCGTTTAACGCCCCTAGCTAGGCATAAAAGCAAGGATTGATCTAAGTATTGCCATCTTTGGTAAGCAATCCATAAGTGGCTCTCATAATAGATTCATAAGGTAATTTAATCTTCTTTCTAGGGAAGTGTTCCATGCCTTTCCTTAACGGAAATTGGAATCTAATATTCTCTTCCTTCATATCAATAATTGCACCAATCATTCTAAGGAAAGGTCTACCAAGAATAATAGGACCTGGAGGATTGCAATCTATATCAAGAACAATAAAATCTACGGGCACATAATTCCTATTTGCAACAACAAGAACATCATTAATTCTTCCCATAGGTTTCTTGATAGTGGAATCCGCAAGGTGCAAGTTTAAAGAGCAATCATCAATTTCTGGAAACCTAGCAAATCACACAAAGTTTTTGGAATCGTGGAAACACTAGCACCCAAATCACACAAAGCATAGCATTCATATCTTTAATTTTAATTTTAATTGTAGGTTCCCACTCATCATAAAGTTTTCTAGGGATAGAAACTTCCAACTCAAGTTTTTCTTCATAAGATTGCATCAAAGCATCAATGATATGTTTAGTAAAGGCTTTATTTTGAATATAAGCATGAGGAGAATTTAGCACAGATTGCAACAAGGAAATACAATCTATCAAAGAGAAATTATCATAATTAAATTCCTTGAAATCCAAAATAGTGGGTTCATTGCTATCTAAAGTTTTAACCTCTTCCATCCCACTTTTACCAATTTTGGCATCAAGATCTAAAAACTCCGAATTTTTGGGACGCCTTTTAACTAAAGTTGATTCATCTCCAGTCCCATCATTATCAAGATTCATATTGCAAAACAAAGATTTAGTCGGAGACACATCGATAACTTTTAGATCTTCATCTTTATTCTCATAAAAAAATTCCGGTTTAGCGGCCATCTTATTAACTAAGGTGGCCTGCTTATCCGAAATTTCAGCTATTAAATTTTCAAGATGAGCAATCTGAGATTTCAAACCATAAAATTCCTTAGACATGTCATCAAGCTCTTTATTCATGTACTCCATAAAGCCTTTTTGTTACTTCAGCTCATTTCTAAAGACATTATTAGGCTCAAATTGTAAAGTCATAAAGCTCCTGACGTTGCTTTCAATCTCTTCCAACTTTTTAAGGTGAAGATCACCAAATCTAGGCAGGGCCATAAAGGCAACAAGCAACAAGAGACAAGCAAAAAGAGGCAAACGGAAAGAGAGGGCCAATAAAACAACAAGGGTGAAGTGGGGGAGAGGAAAACGAGAGGCAAATGGCAAATAATGTAATGCGAGGGATAAGAGTTTGTGATGGGTACTTGGTATGTCTTGACTTGTGCGTAGACTCCCCGGCAACGGCGCCAGAAATTCTTCTTGCTACCTCTTGAGCACTGCGTTGGTTTTCCCTTGAAGAGGAAAGGGTGATGCAGTAAAGTAGCGTAAGTATTTCCCTCAGTTTTTGAGAACCAAGGTATCAATCCAGTAGGAGACCACGCTCAAGTCCCACGCACCTACACAAACAAATAAGAACTTTGCAACCAACGCGATAAAGGGGTTGTCAATCCCTTCACGGGCACTTGCAAGTGAGATCTGATACAGATGATAAGATAATATTTTTGGTATTTTTATGATAAAGACTAAAAGTAAAGAAAGCAAAATAAACGGTAATAGAAATAGCTTGTTGACGGGAGATTAATATGATGGAAAATAGACCCCGGGGCCATAGGTTTCACTAGTGGCTTCTCTCAAGATAACATAAGTATTACGGTGGGTGAACAAATTACTGTCGAGCAATTGATAGAATTGAGCATAGTTATGAGAATATCTAGGTATGATCATGTATATAGGCATCACGTCCGTGACAAGTAGACCGACTCTTGCCTGCATCTACTACTATTGCTCCACACATCGACCGCTATCCAGCATGCATCCAGAGTATTAAGTTCATAAGAACGGAGTAACGCTTTAAGCAAGATGACATGATGTAGAGGGATAAACTCAGGCAATATGATATAAACCCCATCTTTTTATCCTCGATGGCAACAATACAATACGTGTCGTTTCCCCTACTGTCTCTGGGATCGAGCACCGCAAGATTGAACCCAAAGCTAAGCACTTCCCCCATTGCAAGAAAGATCAATCTAGTAGGCCAAACCAAACTGATAATTCGAAGAGACTTGCAAAGATAACCAATCATACATAAAAGAATTCAGAGGAGATTCAAATATTGTTCATAGATAATCTTGATCATAAACCCACAATTTATTGGATCTCGACAAACACACCGCAAAAGAAGATTACATCGAATAGATCTCCAAGAGAATCGAGGAGAACTTTGTATTGAGATCCAAAGAGAGAGAAGAAGCCATCTTGCTAATAACTACGGACCCGGAGGTCTGAGGTAAACTACTCACACATCATCGGAGAGGCTATGGTGTTGATGTAGAAGCCCTCCGTGATTGATGCCCCCTCCGGCGGAGCGCCGGAAAAGGCCCCAAGATGAGATCTCACGGGTACAGAAGGTTGCGGTGGTGGAAATAGGGTTTTGGCTCCTCCCCTGATGTTTTCAGGGTACGTATGTATATATAGGAGGAAGAAGTAGGTCGGTGGAGCTACGAGGGGCCCATGAGGGTGGAGGGCGCGCCCGGGGGGGTAGGTGCGCCCCCTGCCTCATGGCCCCCTCGTTGATTGCTTGACGTCCACTCCAAGTCCTCTGGATCACATTTGTTCAGAAAATCACGTTCCCGAAGGTTTCATTCCGTTTGGACTCCGTTTGGTATTCCTTTCCTTCGAAACACTGAAATAGGCAAAAAAAACAGCAATTTGGGCTGGGCCTCCGGTTAATAGGTTAGTCCCAAAAATAATATAAAAGTGTATAATAAAGCCCATTGAACATCCAAAACAGATAATATAATAGCATGGAACAATCAAAAATTATAGATACGTTGGAGACGTATCAAGCATCCCCAAGCTTAATTCCTGCTCGTCCTCGAGTAGGTAAATGATAAAAACAGAATTTTTGATGTGGAATGCTTCTTAGCATAATTTTTAATGTAATTCTTTTTATTGTGGCATGAATATTTAGATCCGAAAGATAAAAGTTTAATGTTGACATAAAAACAATAATACTTCAAACATGCTAACCAAGCAATTATGTCTTATCAAAATAACATAGCCAAAGAAAGCTCATCCCTACAAAATCATATAGTTAGGCCATGCTTCAATTTCGTCACACAAAACGTTCTCATCATGCATAACCCCGATGACAAGCCGAGCAATTGGTTCATACTTTTTAACGCGCTTCAGCCTTTTCAACCCTTACGCAATACATGAGCGCAAGCTATGGATATAGCACTATGGGTGGAGTAAAGTATAATGATGGGGGTTATGTGAGAAGATAAAAAGGTAGAAAGTCTCACACTGACGCGGCTAATCAATAGGCTATGGAGATGCCCATCAATTGATGTAAATGAGAGGAGTAGGTATTGTCATGCAACGGATGCACTAGAGCTATAAATATATGAAAGCTCAACAAAAGAAACTAAGTGGGTGTGCATCCAACTTGCTTGCTCACGAAGACCTAGGGCATTTTGAGGAAGCCCATCATTGGAATATACAAGCAAAGTTCTATAATGAAAAATTCCCACTAGTATATGAAAGTGACAACATAGGAGACTCTCTATCATGAAGATCACGGTGCTACTTTGAATCACAAGTGTGGAAAAAGGATAGTAACATTGTCCCTTCTCTCTTTTTCTCTCATTATTTTTTTATTTCTCCTTTTTTTGTTGGGCCTTTTTTTTTCTTTGGCCTCTTTTTTTTATCTAGTCCGGAATCTCATCCCGACTTGTGGGGGAATCATAGTCTCCATCATCCTTTCCTCACATGAGACAATGCTCTAATAATGATGATCATCACACTTTTATTACTTACAACTCAAGAATTATAACTCAATACTTAGACACAAAATATGACTCTATGTGAATGCCTCCGGCGGTGTACCGGGATATGCAATGAACCAAGAGTGACATTAATAAAAATTATGAAAGGTGGCTTTGCCTCAAATACGATGTCAACTACATGATCATGCAAAGCAATATGACAATGATGGAGCGTGTCATAATAAACGGAACGGTGGTAAGTTGCATGGCAATACATCTCGGAATGGCTATGGAAATGCCATGATAGGTAGGTATGGTGGCTGTTTTGAGGAAGATATAAGGAGGTTTATGTGTGATAGAGCGTATCATATCACGGGGTTTGGATGCACCGGTGAAGTTTGCACCAACTCTCAAGGCGAGAAAGGGCAATGCACGGTACCGTAGAGGCTAGAAAATTGTGGAAGGTTGAGAGTGCGTATAATCCATGGACTCACATTAGTCATAAAGAACTCATATACTCATTGCAAATGTTTATTAGCCCTCGAAGCAAAGTACTACTACGCATGCCCCTAGAGGGATAGATTGGTAGGAAAAGACCATCGCTCGTCCCCGACCGCCACTCATAAGGAAAGCAATAAAAGAACACCTTATGTGTCAAAATTGTCATACAACTTTCACCATACGTGGATGCTACGGGACTTGCCAACCTTAACACAAGTATTTCTCAATTTCACAATTACTCAACTAGCACACTCTAATATTACCACCTTTATCTCTCAAAACACTTATCAAGTATCAAACTTCTCATGATATTCAATGAACTCAATATGGAAGTTTTTATTATGCCCATCTTGGATGCCTATCACATTCAGATTAATTTCACAATTAAAGCAAATTACCATGCTGTTTAAGACTCTCAAAATAATATAAGTGAAGCATGAGAGATCAATAATTTCTATAAAATAAAACCACCACCGTGCTCTAAAAGATACAAGTGAAGCACTAGAGCAAAAACTATATAGCTCAAAAGATATAAGTGAAGCACATAGAGTATTCTAACAAATTTCGAATCATGTGTGTCTCTCTCAAAAGGTGTGTACAGCAAGGATGATTGTGGTAAACTAAAATGCAAAGATTCAAATCATACAAGACGCTCCAAGCAAAACACATATCATGTGGTGAATAAAAATATAGCCCCAAGTAAAGTTACCGATAGACGAAGACGAAAGAGGGGATGCCTTCCGGGGCATCCCCAAGCTTAGGCTTTTGGTTGTCCTTGAATTTTACCTTGGGGTGCCTTGGGCATCCCCAAGCTTAGGCTCTTGCCAATCCTTGTTCCATAATCCATCAAATCTTTACCCAAAACTTGAAAACTTCACAACACAAAACTTAACAGAAAATCTCGTGAGCTCCGTTAGCGAAAGAAAACAAAACACCACTTCAAGGTACTGTAATGAACTCATTCTTTATTTATATTAGTGTTAAACCCACTGTATTCCAACTTCTCTATGGTTTATAAACTCTTTTACTAGCCATAGATTCATCAAAATAAGCAAACAACGCACGAAAAACAGAATCTGTCAAAAACAGAATAGTCTGTAGTAATCTGTATCTAACGCAAACATCTGAAACTCAGAAAAATCTACCAAAATAGGAAGACCTAGATAATTTGTTTATTGATCTACTGCAATTGGAATCAGTATTTTATCACGTTCTGGTGATTTTAAACAATTGTTTTTGTGAACAGAAAGTTTCTGGAATTTTCAGCAAGATCAAATAACTATCATCCAAGAAGATCCTATAGGTTTCACTTGGCACAAACACTAATGAAAATATAAAAACACATCTAACCAGCCAAAGTAATCTGTATCTAACGCAAACATCTGAAACTCAGAAAAATCTACCAAAATAGGAAGACCTAGATAATTTGTTTATTGATCTACTGCAATTGGAATCAGTATTTTATCACGTTCTGGTGATTTTAAACAATTGTTTTTGTGAACAGAAAGTTTCTGGAATTTTCAGCAAGATCAAATAACTATCATCCAAGAAGATCCTATAGGTTTCACTTGGCACAAACACTAATGAAAATATAAAAACACATCTAACCAGAGGCTAGATCAAATATTTATTGCTAAACAGAAACAAAAAGCAAGAAAATTAAAATAAAATCGGGTTGCCTCCCAACAAGCGCTATCGTTTAACGCCCCTAGCTAGGCATAAAAGCAAGGATAGATCTAAGTATTGCCATCTTTGGTAGGCAATCCATAAGTGGCTCTCATAATAGATTCATAAGGTAATTTAATCTTCTTTCTAGGGAAGTGTTCCATGCCTTTCCTTAACGGAAATTGGAATCTAATATTCTCTTGCTTCATATCAATAATTGCACCAATCGTTCTAAGGAAAGGTCTACCAAGAATAATAGGACATGGAGGATTGCAATCTATATCAAGAACAATAAAATCTACGGGCACATAATTCCTATTTGCAACAATAAGTACATCATTAATTCTTCCCATAGGTTTCTTGATAGTGGAATCCGCAAGGTGCAAGTTTAAAGAGCAATCATCAATTTCATGGAAACCTAGCAAATCACACAAAGTTTTTGGAATCGTGGAAACACTAGCACCCAAATCACACAAAGCATAGCATTCATGATCTTTAATTTTAATTTTAATTGTAGGTTCCCACTCATCATAAAGTTTTCTAGGGATAGAAACTTCCAACTCAAGTTTTTCTTCATAAGATTGCATCAAAGCATCAACGATATGTTTAGTAAAGGCTTTATTTTGAATATAAGCATGAGGAGAATTTAGCACAGATTGCAACAAGGAAATACAATCTATCAAAGAGCAATTATCATAATTAAATTCCTTGAAATCCAAAATAGTGGGTTCATTGCTATCTAAAGTTTTAACCTCTTCCATCCCACTTTTACCAATTTTTGCATCAAGATCTAAAAACTCCGAATTTTTGGGACCCCTTTTAACTAAAGTTGATTCATCTCCACTCCCATCATTATCAAGATTCATATTGCAAAACAAAGATTTAATCGGAGACTCATCGATAACTTTTAGATCTTCATCTTTATTCTCATAAAAAATTTCCGGTTTAGCGGCCATCTTATTAACTAAGGCGGCCTGCTTATCCGAAATTTCAGCTATTAATTTTTCAAGATGAGCAATCTGAGATTTCAAACCATAAAATTCCTTAGACATGTCATCAAGCTCTTTATTCATGTACTCCATAAAGCCTTTTTGTTCCTTAAGCTCATTTCTAAAGAAATTATTATGCTCAAATTGTAAAGTCATAAAGCTCCTGACGTTGCTTTCAATCTCTTCCAACCTTTTAAGGTGAAGATCACCAAATCTAGGCAGGGCCATAAAGGCAACAAGCAACAAGAGACAAGCAAAAAGAGGCGAATGGAAAGAGAGGGCGAATAAAATGGCAAGGGTGAAGTGGGGGAGAGGAAAACAAGAGGCAAATGGCAAATAATGTAATGCGAGGGATAGGAGTTTGTGATGGGTACTTGGTATTTCTTGACTTGTGCGTAGACTCCCCGGCAACGGCGCCAGAAATTCTTCTTGCTACCTCTTGAGCACTGCATTGGTTTTCTTTTGAAGAGGAAAGAGTGATGCAGTAAAGTAGCGTAAGTATTTCCCTCAGTTTTTAAGAACCAAGGTATCAATCCAGTAGGAGACCACGCTCAAGTCCCACACACCTACCACAAACAAATAAGAACCTTGCAACCAACGCGATAAAGGGGTTGTCAATCCCTTCACAGGCACTTGCAAAAGTGAGATCGAATAGAGATGATAAGATAATATTTTTGGTATTTTTATGATAAAGACTAAAAGTAAAGAAAGCAAAATAAACGGTAATAGAAATATCTTGTTGACGGGAGATTAATATGATGAAAAATAGACCCGGGGGCCATAGGTTTCACTAGTGGCTTCTCTCAAGATAGCATAAGTATTACGGTGGGTGAACAAATTACTGTCGAGCAATTGATAGAATTGAGCATAGTTATGAGAATATCTAGGTATGATCATGTATATAGGCATCACGTCCGTGACAAGTAGACCGACTCCTGCCTGCATCTACTACTATTGCTCCACACATCGACCGCTAGCCAACATGCATCCAGAGTATTAAGTTCATAAGAACGGAGTAACGCTTTAAGCAAGATGACATGATGTAGAGGGATAAACTCAGGCAATATGATATAAACCCCATCTTTTTATCCTCGATGGCAACAATACAATACGTGTCGTTTCCCCTACTGTCACTGGGATCGAGCACCGCAAGATTGAACCCAAAGCTAAGCACTTCTCCCATTGCAAGAAAGATCAATCTAGTAGGCCAAACCAAACTGATAATTCGAAGAGACTTGCAAAGATAACCAATCATACATAAAAGAATTCAGAGGAGATTCAAATATTGTTCATAGATAATCTTGATCATAAACCCACAATTCATTGGATCTCGACAAACACACCGCAAAAGAAGATCACATCGAATAGATCTCCAAGAGAATCGAGGAGAACTTTGTATTGAGATCCAAAGAGAGAGAAGAAGCCATCTAGCTAATAACTATGGACCCGGAGGTCTGAGGTAAACTACTCACACATCATCGGAGAGGCTATGGTGTTGATGTAGAGGCCCTCCGTGATCGATGCCCCCTCCGGCGGAGCGCCGGAAAAGGCCCCAAATTGAAATCTCACACGTACAGAAGGTTGCGGCGGTGGAAATAGGGTTTTGGCTCCTCCCCTGATGTTTTCGGGGTACATAGGTATATATAGGAGGAAGAAGTAGGTCGGTGGAGCTACGAGGGGCCCACGAGGGTGGAGGGCACGCCCCCTGCCTCGTGGCCTCCTCGTTGATTGCTTGACGTCCACTCCAAGTCCTCTGGATCACGTTTGTTCAGAAAATTACGTTCCCGAAGGTTTCATTCCGTTTGGACTCCGTTTTATATTCCTTTCCTTCGAAACGCTGAAATAGGAAAAAAAAACCCAGCAATTTGGGTTGGGCCTTCGGTTAATAGGTTAGTCCCAAAAATAATATAAAAGTGTATAATAAAGTCCATTGAACTTCCAAAACAGATAATATAATAGCATGGAACAATAAAAAATTATAGATACGTTGGAGACGTATCACACATTTGTACATTAGGTATACATCAAGAACATTATTTTATACTTGTTGAACTTTTTTATAGTTCTTTAACATTAAAAAAACCTAAATTCTAAAAAGTGCATACGCACTAATTAGAGGAAACGAGCGGCCGGTCTTACACACACATGCATGTAGTTTTGTGGTCTAAATTTTGTCTTTATTAGTGACGTGGCATGTACTATTAGGATGGTCAAATGGGCAAGACACCGCATTATTCCATGGATGCGCATGTCCATTTATTCGGGTTTTCAAATTTTCAAAAAGCCATATCTTTTAAACCGTGCTTCGGAATTTAGATCCGTTTTCACTATTGGAATCCTCGCGACGAGATCTTTGAAACTAGATCCCGCATGGGGTACGTTTTGACAAATTTTTTATGCCAACTTTGATGCTATATTGTGCAACTCTATTACTGTATTGTGCAACTTTATTACTACATCGTGCAACTTTTTTCCAAAACTAATGTTTGGAGCTGCACCTTCGTATGAGGTTGCAACCTAGCAATCACGACAACTTTGATGTGCAACTAGTCTATTGCCTCGACGAAAGTCGATGTGCAACCTCCTATTTTAATGTAGTCTACTTGCACAAACATTGATGTTTAGTTGGCTTGTAATGTAGTCTAGTTGCACACAAATTGATGTTTAATTGGCTTCTAATGTAGTCTAGTTGCACACACATTGATGTTTAGTTGGCAGGAAGACTAGTTGCACACACACATATGCTCAGTTGGCTTGTAATTTAGTCTAGTTGCACACACATTGATGTTTAGTTGGCCGGACACTAGTTGCACACACATATGCTCAGTTGGCGCGGCAATGTAGTCTAGTTGCACACACATTGATGTTTAGTTGGCAGGACTTTTTTGGCACACACATATGCTCAGTTGGCGCGGCAATCTAGTTTAGTTGCACACACACATTAATGTTTAGTTGGCAGGACACTAGTTGCACACACATATGCTCAGTTGACGCGGCAATCTAGTTAGTTGCACACATTGATGTTTAGTTGGCAGGAAGACTAGTTCGTCGAAACATCCCCATGCGGGATCTAGTTTCGAAGAGCAAGTCGCGAGGATTCCAGCGGTGAAAACGGATCTTAATTCCGACACGCGAATTAAAGGTTATGCTTTTTTTAATTTTTGAAACCACGAATTAAATACACCAAAGAATAAAACGCATGCACCGAAGGGATGGCTGTGCAGACATTTAAGGACCAGGTGAAAAGCTTTCTTAATTAGGATGATTAATTAGGAAGGGGGACAAAAAAATTCTTAAAATAGTTGGCCGCCACGCAGCGCTAACGGGCAGCTGTTTGCCCGCTAGACGCGTTCTAAAAAAAATATGTTTGATGACCACTTTTTTTATATACATTGTACATTTTTGGTATATCAGAACATTTTCGAAATACATGGTTAACAATTTGAAAGTATAGAGTTAACATTTTTTATGCATGCGCCCAGGATGGAACCCGAGAGGCCGGAGGCGGCGCTCGAGAGCATGGACCGGACCGAGGATACGGCCCGCAGGCCCGAGGCCTTAAGCCTTGGACGGCGATGGTGTCAGGCGCCTTGAAATACCCCGGCGTCGCCTTGGCGCCCGACGTAACCGCCTCAACCAACAGCCAACAGAGCTCGCCTCTCCTCGCCGGAGTGCCAAGAAACCCCACCGCCTCTGCTCTCCAGCGCCGGCGACCGATGGACAGGTTCCACGACAGGCAGCACGTGTGGCTGCGGAGCCGCGTGCACGGCACGTACCTCAAGGCCAACAGCGACGGGAAGACCGTCTCCCTTCGCGGCCGCCGCGCCTCGCTGAAGGCCGCGTGGACGGTGCACATCTACCACGGCGAGGGCGACGCCGTGTACCTGCTCCTCCACAGCGCTGCCTACGGCCGCTACCTCGCCGCCACGACCACGCGGGCGCCGCTCGGGCTCGGCCACAACGGCTTTCGCGCCGAGCAGCGCAACTACGATGAGCCGGACATGCAGGCCATCATGTGGGAGGCCGTCGGGGCGGGCTCCGGTGACGACGTCATGCTCCGCAACGTCGGCGGCTGCTACCTCCGCGCCAACGGCAGGTACCTCCGCTGGAGCACCGGCGTCAGCGTCGAGGACATGGACAGAGTCAGCACCATGGCGCACTGGATCGTCGAGCCCATCCCCGCCAGAGAGGCGGGCATGCCTGACCTTCCTGGCCCGCCCGTGAGTTCGCCATGACCTGACGACCAGCTGCTCGAATTGCCAATTCATTCGCTCAAGAGCAATTCCTGATCTGTTCTTGCCAAATTCCTACTTCTTGACTCAACTGCAGAACCGCGTCCTCTACATGGTGCTCGGCCAGGCGTGGCGGACGATCGTGTTCGTGCGAGCGAACGCCGAGGGGTTCTACGACGAGCACGGCTGGCACATGTTCCCTTTCAGGGGGAGGTCCGTGAACCACCTGAGGAACGAGCTGGCCGACCGCATCGCCTTCATCGACGGCCAGTACCCCGACGGCATCGCCATGTGCGTCCGGGCGGGCCTCTACGGGAGGCTGACTCCACTCGTCGTCGACCTACCCCGCTACTCTGGCCACGCCGAGGCCCACCAGATTGTCGTGATGATGTCCGGGACCCCTGGTGAGAGCCTCCCTCCATGTCACAACTCACAACTTCCTAAAGATTTCCTCATGGTACTCTTGATTGATCTTGTTATGCGCAATGTACAGATTTTGGTGCAGTTACTATTTGCTGCATGGCTAATCTGCTTGTGTTTGAAAAAATGTTTACTGAAACTGTTATAGTCTGAGAAACAGTTTACTGAAGTTGTAGTCTGAAAAAAAGTTAACTGAAACTGTTGTAGTCTGAAACTTGTTAGGTGTTGGGAATTGTCTGCAACTGTAGTAATCTTTTAGATAAATGAAAGATGATCTGTGGAAGCTAGTCAGTTGATTCATCTCTTTTCAGCATTAACAGAGAAGATGGTGATATCCGTTTGATTTGACCCATTTTACGTGCATTGAATAACCTGTGAACAAAATTTAGGTTCCAACAACACTAAACTGAATCTTGTTTCTGCACATAAGTTGCATTCAGGTTTTGTACATGGGCTGTATTCTTGGTCTTTTTTTTTTGCATTACTCTGAGATTTAGATTGCTCATCTGCTTCCTACTGATCTTCTTTAGCGAGAAAAGTAATGTTGGTCTCGAATCTGCTGCACACAATGCACAGATGTTGGTATAAATACTATTTTGCTGCATGAACACGATATTTGGAGTCTTACTTTATTGGAGTGCTACTGCTAGTGCTAATTTGATCATGCTTGGAACTTGTCTGAAATTGCTATAGTCTTGTATAAGGTAAAAGTAGTTGGATGGAAATAGTAGGTGCCATGTGGATTTATCAGTCTGTGACTCTGTACACATGGTAAAAGATGGTCTGAACAGTTCTGTCTTTGATTCAGATAATTCAGTTCGTCCATTTCGTAACATTTTCCACTATTAGAATTATGAACCCTAAAAAGCCAAATCAAGTTCAGTTATCTCACTTCACCTTTGCGGAGAAGATACTAAAATTTTAACCTGTGAATAAAATTGAGGTAGTATCTTGCAATAGTGCATAAAAAGCTTAGTTCCTTGCACATAATATTGTTGCAGATTTTTCTTGTTTATATTGTTATTGATTATTGGTCTGCCGCCTAACTGGTTCATACATTCTGCTGATTCAGCGTACGATGAGCTGCGATACCCTGATGTCAACGCAATATAGAGAAAGCTCATAGCTGGAGGCCTGACAGTTCACCTGTTCATAAGTTGCGCCGCCTCAGATATGATGATAACAGAACAGGACGCCTACTTTTGCCTATAGACACATGGATATAGGTTCACAAAACTCAGCAGCTCCCATGTTTCTTCTGCTAGCTGAACTTGGTGAAAATGTTGCATCCGATGGCTGAACGACTCTGTACTCTGTAGTGATGCTGGTTGTAGTAATCGTTTGTGTCGCTCTTCTGACATTCACTGTGGGGTTCTTGCAGTGAGTTGATGGTCCTGCATTCCTTTTGTACTATGCATTTCTCTTAGATGAAGCATCTGATATGAATAACGATTTGGTTGTTCTAGCTGTTAGTTGGGCACTTGAGTTTAGATGCCGTTCCTTGCTGTGATTTGGTGGTTCTTTATGTGTTCTCTTTAGCAATTTACTCTTTCATATATGACCCGGCATTCTTTAGAGAGGTTTCGTGAAAAATGGACCTGAAGCTGCAAGTAACTGAAGAAAGCAGGCGCAGGAAACTAAAGTGTGTAACTGAAGCTGCGGTGCCTACCGTAATATGTGCTCTTGATACCAAATGGCTAGCATTTCTTAGTAGTGTGCCTTTCTTCCATACTCTGATGATCGTAAGGTTGCACACGATCTGTGCTCTTAGCAGCCCACAGTTCAGCACTCATGTTGTTAGTTGCAGTCATTTTGATCGGAATAACAACATTCAGCATGACAGCGATTTCTGACAGAATTTGCAGGCATTTTTGTTCTTGGTTCCCGTTTTCCTATCAGGTGTTTCAGTTTAGTCGGAACACGTGGGTTTCGTGTTGATTCTTTGTCCTATTTTGTAATCCATTTCCATTTAGTAAAATAGGGCTCCACCCTGGATTCATTTTATTCAAACGAAACCAATCGTAATCTATTCGATAGAACGAAGGATGTACGTAAACGCAGGACAATGATCAGGATGTGGTTTTGTCATAAAAAATGTACTATTTAGTTTTACTTTACGAATATCAATTCCAAGACTGGGGTTAGAGCAAATTCATTGGGCAATTGCCTGACTCTAGTACACAAACACACAAGGACACAACTCTGTCCAAACCGAGTTACATTGGGTGATTGGACATCAAGAAAACAAAGCGGCATAGAAGCTTCTCTGATGCATAATTTTTTTGGCCAGTATCTCTAAAGAACAACAAGAAATGGACACAGTCTTTCTCTGGAATGTCTCAGGCTTGAAACTACCTCGATAGTCGATCAAACATGACCGGCATCCTGTCGTCGCCGTTTCCTAGTTCATGTCCATGTCAACGACGCCTTGGTTTGTTAGGGAATAAGCCACGACTGGGCGTCGTTGCGTGCACTAGACGTGCCAGGTGCGGTTCCGGCCGCGTCGGGGCCGTGGTGTGTGTGCGTGAGTGTGTACGCGTGTAGCACGGGGGTGTCCGTGCAGGTGTGCGGCGTATGCGTGTGTGTAGGGCTAGGCCGTTGGCGAGCTGGGGGTGCGCGTCGAGTTGGTTAGCTGCGGACTCGCCGCGTCCAGGCGTGTGCGTGCATGTCGGATGGGCGCGGGCGGAGCGGCGTGGACCAGGTGCTCGACGTGGGCAAGGTCGTGAGTTCGTGCCCGGCGCGACCTGGGTATAAAACCCCGTGTATATACTTGTAATGGTGTGTGCCTGAACTTGAGTTCGTGCTCGAGGGAACCTGAAGCCGTTCGTGCGGCTGCAGCAGCGTTCGTGCGCTGGGAAAACTTCTGTGTCTATCTCTCCTTCTTCCTTCTTCTCTGGTACACTGCGAGAACTCGAGAGAGAAGCAGAGAGGGAGAGCGAGGGCAAGGTCAGAGCACCAACATGGTTGACTTTGTGTCAGGCTATGAATCTCTGAACCTGATTATCTCTGAAGAGTATAACACTTGGAACAACGAAGAGACGAATTGGTATGAGGGTTGGGATCACTGGTAGGCTTCACTGTATCTCTTCATACCGTTTCCACCAGACCCTTCATTTGCTATAATGAATTGGCCAACGAGGGTGTCGTGCTGCTCCTGCTTAGTCCTAGTTACAAAAGCTTCTTTTTCAAAAAAGGTGCTTTATTACTTAAAATATTTAAGCATTACACCCGGCTTCTACATAGCTAAAATGCACACGGCCAAACAATGTCCTCTCACACAAACAAAAAATAAAAAGGTGAAATATAAAGAAACATGTAGAGTTCGTATAACGCCTAAAGTGGAGGGTTGCCAATCCTAAGATCATGCTCCCACCCAAAGTCAGGTAAAAGTATCCCTCGTTGTAGCCTTCAATCGTGTACACATCTCTGTAAATAGATCTAGTTTCTCCTTACGTTGTAGAGAGGACCATAAACGAAGAGTATATCTATAGATAACCTGCATAAGAAAAGTACTTTTATGAGTCAGTTACACCACTTGTGCCATAACTTGGCTCGAAAAATCAGTTTAGTGCGAAAACTTGTGGCATACATTGAACTAGTGCCATAACTTGGCTTTGGCGTGCATATACGATGCAAATCACATTTCTATACGAACAAGGTGCTGATTAGGCGCGCCAACATGGCATGGGCCCGCTGTCAGCGGCTGGATGATGTGTGCCTGCTATTTTGCAAAAAGCACCTCAGGAATTATTTTCTGATGAAAAAGCCCCCGTGAACGACCAATAACTTGGCTTTGGCGTGCATATACGATGCAAATCACATTTCTATACGAACAAGGTGTTGATTAGGCGCGCCAACATGGCATGGGCCCGCTGTCAGCGGCTGGATGATGTGTGCCTGCTATTTTGCAAAAAGCACCTCAGGAATTATTTTCTGATGAAAAAGCCCCCGTGAACGACCAATATTTTCCAAAAAAATGGAGGCATGTGGGGTCCATCGTCAGCCACCCACAGTATTGTGCAAAAAATTGTTGTCGCCGGGATTCGATCACCTGCCCTGCCGCCTGCAGTAGCGCCAGCCAGAGTAATAAACCCGACAGAGTTGATCTGACGAACGGATACAAAACGTTTATGACCTGTCTGATTTAAGTGGGCTGGAGTTCAAGCGGTCCATGTTGCACTGTTATTATTATTTTCAAAGTACATGTAAATTGTAACCTTGTGTTATAAAGAAAATAAATCTCAAAATAACAATGAACACTTTTATATGCAACATATTTTTTTATTAAAATCATGAACATTTTAAACTTATATTACCATTTATAATGAAATAAAATATATAATTATATGTATTAGTACCTGAATCTTTTTTATAATTTAATATTATTTTATTATTATTATTATTATTATTATTATTATTTATAGCATAACAATATAATTTACATATATTCTATTAATTCCTAAAAAAGTAACGCTGCTGAGGTGGTGTGGTGGCCACTTGCACATGATGACTACATGTCGTTGCTTCTAATCCCAGCCAACTATTTTTACATTTACGAATATATATTTCTGAAAGCATGAACATTTATATATAGAAACATGAATATTTTGTTAAAATTATCAATATATTAAAACTTATTTAAGAATTTATGAAAATATATAGTAACTAAAAAAATTCTTAAAACATGAACACTTTTACACACTACATGAATATTGTTTTAAAACTGTGAACATTTTTGAACTTATATAATATAAGCATTCATTAAAAAAACGTAAAAACATGAATATTTTTATATATTACATTTATATTGTTAATACTGTGAACAATTTCAAACTTATATAAGCATTTACTGAATATACGTTTTTATTCAATATGCAAATTATCACATGAAGAGTTTTTTAATTCATAATTTATTATATGGATAAATGTTAAATCAATACATGATTTTATAAATTGTTTTATTTATTTATATATATATATATTATTTATAACACACTATTATAATTTACATATATTCTGTAAATTCCTGGAAAAACACAATGCAAAATGGGCCATGATCAGGTCCTCCGGTTGTGGGAATAATCAGAGAATATATAGAACTAGTAGCGTCCTACGGTTGTGGGAATGTTCCATGATCAGGTCGTTAGACGCGCGCTCCTTCGACCTACAGGCCAGCGGTTCGAGTCCTCCGGGCGCGCGCTACTTTTTTCAATTATTTGTGTGAACCTGACAAGTGGGCCCTTGTGGCTGCGGCAGCATCTTGTTTTGAGGATAAAAATTCTGAGGTTTAATTTTTTTGGAACACCACGTTACATTAATTAACCATCTTGAAACTTACAATACATAGTTCACCACACAGGGCGATATATCATTAACAAGAATACCATCGGATCTATTGTCAAAACTAAACTTAGCTATTAGATGAGCCACCACATTGGCGGTCCGACTTATCTTAGCCATTTGAAAGCTATTTATCAACTTGGATAAGCTCAAAGCTTCCTTCTTCAAATCAATCAACGTTGATCTATCAAGGTTCTCTGTTGCAAGGGACGCCACAACAAACGCACAATTAGTCTCTAAAATAATAGGATTGTGAAGAGGGATACCTATGTATAGACCGGCAATGCACGCCCTTAGCTCTGGTTCCTCCACACTCTCACATGACCCAATGAAGTTCCAAGAAGAGACAATGACTTCCCCAGCCGCATTCCTAACCACCACACCCACACTTGCTTCTCTACTGCTCTCCACAAAGCTTGCATCAACATTAACTTTTAAAAAACCAGTGGGTGGGGGAGTCCAATCTGTCTTAGCTCCCGCAATATTAGGTGCCCATCTTAATCCATCCATTGGACATTTTCCTTTTTTTTCGAGTCCACCGGAGGCATGGAGTGACATGCGGCAAAAGACGCCCAATAATTCCCCACAAAGCTAGCAGAAGCTTTCCTTTACCAAATATCAAGTCATTTCTTAAGTGCTAGACTCTCCAGAAAATGAAAATGATTTGGTCGTGCATGACCGGCCTCAATTGAATTAGAAGCACAATAAACCAATCATACCCTGTATATCTGAAGACGTTCTCCATAGGTAACTTCCAAATGTCCCTCATGGCCATCCGCAACGCAACCGCCTTCGGGCACATGACAAGCGCATGAAATGTACTTTCATCCTCCATTCCACAAATAGTGCACATCCGAACAGTAGTTTGGTGATGCACCACTCTATTAACCTGGACAGCCAAGCTATTTGTTGCAACCCTCCATGCAAAATTGTGAATCTTCTGAGGGACATTAGCCTTCCAGATGACATCCCAGATTTTTCTCTCCCCCAACACAGCCTCACTACATTGACCCTTATCCTTATTTTTATCCTTCAAAGTAAGCGCAAGTTTGTACGCACTTTTAACCGAGAACATCCCTGTTTTTTCAAAATGCCAAGCAACAAAATCACCCTCCCCATTTGACTGCATACGCAACCTCAAAATCTCCTCCGCATCATATGGATAAAACAGATGCCTAACCAAATTTTCATCCCACCTCCTAGGGCCACTCAGCATCAAGTCTGAAACCCATTTGATTCTTGTCCTATTCTTTCTGGCAGTAATTTTTAGTCCAGAAGATCTTGGGAGCCAGTTATCTCTCCAGATATTAATATTAGCCCCATCACACACTCTCCAAATGACTCCGGATTTAAGCAGATCCAAACCATGCAGAATACCTTGCTGTGACACCCAAAAAATTTTATTTGGCTTTTTCAAACTTTTATTTAAATTGAGGGAGATTATTTAAAATTTTTCTAAAGAACCCTCCCTCTCAAAGATTTTCTTTTATGACAAGTATTTTGTTTGGATTCACCCAAGACTTGATTTTGGTCTTGGAGGTTTTTCCACCTTATGTTGGCTCAATACCAAATGTTTTTCATTTGGGAAAAATATTTGAAAATCTTTTAAATAGCCCTATGGCATTTGGAGTGATCTTTTCCCCTTTTCAAAATCTCCTCTTGCCATGACCTAAGTGGAAACCACCTCCCAAAAGCCATCTCCCCTCTTTGTGTCAAGATATACTTCAAATCCAGCAAGTTGAACCTCCCCATGTTCCTCCTTCCATTTATTTCTTATCAAAAATAATTTCTGCCCTCTACTTTGGCTCTTGGAGAGTTACAAAGGAACTACCTTTTTTCCTTTGAGTTTTGCCTCCAAACCTTTTTCCCTGGCTAGTCCTTAGAGCCCTCAACCAAGATCCATGATGATCCACTCTCCAGTTCAAAAATTTCAAATTGTGCTTACTGCAAGTTTGGACCATATTTGCCAAATTTGATGAAATTCAATTGTTTTCTCCTCCTAAAAATCTGAGAAAATTCACGCAGCCTCTGGATGCATTGAGAGGTCCCCTCACCAAGTCCCAGCTCCAGAAATAATTTTCTTCATGCCAAATCATTTCGTCGAACACCTGAAGGGCACTGTTACTGTCAAGTTCAGAAATTCAGTGAAACAGTTTCAGTGAGCACTGTCGTTTTCTTCAGAACCCGTTCTCGATCTCGCCAGTAGCCGCGGTGGCGCCGTGCGCCCTGTGCTTCCTTCTTATCCCTGCGCCGCACGATCGCCTGGAGGTTTGCGGGCGTCGGCGACGAGCAAGAGGAGGTTCGACGTGGTGCTCTCCGACAGCCAAGTCCACCACCCACCGACGCGGAAGATCACCCTGAACCGGTTGGTACCCTCCGATCTCTCTACCTCACCGTGGTTCAACGCCGGCGACCGCCGCAGCCTTCGGGCGCCGGCGAGCTCCGTTGGGAGTTTTAAACCTGACGGGTGGGACCCCCCCGTCAGCCTCTCTTCTTCCCCCCCTCGAACCATTTTCCGGAAGCGACTTCGGGCAAAATGCGTTTTCTCTTTGGGCTGGCACATTTCATTCCGAACCGTTTTTTGTTTTCTCAAACAAGTCCCTGGATCTTTTCTGTTTCATCACAGATCAGTCCTTGGACTAAAACCCTTATAACTTTTTAATAAAAGATGATTTTTGATTGATTCTTTTTCTGTCAGTCTTATATTTTTGTCTAGTTTTTTATGGTATTTATTTGGAAATTTTTTGGAACAATTTTTATGCACGCAACGATTTTCACGTTAGTGTACTGTTTCGTTATACCGTAGGTTCCGGAGGAGGTGACGGAGCCGCGAACTTCGCCGAGCTAGACTCCGACTTCTCCGAACCAGGCAAGCATGTTTGAACCTTTGATATGATAGGTGTTTTGCATGTTTGCTTGAATGGTTTGTGCATGGCATATGAGCAACGGTGATTATTACGTTGCATGCAAGGCAACCAACCGTGTGTTTCAAAGTTACTGTGATCTTTGATGAGAGATGACCTGATCATGTGGTGACATGAAAGGTAGTAAGATGGTATTGTTGTAGCATGCCAGTCTTACGTCATCTGATAAACTCCGACGTTAACGTGGACTGAGTCACGTTACCGTTCTTCCCCTTTCGTGCTGCCACATGTTTTCTGCAAAGAATACGGTTTAGTAAGTTGTTAACCTCTTTCCTTGTACACACCAAATAGAGGGGCCGGGATGAGGGTTCCATGGCCCTGGATTAAAGCCAGTCATCCGGTCATGGGGCATGGGTGTTTCCGGTTGGGACCGAGAGGGGGGCACCCCTTAGAGCGCGCGGTATAAATTTGATCCCATGCTACGCGAGGTTTTAGCCTCCCCGTCTCAAAGTTTTTCTTGAACGTTGCCAAGGGTGATTCCTGGCATCGGAATGTTGAATGGGTGTGTACTGGTTAGATGTGTTTCTCCTAAAACACCATAAACGGAACTAGTCCCTTGTGACTACTGAAATCCGTTGGCTGTGGTTAAATAGTACAAACTCTGCAGAGTCAAATCCTTCCGAGTCATCGTGTCCATGGTCAAGGACCATGGCCAGCACATCCATATCTATGTCAGTCCTCGTGGTAAATCCCCGGTGAACAAGCTTGAGTGGTATTCCCGTTTGAATTGTTATTCCTGTGGATGGACTAACCTTTTATTTATCTCGTATCTGAATATTCCCTTGCAATGATTTAAATTCATGAGCTACTAAAATATTAAGTTATGAAATATAAGCCCTTTATGTGATGTCGCTTGGACGTCCGACTGTGGCACTCCTGTCTTTTACTTTCAATATAAGCCCTTTATGTGATGTCGCTCAGACGTCCGACTGTGGCACGCCCGTTATTTACTTTTGTTATAAGCCCTTTATGTGATGTCGCTCAGACGTCCGACTGTGGCACGCTCGTTATTTATTTTTGATATAAGCCCTTTACGTGATGTCGCTCAGACGTCCGACTGTGGCACGCACTGTCATTTATTTTCCATTATAAGCCCTTTATGTGGTGTCGCCTTGACGCCCGACTGCGGCATAGTTATTTCATTTGTATCCTTTCGAGGAGTCATTCAGACACTCGATTGGCCTTCAGTATTACTTTGAGATTTTGGGAGGACTACCGCCCGACTTCCCTTTTATTTCCCATGCATTGCCATCTCATTGTTTGAGTGCGCTCTATTAATCTGTTCATATGCATCATGTTTACATTTGTTATATCTTATGTCCGAACTGTCTTGCGAGTACTTTCATAGTACTCACCTGGCTTGTTGATTTGGCCAGATGTTGACGAAGGCGATCTCATGGATGAAGAGTTTGATAGTGAGTCCGACGCCTAGAGGAATCCCAGTCAGTCCCGTGCGATCCTGGATTTTGGTCACTTGTATTATATACGCTTCCGCCACCCACAATAAGGATTCTCGAGCCTCACTCCGGAGCTCGAAGAGCTGTTAGATTCAAGAGTCATGTCACCCACTTCACTGTGATATATCTACCACCGCTTTTATTGTGAGTCAGTAGTGATGCCACCCTATCCGCCTTTATGTATTATCGGCGTGCTTGTAATAAATTGTTGGGCAGTCTCCGCTCAACCTTGTATTATATTTAGTACTCCTGGTTTTTCTTCCGTGATCAAGAAATTGTCTACCAGTGAGGAGGATTCTTCTCCACTGGTCCGTAAAAGGGATCGGTTTCTCAATAAATATTTTTATTGGAAAACCGGTCGTGACACTTGCCAAGTAAGAGATGCTGACTGTGGGAAAACCGTATCAAGGATATGTCCCTGAGGATAATATTTTGCCTTAATCAGTTTGGCGCAAAGAGATTCAGGATTAACCACTAACCTCCAGGCTTGTTTAGCTAGTAGAGCCTGGTTAAATAATCTGAGGTCCCGGAATCCCATACCACCCTCACCTTTAGGCCTAGTTGTTGGGGATATTAATACTGGGCGTAAACCGGCCAGGAGGGGCCGGGTTAACCCCATAAGTAGTTCACTATAACTGAAGCCCATGAAGACAGACGGTGACGCTTTATGAAGGCCCAGGGCCCAAAGCCGGTTTAAGGCTTGTAGACATAAACCGGTATTAATATGTAAACTTATGTTATAAGATAGAAAGAGCAGAGACCGAGCCGGACACGTTTATGAGCCGGCCTCGGGATTCTGTAAACCGACGGGTGTCAACCCATGTATATAAGGGGACGACCCGGTGGCGGTTCAAGGAGAACAGACAACAACTCGAGGCCCAGGTAAAGCGTATTCGCTCCCTGGTCATCGAAACCCCAGCAATTCCATCACAACTAGACGTAGGCTTTTACCTTCATCGTAAGGGGCCGAACTAGTATAAAACTCTCGTGTCCCTTGCCCGGTTTAACCCCTTTAAGCTAACCCGTAGCGATGGCTCCATGACTAAGTCCTTCCACGAGGACATCTGCCATGAAAAAACCACGACAGTTGGCGCCCACCGTGGGGCTGTCGCACGATGGTTTCAAGTTCTTGGAGGGCAGCTTCGAAGGACTCAAGGGTTACGCTGTGGGCCGGATGACTAAGAGTCGTCGCGGCAAGCTCTACATCGACGATGCAGGCTTGGGCCCCGAGGCCGGCTCAATCGAGTACGGGTACCGGGTCCCCTTCGGCGGCATACACGTTTTCATTGGCAAGATCGGCGAACCGGCCCCTGAGCCGGACATCTGCACCGATCTCGTCGAAACGGCTCAGCGTGCGAGGCCTGCCCGGGTTAAGCCTGCCATGAAGCGTGCCTTCGTGGGAGTCATCCACGGAGTGGAATCGGAGGATAGATCGGAATCTGGTGGTGAGACCGTCGTTTATTCCGGCGACGAGTCATCAACCGAAGAAACCGAGTCGTTATATCAGTTGCAAGATGGCCGGATTAGGGGCTGTTCCGATGGCGACAGTATTCTGGACCCCTTTGATCCGCAAAACCGGGTTGCGATCTTCATGGCTAGTACACAGCCAGCACTCCACTCTTCGACCGCAGCGGCGGTGATTTCCGGATCAGTAGCAGCGACAGCGGCCGGGGCAGGAGGCCCTGTGCGACCGTCGGCTCAGGTCCTATCTGATCTATTTGATGCTTTGGCAACGCTGATGGCGGAGGCTAACCTGGCGGATGAAGATGCGCATAATGCGGAGATCGTGAAGGTGAAAGATCAGATCACTCAGGCGAAGGCCGACCTGGCAGCAGAGGATACTAGGATGGCTACGGAACATGCCGCATTGGATGTACAGGCTTACCGGCTTATGCTGGATCAGAGTGCGTCGAACGATGTCCTAAAGAGGAGGTACCGATCTCGCCTGCCGCCGGTTTATGAAGCTAGGAACCTGTTCAACACCCTAGGAGCAGGGACCAGTAATCCGCCAGCGGTAAACTGGGCGGAGGCACCTGGAGCGGGGGCGCCGGTTCAGCCACGTTTGGTGGATCCGCCTCGCCAGAACAACATTGTAACACAGCATGTCTCAACACCACCGGGTCATTACTCTAACCCGATGGACAACATTGTCGCTGCCGCTTCACGGCTGGCGGCCATCCCGATCGAAGGTGAGTCTCCGGCGGCGGTCGAGACGCGTCGGGTTAGGGAGCTCCTTCAGATAGCTTTGGTTCAGCAGGAGGCTTATTCGTATAGTCGCGACCGGATCCATTCCACTCCTCGCCCGAGCCGGAGTTACAGTAGGCGTATGGATGAACCGGCAGTGTCAAGCAACGCGCGGAACCGTGATCCGCCCCGTGGCAACAACCCGGCGGGTGGTGCTGGGGATGCTCAGGAGGTGGTGGACCGGGCTCGGGCACGCAGAGAGGCCGAGTTAGCGGCGCAGCATGATGCCCGTCAGCTTACTCCGGTTCGTCCAACCACGTCGGTGGAACCAGGAGTTACTTCTAGTTCTTTGGGAGTGCCGTGTCTCGTCCCAGCGTTGCGCAATGTGCGGCCTGCCCAAGGATTTCAAAGGCCCGCGCAAGGTGCCGAATTACACCGCCGACTTCTCCCCTGAGACATGGGTCGAAAGCTATGAGATGGCCATGGAGATGCTGGATGTGGACGATACGGCGTGTGCAAAATGCTTCACCATGATGCTAGAGGGGACGGCCCGCACTTGGCTGAAGAGCTTACCGGCTAATTCTATCAGGTCATGGGCCGAGTTGAGAGCCCGGTTTATCCAGAATTTCAAGGATACATGCAAGCAGACCGTGCCAATTGTGGACCTAGCTGCCTGTGTTCTGGAGGAAGGAGAGTCAACAACCCGTTGGGTGCGTCGGGTTTCAGAGATTTTGCATTCATCAGACCGCATCAACGCTGATACCGCAGTTTTAACATTGAAAGGAAATTGCCGGTTTGAACCCCTGAAGTTGAAGTTGGGACGGCTCAAACGTCATTGTAATGACATGGGAACCCTCATGGCTGCTCTGGTGAAGTATGCCGACTCTGATAGTACCAAGGATCCCGAGTCTGACGATGATAAGACAGGGAAGGGAAAAAGAAGCGGCAACGCCAAGGGGCAGCACCACAACCCGGCGGGTCATGGGAACGGCGGCAAGCGTAAGGCGGACCACAGCTTATACTTTGTGGCTAATACCAACACACATGACAAAGGCCAGCGGCGTAAGGGTAAACCGCCCCAGCGCGGTGGAGGGCCAAGTCCTAACCCAGATTGCCTGTCTTATATGTTGAACCAGCCTTGCCCGAAGCACGGGACAAAGGAGAACCCGTCCATGCATCTCTGGAAAGATTGTTACATCATGCAAGAGTTCAAAAATCTGATTCTTTCCGGTATGATCATGGACCAGGTGGCGGTTCAGGCCCCGGATCTCATGGGCCGGGTTATGGCGGAAGAAATTCCGGTTCAGGCTTCCACGGTAATCAGGGTGGACATAACAATCAAGGTAATCAGGGCAACCAAGGTGGTTATAATCATCAGGGCAATCAGCAGCAGCAGCACCAGTCGGGTTACCAGAGCAACCCGAAGTAGTTGAATGGCAGGCAGTATCATGTCTTCACCACTAGCCTGGATAAGCGAGATCAGAAGCTTCATAAAAGGGTAGTGAATTCTGTTGAACCGGCGGTCCCCCGATACTTACGCTGGTCTGAACAGCCTATTGTGTGGAGTCGAGAGGATCATCAGCCCCGGGTTGATAATCCGGGTCATCTGGCATTGGTGGTGGCACCTCAGGTGGGAGGCTATAAGTTCACCAAGGTACTCATGGACGGAGGGAGTAGTATCAATATCCTTTATCATGAAACTTTCCGTCGCATGGGCTTAACTGATAAAAATCTTAAACCGTCCAATACGGTGTTCCATGGTATGGTGCCTGGTAAGTCGGCATATCCTGTTGGTAAGATAGCTCTGGAGGTGGCTTTTGGAGATGAGCATGACTCAAGATCAGAAACTTTAACCTTTGAAGTGGTGAAAATCAAAAGCCCGTATCATGCCCTATTTGGACGGCCAGCTTATGCTAAGTTTATGGCACGGCCTTGTTATGTCTATCTGCAGCTCAAGATGCCGGGTCACAAGGGAACTATAACCGTGCATGGGAGCCGCAAGATCGCTCTGGAGTGTGAAGAAGGTGATGCGGCTTATGCAGAGTCGGTTTGTGCAACAGAAGAGTTGAAGTTTTACAAAGACAATGTTGATCTGGCAGATATGACTTCATTAAAGAAACCAACTACAGAGCATGATCCGGGCCTGAAATTTAAATCGGGTGATGAGACTAAGCTTGTTGACTTCGTGCCCGGCGATTCGTCCAAGCAATTTAGCATCAGCGCTAACTTGGATCCGAAATAGGAAAGCGCGCTCATCGAATTCATCCGTGAGAATCGGGACATCTTTGCGTGGAAGCCTTCTGACATGCCAGGTGTACCGAGAGAACTCGCTGAGCACACTCTCAATATTGATCCCAAGTATAAACCGGTCAAGCAGTTTCTCCGCCGGTTCAATGAAGAAAGACGCAAGGCTATTGGAGAAGAAGTAGCCAGACTCTTGGCGGCTGGATTTATCGCTGAAGTATTCCATCCTGAGTGGTTGGCTAATCCGGTGTTGGTCCTCAAGAAGAATGGCACTTGGCGTATGTGTGTGGACTACACAAATCTCAACAAAGCTTGTCCAGCAGATCCTTTTGCCCTTCCCCGTATTGATCAAATAATGATGCTACGGCGGGTTGCGAGCGTTTAAGCTTTTTGGATGCATATTCTGGTTATCATCAGATCAAATGGCAGTTAAGGACCAGGAGAAGATAGCCTTCATAACTCCCTTTGGAGCCTTCTGCTATGTGTCCATGCCCTTTGGGCTCAAGAGTGCCGAGGCGACTTATCAACGGTGTGTGCAGAATTTTCTTCATAAACAGACTGGCCGCCTATGTGGATGATATTGTGGTAAAATCAAGGAAGAAGGAGACATTGATTGATGACTTGAAGGAAACCTTTGATAACCTGCGGGTTTATAAAATGATGCTTAATCCGGCCAAGTGCGTCTTTGGTGTACCTGCAGGCAAGCTCTTGGGCTTTTTGGTGTCTAACAGGGGCATTGAAGCTAATCCGGAAAAGATCACCTCCTTGGCCAAACCGAAGTGTATCAATGATGTTCAACGCCTGGCAGGCCGGATTGCCGCGTTGAGCCGGTTTGTCAGTCGCCTTGGCGAGAAGGCCATCCCTTTATATCAGATGCTGAAGAAAATGGATAACTTCGTCTGGAGTGACGCCGCTAATGAAGCATTTGAGGACTTAAAGCGGCAGCTGGCTAATCCGCCGATTCTCGCTGCTCCAGTGGACAAAGAACCATTGTTGCTATATGTGGCAGCTAATGCTCGGGCTGTTAGTGTGGCTATTGTGGTGGAGCGCAAGGAGGCAGGAAAGGAATATCCGGTTCAGCGGCCGGTTTACTATATCAGTGAGGTACTTATTGAGTCCAAGCAGAGGTACCCACATTGGCAAAAATTGGTGTATGGGGTTTTCATGGCAAGCCGGAAGCTTAAGCAGTATTTCCAAGGTCATCCCATCACGGTGGTCAGCTCTGCTCCTTTGGGGGATATAATCCAGAACAGGGAAGCAACTGGCTGGATTGCTAAGTGGGCTATCGAGCTCGGGCCTCACGGGTTGAAATACATACCCCGAACGGCGATCAAATCTCAGGCAGTTGTGGATTTCATTAATGATTTGACAGAACTATAAGCGCCAGAAGAAAAGCCAGATCATACTTATTGGACTATTCATTTTGATGGGTCCAGGCAATTGGAGGGCTCGGGGGCTGGAGTCGTATTAACTTCCCCATGAGGTGATAAGTTTTGTTATGTTCTCCGTTTAATGTTCCCTTGCACTAACAATGCAGCTGAATACGAGGCTTTGCTCCATGGTCTTCGATGGCTAAGGAAATGAACCTAAGCCGAGTTAAGTGCTTCGGTGACTCTGATCTGGTGGCTCAACAAGTGTCCGGCACTTGGGATTCCAAGGACCCACTCATGGCAGCATATCATCGTGAGGTGGATATTGTTGCAGGTAACTTTAAAGGTTATTAGGTGGATCATGTGGACCGGCGGAAGAATGAAGCGGCGGACGCTTTAAGCCGCCTGGGTTCCTAACGTAAACCGGTTCCACCTAATGTCTTCCTGGTTGTTCTGCATAATCCATCCGTCAAGCTCCCTCGGGAAGAGGATTTGGTTGTTCCTGATCCGGAAGCTCGGTTGGTGTCGGCTCTTCATGTTATCCCAGATTGGACAGCTCCATATCTGGCGTATATGAACCGGGGCGAGTTACCAGAGGATGAAACTTTGTCCAGGCAGATAATCCGGCGGTCCAAGTCCATGACTATTATCAATGGAGAGTTACATCATTGCAGTGTGACAGGGGCGTTTCAACGCTGTGTGTCTCCTGAGGAAGGCCGTGAAATTTTGCGTGAGATCCACGAAGGAGATTGTGGTCATCACGCCGGTTCAAAGTCTTTGGTGGCCAAGGCGTTTCGTCATGGTTTCTATTGGTTGACAGCTCATGCTGATGCCGAGGACCTGGTCAAAAGATGTGATGGCTGTCAGAAATTCTCATGGCGCGCTCATGTACCGGCTCAAGAATTGAGGATGATTCCAATCACCTGGCCGTTTGCAACTTGGGGGCTGGATATGGTTGGGCCTTTCAAGAGGTCCAAGGACAAGAAGACCCATCTTTCGGCGGCGGTTGATAAGTTCACGAAGTGGGTGGAGGCAGAGCCAGTTAGTAAGTGTGATGCAGCCACGGCGGTTCAATTCATCAAAAAAGTGATCTTTCGGTTTGGCTTTCCACACAGCATTATAACAGACAATGGTACCAATTTATCAAAGGGTGCCATGAAGGAGTTCTGTCAACGTTAGCACATCCGGCTTGATGTGTCATCAGTAGCTCACCCCCAGTCCAATGGTCAAGCGGAGAGGGCCAATCAAGAGATCTTGAGAGGCATCAATCCCCTGCTTATGGTTCCTTTGCAACGGACGCCGGGTTGTTGGGTTGAGGAGTTGCCTTCTGTGTTATGGAGCATCAATACCACGCCCAACAGATCGACATGATACACACCGTTCTTCATGGTTTATGGAGCGGAAGCGGTTCTTCCTAGTGACATCCGTCATGACTCACCTCGTGTAGCGGCATATGTTGAAGCTGACAACGAGACGGCACGACAGGAAGCTCTTGACCTATTAGATGAGGAGCTTGACATAGCGGCGGCCCGTTCGGCGATTTATTAGCAAGATCTGCGTCGTTATCATAGCCGTCGGGTTAGAACCAGAACCTTTCAAGAAGGCGATTTGGTGCTTCGACTCATCCAGGATCAGACGGATATGCACAAGCTATCCCCCCCTTGGGAAGGACCCTTTGTGGTCAGCAAGAATCTACACAATGGGTCGTACTACCTAATCGATGTTCGAGAGTGCAAAGACTCACGTAAATCGGAGGAGGAGACCAATCGGCCGTGGAATATTGCTCATCTTTGGCCTTACTATACTTGAGCCATAGGCTCTGCTTATGTACATATTATGACAATGTATATATTATGATCAATATAATAAACCGGAACCTCAGCTAAAGTGGGGTACCTGTTGTTTTTTCTTACATCATGTGTGGTTACGTGGAGCTTCTGTTTATAAAGCGGCGTCTGGTTTACCCCTTGATTCTGCTTCTAAAAGCTTTATGTTACATCACTTGGGGGCTTGGTCGTATTCAAACCATAGCTACACCTCTTGATCGGCGTAATGCCACAACATCACTTGGGGCCTTGGTCGTATCCGAACCATAGTCACACCTCTTGATCGGCTTAAAGCCAAAACAATCTGGGGCCAAAGAGAGTGTTGAAAAACAACAACTCAAACATAGGCACCCACTGAGCACAGCTCAAAATGTTACTTGGGGATTCTTTGCTGTCGAAATGAACAAACAATCTACACTTGTAATAGGCTATCAAGCCATGGCTTGGAAGCCTGGTGTATACACCTAAAACCCTGGGTTAACCTGCCTATTTAAGTAAGTCACTCCGCCCAGGTAAACCTGGTATGACCCTTCGAACTTTGACAAGTTACTCTAAAATGAAGACCCTGAACTTATCAAGTTAAAATGATGATTGGTTAAGGATTGAGGACCATCTTAAAAGGCTTTGCAAAAATGGTTTAACTCACAAGCCTGGCAGCCCATGAAAAGCCTCGAATTTGGGGCCTGGCAGCCCGTGAAAAGCCTCGACTACAACGGTTTTATTTGCCTTTTGCTAAATTTTTCTTTCTTTTGATAAGATTTGTGATGTTTTCAAACCGGTGTTTATCAACCCGGTTAGGCTGTCAACTACAAAGTTGTCAGTACATGATCAAATTATAATCCGGAGACTATCAGCCCGGTCTAGTTTTGACTCAAAGTCACCAGTATAGAATAAACCAGTGTTTATCATAACCCGGAACGGTTTTATTGTCAACCAATATCATATAACAGGAGTGACTTATACTCCAGATTAGGGTTATGACCCTCACTACAAAGTTGGTCAGCCAACATTATGCCTAAAGGTCACAGGTATCATATATTTCCATATTTGGTTATCTTTACAACTTTGGTTATAAACCTTGGTCGTATATATGTATTTGGATATCATGACCCGCCCGGTGGTAAACCGCCAGGGCGCTTTTAGCTTCTTATCTGCAGGAACAGCTTGAATAAATGGCTATGGATTATGAACATCATATCCTAAGCATGTTGGATTAAGCAAGTATCATTCGCAGATAAATATGCACGAAGGCATAACAGACCAAGTGTTTTCACTAGCCTATTACAAGGCGTTTCAGTGCCCAAAAGGATAATTGTTTTCTCAAAAATGGGTTGCAGCATGAAGAAGGCTAAACCGGCCTCCGGATTATGATTCGTCACCAGCTTGACCTGACGGCTGCGGATCATCTTGCGCCGGTTCATCCTCTTCATCTCTACCCAGTGGCTGGAAGTCAATAGTTGTCCAGTCGATTCCAGTTAACGCTTGGAACACAGCTTCGTCGCTTATAAGGGTGGATGGTTCAATATCAGGGGCATAAGTGTGCTTACGGATTGGAGGGATCAGATTTTGTGCTTCCGAAATTGGTGCAGCAACCCGTTTGTTCTTGTCATCATAACTTGCTTGATAGTATGAGAGATCAGCTTCTTCAGCCAATTGACAAGCCAATGGACGTACTTCCCGGTTTATGGCGTGGAGATCCTCTTGGCCAAATTCTGATCCGTCTTCTTTTAAGCTTGGGAAGCCTTTAGCCACGTCCACCGGATCAAGATCAGGCACCCACGCCTTTGCCCGGGTTAGAACGGTCAGAGCTCCGGCCCTTGCCGCGGCTTTCTTTAATTCTTCAACCTGGGCAGGCAGCATGGATAGCCTTTCTAAGGTGTCCTTGATCAATGTTGGAGGAGGTTTATTGTGTGAAGCGATGCAGATGATCCGCTGTGCACCGGTATACAGCTGCTCTATCAGAGTGTAGGCCGTTTTTAATTTGTTCTGTACATCAGAACCTAGATGGCTAATATGAGTTTCTGCATCATTATACACGTCAGTAAACCAGCAACACATCGGAAGATATGTCGAAAGTACAAAGCAAGGATGCTTACCAAACACAGCAGCGGTCATAGCATGTACTTGCCGCTTTACACCAGTCAGCTCATCTACCACCCGTTTGAGAGCTGCTTCTGCGTCTTCCGCTCTTTTCTGCAAAGCGGATTTCTCTGTGTTCCAACCCGCCCGCTCCTTGTTGAAGCTCTCCTTTAGCTTTTCCATAGCGGCTAAAGCGCTTGTCAGCTCATTTTTTGCCTTGGAGGTTTCGGCTTGCTGGGATTTGAGGTTCTCTTGCAGATCAGCAGTTTGGCTTTCCTTCTTGCTCAGATCAGCCTATAAAGAGACAGGTATATAATGAGTTGGCAGTACATATTTGAAGTACCAAGCACATAACACGTGATGCCCTTGGTACTTGGGGGCTAATGCTTATTTGCTCCTTATAAGAAATTTCTACAAGTCCCAAGCACAATACAAGTATTAAACTTGGCACTTGGGGGCTAATGTGTGTTTGCTCATAATTGCTGATATGGGAGTTCTTCTACAAAGTCCTGGTCCATCTTTATAAAGTTAAACCGGCCCTTGGGGGCTACATCAGTGAAGTTAAGATGCATTGTTGCAAACATGAAATTGTTATTAAGTCCCGGTTTAGATTGGTATTCTAAACCGTCACTTGGGGGCTACTGGAGTTGATAAACTGCAATTGAATGTAAGAGAGAAATACTTGTGTAGTTACCTCATATCGCTCTTTCATCAAATTTACCAAACCGGCTTCATAGTCACGGCTGGTGTACAGACGGTTCAAGAAGCCGGAGTGAAGGTCTTGAGCATTCAGATGGGCATAATTTGACAAATCAGCGTTCCATTTGCCTTTGCCAATTGTAGAGAGCTCGTCTTTAGCAGTATGCTTTGACAAAGCGACAGGATTGCCAGGAGTGGTATGGCCAGTGCCAGTAATCATAACATCATCATCTTTGTCATCAGCGGCCGTTACTGGGGTTGGCGGTTTCTCAGTATTTTTCACTGGACTTGCCGGTTGTCATCAGTTCGGACAGGGCTGGTTGGCTGGTCAGCATGGCTGGTGGTGTCAACTTCTATCTGCTCAACAAAAAAGTCATGATCTTGAGGCGGAGGATCATTCAGTATGGCATCAATGTTGGTCTCTTCAGGATCTGGAGTCTTCTCCGGTTCAACAGCCACGTTTTCATCAGTCGGTTTATTCAACCGCGCCTTCTTGCTGGGTCTGGGCTTGGTGCTGAGAAAAATAAATATGATGATCAGTACAGTATATCAAAATAGCAACATCAAGGATAACAACAAGTGTATAGCTCACCCAAGAACCGTTTTGAGGGGTGGAAGTTTTGTGGCCGACGACTCGCCAGAAGATGAGTGAGAAGTACCCTGATAATTTGAATCAGACGGGTTAAGAGGCTGGCGGAAACAACCTGCTTTGGGGCATAAGTATCAATGGGATAAGAGACCTATGATCGGCGTTTCCGAACCAGACTGTTCAGTAAACCGGCGGAGGTAACTACCTGGCTGCAGTGCCGGGTTGTGCGGCGAGCCTCGTGCTGCTGTGTCTTCAAAAGAAAGTTTGGGTCCAAGTAAGCAAGGGGGTGAGAAAATTTTACTTTCCGGTTTGCTTGACGGATTTTTGATGTTGGCAGAGGATCTGAATCGGAGGAAAGAATGGTTACCTCTACGTCATCAGCATGACTGCCTTCAGCATCGTCCTGATAATAATCATTGTCAATGAGATGTACGAAAAATGAACCAACAGAGTCAGGTTCTACCTCTGATTCCGGATTACCTACATCGTCATCAGCTGGTACCTCGGAGGATGCAGTGGTCCTTTTCTTGGCAGGTGTTTTAATAACCTTGGTCTTTGGACGAACTGGCTTGACCGGTTTATCTTGCGGCTTGACCGGTTTGTCTTGTGGTGGTTTCTTGTTCCAGAATGGATCATCACCCTGTCAGAAAATAATCACACTTTCAGAGAATATGTGGACAAAAGCAACTTCAGATAAAAAGATTATATGATTCTTACAGCTGGCGGTTTGTTGAAGGTGCAGAAAGGGAGTAGTCCGGTTTGGGCACAGACAGCCTCCGGTTCGTTCAGCATTTTTGTTACAACCTCAGTGACTTCTGCATCTGTAAGCTGAATGTCATTGTGCCGCTGAGCATCCTTCAAACTCCCCGTATACTCACACATCAAACCAGAGCGCCGGCTTAAGGGCAGAATACTCCAGCTTATCCAACAACGAGCAAGATCAACTCCTGTCAAACCGTTCGCCATGAAGACTCTAAGTTTTGATAATTGAGGAGCATAGTTGGCCCTTTCTTTTGCAGTCAACCTCTGAGGAAAAGGATGTGTGTTGCTAAGGCGTTTAGGACGGCAACCCGACAGGGGGTTCTCTTCAGGTGGAGATGTATCCTTGCAATAAAACCAGGTCTGATTCCACTCTTTGGGGTGACTGTGGAGCTTGGGATGAGGGAAAGTGGCTTCCTTCCTTTTCTGAACCGCCATTCCGCCCAGTTCCGTATTGGGTCCATCCGTGAATTCTGTGCGACGGTTTAAGTGAAAGAAATCCCTAAACAGTTCGACTGTAGGTTCCTCTTGGAGATAAGCCTCACAGAAGACTTGGAAGTGGCAGATGTTGGTCACAGAATTGGGACCGATGTCTTGAGGGCGCAGTTGAAAACTGGCCAGTACATCCCGGAAAAATTTGAACCGGGAGTGCTAAAACCTCGTCCGAGATGATCAGCAAACACGACTACCTCTGTGTCCTTAGGTGAAGGAGGATTTTCCGGACCAGGGACCCTCCAGTGGATGACATCTTTTTTGGCTAAAGCGCCCGTTCTAACACAGTTGTTTAACTATTCTTCGGTTACTCGAGAAGGAACCCAATTGCATTCATAGACTTGCTTGGCCATGGCAATGGAAGATATGAAATATGATTATTGCCGGTTTAAGATTTACAGTGGACAATTATAAAGCGGCATAAGGATGTAAGCATATTGTTAAACCGGAGTTGGTTATTTGTGAACCGGAGTTTGACGATGGGGGCAGTACAATAATAAGTGCTTTGGCGGTTCAACATGGGACTAATGGTATCTACTGGGTCATCATTTTTTCTATGAAGTTAAACCGCCTAATCTGGTATAAGTCTAAAGATGTATAAGTGAAGGAAAAACAAGTCTCACAGCTTGGCATGGTAATTTCAGATCTACCATGCGTTGGAAAATCAAAATAAATTCAGACCTAATTTCAAGAGTTTGAACAGTTCAGCAAGGTTCAGATGAGTTCTGTGTAAAGGAGCAGATCTAACGAACAGGGGATTATGGCTACGGCCGCGTAAGGAATATCGGATCCAGCTAGCTGATTATGCTAATAAAAAGAACATGAAAGAACAATGGCGGGCATTGGATAGACTCCGATGAACATCGAAACCCTAATGGTGGATCCGGAGCAAAGGAAAGAAGAACTCACTGATGATGAGGGAACAACGGAGGAGCGCCGCACTTTTCTAGTCCAGTCAGGTTGATGCAGCGGCCGTCGCGGAGGCAGAAACGAAGGTCGACGGTGGCGGCGGAGCTCCAAAGGTCGGGCTGTGCAAGGAAGAAGATGAGGTGAAGAGATACGGGGGGAAAATGGAAAGACCCCTTGGCCCTATTTATAAAGGCAAAAAGATAAGCGTCAGGTGCGAAAATCGAGGAGCCCAAAATTTGGATATGAGGCGGAGCTGTTGCCTCGATTGTCGGAGGCTCATTAATGAGGATGGGTTATATCCAGTTTTAAATAACAGATGATGTCATGGCGGTTTACCATAGTCCTGGAAGGTGATGTCACGGCGGTTTATGAGATTATGTGAAGATGTTGAAGAAGAAATTTTCTTAAGTATTGCGGATTGGCATGAACCAGTTCAAATCAATTTGGGGCCTAATGTTGGGGATATTACTACTGGGCGTAAACCGGCCAGGAGGGGCCGGGTTAACCCCATAAGTAGTTCATTATAACCGAAGCCCATGAAGACAGACGGTGACGCTTTATGAAGGCCCAGGGCCCAAAGCCGGTTTAAGGCTTGTAGACATAAACCGGTATTAATATGTAAACTTGTGTTATAAGATAGAAAGAGCAGAGACCGAGCCGGACACGTTTATGAGCCGGCCTCGGGATTCTGTAAACCGACGGGCGTCAACCCATGTATATAAGGGGACGACCCGGCGGCGGTTCAAGGAGAACAGACAACAACTCGAGGCCCAGGTAAAGCGTATTCGCTCCCTGGTCATCGAAACCCCAGCAATTCCATCACAACTAGACGTAGGCTTTTACCTTCATCGTAAGGGGCCGAACTAGTATAAAACTCTCGTGTCCCTTGTCCGATTTAACCCCTTTAAGCTAACCCGTAGCGATGGCTCCACGACTAAGTCCTTTCACGAGGACATCTGCCGTGACAAAACCACGACACTAGTCATCTTATCCCAAGCCAGCCAATGAGTCTTTCTCCTATTCTCCTCATCACCCCACCAGAAATTCCTTATGATCTGAGACAACTCCTCACATAGCGATGCCAGAAATTTAAAAATACCCATTGCATACACCGGAAGAGCCTGCAGGCCAAATTTAATCAAAGTTTCTTTCGCCCCACATGAGGCATATTTTTCTATCCAGTCCGATAAAATTTTGAGGGCTACCAGCCTTCATTCTCCCTTGTGGCACTAGAAGCCCAAGGTATTTATCCTCAAAACCCTCCGAAGTGATGCATAGAATTACCATAACAGCCACCTGGACCTCCATACTGCAATTATTGCCAAACAATATAGAGCATTTATCTGGGCTCAGCAACTGACCCGTCCCCTTCTCATAAGTCGCAATAATATTTCTGATTGCCAAGGCTTGCTCAATGGAACCCTTCAAAAATAAAAGACAATCATCGGCAAACAAGAGATGTGAAATACCCAGGGCCTGTCTATTAACCTTGAACTCCAGAAGTGATCCACTAGTACACGCATTCTGTAGCAATAAGGAAAGACCTTCAGCCACAAATAAGAATAAGTGTGGTGAGATAGGATCCCCTTGCCTAATACCACATGACGGGGAGAACGACTCCAAGAGCTGGCCATTGAAGCGCACTAATTTTTTTACTGAAGTAACACAGGCCATAATCCACTTGAAGGAAATATGCCCTAGAGGCAATAATAAAGTTAATATTTATTTCCTTATATCATGATAAATGTTTATTATTCATGCTAGAATTTTATTAACCGGAAACATGATACATGTGTGAATACATAGACAAACAGAGTGTCACTAGTATGCCTCTACTTGACTAGCTCATTAGTCAAAGATGGTTATGTTTCCTAGCCATAGACATGAGTTGTCATTTGATTAACGGGATCACATCATTAGGAGAATGATGTGATTGACTTGACCCATTCCGTTAGCTTAGCACTTGATCGTTTAGTATGTTGCTATTGCTTTCTTCATGACTTATACATGTTCCTATGACTATGAGATTATGCAACTCCCGTTTACTGGAGGAACACTTTGTGTGCTACCAAACGTCACAACGTAACTGGGTGATTATAAAGGTGCTCTACATGTGTCTCCGAAGGTACTTGTTGAGTTGGCGTATTTCGAGATTAGAATTTGTCACTCCGATTGTCGGAGAGGTATCTCTGGGCCCTCTCGGTAATGCACATCACTGTAAGCCTTGCAAGCAATGTGACTAATGAGTTAGTTGCGGGATGATGCATTACGGAACGAGTAAAGAGACTTGCCGGTAACGAGATTGAACTAGGTATTGAGATACCGACGATCGAATCTCGGGCAAGTAACATACCGATGACAAAGGGAACAACGTATGTTGTTATGCGGTTTGACCGGTAAAGATCTTCGTAGAATATGTGGGAGCCAATATGAGCATCGAGGTTCCGCTATTGGTTATTGACCGGAAACGTGTCTCGGTCATGTCTACATAGTTCTCGAACCCGTAGGGTCCGCACGCTTAACGTTCGGTGACGATTTGTATTATGAGTTATGTGATTTGATGTACCGAAGGTAGTTTGGAGTCCTGTATGAGATCGGCGACATGACGAGGAGTCTCGAAATGGTCGAGACGTAAAGATCGATATATTGGACGACTATATTCGGACATCCGAAAGGTTCCGAGTGATTCGGATATTTTTGGGAGTACCGGAGAGTTACGGGAATTTGTATTGGGCCTTAATGGGCCATACAGGAAAGGAGAGAAAGGCCTCAAAAGGTGGCCGCACCCCTCCCCATGGTCTAGTCCGAATTGGACTAGGGAGGGGGGGCGCCCCCTTCCTTCCTTCTCCTTTTCCCTTCCCTTTTATCCTATTCCATGTGGGAGGAGGAATCCTATTAGGACTAGGGAGTCCTAGTAGGACTCCACACTTCTGGCGCGCCCTAGGGGCTGGCCGGTCTCCCCTCCTCCATCCTTTATATACGGAGGCAGGGGGCACCTCTAGACACACAAGTTGATCTGTTGATCTCTCCCAGCCGTGTGCGGTGCCCCCCTCCACCATATTCCACCTCGGTCATATCATAGCGGTGCTTAGGCGAAGCCCTGCGTCGGTAGTAACATCATCACCGTCATCACGCCGTCGTGCTGACGGAACTCTCCCGTGAAGCTCTCGTGGATCGGAGTTCGCGAGACGTCATTGAGCTGAACGTGTGCTGAACTCGGAGGTGCCGTGCGTTCGGTACTTGGATCGGTCGGATCGTGAAGACGTACGACTACATCAACCGCGTTGTCATAACGCTTCCGCTTACGGTCTACGAGGGTATGTGGACGACACTCTCCCCTCTCGTTGCTATGCATCACCATGATCTTGCGTGTGCGTAGGATTTTTTTGAGATTACTACGTTCCCCAACAGTGGCATCCGAGCCAGGTTTATGTGTAGATGTTATATGCACGAGTAGAACACAAGTGAGTTGTGGGCGATACAAGTCATACTGCTTACCAGCATGTCATACTTTGGTTCGGCGGTATTGTTGGATGAAGCGGCCCGGACCGACATTACGCGTACGCTTACGCGAGACTGGTTTTACCGCCGTGCTTTGCACACAGGTGACTAGCGGGTGTTAGTTTCTCCAACTTTAGTTGAATCGAGTGTGGCTACGCCCGGTCCTTGAGAAGGTTAAAACAACACTAACTTGACGAACTATCATTGTAGTTTTGATGCGTAGGTAAGAACGGTTCTTGCTCAAGCCCGTAGCAGCCACGTCAAACTTGCAACAACAAAGTAGAGGACGTCTAACTTGTTTTTGCAGGGCATGTTGTGATGTGATATGGTCAAGACGTGATGAGATATAAGTTGTTGTATAAGATGATCATGTTTTGTTGAAGTTATCGGCAACTGGCAGAAGCCTTATGGTTGTCTCTTTATTGCATAAGATGCAAGTGCCAAATAATTGCTTTACTTTATCGCTATGCAATAGCAATAGTTGGTGAGACGATCATGTGACGACACGTTTGTCGGGTGGTTGGTGCGACATATGCCAAGGGATGGCTTATCATTGTGGGAGCCAATAAAACGTCGCCGCTGCCTGGAAACGGGATGAGGCGAAGACATGCACGCCGGCGAATCTTACCCAGGTTCGGGGCTCTCCGAGGAGATAACACCCCTAGTCCTGCTCTGCGGGGTCTCCGCATGATCACTAGATCGATAAAGGGTAGCTACAATCGCTCCTAGAGCTGTTGGGATCAAGGGAGAAGTAGAACAAGGCTAGCTCTTGCTTCTCTCTATCTATGGTGTGTACGTGTGCTATGCTTAGAAGCGAACTATGCTGAAGTGCGAACCCTTTGCATGGGTGCTCGGGGGGTTTATATAGGCCTACCCCCCGGGGGTACAATGGTAATCCGACTGGGAACTGGTCCCAGCCGTCAGTGTCTATGCCTGCCGGCTTCTCCGCCGGCTGCTGGGTCCCGCCGGCTGCCGGCTACTTGGTCGACAGGCCGGCCCCACCGCCTAGGGTCTTGTTGGCGGCTGCTTACTGTAGCCGCGCCTCTGATGATGAGGGCTTTATCGAGGTACACATGGCTACAGTGATCCGCATCGGGGGCTATCACTGTAGCCTCACCTCGTCTTGTCTCCTTAATGGGGCTCTTGCTTCGAGGAAGGGAGTCGCCGGCTTCTGGAGGCCGGCTATGCTCCTGGCCGACTAGGAAAAGCCGGGCCGCCTTCATGCCTCTCTCTGGCTGAAGGGGCCCGCGGTCCTTGGGCCGTACGGGAGTGGGTCGTGGATGACGTCGAGGCTAGCGTGGCTACAGTTCCGAGCCGCACGGGGGACGTTCCTCCCGTACGACCTCCTGTAGCCATGCCCGCCTCGGGCTTCGGGGGTCATGGGCCGCACTGTGGCCACACCCCGTCACGTCGCCGTTATGTAGGAGGGGTTGTGGTCTTGGCCAGCTTCTAGGAGTCGGCATCCTTCTTGGCCGGCTTCTTGGAGTCGGTGAGGCTGGGTCGCCTTCCGGGAGTCGGCTTTGATGGCAGCCGGCCGGGGGAGGCGGCCCAAATGCTTGGAGTGCTTGAAGGCCCAAAAGGCCTGATAAATTTCCTGAAGAGCCAGGGGTAGTCGGTTAGGCTACCCGTGGCCATTTACTCCGACCGTAGTCCCCGAAGCTGATTGGGCTTCGAGGTGGAGTGGGGTTCGAGAAGCTCGATCAGCTTCCTATCGTGACAAGCCGGCAGCTGGGAGCCGGCCTTGGTGCAGGCGCGCCGCCTTTAGTCGAATTCTTCTGGAGTCGGGGGGCGGGAACCCGCAGGCTCGTGCACCGGGCCGCGGGCCGGCCTCGGGCCGTTGGCGTGCCACGTGGCCGGAAAGCCTGCCAGCCCACGCGCGCGACGGGACGTCGCCGCAGGGAGGGGCCCCGCCACGTCCGCGCCCCGGCTTAGGCGCGGATCCTTTGTATCCCGAAACCGCCCGCACGTTCCGTGCGGCAGTTTCGGCTCGCACTTATGCGTAATAAACGCGAGACGTGGGGGGAGTGGGCGCAGTTAATCCCACGTCTCCCCCCACGTCCGGCCTCTTCGGCCGCGTGAGGCTATAAGTTGGGGGAGGTGGAGGGCGGCAGACCCTCGCACGCTCCTCCTACTCCCTTTGTCTTCTCGCCTTGCTCGTTCTTGCGACAGCGCCTCGCCGCCGCGCTCTTCCTTCGCACGCTCTCCGTCGCCGTGCTAGCTTCCGCTATGCCTCCTCATGTAGAGCAGCTTGGCGGGGATTGGGATGGCTCCATCGTCCACAACGACCACATCGACTTCCTCCGCGACACCCGGTGTCTGCCCAGCGCGGACAAAGTGGAGGTCCGCCTCGCGCCGGAGAAGGAAATTAGGCCGGCACCACGGGATGGCGAGCGGGTGGTCTTCCGCTCGCACTTCCTGCGCGGCTTCGGCCTGCCAGTGAGCGCCTTCTTCCGCTCCTGGCTGGACTTCTATCAGCTCCAGCCGCACCACCTCACCCCCAACGCAGTGGTGCTGCTGTCGGCCTTCGTCACCCTGTGCGAGGGCTATCTCGGCGTCCTCCCCACCCTCGAGCTCTGGGGGGAGTTCTTCCAGTCGAAGCTGGGTACGCGCAGCAAGGGCGTGCCGGCCCACACTGGCGCCTTCATCGCGTCGCGGAGATCGGGCGCCGACAACCCCTTCCCCGTCATCACGCTGATCCAATCGGTGAAGAAGTGGCAGAAGTCATACTTCTACGTGCGGAACATCGCTCCACGGGGCGACTACATTAACCTGCCGGCTTATGTAGCCAGCCCACCGGCGGGGAGGCAGCCCCAGTGGTCCTTCTGGGCGGTGACGCTGTCGCAGGGAGGAAACACCGCCATCGCCCGCCTGCGGATGATGGTCCAGTCGGAGGGCCTGACGGGGCCCGACCTCCTGGCCGCGTTCGTCACGCGCCGGGTCCTCCCGCTCCAGAGCCGGCCTCATCTGATCTGTCAGATGAGCGGCCAGCTCGATCCGAGCCGGATGTGCACCAAGGAGATGCCGCAGCCCGACGCCGCCGACATGGTGAACTACCTCGCCAACTGCCAGCTTTCCGACGACTGGCAATTCGGCAAGGAGCCATACAGCCGCGCCAATCCTCCGCCTACTGTACGCTCCCCTTCTCTTTTTCTCTTTCTCTCTCTCAGCTTTGTCGCCGAGTTCCTCTGGGCCGACTCTAACTCAGTCGGCTCGCTCTTTTGACAGAATCCTCTGCTTCGGCCGGCCGGCGGAGCGAACGTGGAGCGCCGCTTCGTCCCCGACCGGACCGAGCACGACCAGGAGGACCCCGACCTGGGGGCGGTCCATATGGAGGACGCCGCCGAGCCGGCCGGCGGCCAAGCCGGCGGCGAAGCAGGCGGCTCCGGGTTCACCGCTACCTTCGAGGACTGGCCGGACGAGGACGAAGCCGAAGCCGTCCCGCATCGCCAGCCGGCGTCCGGACGCGGCGTGGGCTCCTCTGGCGCGCAGCCTGTTCGGGGTAGAGGCCAGAAACGTCGCGCCACCCAGGGCATGTTCGGTAGCCGGACGAAGAAGCCCAGGGGTGGGGCGGCGGCCACCAGGCGGGAAGAGGCGGCCGCGAAGGCGGCTCGTTTCCGCAAAGTGGTGAAGCAGCCGCAGACTGTGTCGGCGTAAGTTCTCTCTTTCTTCGTACTGTCCTTCTTTCTTTCCTTTGATGGTTCTTGAGTCTTCGTCTTCTTTTTCAATGGTCAGAGCTCCGCTATCACTTGAGCGGGCGGACGTCGGCTCCGTCATCGAGTCGCCAGGGGGCTCTGGGAGCACCACCCGCCGCGTAGATCCCCGCGCCGCCCTCCTGGAGGCGACGGAAAGGAATGCGCGGGAGGCGCGGGAGGAGCAGGAAGCGCGGGAGGCGGAGGCACGGAGGGCAGCCGCCGCCCAGGCAGCTCGGGAGGAGGAGGCGGCGAAGGCGCTCACCGAGGCCGCAGCCAAGGCCCAGGCAGAGGCCGAGGCCGAAGCGGCGGCAGGGGAGGCCTTGATGGTCACCCCCCTGCGCACCATGGCGCCCGGGGACGTGGATCCCTCGCCGGGGGGAGCCAGCGGTTCCCAGCCGGGGCTGGGAGGAAGCGGCGACGACGTCGTCATCTTGGGGGAGGCGCCGGGGCCGACTCCTCCGACTAGGATGACCCAAGGCCGCCAGCCTGAGCCTGCGCCCGCACAGTCGGCGGGGGGCGAGCCGGCCGCGGGGGCTGAGGTGGTGGTCCGGGTTCCGCCAAGCCGGCGTGCGGGGAAGGCTGCGGCTGAACCGCAGAAGGCTGCGTCAGAGCCACAGCCGGCCGTGGGCTCCAGCTCGTCGGCCCGAGACGCGGAGGCGGCCAGCGCTACCTCGGGGTGGACGCCGGGCGGAGGGACAGCGGTGGTGAACGTCGCTGCACAAGACGTCCGGACCCGGCTGCAAAGCCAAGCCGCGGCGCTGAGGCAGTTCACCGACGAATTCCTCGCCACGCGGGCAGCCATCCGGGTTAGTATTCCCATCTCGTTCTTCCTTGATCTTGATTTTTCTCGTGGGGGCGCGTCAGCGCACCCACTGGGTGTAGTCCCCGAGTTCCAAGTCGGCTGCTGAGCAGGCGGCTTGGATCTTCTTGGAGATTTTGTTTTTGCTGCTTTTGTTCTCACGTCGGTCTTCTGTCCGTCTTGCAGGACTACCACAACCTCCAAGCGGCCGCCTTCAACTCCTAGGCTCGGGAGCTGACGCAGAAGACCGCCGATCTCACTGAAAGCCGAGGTATGTGACTTGATCTTTATCTCGTGAGGGGGCGCGTCAGCGCACCCACTGGGTGTAGTCCCCGAGATTCGGGCCGACTGCTGAGCAGTCGGCTCGGATCTTCCTTGATGATTTCTCATTGTTGTTCTTCTTCTTCTATCTCTGCAGTGGCCAACGCCAGTCTGAGGGCACAGCTAGGGGAGTCCCAGACTGCTCTTCGTGCCAAGGACGCGGAGCTCGCCGCCTTGGTGCAGGAGCGCGATCGCCTGGTCAAGAAGCTGGCCGACCAGGAGGAAGGCCACAAGGCTGCGCTGAAGGCTGCGCAGGATCGCGAAGCCACCCTCCAGGCCGAGTTCGAGACGGAGGCGGCCGGCTGGGCAGAGGCCAGGCAGACTCTGGTCTCCGGCTATGGCCAGATTGAGGACCTGGTTGACGGTAAGTCGTCTATCGCTTCATCCTTTCTTGTCATCTGCCACTTCGGCTTGTTTTCCTGATTTGGGTGCTCTTCTTTTCTTTTCTTCTTCGCGCAGAGTACTTCCCTGGCTATTCCACTGCCGCCAACCAGGCCATCGAAGCTCATCGCCAGGCGAAGAGGCAAGCCGGCTTCGAGATCTCGCCGACCGCCGGCCGCTCGCTGGAGGAGCAGCTCCTGGCGATCCAGGCTCGTATCCAGCCGGCTCACAGGCTGCTCCGCCGGCTTCAGCGTGCCGGGTCGCAGGTCTTGGCGGCCCTCTGGCCCAGCCAAGTGGTCCCGCGCACTCCCAGTCGGACCGCCGACTGGCTGGAGGTGGCCGTCGGCCGCTTCGAGGCTTGGAAGGCGTCAGCGGCTCGCTCCGGCGCCAGGCGGGCGCTGGAGTTCATCAAGGCCTGGTATCCCGGCCTGAACTTGGACCAGCTGTCGACCTGGCGGTAGCAAGCCGACATGGAGCTGGAGCCGGCACGGCCGGCCATCATTCGGCGGGCTTCAGCGATCGCCGACTATACCGACACCAACGTCTTCGCCCCCGAGGTGGACGACAATGGAGTCGCCCAGCCGGAAGATTGGTTCGGGCTGGACCCGGCGTACGGTGAGGACTCGGCGGAGGAGATCGACTCCAGCGACGAGGGCGAAGAGGAGGAGGAGGAAGGTGAAGACGCCGAGCCGGCTGGTGGAATAGCCGGCCAGCCTGACCGCGCCTCCAGCACTACGTCGCGTGTGAGTGCGTCTCCTGCCGCGGGAGGCGGTCAAGCCGGGACCAGCTAGGCGGCCACTCCTTCAACCGGCGAGCTCCCTTCACCGACCAGCTCGGCCTCCAAGTCACCCCTCAGTCTTCTTTCTTTTATTTTCCTGTCTTGTTACTTTGAACAATGTTTGGTTAAGTCTGCACAATTCCACCCACTGGGTGTATTCAAACTTAAGTCTGTTGCCAGCCTGTGGGCGGCTTTATGTATATAAGTTATGCAATCGGTCTTTCCTTGTGCTTTCGCTTTTTGTCCTTCTGCTTTTTTCCTTTGCCGCCCTCCCTTGGTTGCCGCCTCCCTAGTCAAACAGTTGCTCTGCAATCTGTAGCCGGGGAGTGCCTGGCCGATTGGGGAGGGGGAAGTACTTTTAGCTCTGCCGGACTTAAGCTAAGTTTTTAGGAAGCCGGCCAGCCGGCAGCTGTGACAGTCGGCAGGCATATATGGAGGCCGTCTCTTTGCTATATAGGTTAGTTGTTCCTTAGCCGTTTTTCGTGTGGGCGTCCTTTCTGTCTTCTCTCTTGCTAGTCGGACAGTCAGTTCTTTGAGCTGCGACTTTCAACAAGAGAGGACTTGGGAGCCGGCGCACTACTTTGCTGACTTCGGGAAGAACTTAGAATATAGCTCAAGGCGGCCAGTCCCCGGGCCGACTAGTCGGACCCGGTGCCGGACAAGAATTCAAAATGTAATAATACATTCATGGATATGACACTCGTCATTCATAGATAACTAAAAGGCAGTCCCCGAGTACTGCTCAGGGGGCCTGTTGGTTTGTAACTTAATACAAAAGGGGTAGCGTGATACATACTGCTTTTCAGCTGTAAAATCGTCTTAGGAGGTTTGCATTCCATGGTCGCTCCGACTCCTTGCCGGAGTCGTCTCTCTTGCGTGCTCTTGGCTTTTGCGCGTCGATTAAGTAGTAGGAGTCGTTGCCGAGTGCCTTGCTGACGACGAAGGGGCCTTCCCAAGGGGCCGAGAGCTTGTGCTGGCCGGCTGTTCGCTGGATCAGCCGGAGCACAAGGTCGCCCTCTTGGAAGGATCTTGGCTTGACCTTGCGGTTGTAGTAGCGGTGCAGGCCTTGCTGGTAGATGGCGGCCCGGCTGAGGGCTAACAGCCGGCCTTCTTCCAGTAGGTCGACGCCGTCTTCTCTTGCTTCTTTGGCTTCCTCCTCCGTGTACATGGTGATCCGAGGCGAGTCGAACTCGATGTCTGTTGGGATGACAGCCTCGGCACCGTACACAAGGAAGAATGGAGTGAAGCCGGTTGACTTGTTGGGTGTAGTGCGCAGACTCCAGAGGACAGCCGGCAGCTCTTTGAGCCAGCAGCCGGCCGATCGCTCCAGTGGTACAACCAGTCGGGGCTTGATGCCGGAGAGGATAAGTCCATTTGCTCGCTCGACCTGGCCGTTTGACTGCGGGTGGGCAACGGACGCTAAGTCCAGTCGGATGCCCTGTGTCGCGCAGAAACGTGCCAGTGCGCCTTTGGCGAAGTTCGTGCCGTTCTCGGTGATGATGCTGTGCGGCACGCCGTACCGAGTAGTGATGTCGGTGATGAATGTCACGGCAGTCGGCCCGTTCAGCTTCTTGATCGGCTTTGCTTCGATCCATTTTGTGAACTTGTCCACCGCAACGAGTAGGTGTGTCATGCCACCGCGGGCAGTCTTGAAAGGGCCCACCATGTCCAGTCCCCAGACGGCAAAAGGCCAGGTGAGGGGAATGGTCTTGAGGGCAGAAGCCGACAGGTGTTTTTTGGAACTGAAGACTTGACATCCTCTGCAGCTCTTCACTATTTCTTTAGCATCCTCCAAGGCAGTCGGCCAGAAGAAGCCATGGCGGAAAGCCTTGGCCACGAGGGATCTTGAGGCGGCGTGATGGCCGCATTCGCCTTGGTGGATGTCTTTGAGGATTGCCACTCCTTTATCTGGCTCGACGCAACGCTGGAAGACTCCAGTGACGCTGTGCTTCAAGAGCTCCCTGTTGATTATTCTGCGGCTCGTCGTTGCACTAGTCTTGCTGCGATCTCATCAGTCGGCAGCTCTCTGCTGACTAGGAACTTGAGGATGGGCTGGGCCCATGAGGGAGTTGTGACTTCTTCTGCTGTTAATGTGGCCACCATGACTCGGGTGGGTGGGTTGGGTGTTGCATTGGAGTCGACCACCGCTTCTTGTGTCGTTGCAGTCCCTGGGCCGACTGCTGCAGTCCCCGGGCCGGGTTCTGAAGTCCCTGGGCCGGGTGCGACTACGTCAGTCCCTGGGGCAGTCGTCGAAGTCCCCGTGCCGCCTGCGGGATTTCTTGAGCCGGATTCGGCTGTTTCTGGCGCAGGCGGTACGAAGATGGAATCCGACTCTGGAGACAGCTTGATGGACGGCTTGAGGAGGCGCTGGAGGGAGACGCCAGTCGGTATGGCTTGTCGGGTGGAGCCGATCCGTGCTAGGGCATCTGCTTGGTCGTTGTCGGCCCTTGGCACGTGAAGGAACTCGCACCCTTCAAAGTATCCGCTCATCTGCTGGACGAGGAAACGGTAGCTTGCCATGTTTGCGTCCTTGGCGTCCCAGTCACCAGATGATTGTTGGACCACCAAGTCTGAGTCGCCGTAGCATAGGATCCGGCGTATGCCGAGTTCTTTGGCTAGCCGAAGCCCATGTACGAGCGCCTCGTACTCGGCCACGTTGTTGGAGGCGGCGAAGTGGATCTGCAACGTGTACTTGAGCTTGTCGCCTTTGGGAGAGGTGAGGATGATGCCGGCTCCCAAGCCGGTGCGCATCTTGGACCCGTCAAAGTGCATCCGCCAATGGGTGGAGTCGGGAGCCGGCGGTAAGTACTGGGTTTCGGCCCAGTCGACGAGGAAGTCGGCCAATGCTTGCGACTTGATGGCGGTGCGGGGTTGATAGAAAATCGTGTAGGGCGCCAAGGCAATGGCCCATTTGGCCACCCGGCCGGATGCATCCCGGCTACCTATGATCTCCGCGAGCGGGGCAGTGCACACGACCGTGATGGGGTGCTCTTGGAAGTAGGGCTTCAATTTCTTGGCAGCGAAGTACACCCCATAGCACATCTTCTGATAGTGCGGGTAGTTTTGCTTTGAGCTGGACAGTACTTCACTGAGATAGTAGACCGGCCTCTGGACCAGCTGAGCTCGGCCTTCCTCTGGGCGCTGGACCACAACAACAGTGCTAACGACTCGGCTCGTCGCGGCGATGTAGAGGAGCATGGGCTCCTTCTCAGTCGGCGCAGCCAGGACAGGCGGAGTGGTCAACATTTTCTTCAACTCATGGAAGGCTTGGTCGGCTTGATCATTCCACTCAAAGTGAGTGGACTTCTTCATGAGTCGGTACAGGGGGAGGGCCTTCTCTCCTAGTCGGCTGATAAAACGGTTCAGGGAGGCTAAGCAGCCAGTGAACTTCTGCACATCTCGCAGCTTGGTGGGTATCTCCATCCTCTCAATGGCCTTGATCTTGACTGGGTTGCACTCAATGCCGCGTTCGGATACCAAAAAGCCTAGCAGCTGGCCGGCTGGCACTCCGAACACGCACTTCTCGGGGTTGAGCTTGATCTGGAATCGGCGCAAGTTGGCAAATGTTTCCTTCAGGTCTTCCAGCAGGGTACCGCGCTTCTCTGTCTTCACCACAATGTCGTCTACGTAGACGTGGGCATTTCTGCCGAGTTGTTTCAAGAGACATTTCTGCATGCAACGCTGAAAAGCGGCACCGGCGTTTCTCAAGCCGAATGTCATTGTCAGGTAGCAGAAAGCTCCAAAGGGTGTGATGAAGGCAGTCTTCAGGCGGTCAGCCGGGTCCAACTTGATCTGATGATACCCTGAGTATGCATCCAAAAAACTTAACAGCTCACATCCGGCTGTGGAGTCTATCACTTGGTCAATCCGTGGCAAAGCAAACGGATCCTTTGGGCAGGCCTTGTTCAAACTTGTGTAGTCTATACACATGCGCCACTTGTTATTCTTCTTCAAAACCAGAACTGGATTGGCAAGCCATTCTGGAAAGAACACTTCCATGATGAAGCCGGCTGCAAGGAGCCGGGCTATCTCTTCTCCCACGATTCTTCGCTTCTCTTCTGATAGTCGGCGGAGGGGTTGCTTGACCGGCTTCGCATCAGCTCGGACATGTAATTTGTGCTCGGCGAAATCCTTCGGGACACCCGGCATGTCCTTTGGGGACCATGCAAAGATGTCTCGATTCTCACGGAGGAAGTCGGCGAGCTCGCCTTCCTATTTACTGTCCAAGTTCGCCCCAATCACGGCGAACCTCTCCGGGTGCTCCAGGTCTAGAGGTATCTTCTTCGTCTCTTTGGCAGGCTGGAAGGAGCCCTGCGCATCACAGTCCTTGGGGTTGGGGGACAAGGCCGGCTGCTTGCCGGCCATGGCCACGACCCATTCCAACATCTTCTTCTCTTCTGCCACCACGAGGGACTCGGCCAGCCGGCTGCTGGCCATGGCGCACTCGATGGACTTCTTGTAATCGCCGGCTACCGTGATGATCCCCTTCGAGCTCGGCATCTTCATCTTCAGGTAGGCATAGTGGGGCACAGCCATGAACTTGGCCAATGCAGGTCGGCCAAGTAGCGCATGATAGGGGCTCTCCAAATCCACCGCCTTGAACCATATTGCTTCCCGGCGAAAGTGATCTTTGTCTCCGAAGAGAACATCCATTTTGATCTTGCCGATTGGAGAGCAAGATAGGCCGGGTACGATACCATGGAAGACGGTGCGGCTCGGCATGAGCTGCTTTGCTTTGATGTTCAGTTTGTCCATGGTATCGCGGTACAGTATGTTGATACTGCTTCCGCCGTCTATCAGGACGCGGGAAAATCTGGCAGCTCGCCTCTCCGTCGCAAGGGTGACGTCCAAGACCATAGCGTAGGAGCCAGGCGAAGGCATCACCTCTGGGTGGTCGGCCTGGCTCCAGCTGATGGGCTTTTCCGACCAGTGCATGAACTCGGCGGTGCTAGAGGCGACCGCGTTTACTTCTTGGTGCTGCCGGCGTCGGCTGCGCTTGTCGTCGACTTGGCTCGTGAAGACGACATAGGCGTCATGCGCTTCGGGGAACTCATCTTGGATGGCGCCGACTGCCGGCCGGGCCGCCGGCTGCTGGGGAGCTGGAGGCGGCGGGCCGGGAGGCGGAGGTGGCACCATCCCTTTGCCCTTGGTGATGCGGGTGAGCCAGTGGCATTTCCGTGTTGTATGGTTGGACGGCTTCGCGCCGCTGTGGAAATTGCAGGGAGCATCGAGTGCTTGTTCGTAGGAGAAGGACAGCTGCCAGGGCGGCCGGCCACCCTTCTTCTTGGGAGCGGGCCGCTCTTCGGGCTGCTCGTCTTCAATGGTGGCCACCTGCCGACTGGAGGAAGTCGGCATGGGGCCCTTGCGCTTGTGGTCGTTCTGGTAGGGGCGCTGGTTAGGGTCGCCAGCCGGCGTCTTGGGAGCCGGAGCAACTACTTTCCCCGAGGCGTCCACTCGGAGCTCAGTCTTCATGGAGGAGTCGGCCGTGGCATATTTGTCGGCGGTGATCAGCAACTCATCGAGGGTAGCCGGCTCGTCGCAGAGGAGTCGGTGCTTGAGGAGGGTGCCCTCTCGGCACCCGGCAGTGAAGTACTCGATGGCCTGGACCTCGTGCACTCCCTCGCAGGAGTTGCGGAGCTCGGCCCATCGCGTGAGGTAGTCGCGGGTCGACTCGCTGGGCCCCTGGACGCAGAGGGAGAGCTGGCGAGGCTTGGGAGGCCGCTTGTAGGTGCTGGTGAAGTTGCGGACGAAAACTTCGGTGAAGTCCAGCCAGCTGTTGATGCTGTAGGGCGTGAGGCTGTTGAGCCATGTGCGCGCCGTGCCTTGCAGCATCAAGGGGACGTACTTCACGGCGACGCGCCGATTGCCGTTGGCGATGCTGACGGCTGTGGAGTAGTCGATGAGCCAATCTTCCGGCTTCACCGAGCCGTTGTACTTGGGCGTGTCTCTGGGAAGCGAGAACCCTTTGGGAAAGGGCTCGTCGCGGATGCGGGGTCCAAAGCATGGCGGGCCGACATCGTCTTCTTCTTCTAGCGCCAAGGATCGAGCAAGGCGGTCGATCCTGTGGCGGGCGTCCTTCTCGCCGACTCCTTCTCGGCGGCCGAGTCGGTCGCCAAGAGTCGGATGGGTGACAGGCGGTGGAGTGAGGCGTCTTTCTCTTTGAGGCGGGGGAGGAGGCAGGTTTCCTTGGTGTTCAACCGCCCGAGGGCGGCCATCCGCGTCGCGCTCGATAGTGATGCGAGTCCGGCTGCGGCTGGCAGCCGGCTCCTTGTCTTTCTTCTGGCGCGCGCCGCTCGCAGTCGGCGAGCGGGACGTCGCGGCGTGCTCCCAGCGCGGGGGATGGCTATCAGCTCGGGCGCCGGCTTCGTGCCGTTCTGCAGCCGCGTCGATCAGCTGCTGGATCCATCTTGTCATGTAGGGGAGCTCATCGGCTCCCAGCCCATTGAGCTCCTCTGCAGCCGCCTGAGCGGCTCGCAGATTCTCGAGCGGGGTGGCGTAGACGGGGCAATCTGCGCCCAGCATGCTGGCAACGGCTGCGCCGCGCTTTTGGACGAAACCGGCTCGGCTCGGGCCGCTAGGCGGCGGCGTCCCGAAGGTGGCGCGGTCAACTTCGCGCTGGTGGGCCTCGGTGAGGCGTCTCATCGAGGCTATCTTCTTGCCCTCCGCGATGAGGGCAAGGCGGCGTGCCTCCAGGGTCTCGGCGTCGGCGTCGGCCGGGATGGGGACGGAGAGGTCATGCATCGCCGCTTGCTGAGCGTCGCGTGCGTTCTCGCCCGAGTTGGAGACGTGGCTGATGACCAGCACTTCGGTGACAGCGCTGCTGCCGCTGTCAGCTCGAGGGAGGGGATCATCGAAGATCACCACGTCGGAGGGGTAGGCGTCGAGCGACGCGGTGTCGGAGTCGATGAGCATCGGGTCGGTGGAGCCGACCGACTCCATGTCCGCAGCAGGCTCGCTGGAGACGTGAAGTTGGTCGAGGAGGCTGACGAGGTGGCTCTCGGGGTAGTCGGTGCCTGCGTCGGACGCAGGCTCGTCGGAGATGCGAGTCTCGCCTAGCAGGTCGGCGAGGCGGCTCGCTGCGCAGGCATCGTCGACGCCTTGCAGCGCGTCGAGGCAAACGCCATCGGGCGAAGCAGGCTGGCTGCGCTCGCGGGGGAGGAAGAGGGTTCCCGTCCAGAACAGGTCTCCGGACGACGGTGCACCTGGCCCCACGGTGGGCGCCAAATGTCGGGTGGTTGGTGCAACATATGCCAAGGGATGGCTTATCATTGTGGGAGCCAATAAAACGTCGCCGGTGCCTGGAAACGGGATGAGGCGAAGACATGCACGCCGGCGAATCTTACCCAGGTTCGGGGCTCTCCGAGGAGATAACACCCCTATTCCTGCTCTGCGGGGTCTCCGCATGATCACTAGATCGATAAAGGGTAGCTACAATCGCTCCTAGAGCTGTTGGGATCAAGGGAGAAGTAGAACAAGGCTAGCTCTTGCTTCTCTCTATCTATGGTGTGTACGTGTGCTATGCTTAGAAGCGAACTATGCTGAAGTGCGAACCCTTTGCATGGGTGCTCCGGGGGGTTTATATAGGCCTACCCCCTGGGGGTACAATAGTAATCCGACTGGGAACTGGTCCCAGCCGTCAGTGTCTACGCCTGCCGGCTTCTCCGCCGGCTGGTGGGTCCCGCCGGCTGGTGGGTCCCGCCGGTTGCCGGCTACTTGGTCGACAGGCCGGCCCCACCGCCTAGGGTCTTGTCGGCGGCTGCTTACTGTAGCCGCGCCTCTGATGATGAGGGCTTTATCGAGGTACGCGTGGCTATAGTGATCCGCATCGGGGGCTATCACTGTAGCCTCACCTCGTCTTGTCTCCTTAATGGGGCTCCTGCTTCGAGGATGGGAGTCGCCGGCTTCTGGAGGCCGGCTATGCTCCTGGCCGACTAGGAAAAGTCGGGCTGCCTTCACGCCTCTCTCTGGCTGAAGGGGCCCGCGGTCCTTGGGCCGTACGGGAGTGGGTCGTGGATGACGTCGAGGCTAGCGTGGCTACAGTTCCGAGCCGCACGGGGGACGTTCCTCCCGTACGGCCTCCTGTAGCCATGCCCGCCTTGGGCTTCGGGGGTCGTGGGCCGCACTGTGGCCACACCCCGTCACGTCGCCGTTATGTAGGAGGGGTTGTGGTCTTGGCCGGCTTCTAGGAGTCGGCATCCTTCTTGGCCGGCTTCTTGGAGTCGGTGAGGCTGGGTCGCCTTCCGGGAGTCGGCTTTGATGGCAGCCGGCCGGGGGAGGCGGCCCAAATGCTTGGAGTGCTTGAAGGCCCAAAAGGCCTGATAAATTTCCTGAAGAGCCAGGGGTAGTCGGTTAGGCTACCCGTGGCCATTTACTCCGACAACGTTGATAGAGATCAAGATGATGGAGATCATGGTGTCATGCCGGTAACAATAGAGATCATGACGGTACTTTGGAGATGGAGATCAAAGGCGCAAGATGATCATGGCCATATGATGTCACATATTTTGATTGCATGTGATGTTAATCTTTTATACATCTTATTTTTCTTAGTTCAGTGGTAGCTTTATAAGATGATCCCTTACTAAAATTTCAAGGTATAAGTGTTCTCCCTGAGTATGCACCGTTGCGACAGTTCTTCGTGCTGAGACACCACGTGATGATCGGGTGTGATAAGCTCTACGTTCAAATACAACGGGTGCAAGACAGTTTTGCACACGCGGAATACTCAGGTTAAACTTGACGAGCCTAGGATATGCAGATATGGCCTCGGAACACTGAGACCGAAAGGTCGAGCGTGAATCATATAGAAGATATGATCAACATAGTGATGTTCACCATTGAAAACTACCCCATCTCACGTGATGATCGGACATGGTTTAGTTGATTTGGATCACGTGATCACTTAGATGATTAGAGGGATGTCTTCTTAAGTAATATGATTAATTGAACTTTAATTTATCATGAACTTAGTCCTGATAGTATTTTGCAAATAATGTTGTAGATAAATAGCTCGCGTTGTTGCTTCCCTATGTTCTATATGTGTTCCTAGAGAAAACTAAGTTGAAAGATGATAGTAGCAATGATGCGGACTGGGTCCGTGATCTGAGGTTTATCCTCATTGCTGCACAGAAGAATTATGTCCTTGATGCACCGCTAGGTGACAGACCTATTGCAGGAGCAGATGCAGACATTATGAACGTTTGGCTAGCTCAATATGATGACTACTTGATAGTTTAGTGCACCATGCTTAACGGCTTAGAATCGGGACTTCAAAGACGTTTTGAACGTCATGGACCATATGAGATGTTCCAGGAGTTGAAGTTAATATTTCAAGCAAATACTCGAGTTGAGAGATATGAAGTCTCCAACAAGTTCTATAGCTAAAAGATGGAGGAGAATAGCTCAAGCAGTGAGCATGTGCTCAGATTGTCTGGGTACTACAATAACTTGAATCAAGTGGGAGTTAATCTTCCAGATAAGATAGTGATTGACAGAATTCTCTAGTCACCATCACCAAGTTAGTAGAACTTCGTGATGAACTATAGTATACAAGGGATGACGAAAACGATTCCCGAGCTTTTCATGATGATGAAATCGATGAAGGTAGAAATCTAGAAAGAGCATCAAGTGTTGATGATTAAAAAGACCACTAGTTTCAAAAAAAAGGCAAAGGGAAAGAAAGGGAACTTCATGTAGAATGGCAAGCAAGTTGTCACTTCCGTGAAGAAGCCCAAAGCTAGACTAAAGCCTGAAACTAAGTGCTTCTACTACAAAGGAAATGGTCACTGGAAGAGGAAATGCCCTGAATATTTGGTGGATAAGAAGGATGGCAAAGTGAACAAGGGTATATTTGATATACAGGTTGTTGATGTGTACCTTACTAGTGTTTATAGTAGCCCCTGGTATTTGATACTTGTTCGGTTGCTAAAAATTAGTAACTCGAAACAGGAGTTACAGAATAAACAGAGACTAGTTGAGGGTGAAGTGAAGATGTGTGTTGGAAGTGGTTCCAAGATTGATATGATCATCATCGCACATTCCCTATACTTTCGGGATTAGTGTTAAACCTATAAAAATGTTATTTGGCGTTTGCGTTGAGCATGAATATGATTTGATCATGTTTATTGCAATACAGTTATTCATTTAAAGTCAGAGAATAATTGTTGTTCAGTTTACATGAATAAAACCATCGATGGTCATACACCCAATGAAAATAGTTTGTTGGATCTCGATCGTAGTGATACACATATTCATAATATTGATGCCAAAAGATGCAAAGTTGATAATGATAGTGCAACTTATTTGTGGCACTGCCGTTTGGGTCATATCGGTGTAAAGCGCATGAAGAAACTCCATAAAGATGGACTTTTTGAATCACTTGGTTATGAATCATTTGATGCTTGCGAACCGTGCCTTTTGGGCAAGATGACTAAAACTCCATTCTCCGGAACAATGGAGCAAGCAACAAACTTGTTGGAAATAATACATACTGATGTATGCGACCCGATGAGTGTTGAGGCTCACGGTGGGTATCGTTATTTTCTGATCTTCACAGATGATTTGAGCAGATATGGGCATATCTACTTAATGAAACATAAGTCTGAAACATTTGAAAAGTTCATATAATTTGAGAGTGAAGTCATCGTAATAAGAAAATAAAGTTTCTACGATTTGATCGTGGAGGAGAATATTTGAGTTACGAGTTTGGTCTTTATTTGGAACAATGCGGAATAGTTTCGCAACTCACGCCACCCGGAACACCACAACGTAATGGTGTGTACGAACATCGTAACCGTACTTTATTGGATATGGTGCAATCTATGATGTCTCTTACCGATTTACCACTATCGTTTTTGGGTTATGCATTAGAGACAGCTGCATTCACGATTAATAGGGCACCATCTAAATCCGTTGAGATGACACCATATGAACTGTGGTTTGGCAAGAAACCCAAGTTGTCGTTTCTTAAAGTTTGGGGTTGCGATGCTTATGTGAAAAAATTTCAACCTGATAAGCTCGAACCCAAATAGGAGAAGTGCGTCTTCATAGGATACCCAAAAGGAAAATATTGGGTACACCTTCTATCACAGATCCGAAGGCAAGACATTTGTTGCTAAATTTGGATCCTTTCTAGAGAAGGAGTTTCTCTCGAAAGAAGTGAGTGGGAGGAAAGTAGAACTTGATGAGGTAACTGTACCTGCTCCCTTATTGGAAAGTAGTTCATCACAGAAATCTGTTCCTGTGACTCCTACACCAATTAGTGAGGAAGATATTGATGATGATCATGTAACTTCAGATCAAGTTACTACCGAACCTCGTAGGTCAACCATAGTGAGATCCGCACCAGAGTGGTACGGTAATCCTGTTCTGGAGGTCATGTTACTAGACCATGACGAACCTACGAACTATGAGGAAGCGATGATGAGCCCAGATTCCGTGAAATGGTTTGAGGCCATGAAATATGAGATGGGATCCATGTGTGAGAACAAAGTATGGACTTTGGTTGACTTGCCTGATGATCGGCAAGCCATAGAAAATAAATGGACCTTCAAGAGGAAGATGGACGCTGATAGTAGTGTTACTATCTACAAAGCTAGACTTGTTGAAAAAGGTTTTGACAAAGTTGAAGGTGTTGACTACGATGAGATTTTCTCACTCGTAGCGATGCTTAAGTCTGTCCGAATCATGTTAGCAAATTGCCACATTTTATGAAATCTGGCAAATGGATGTCAAAACTACATTCCTTAATGGATTTCTTAAAGAAGAGTTGTATATGATGCAACCAGAAGGTTTTGTCAATCCTAAAGGTTCTAAGAAAATGTGCAAGCTCCAGCGATCCATCTGTGGACTGGTGCAAGCATCTCGGAGTTGGAATATATGCTTTGATGAGTTGATTAAAGCATATAGTTTTATACAGACTTGCGGTGAAGCCTGTATTTACAAGAAAGTGAGTGGGAGCACTACATAATTTCTGATAAATATATGTGAATGACATATTGTTGATCGGAAATAATGTAGAATTTTCTGGAAAGCATAAAGGAGTATTTGAAAGGAGTTTTACAAAGAAAGACCTCGGTGAAGCTGCTTACATATTGAGGATCAAGATCTATAGAGATAGATCAAGACGCTTGATAAGATTTTCAATGGGTATGTACCTTGACAAGATTTTGAATTAGTTCAAAATGGAACAGTCAAAGAAAGAGTTCTTGCCTGTGTTGCAAGGTGTGAAGTTGAGTAAGACTCAAAGCCTGACCACGGCAGAAGATAGAAAGAGAATGAAAGTCATTCCCTATGCCTCAGCCATAGGTTCTATAAAGTATGCCATGTTGTGTACCAGATCTATTGTATACCCTACCACTGAGTTTAGCAAGGGAGTACAATAGTGATCTAGGAGTAGATCACTGGACAACGGTCAAAATTATCCTTAGTGGAATAAGGATATGTTTCTTGATTATGGAAGTGACAAAAGGTTCGTCGTAAAGGGTTACGTCGATGCAAGTTTTGACACTGATCTAGATGACTCTAAGTCTCAATTTGGATACATATTGAAAGTGGGAGCTATTAGCTAGAGTAGCTCCGTGCAGAGCATTGTAGACATAGAAATTTGCAAAATACTTACGGATCTGAATGTGACAGACCAGTTGACTAAAATTATCTCACAAGCAAAACATGATCACACCTTAGTACTCTTTGGGTGTTAATCACATAGCGACGTGAACTAGATTACTTACTCTAGTAAACCCTTTGGGTGTTGGTCACATATCGATGTGAACTATGAGTGTTAACCACATAAAGATGTGAACTATTGATGTTAAATCACACGTCGATGTGAACTAGATTATTGACTCTAGTGCAAGTGGGAGACTGAAGGAAATATGCCCTAGAGGCAATAATAAAGTTATTATTTATTTCCTTATATCACGATAAATGTTTATTATTCATGCTAGAATTATATTAACTGGAAACATGATACATGTGTGAATACATAGACAAACAGAGTGTCACTAGTATGCCTCTACTTGACTAGCTCGTTAGTCAAAGATGGTTATGTTTCCTAGCCATAGACATGAGTTGTCATTTGATTAACGGGATCACATCATTAGGAGAATGATGTGATTGACTTGACTCATTCCGTTAGCTTAGCACTTGATCGTTTAGTATGTTGCTATTGCTTTCTTCATGACTTATACATGTTCCTATGACTATGAGATTATGCAACTCTCGTTTACTGGAGGAACACTTTGTGTGCTACCAAACATCACAACGTAACTGGGTGATTATAAAGGTGCTCTACAGGTGTCTCCGAAGGTACTTGTTGAGTTGGCGTATTTCGAGATTAGGATTTGTCACTCCGATTGTCGGGAGGTATCTCTGGGCCCTCTCGGTAATGCACATCACTATAAGCCTTGCAAGCAATGTGACTAATGAGTTAGTTGTGGGATGATGCATTACGGAACGAGTAAAGAGACTTGCCGGTAACGAGATTGAACTAGGTATTGAGATACCGACGATCGAATCTCGGGCAAGTAACATACCGATGACAAAGGGAACAACGTATGTTGTTATGCGGTTTGACCGATAAAGATCTTCATAGAATATGTGGGAGCCAATATGAGCATCCAGGTTCCGCTATTGGTTATTGACCGGAAACGTGTCTCGGTCATGTCTACATAGTTCTCGAACCCGTAGGGTCCGCACGCTTAACGTTCGGTGACGATTTGTATTATGAGTTATGTGATTTGATGTACCGAAGGTAGTTCGGAGTCCTGGATGAGATCGGGGACATGACGAGGAGTCTCGAAATGGTCGAGACGTAAAGATCGATATATTGGACGACTATATTCGAACATCGGAAAGGTTCCGAGTGATCCGGGTATTTTTCGGAGTACCGGAGAGTTACGGGAATTTGTATTGGGCCTTAATGGGCCATACGGGAAAGGAGAGAAAGGCCTCAAAAGGTGGCCGCACCCCTCCCCATGGTCTAGTCCGAATTGGACTAGGGAGGGGGCGCGCCCCCTTCCTTCCTTCTCCTTTTCCCTTCCCTTTTATCCTATTCCATGTGGGTGGAGGAATCCTACTAGGACTAGGGAGTCCTAGTAGGACTCCACACTTCTGGCGCGCCCTAGGGGCTGGCCGGCCTCCCCTGCTCCATCCTTTATATACGGATACAGGGGGGCACCTCTAGACACACAAGTTGATCTGTTGATCTCTCCCAGCCGTGTGCGGTGCCCCCCTCCACCATATTCCACCTCGGTCATATCGTAGCGGTGCTTAGGAGAAGCCCTGCATCGGTAGCAACATCATCACCGTCATCACGCCGTCGTGCTGACGGAACTCTCCCGTGAAGCTCTGCTGGATCGGAGTTCGCGGGACGTCATCGAGCTGAACGTGTGCTGAACTCGGAGGTGTCGTGCGTTCGGTACTTGGATCGGTCGGATCGTGAGGACGTACGACTACATCAACCGCGTTGTCATAACGCTTCCGCTTATGGTCTACGAGGGTACGTAGACGACACTCTCCCCTCTCGTTGCTATGCATCACCATGATCTTGCGTGTGCGTAGGAATTTTTTTGAAATTACTACGTTCCCCAACACCACTTTATCCACTCTGATGTGAACCCCAATGCGCTCAACATGCACTTCAAAAAATTCCAATCCACTCTATCATAAGCCTTGGCAAGATCCAATTTATAAGCACAGAATTCACCCCGCCCATCCTTCAGAGTACTTAAGGAATGCATACACTCAAATGCAATAATAGCATTATCAGAAATAAGTCTCCCTGGAATAAAGGCACTTTGGGTTGGAGAAATCATACCATCAAGATGCGGTCTTAGTCTGTTCACAAGGCACTTTGATATGATTTTATAAATAACATTACACAGACTGATAGGACGGAAGTCTTTGATTGATTGGGGATTTTTCACCTTAGGAATAAGAACAATCACCGTATCATTTACGCCCTCTGGCATTGTCCCCGTATGAAAAAACTTTTTAACCGCACGAATAATCTCCTCCTTCAGCACTCCCCAATTCCTTTGAAAGAACCTTGCTAGAAGACCATCTGGACCCGGAGCTTTAAGTGGGCCAATTTTAAAGAGAGCGTCACTAATCTCTTGGTCCGTGAACGGTTTACATATATCAACATTCATATCCTCACTCACAAGCGGCTTGACGAGGGGAATGATCAGAGAAGGATCAACCATACCATCACATGTGTATAGATCCTTGAAAAAAGAATTAATGATATTATGGATCTCTGCCACATTCTCTGTAACCGTGCCATCATTCCTTCTCAAGCTCAAAATATTATTTTTCTTAGCTCTCCAGGTAGCCTTAGATCTGAAGAATTTTGTGTTCCTATCCCCCCATTTAATTTTATAAATCCGTGATCTTTGCTTCCATAAAATTTCTTCTTTATAAAGGAGCTCATCCATTTCTTTAAGAATCGCCTTTCTTTCAACCAAGGCTGAAGTATCATTTCTATTGTAAGGACTATTTAGTCTTTTCCTCGCCAAATCAAGTTTCCTGGGTAGATATCCAATATAAGTGCTACACCACTCATGCAATTTTCCAAGCATTCTCTTCAGATTCATGGTCACATCCTTCAAATCCTCATTATGCATGCCGTCATTCCAACAAGATTTAATTTGCTCCTCTAGAACCACCCCTTCCCTCTCCCAATAAGCCTCGTATCTGAGCTGTTTAACTATTTTGCCAACACGGGGAGACCCCAATAATTGAATGAGCAGAGGACAATGATCAGACCTTGAACTGATAATATGAGACACCTTGCAATCTGGAAACAAAGCAGACCATTGGGGACACGCAACAGCCCGGTCTAGTCTCACTTTGACATTTTTGTTGCCCTCTTGCTTGTTATTATAGGTCCAAGGAACAACATGAAATCTCAAGTCAAAGAGGTTACAATCATAAAGAACACTCCTAAAATTAGCCATCATGGAAGACGACCTCTTATGCCAAGAAAAATGTTCATTCTGCCACATCGCTTCATTGAAATCCCCAACCAAAAACCACGGTCCCGAACCAAGGGGTTTAATTCTACCCAAAAGTTCCCACATTACATACCTTTGACTTGCCTTGGCTTCTCCATAGACAAAAGTGCTTCTCCATTTTGCACCATTACCAGAACAAATATACATATCAATGAAATGCTCCCCATACTTTTTCAACTCCAGATTATAAGAATCATCCCAGAACACAGCAAGGCCTCCACCTTTCCCTTGAGCTGAAAAGGAGAACACATTTTTCATACCCAACCGATAACGCAAACCTTCAACATATTCTTTATTTTTTCTAGTCTCTGAAAGGAAGATAACATTGGGTTGGTGCGTCTTAGAGAGACACACAAGCTCTTGAACTGTGCGGGGTTGACCCAGCCCCCGACAGTTCCAACTCAGGATTTTCATGGCTCCTAACGGGCGCTCACATCCACGCCCGTCAGTTGATTGACAGCCCCATGGTTGATAGCTGCCACGACCGGTTTTCCAATAAAAATATTTATTGAGAGACCGATCCCTTTTACGGACCAGTAAAGAAGAATTCCTCCTTACTGGTAGACAAAATCTTGATCACAGAAGAAAATACCAGGAGTACTGAATACAATACAAGGTTGAGCGGAGACTGCTCAACAACTTACTACAAACACGCCAATAATACATAAAGGCGGATAGGGTGGCAAGTCTACTGACTCACGATAAAAGCAGTGGTGGATATATCACAACGAAGTGGGTGATATGACTCCTGAAAACTAACAGCTCTTCGAGCGTCGGAGTGAGGTTCGAGGATACTTATTGTGGGTGGCGGAAGCGTATATGATACAAGTGACCAATATCCAGGATCGCACGGGACTGACTGGGATTCCTCTAGGCGTCGGACTCACTATCAAACTCTTCATCCATGAGATCGCCTTCGTCAACATCTGGCCAAATCAACAAGCCAGGTGAGTACTATGAAAGTACTCGCAAGACAGTTCGGACATAAGATATAACAAATGTAAACATGATGCATATGAACAGATTAACAAGTGCACTCAGACAACGAGATAATAATGCATGGGAAAAATAAAGAGAAGTCGGGCGGTAGTCCTCCCGAAATCTCAAAATAATACTGAGGGCCAAACGAGTGTCTGAATGACTCCTCGAGAGGAAAAACAAAGGAAATAACAATGCCGCAGTCGGGCGTCAAGGCGACACCACATAAAGGGCTTATAATAAATTATAAAAGACAGTGCGTGCCACAGTCGGACGTCTGAGCGACATCACATAAAGGGCTTATATCAAAAGAATAAATAACAGTGCATGCCACAGTCGGACGTCTGAGCGACATCACATAAAGGGCTTATATTAAAAGAATAAATAACAGTGCATGCCACAGTCGGACGTCTGAGCGACATCACATAAAGGGCTTATATTTCATAACTTAATATCTCAGTAGCTCAAGAATTTAAATCATAACAAGGAAATAATCAGGTATGAGATAAACAACAGGGTTAGTCCATTCCCAGGAGTAACGTTCAACCAAGTTACCACTCAAGCTTGTTCACCGGGGAATTATCACGAGGATGTGGCATAGATATGGATACACTGGTCACGGTCCTTGACCATAGATACAATGACTCGGAAGGGATTTGACTCTGCAGAGTTTGTACTTTAACCACAGCCAACAGATTTCAGTAGTCACGGGGACTAGTTCCGTTTACGGTGTTTTAGGAGAAACACATCTAACAAGTACACACCCATTCAACATTCCGAAGCCAGGAATCACCCTCGGCAACGTTCAAGAAAAACCTTGAGACGGGGAGGCTACAACCTCGCGTAGCATGGGATCAAATTTATATACGCGCGCTCTAAGGGGTGCCCCCCTCTCGGTCCCAACCGGAAACACCCATGCCCCCTGACCGGATGACTGGCTTTAATCCAGGGCCATGGAACCCTCATCCCGGCCCCTCTATTTGGTGTGTACTCGGAAAGAGGTTACCAACTTACTAAACCGTATTCTTGGCAGAAAACATGTGGCGGCACAGGAAGGGGAAGAACGATAACGTGACTCAGTCCACGTTAACGTCGGAGTTTATCGGACATCGTAAGGCTGGCATGCTACAACAATACCACCTCACTGCCTTTCATGTCACCACATGACTAGGCCATCTCTCATCAGAGATCAACTTCGGAGCACACGGATAGTTGCCTTACATGCAACGAGATACTCACCGATGCTCATATGCCATGCACAAACCATTCAAGCAAACATGCCAAACACCCATCATATCAAAGTTTCAAACATGCTTGCCTGGTTCGGAGAAGTCGGAGTCTAGCTCGGCGAAGTTCGCGGCTCCGTCACCTCTTCCGGAACCTACGGTATAGCGAAAACGTATACTAACGTGAAAATCAACGCGTGCACAAAATTTGTTCCAAATTTTTTCGAAATAAATACTATAAAAAACTAGACAAAAATACAAGACTGACAGAAAAAGAATCACTCAAAAATCATCTTTTATTAAAAAGTTATAAGGGTTTTAGTCCAGGGACTAATCTATGATGAAACAGAAAAGATCCAGGGACTTAACTGAGAAAATAGAAAACGGTTCGGAGGGAAAGACGTCAGCCCAGGGAGAAAACGTATTTGCCCGAAGGCGTCAACAGAAAACGGTTCGAGGGGGAAAAGAATAGAGGCTGACAGGGGGGTCCACATGTCAGGTTTAAAAACCTCGCCGGCGCCCGTAGACTGCGGTGGTCGCCGGCGTTGAACCACGACGAGGCAGGGAGATCAGAGTGTACCAAGAGGTTCAGCGTGTCCTTCCGCGTCGGTGGGTGGTGGACTCGACCGACGGAGAGCGCCACGTCGACGGCGACACTTACTCCGGCGGACGGCGGCTCGGGCGATGGTGGAGAACTCCGGTGGGTGCTGCAAACTCCGAATTGAAGCGCGGGTTAGGAGAGTGGACGCATAAGGAAGCTACTGGCAAGAGCTGAGAGGTAGAGGTGCACGCACGGGAGCGAATCGAGCTGGATCCCGTGGCAGGTCGCGGCGGCCGGAGTTGGGGAAGAAGGCTTCCTCGGGGCTCTTCCAGTGGCTTGGCGTGGTATTGGTGGTGCGTAGGGGTGGTGTGAGTTCGAGTTCGAGCTCGGGATCTCTATTTATAGGCGATTCGAGGGGGTGGCCGTGAACGGGAAATCTCCGGCGAGTGATTACGGCGAGACAGTGGTTGGGCAGTGGGTTTAGGAGGCCAGGCAGCATCAGTGAGAGTTACTGGTCCAGTTCCACTGCTGAACAAGGTCGGGCTTGGCGTAATGGCGCCGGTCCTCGACGGGGTGGCCGTACGGGCACGGCGGCGGCAGAGAGCGCGCTCCGCGCCTAGCAGTTCACGACGAGGGTGGCAGCGTGCACGGGGGAGTGGGTGGCCACGCGGCGGCCTCCGGTGGCTTGGGCGGCGCTGGACGGCGCCGTCTACGCTGCGCCCCTCTCTGGCGGCCGCAAAGCCGCCGCTGCCGTCGCTCACGGGGAGGTGCACCTCCTCCTGCTCGTCGCCAACGCCCGCAACCTTCCAGGCGTTCGTGCGGCGCCAGGGACAAGAGGGAGGGGACGGGGAGCACGGCGACACCGGGTACTGGCGAGATTGAGAACGAACACTGAAGAAAACAATAGTGGTTTCAGACACTGTAAACTGAACTTGACTGAACATGATAGCAACAGTGTCCAGCAGGTGTTCGATGAAATGATTTGGCAAGCAGAAATTTTTTTCTGGAGCTGGGACTTGGTGAGGTGACCTCTCAATGCAGCCAGAGGCTGCCTGAATTTTCTCAGATTTTTAGGAGAAGAATACAAATGAATTTCATCAAATTTGGCAAATCTGGTCCAAACTTGCAGCAAGTATAGTTTGAAATATTTGAACTGGAGACCAGTGGATCTTCATGGATCCTGGTTGAGGGTTCAAAGGACTAGCTAGGGAAATTGGTTTGGAGGCAAAATTCAAAGTAGAAAGGGTAGCTCCTTTGTAAACCTCCAAGGATCTAAATAGAAGGCAGAAGTTGTTTTTGATGAGAATTAAATGGAGAAGAAATTTTGGGGAGGTTCAAACTGCTGGATTTGAAGTGGATCATGATCCAAAGGTGGGGAAAATTTTAGGGGAGTGGATTTCCACTTAGGTCATGGCAAGAGGAATTTTTGAAAAGGGGAGAAGATCACTTCAAAATGCCATAGGACTATTTAAAAGATTTTTCAAAAGGAATTTTTCCAAGTGAAAAGCATTTGGTTTTGAGTCCAAATAAAAAGGGAAAACCTCCAAGACCAAAATCAAGTCTTGGGTGAATCCAAATAAACCACTTGCCATAAAAGAAAGTTTTTGAGAGGGTGGGTTCTTTAGAAGAAAATTTTAAATACCCTCCTCAAATAAATATAAAAGTTTGAAAAATCCAAATTAAAAATTTTGGGTGTCACAATAGCTTGCTTAGCAGCCTCACCAATAGCTCCCCCCTCACCTACAGATTCTCTTTTTTTTTCCTGATACACATCCTCTCCCCCATCCACTTCCTTAGTAACATGAGTGACTATCCCATCTACACCTATCACAACCTCAACTCTCTCGACACAAGCTCTCTTACAAGAAGAAAATTCTACACTCTCAGAACTAGTGCTATTCATGTTGATGATGAAGTCTTGGTCATCCGGGAACCGCCTCTTAGACAGCACCGTGTTCTCGAGGATGCCGACGAACGCGGCCTTGCGGCTGGAGAGTTCGCTGTCACTGTTCGGCGGGGTAGGCACGCCAAACATGGCATGCTTGACACTGGCGTACTGCACCACAGCATGCTCCTCGCACTCCTCTCTATGGACGTGCTTCCAGCGACCCCAAATGGTCTCCACGCCCTTTGCGTCGACGCAAAGACGCTGTCCTCCATGGGCCGTCAGCATTGGACCCACCACCGCCCCCCGGCAGCAGCCCAGAAGGTGCAGCAAGGTTGGTGTCGCCGGTCTGCACCTCTCCTGGAACCTGGACCTGATCATCCATAGAAGGCGCAACTGCAACAGAAGCAGCCGGGGCCTTCACACCCGGCAGCACCACCTCGGTAGGAGCTTCAACTGGCCACTCCTTGGACGCCCAGGGTGCACCAGGCGTGATGTAGTCCTAAGGTTTATTTTGCAAAATAGCAAGCCACATGTCCACTTTGCCGTCCAGACGTTGACAACGGGCCCTATGCCATGTTGGCGTGCCTCATCAGGACCCTTCGTATAGAAACGTGATTTGCACCGTATATGCACGCCAAAGCCAAGTTATAACACCAGTTCAATGTATGTCGCAAGTATTAGCACTAAACTAACTTTTCGCGCCAAGTTGTGGTACCAGTGGTGTAATTGACTCTACTTTTATCATTAAAAATCGTATCATTTTTACATAGCCAAAAGCGACCAAATAATGGCAAGCGCTCCCACCCTAAGAAGAGTTCTAAACTTGTAATCAATCCCATGTAACTAGTTGTCAAATACATTAGAAACACTACAAGGGGGATACAAGGCGGAAGCTATTTGGATCACTGACCATATAGAACGAGCCAATTTGCCTTGGAAGAATAAATGTTTTATTGTCTCATCATGGTGACAAAAGACACATTGCATACTGATACGTCTTCGACTTATCTACAATTTTTTATTATTTCATGCTATTATATTACCAATCTTATATGCTTTTTATGCAATTTTATATCATTTTCAGGAACTAACCTATTAATTTAATGCCTAGTGCCAGTTGTTGTTTTTTGCTTATTTTTTGTTTTACAGAAACTCCCTACCAAACGGAGTCCAAACACGACAAAACTTTTAGACAATTTTTTCTGGACCAAGAGGACCCTAGAAGCTTTGGGGGAGAACCAGAAGTCAGACGAGGAGCGAAAAGGCATCAGGGCACACCCGGTTGTCTTGTGGGCCCCTCGTGGCACCATCTAACCTAATTCCAGTGCTATAAATTCCCAAATATTCTGAAACCTTCAGAGCGAGACCCAAAACATTATTTCACCACCGCAAGTCTCTGTTTTTCCGCGATCCCATCTGGAGGCCTCCGCTGGTACTATGCCTGAGGGGGAATCGATCACGGGCGGCTTCTACATCAACATTGCTGCTCCTCCGATGATGTGTGAATAGTTCCCACATGACCTACGGGTCCAGAGCTAGTAGCTAGATGGCTTTCTCTCTCTTTCTCTCTATCTATCTATCTATCTATCTATCTATCTATCTATCTATCTCTCTCTCTCTCTCTAACCTTCAATACAATGTTCTCCTCAGAGATCTATTCAATGTAATTTTCTTTTGCGGTGCGTTTGTTAGTATCAGATGAATTGTGGGTTTATGATCATATTGTTCATTGAAAGTAATTGAGTTATTTTTGAACTTTATTATGTGTAATTGTTATAACTTTGTATATCTCTCTGATCTATCCATTTGGTTTGGCCAACTAGATTGATTTATCTTCCGTGGGAGAGGTGCTTTGTGGTAGGTTCAATCTTGTGGTGTTCTCACCTAGTGACAGAAGGGGTAGCGAGGCACTTATTTGTATTGTTGCTACTAAGGGTAAACCGATGGAGTTTGATCATATTGATTGATCTTATTCTGTCTACATTATGTCATCATGCTACAAACGTTACTCTGCTTGTTATGAACTTAATACCTTAAGATGCATGTTGGATAGCGGTCGAGGGGTGGAGTAATAATAGTAGATGCACGATCGTTTCGGTCTACTTGTCACAGACGTAATGCCTATGTACTGATCATGCCATGAATAACATAATAACTATGGGTTTTTTCTATCAATTGCCCAACAGTAATTTGTGTACCCACTGTTTGCTATATTCTTGAGAGAGATGCCTCTACTGAAACTATGGACCCCTGGTCCATCTATCCAAATCGTATTACAAAAACCCTAAAAATATTGCTGCCATTTAATTCCTTTTATTTTATTTCACTTTCCAACTTATATATCTCCCACTATTAGATTTAGTCTTTGCAATTAATGAGTACAAGGGGATTAACAACCATCTTGTCCGCGTTGGGTGCAAGTATTTGTTCTTGTGTGTGTAGGTACTGCTAAAGGTCGTTTGTGTGGATCTCCTATTTGGTTCGATAAACCTTGGTTCTTTACCGAGGGAAACACTATCTGCTACTATACTACTTCACCCTTCCACTAGTAGAAAACAGGGCTTTGGTCACATCTCAATATACACATTAGTCCCGGTTGCATTACGAACATTAGTCCCGGTTCGAGCGGCTAAAGGCATTAGTCCCGATTTAAATGAGACCTTTAGTCCCGGTTTTAGACACGAACCAGGACTAAAGGGTGCGATGCCCTTTAGTCTCGGTTCGTATCTCAAACCGGGACTAAAGATTAGACCTTTAGTCCCGGTTTGAGACACGAACCGGGACTAAAGGGTGCGATGCCCTTTAGTCCCGGTTCGTGTCTCAAACCGGGACGAAAGGGGTTCGTGTCTCAAACTCTACCCCTTGGTGTATCACCATTTCAGTTTTCAAAAAAAAAACAAAAGAAAATGATAAAAACTTCAAAAAATAAAATCCTTCGAGATGTAGTTATATTACTACATGTACTAGTTAGGAAAATTAAAAAACTTAAATTTGGATATGTTTTGCAACAAAGTGTTATGAAAAAGTAAGACGGCTATAACTTTTGCATACGATGTCGGAAAAAACCATATAATATATCAAAATATTCAGCACGAAAATCCGCATCCAATTTTGATAGCCGTAGGCCTGTTTGCAAATTTCTAGAATCCTCAAATTCTAAAAGGAAAAAAAAGTTATGCTCAAATTTTAGTTTTTTCAAATTTTGGTTAAATCTGGTTAAACTATGGTCAAACTACTTATTCAAGAAGTATTAGTGTTACTAAATAATTATTCAAGAATATTAGTTTTACTAAATAATTATTTCAATTTTTCTTGACTTTTGGTCAAATCTGGTCAAACCGTGGTCAAACTATGGTCAAACAATGGTCAAACTAATTCAAGAAATATTAGTGTTAGTAAATAATAATTGTTTTTTAGAATAATATTTTCAAACTCAAACTGTGAAACATGTGACTTCATGCTCAAGCTAAACTCCTGAGGGTTAATAGGATTGGCATCTTACTATTGTCAGGAAAACAACAAGTGCAGACTTGGAAACGAGGGGGAATAGAACCCGGAAGTTAAACGTGCTCAGGCTGGAGTAGTGAGAGGATGGGTGACCGGCCGGGAAGTTAGATGATTTGGAATGATGAGGGGTGATTAGAGATTAGAGGTTAAATTGAGCAGTAATGAGGGGTGATTAGAGATTAAGTTGTAAAATAATTCAAAAATTTGAAAATCAGGAAAAAAGTCAAAAAAATTCAAAAAAATCATAAAATTTCCTTTAGTCTCGGTTGGTGTTACCAACCGGGACTAAAGGTGGAGCTCCAAACAGCGGCCACGTGGAGGGCCTTTAGTCCCGGTTCATAACAGAAGTGGGACTAAAGGGGGGTCATTTAGTACCGACCCTTTAGTCCCGGTTCCAGAACCGAGACTAAAGGCCCTCTGGAACCGGGACAAATGGGCCTTTTTCTACTAGTGTTCCTCTCCAGGGAAATCCCATAAGTAGCACGTACTTCCATGTTAATTCCTCTAAATAAGGTTATCTTTAGTCAGAATGGCTTCGCGACAAAGATACCATGCAAAGATTTTATTCTTAATAGGTATCTTCATCTTCCAGATCTTCTTGTTATTATTAACTAGCACATCAGACTAGAGTAAAGCTCTATACATAGACTCCACTGAGAACTGTCCATTCCCATGTAGGTTCCAACGAAATACATCGGACCCATCTGACAAATGCATTATGGACAACCGCTGGAGCAGGATATTCCGCAATTGGAGTCTGGGTCCAATTAAATATCTTTCGAATGTCACATTTGGCGGAAATGATCCCATTACCGTGGCGATAGTATCACCCTTGTGATGCACAATGTTTTATAGAGCCAGATATTGTTCCTGGAGTGTGGCATTTCCTAGCCACTTATCCTCCGAGAATCTAATTTCTGAGTCATCCTTAATCCAGAAGGATCCATAGCAGAAGAAATATTTCTTTGCATCCATTAGACCCTCCCAAAAGTGAGAATCCCGAGGCTTCCAATATACTTGAGATACCCTCTTGAAACCTACATATTTCCTCCTTAGGAGGGTTTACCATACACCATCTTCCGTTAGTAATTTAAACAACCATTTGTCGATGAAGGCCCTATTCTTAACCTCAAGGTCATGAATGCCCAACCTGCCACTACTAGGGAAAACCTAGCAGTAGCGCGGGTATTTTGCCTATTAGTAGCGCGGGATGACGCGCTACTGATAAGGCGCTACAGCTAACGTGTAGCAATAGCGCCTGTCGTCCCATGCTACTGCTATGCATGGCTAGCAGTAGCGCGCTTTAGTGCAGAGTGCTGCTGCTAATATCTGCAGTGCTTTTTAGCAGGAAGCGCTACTGGTAAGGGAGGGAGCGCTGCTGCTAACTTTGCTCCCCTCGCTACTGCTAGTTTTATTAGTTTCTGTTTTTTTTTCTGCATATTTGTTTTGTATTTGAATAGGCTTTATACAATAATCTTTAGCATATCATACACATACAAATGTAATCATAGCATATACATACAAATAGTCTCATCAAATCATGTCATCATCATAATCATCATCCAACACAAAGTGGTCTCTCATCATCATCTCGAAAATAGCAATACAAGTCTCGATTACTTGCAACTACATCGTCATCCATCTAAACAATGATATACGCGAGAAGAGCTATCACTTTGAGTGAGAGCGGAACTATGCAGTACATGAGTTCGTATCCCTCTCTCGCATTAGCGTGAACCTAAACTAACTACTGCCTCTCGCTCGGAAACCGGAAACCGGTACACCTGGGCCTGACACTCCGGCCACTCGTCGTATATATACTCCTAGCGTAGCACTTCTTCGCCATCGATGATCTATGCACCTGCATCGTCACATGAGTCGATGATATGCAACATATATAGTTGAGCAACAGAAAGAGACAGACTAGCAAAAATAGAAGCAACATATCATAAGCATAAATAACAAAGTTGATCGTACCCAAAATGCCCTAACTAGAGTGATCGTTGCTAGTCGAGGAGGACGGTTTAATTACATCACAAATAAAGTTTCGTCGTGCATAACTCAAAGTTTCGTCATACAGAAAGTATGGACTAAACAGACACATTGTCATATATCGACAATCACTCCAACATGTAGTTCCATCCATCCAAGTCAGGGAGATAGTCCCTGAGCTTAGTGAAAGGCTTCAGGTCGAGACGCTGAGCGGCTATGCGTGTTCAGACGTCTTCCTGCGACATTTGTCCTTCTTCGTAGAACATCCCTGTTTTTTCGACGACCTCCTTCATGATGATTTGGGCAAGTTCGCGCTGGATGTGATAGAACTCAACTCGAAGTCGATGATCCTCGATATCTCCTAAGTTCTTTGCCCATTGCAGAATATGGGCATCACCGGATCTAGGTGACATGCGAAGGTTCTGGTGATCCCGTCTGTACTCCAGCATGTGCTGTAGGACATAGAATCCATCATTAAGAGAATCACTCGGTTGCTGGATGCAGCAGAAGTCGGTCTTATGGCCGAAGGCGGGCCTCCCGTCCCTTCTCTTCTTGTCCTTGACCTCTCCACCCCGTGCGTCGTAGTAAAACATAGCACTGTCGAGAACAGACTTGATGTGGGTGTAATCATTTTTGTTAATGTTCTTCAACGAGTCCAAGTAAAGAGCGTGGGAGTATCGGGGGTAGAGGATGATGAGGACGGCGCGCCCGCCGCTGCGCAAAATAAGCACACCTCAAATTAATTAGCCTCCACCGTGCAAATGAATGATTGAAATTGAAGGAAGGATATCCGCGTGGATGACTTACAGGGGATGATAAGGCACGAGAATCACCTCCTTGTCCTTATTGGCGAGCATGAAATTGAAGATGTATTCCCTCGTGTATTCACAGTGCTTTGCGCAGACTCCTAAGAAGGCCTCGTGCATGAAGTACGGGTTAGCGACACAGATATGAGGTATCTGCTCAACCCCGATGAGGTAGTTCATGTGCAAGGCATAAAGGCGGACAAACGTAAAATCCAGCTTCTTCATGTGAAACATGTCGAATATGTAATCGAATCGAAGGAAGAACTTCTCCGCGGGGAATGTGTCGACGTACGACAATTGCCGCGGAATGTTAACCACGTAGAGTGGGTATCCTGGATCTTTCGAGGCGATGAGGCCTTTCTCTATCCGCAACACATCGTCATGAAGTCTCCTTAGATCGCCGAATCTGGCCCCTAGCGCTGCTTCATGTAGGATTGGTTGACCAGGGATATGCCATTTTGCCGCACCGGGGATATCTGTACGGTCTTGAACCCGAGGCTGCTGAGGCGGCTGGATCATAGAAGCAGCTTTGTTGTTGCCTTTCCTCGATCTCTTCCTAGACTTCTTTACTATCGGAGGCTGCTGAGGCGGCAATTCAGGCACCGACTCATGACGCTCAAACCCTAAGTAGGCGCCAGTATTGAAATACTGTTGAGTGTCATCGTCATCCTCATCCTCATCTATGGCGACATCACCAGTGACTAATGGAGCCTTTTCCTCACCCCCTCCGCTATCACCCAGCACGACAGCCGACGCTAATTGGGTAGGTGAGGTGTTGATGTTCATACCTAACTGCATGCTCATGGGTGTGCTCCCGGCCGCCTCTAGACGAAGCAGACTCTTTGGCCACAACAGGACCCACCCATTGCAACAATCACCAAGCCACCGTGGGGTCTCGTCGTCATCCCCCACTAGTACCAGAGGAGCCAAATTCTCGTGGCCCGGGTTGACACTGGCCACGGAAACCTTGAAGACGTCAGGGGGGATCGGCCGGCTGTGGAACAATGGTTCCTTCGGCTTCATTATCGTCGCCTTCCCCACATCCACCTTCTGGTCGCCGATGGTGTACAATATGGTGCACGGGGTTTCGTTGGCCTGCAAAGAAAAGTCTGTGACGTGAGGCATCTGAAAGGCAACGAAAACGGGAGATTATACATTTATTGAAGGGGGCCGGTGTGACAGATACCGTGAGGGCGTCGAGCTTAGCCAAAGACGAAGCACTGCCGAGCACGTCCGGTGCGGGAGCCGGTGCGGGAGCAGGTGCAGGAGCCGGTGCGGGAGCCGGTGCAGGAGCAGGTGCACCTGCAGGTGCTGGTGCAATGCTAGTCAAGCTGCTCCCCAAGAAGTCAGCAAGGGGAAAGTCCACTGCTTTTTTTCTCTGGATTTTGCCTGCTCCAATTGAAAACGGCTGGAACCAAGGTAGTAGACATATCTAAAAGCACCTGTTTTGCGGCAGCTACCGCTGTTGCGACTGTCTTAAATGATTTCTTCTCAACCGCAATCTCAACCTTCTTGTCGATGTTTTCTTTAGTTAACCTCCGTCTTTCCTTTCTCTCCTCCGTGGACTCACGGTAGTACTTCTTCCACGTGGCGCCATCTTCGACACCGTGCACGCGTCCATACGATGGTCGAGTCTCCACCGGGAGTCCTTTCAATATGTTCAACGCCCGGTTGAATGGAGTGTCCCACTTGGGACTCGCCAACGCCTCAGACGGCGAGTCACTTTTGGCTGCAATCCTGTGCCACTCTCTCTGCAAAAGGCACAAGGATCGTTTACAAATATGACTAACGTGCAGTCGAATTGATCAGAAACTAAAATTACCAGCAATCTCATGAACTCCGTCGTGACCGCTTTCGTCTCGAAAACCTTATTCACTGGGTCCCAACGGTGCCGGGCCCTGAGGACGTCACGCTCCTGCGGGACGGTGAACTCCGCCAAGGGGTCTGGGATGACCAGACTCGCGGCTTTCGCGTCCTCCATGGCCCATATGGACCTCTTCCCGCCGTAACCACGACTTCCAAGGTGGTGGCACCCAATGTTCCTCTGTTGAAGCCCCTTCATGTACTTTGACTTTTTTTGGCAGCTTCGGCCTTGCAAGCCGCCTTGAATATTTGAAAGTGCTCTTCCGTGATTGTCGGATTATCCTTTACAATCTCGGAGTAGGGTTCCTTTTTGTTGACGATCCGATATTTCATCCTTGATTTCCAGGCGGCCAACGCGTCGCTAAACTTGGTCATGGCGTGTTTGTTTATCTTCTTCATTGCCGGGTCCTTATCTAGGTCTTTATAATCCTTTTCATTCCGGCCTGGGAACAAGAATATCTGGGTCAGCTTCTTTAGGAGGGAGGGCCTCATATTATCTATCTTCTGTAGTTTCTCATCGTTTGTGGCGGTTGTCCGTATGATGCAGCCTATTTGATTGCCGTAGCACGCGCACGCTTCCTCGAGCGCGTTTGGCTCAAAATTGCCGTCGTCCACCTCTGTGACCACCAGTCTAGTAGTCCTGAGCTTGTTAGGAAGCCGTTGCCTCTTTGCTTTCGGTTCTATACCGGCTCCGCTAGTCTCGGCGCCGGTTTCAGTCTCAGCGCCGGTCTCGATGCCAGTGTCAGTCTCAGCACCGGTCTCAGTCTCAGCGCCGGTCTCAGTCTCAGTGCCGGTCTCAGTCTCAGCATCGGTCTGCATGTCGGTCTCAGTCCCTGATGCGACCGGTGGGCCCAGCAACAACATCCGTTGATCGTCGGCAAGGCTCAAAAATTCGTCTGCCGCCAGGTAGACGTTGTCGCAATCACGAGAACCCTGTCCTTCATCGTTGCTAGCCATGTTTCCTATGATTAAATCTAGTCAATTAATTCTAGACCTAACAAAATGAATAATGACATAAAAAAGGCCTATGCTTTGCAGGAACGTTGACTCCTTCCCGGTGCGGCAAATCCCGGGCACTCGATATGTCCTAGTTTGTAGCACAAGTCATGCCGAAATTCACGGAAAATTTCGGCATGACTTTTGCTAAAAAGTGGACAAATCGAGAACCTGAAATTTGCCGGAACGAAAATGAATCAACATTCCGGCAAAACATAGGCCACTCGGCTTCATTCCCTGGAAACAGTGTTCAAATATCAATCTTCGACACCGCAACACATGTCCAAATATACACGAGCAACCACATGTCCAAATATACATGTCCAAATTTCACAAGCTAATTCAAAAACTAAGTGTAGAATATAATTCATTTAACTACTAATAGAACAAAATTCAGTTAACTTTAGTGCTCTATAATGATGAAAGGAAAAAATTCAGTTAACTACTAATTTCATTCATTTAGGTTATTCATTTAACTTCACCTAATTAACCTACTGTATGATACGTCTCCGTCATATCTACTTTTCCAAACACTTTTGCCCTTGTTTTGGACTCTAACTTGCATGATTTGAATGGACCTAACCCGGATTGACACTGTTTTCAGCAGAATTGCCATGGTGTTATTTATGTGCAGAAACAAAAGTTCTCGGAATGACCTGAAACTTCACGGAGATTATTTTCGGAAATAATAAAAAATACTGGCAAAAGAATCAAGGCCAGGGGCCCACACCCTTTCCACGAGGGTGGGGGGCGCGCCCCCTGCCTCATGGGCCCCCAGGAGCTCCACCAACCTCAACTCCAACTCCATATATTCGTGTTCGGGGAGAAAAAAGTCAGAGAGAAAGATTCATCACGTTTTACGATACAAAGCCACTGCCAAGCCCTAAACTCTCTCGGGAGGGATGATTTGGAGTCCGTTCGGGGCTCCGGAGAGGGGAATCCGTCGCCGTCATCATCATCAACCATCCTCCATCACCAATTTCATGATGCTCACCGCCGTGCAGTGAGTAATTCCATCGTAGGCTTGCTGGACGGTGATGGATTGGATGAGATTTATCATGTAATCGAGTTATTTTTGTTAGGGTTTGATCCCTAGTATCCACTATGTTCTGAGATTGATGTTGCTATGACTTTGCTATGCTTAATGCTTGTCACTAGGGCCCGAGTGCCATGATTTCAGGTCTGAACCTATTATGTTTTCATGAATATATGTGAGTTCTTGATCCTATCTTGCAAGTCTATAGTCACCTACTATGTGTTATGATCTAGCAACCCCGAAGTGACAATAATCGGGACCACTCCCGGTGATGACCATAGTTTGAGGAGTTCATGTATTCACTATGTGTTAATGCTTTGGTCCGGTACTCTATTAAAAGGAGGCCTTAATATCCCTTAGTTTCCGTTAGGACCCCGCTGCCACGGGAGGGTGATGACCCACAAGTATAGGGGATCTATCGTAGTCCTCTTGATAAGTAAGAGTGTCGAACCCAACGAGGAGCAGAAGGAAATGATAAGCGGTTTTCAGCAAGGTATTCTCTGCAAGCACTGAAATAATAGGTAACAGATAGTTTTGTGATAGGATAATTTGTAACGAGCAACAAGTAACAAAAGTAAATAAAGTGCAGCAAGGTGGCCCAATCCTTTTTTAGCAAAGGACAAGCATGGACAAACTCTTATATAGAGAAAAGCGCTCCCGAGGACACATGGGAATTATCGTCAAGCTAGTTTTCATCACGTTCATATGATTCGCGTTCGGTACTTTGATAATTTGATATGTGGGTGGACCGGTGCTTGGGTGCTGTCCTTACTTGGACATGCATCCCACTTATGATTAACCTCTATTGCAAGCATCCACAACTACAACAAAAGTATTAAGGTAAACCTAACCATAGCATGAAACATATGGATCCAAATCAGCCCCTTACGAAGCAACACATAAACTAGGGTTTAAGCTTCTGTCACTCTAGCAACCCATCATCTACTTATTACTTCCCAATGCCTTCCTCTAGGCCCAAATAATGGTGATGTGTCATGTAGTCGACGTTCACATAACACCACTAGAGGAGAGACAACATACATCTCATCAAAATATTGAACGAATACCAAATTCACATGACTACTAATAGCAAGACTTCTCCCATGTCCTCAGGAACAAACGTAACTACTCACAAAGCATATTCATGTTCATAATCAGAGGAGTATTAATATGCATAAAGGATCTGAACATATGATCTTCCACCAAATAAACTAACTAGCATCAACTACAAGGAGTAATCAACACTACTAGCAACCTACGGGTACCAATCCAGACTTGGAGACAAGAATTGGATACAAGAGATGAACTAGGGTTTGAGAGGAGATGGTGCTGGTGAAGATGTTGATGGAGATTGCCCTCTCCCGATGAGAGGAGCGTTGGTGATGACGATGGCGATGATTTCCCCCTCCCGAAGGGAAGTGTCCCCGGCAAAACAGCTCTGCCGGAGCCCTAGGTTGGTTCCGCCAAGGTTCCGCCTCGTGGCGGCGGAGTCTCGTTCCGAAAGCTTGCTTCTGATTTTTCTTTGGACAAAAGACTTCATATAGCAGAAGATGGGCATCGGAGGGCCAACAGGGGGCCCACGAGGCAGGGGGCGCGCCCAGGGGGTAGGGCGCGCCCCCACCCTCATGGACAGGTGGAGGCCCCCCTGACGTATTTCTTCCACTCAGTATTTATTATTATTTCCAAAAATAACTTTCGTGGAGTTTCAGGACTTTTGGAGTTGTGCAGAATAGGTCTCTAATATTTGCTCCTTTTCCAGCCCAGAATTCCAGCTGCCGGCATTCTCCCTCCTTATGTAAACCTTGTAAAATAAGAGAGAATAGGCATAAGTATTGTGACATAATGTGTAATAATAGCCCATAATGCAATAAACATCGATATAAAAGCATGATGCAAAATGGACGTATCAACTCCCCCAAGCTTAGACCTCGCTTGTCCTCAAGCGGAAGCCGATAACGATAAATATGTCCACATGTTTAGTAGTAGAGGTGTCGATAAAAATAAAATACGGACATGAGGGCATCATGATTATTCTCATAACAGCAACATATATGGATATTATCATATGATTTCTTATGCTCAAGTAATAATCTATTCACAATGCAAAGTATGAATCAGAAACTTTATTGAGAACTAACAAACTATAATCTCAGTCATTGAAGCAATTGCAATTTATCATAACATCAGAAAGAGTCAATGTCAGAGCTTTCTAGCAAGTCCACATACTCAACTATCATCTAGTCTTTCATAATTGCTAACACTCACGCAATACTTGTGGTTATGGAGTTTAATCGGACACAGAGCAAGATAGGGGCTTATAGTTTCGCCTCCCAACCTTTTACCTCAAGGGTAATGTCAACAATAATTGCTCATGCTAACTTACATCCAATTAGATATATCTATCAGGATCTTTCCAACACACTATGCTTGCCAAAGGATAAAATATAAAAAGGAAAGGTGAAGATCACCATGACTCTTGCATAAGGTAGAAGATAATAATAAGAGATAGGCCCTTCGTAGAGGGAAGCAGAGGTTGCCATGCACTTTTAGGGTTGGATGCACAAAATCTTAATGCGAAAGAACGTCACTTTATATTGCCACTTGTGATATGAACCTTTATTATGCAGTCCGTCGCTTTTATTTCTTCCACATCACAAGATCGTATAAAGCTTATTTCCTCCTCACCAATCAATCATACATATTTAGAGAGCAATTTTTATTTCTTGCACTGATGACAACTTACTTGAAGGATCTTACTCAATCCATAGGTAGATATGGTGGACTCTCATGGCAAAACTGGTTTAAGGGTTTTTGGAAGCACAAGTAGTATCTCTACTTGGTGCAAAGAATTTGGCTAGCATGAGGGGGAAAGGCAAGCTCAACATGTTGGATGATCCATGATAATATACTTTATCTCAGATATAAGAAAACATAACCCATTACGTTGTCTTCCTTGTCCAACATCAACTCTTTAGCATGTCATATTTTAATGAGTGCTCCCAATCATAAAATATGTCCAAGATAGTATATTTATATGTGAAACATCTCTTTCTTTATTACTTCCTATTAATTGCAACGATGACCAAAGCTATGTTTGTCAACTCTCGACAACTTTTAATCATCATACTCTTTCTATGTGAAGTCATTACTCTTTATAAGATCAATATGATCTCTTTGTTTCTTTTTATTCTTTTTTTCTTTTCTTTTATTCACTCAAGATCATGGAAAAATAATCAAGCCCTTGACTCAACACTAATCTTTATTATATAGCTCACGGACTAGATTACATAGAGAGATCATAAAGCAAAACTCATAACTAGATCATACCAAAACTTTATTCTACTAGATCGAGATACTACTAAAAGGATCGAACTAAGAAAAACGGTAAAGATAGGAGTGTGATGGTGATACGATACCGGAGCACCTCCCCCAAGCTTGGCAGTTGCCAAGGGGAGTGCCCATACCCATGTGATTATGTCTCCTTTGTTGGCGAGGAAGATGGTGGTGATGATGGGTAGTCGCACATCGAGCGTAAGAGATCTTCCAACTTGCGGATAATGCCCTTGAGTGCAACGATATGCTCCTTCAACAAAATATTTTCACGTGTAAGATACTTGTTTTGTATACGAGCTAACTCAATCATCTTGAAAGCTTCGATCTCAGTTGGGGTAAGAAGATTGTGATCAAGTTGAAGGGTGTTTTCTGTTGCCGAAAGTTGGTCCTCCATGGCCTTCTTGATCCCTTCATCCTTGTTGATCTCCATAGGTTCTTCCCTCTTCAGCTCTATCTTCATTAGCCAAGCATCGTTGTCACCATCATTGGAGGAGGGGGACGACATGATGCCTGGCCTTGACAATCCTGACAGAAAACAGCTCGAAACAAGAGCAGAGAATATTTGTGTGATCAGGAGTCAAAACCTTCGGGAGATTATATAATGATTTTTTACCGACCGAAATACGTAACGTGCAAGAAAACGGAGTCCGGAGAGCACACGAGGTGCCCACGAGGTAGGGGGCGTGCCCAGGGGGGTAGGGTGCGCCCTCCACCCTCGTGGAGGCCTCGTGACCTTCCCGGATTGCTTCTTATTTTTCTATTTTTCTAAATATTCCAAAACGGAGAAATATTTCCATAAAAAATGTTTTGGAGTCGGTTTACTTACCGTACCACATACCTATTCCTTTTCGGAGTCTGAAACGTTCCGGAAAGTGTCCCTTATGTATTCCTCCAGGGTTACGGTTTCAATAACATTGGTTTCAACATTTATGGGATTACCTGAGATGTAATGTTTGATTCTTTGACCGTTCACCACCTTCGGATTTGTGCCTTCGAAGTTGTTGATTTTTATGGCACCGAAATGATAGACCTCCTCGATAACGTAAGGGCCTTCCCATTTAGAGAAGTTTTCCTACAAAGAATCTTAAACGAGAGTTGTATAGCAATACATAATCACCTACATTAAACTCACGCTTTTGTATTCTTTTTTCATGCCATCTTTTAACTTTTTCTTTAAACAACTTGGCATTCTCATAAGCTTGGGTTCTCCATTCATCAAGTGAGCTAATGTCAAATAACCTCTTCTCACCGGCAAGTTTGAAATCATAATTGAGCTCTTTAATAGCCCAATATGCCTTATGTTCTAGTTCGAGAGGTAAGTGACATGCTTTTCCATAAACCATTTTATACGGAGACATACCCATAGGATTTTTGTATGCAGTTCTATATGCCCATAATGCATCATCAAGTTTCTTGGACCAATTCTTTCTAGATCTATTAACAGTCTTTTGCAAAATCAATTTGAGCTCTCTATTACTCAATTCTACTTGACCACTAGACTGTGGGTGATAAGGGGATGCAATTCTATGATTAACATCATATTTAGCAAGCATTTTATGGAAAGCACCATGAATAAAATGTGAACCACCATCAGTCATCAAATATCTAGGGACTCCAAACCTCGGAAAAATAACTTCCTTAAGCATTTTAATAGAAGTGTTATGATCAGCACTACTAGTTGGAATAGCTTCTACCCACTTAGTAACGTAATCAACAACAACTAAAATATGTGTGTAACCATTAGAGGCAGGAAAAGGTCCCATATAATCAAAGCCCCAAACATCAAATGGTTCAATAACAAGTGAATAATTCATAGGCATTTCTTGACGTCTACTAATATTACCAATTCTCTAACATTCATCACAGGATAGGACAAACTTACGGGCATCCTTGAAGTGAGTAGGCCAATAAAAACCGGATTGCAATACCTTATGTGCAGTTCTATCTCCAGCGTGGTGTCCTCCATAAGCCTCGGAATGACACTTGCGTAGGATCTGTTCCTATTCATGCTCAGGTACACAACGTCTAATAACACCATCTACTCCTTCTTTATAAAGATGTGGGTCATCCCAAAAGTAATGTCTCAAATCATAGAAAAACTTTTTCTTTTGCTGGTATGTGAAACTAGGTGGTATAAATTTAGCAACAATATAATTGGCATAATCAGCATACCATGGAGCAGTACGAGAAGTATTTATGACATTTAATTGCTCATCAGGAAAGCTATCATCAATAGGCAGTGGGTCATCAAGAACATTTTCTAACCTAGACAAGTTGTCTGCAACGGGGTTCTCAGCTCCCTTTCTATCAACAATATGCAAATCAAATTCTTGTAGCAAGAGAACCCATCTAATAAGTCTAGGTTTAGCATCTTTCTTTTCCATAAGATATTTAATAGCAGCATGATCCATGTGAATAGTTACTTTAGAATCAACAATATAAGGTCTATACTTAACACAAGCAAATACAACTGCTAAGAATTCTTTTTCAGTAGTAGCATAATTTCTCTGAGCATTGTCTAGAGTCTTACTGGCATATTGAATAACATTTAACTTCTTATCAAATCTTTGCCCTAGAACAGCACCTACAGCATAATCACTAGCATCACACCTAATTTCAAAGGGTAAATTCCAATCAGGTGGCTGAACAATAGGTGCAGAGATCAATGCTTTCTTAAGTATTTCAAATGCTTCGACACAATCATCATCAAAGACAAATGGTATATCTTTTTGTAATAAATTAGTCAGAGGCCGAGAAATTTTTGAGAAGTCCTTAATGAACCTCCTATAAAAACCGGCGTGACCAAGGAAACTTCTTATACCTTTGATGTCCTTGGGACATGGCATCTGTAACATCCCAAATTTTCAATTTGGTATGTTATACATAGATCATCATTGCATATCATATTTTATTGCATTTTGACAAATCCTCGATAAATCCTAAGCAACTCAAGGACCATCGGAGAGAGTTGGGGATTTTCTCAAATTTTCATATTTGATTTTCATCAAATAATAAGACGAGGATTTTGGTTTTAATTATTTTCTCTCCGGAAAAATATTTCATTAAAAAAAATGAGAGGAGAAAATATGACTTCTCCAAAACAATTGAAATATTGGAGGAAAAGTGTTAAAATCATTTATTGGAATTTATTCGGATTTTATTTGCAATTTTAATGGCATTAAAAAAAATAGTGCATGTTTTCAAAATTTATTTTGTGTTAAAAAAATGTTCACCCTATTCTAGATTTTCTAACTAGACGGGGAAAATTTGTTTTATCTTTTTTGGACTTTTATTTATTTTTCTATGAATTTTTTTTTCACGGAACGTTTAAAAAAAAATTCGTCGCGCCCGACTGGGCCGAGCGCAGCCGAGCCAGGCCGCCGGCCCGCCCGCCGTCTCCTTCCCCGCGACGACGCCCGCCGCCGCCCGGTGTCCGTGGCGAGCACGGGAGCCCCGCCGCGCCTTGCCCCTCCTCCAAGCCGCCGGACCCCCCTTCTATATATACCCCCCTGCCTCCTCCTCTCACCCCGCCGCCCGCACCCGAACCCCGCCGCCGCCCGCGCCGGAAGCCCGCGCCGCCGTCGCCTTGCGCCGTCGCCGCCGGAGCCGCCCCTCGCCGCCCGAGCCCGCCGCCCTCGCCGCCTCTCGCCGGAGCCGTCGGAGCCCCGCCGGAGCTCTGTCCCGACGAGGTAGCCGCACCTCGCCTCGTTGCCGGTTTTGTTTTAAAAAAAAACCGTTCGTTTAAAAAAAACCCTAGATCGGTTTTTTTCGGTTTTGTTATTTTGTGAGCGTTCACCGACTCGTTCGTTTTAACGAACGTGTTCGTCGGATTTTCTCTGTTAACGAACGTCCGTTCTTTAACCGTTCGTCCGTTTTTCTTTTTCGTCGGATTTTTCCGCGATTATCTCAGATTCGATTTCTGATCGAATCTTCGTTTCTGTTTAACTTTTCGCTCGTTTATCGGAATCAGGCGATTCAAGCGCCTAGAGTTTCGTCTCGAAATTCTCTTTCCGTTTAACCTACTCAAACAAGCTTTTGCTGCTGTAAAAATTGACCTAGATCCAGATTAGTAAACGAAGCTTGTTTCTTTCGCCGTTTGACTTTCGTTGCTTCGTTCGAGTTGATTCTTTTTGCAAACCGGAGTTCTTAAGTTGAACTTTCTGGTTGGATCTTTCATTCGAGTTTTACCTGTGCATTAGATGAGTACTGATTGTCTGCTTGTTTGTTTGCGATAGAGTACCCGGAGTGTGCCGCTTGTTACTTCGAATCGCTAGGTTTTGCGGATCATCAGCAAGGCAAGTAACACTTTGATCATACTTTCCATACCCAGTTTTATTGCATTAGATCTATTTCTCAAACACTTGCATGATTAGGATCTAATTAAATTGTGGGAATTGGGAAGTAGTTGAGGTAGTACCTATTACCTGTTTTTTTATCAAACCCTTGGGAGTTACTTCTACGTTGCTATTATATTGCCATGCTATGCTCGTAGACGTGGATTGGGTTTGAGTGATATTCATGACAGATGTGAGTTTTTAATAATGGTTTACCTAAGGTGGCAACTAAAACTCACATCTGGGTGGATTGAGGCACCTGGAGAATCCAGTGTTGTCTGTTTGTATAAGGACCGCCACCCAGGCTCAAAGGGATCATAAGATTATTCATGCTAGAAACTTCCGTGTGCAGCCACAAGCTATTATGGGCTCTAGCATAGTTGAGTAAGTTGTGGGAAACCTTTCCATGATGGGCTAGCAGATGTAGGGGATTGTAGGTGTACCGGCCTATCTATCGGTTAAGGGGACCTCTTCGGAAAGACTGTGTCTCGGTCATCCGTTTCTCAAACATCATGCAGTGCGAGAATCAAGCGGAGGCGATCGAGTCTTGTGGGGAAAAGTGCACAAACCTCTGCAGAGTGTACAAACTAATCATGGTTAGCCGTGTCCCCGGTTATGGACAATTTGAGTTTCTAGTACCTGGATTATCATTTGAATCTCATCACCATGTTACTTTTAATTAATTTTGTTGGGTTAATGATGATTCTTAATTGGGATTGAGATGCTGTCAACCATCTCAATGTTTCACAACCACCATGATAGTTAAATAAATTTTATTCCTTTGAAGTAGGGAAAATTGGCTTTTCGCAAAAACTTAACCGTAGAGCTTTCCACCAACCATATATGCATATAGTATAGCCTTATGATTGTTCATTATTCTCTATGTGTTACTTTGCCAGCATATTCTATGTGCTGACCCGTTTTCGGGCTGCAACGTTTCATGTTGCAGACTTTTCAGACGACGAGTAAGGTGCCTTAGGTCGTGGTCTTATACTCAGTGATGCCGCTGGAGTTGATGGACTCACTTATCTTCCAAGTCTTCCGCTGTTATCGATTTTAGATGGCCTTAAGCCATATTTATCATACTTAATCTCTTTGGAGATATTCGATGTAATAAGTGTGTGATTGCTACTCTGTTATAAATCCTCCATTTGTACTGTGCGTGTCAGCATTACTGATCCAGGGATGACACTGGTGCACAGCAGCACAGACCATTTGAGGTCTGGTCGCTACAGCATCTTTTCAATAGCATCAACCTTTGCTTTATCAACCTCAATACCTCTTTCAGAAACTTTATGCCCCAAGACAATACCTTCATTAACCATAAAGTGGCACTTTTCGCAATTCAAGACAAGACTAGTTTCTTCACATCTCTGCAAAACTCGATCAAGGTTGCTTAAGCAATCATCAAAAGAGGATCCATAAACGGATAAATCGTCCATGAAAACCTCACAAATCTTTTCACAAAAGTCAGAGAATATAGCCATCATGCATCTTTGAAAGGTAGCAGGTGCATTACATAAACAAAAAGGCATACGTCTATAAGCAAAAGTACCAAAAGGGCAAGTAAAAGTAGTCTTTGATTGATCATTGGCTGACACAGGTATTTGAGAGAAACCAGAATAACCATCTAGAAAGCAAAAATGTGTATGTTTGGATAATCTTTCTAGCATTTGATCGATAAAAGGTAAGGGGTAATGATCTTTTTTAGTAGCCTTATTTAATTTGCGGAAATCAATTACCATCCTATAACCTGTAATAATTCTTTGTGGAATCAACTCATCTTTATCATTAGGAACGACGGTAATACCTCCCTTCTTAGGGACACAATGGACAGGACTTACCCACTGACTATCAGCAACGGGATAAATTATACCTGCCTCAAGGAGCTTTAGTATTTCTTTTCTTACCACTTCTTTCATCTTAGGATTCAGCCGTCGTTGATGATCATGAACTGGTTTGGCATCTTCCTCCAAATTTATTTTATGTTGACATAGAGTGGGACTAATGCCCTTAAGATCATCAAGAGTATATCCAATAGCAGCACGATGCTTCTTCAGAGTTTTCAGTAATCTCTCTTCTTCATGCTCTGAAAGGTTAGCACTAATAATAACAGGATATATCTTTTTCTCATCAAGATAAGCATATTTAAGAGTATCAGGCAACTGTTTAAGCTCAAACACGGGATCACCCGTGGGTGGAGGAGGATCCCCTAGGATTTCAACAGGCAAATTGTGTTTCAGGATGGGTTCCTGTTTAAAGAATACTTCATCTATTTCCCTTCTTTCATTCATAAACATATCATTTTCATGGTCTAGCAAATATTGTTCTAAAGGATCACTAGGAGGTACGGCAATAGAAGCAAGACCAATTATTTCATCCTTACTAGGCAATTCCTCTTCATGGTGTTGTCTACTAAATTTAGAAAAGTTGAACTCATGAGACATATCACCCAAACCAATAGTAACAACATCCTTTTTGCAGTCTATCTTAGCATTAACAGTGTTCAAGAAGGGTCTACCAAATATAATGGGACAAAAGCTATCTTGTGGGGAACCAAGAACAAGAAAATCAGCAGGATATTTAGTTTTCCCACACAAGACTTCAACATCTCTAATAATTCCCATTGGTGAAATAGTATCTCTATTGGCAAGTATAATTGTGACATCAATATCTTCTAACTCAGTAGGTGCAATATCATGCTTAATTTCTTTGTATAAGTCAATAGGTATTGCGCTAGCACTAGCACCCATATCACATAAGCCATGATAAAAATGATCTCCTATTTTAATAGAAATAACAGGCATGCCTACCACAGGTCTATTTTTATCTTTAGCACAAGGTTTGGCAATTCTAGCAGTTTCATCACTGAAATGAATAACATGCCCATCAATATTATCGGACAAGAGATCTTTAACAATAGCAATATTAGGTTCAACTTTAATTTGCTCAGGAGGTGTATAAGTTCTAATATTGCTTTTGCGGACCACTGTTGAAGCTTTAGCATGATCCTTTATTCTAACAGGGAAAGGTGGTTTCTCAACATAAGAAGTAGGAACAATAGGATCATTATAAGTGATAGTCTTTTCTTCAACTTTAATAGGTGCAGCTACTTTTACTTCTATGGGAGGATGATATTTAAACCACTTCTCCTTAGGGAGATCAATATGAGCAGAAAAAGATTCACAGAAAGAAGCTACTATCTCAGAGTCAAGTCCATATTTAGTGCTAAATTTACGGAAAACATCGGTATCCATAAAAGATTTAACACAATCAAACTTAGGTGTCATACCTGACTCCTTACCTTCGTCGAGATCCCAATCTTCAGAGTTGCGTTTAATTCTATCCAATAATTCCCATTTGAATTCAATAGTCTTCATCATAAAAGATCCCGCACAAGAAGTATCGAGCATGGTGTGATTGTTATCAGAAAGCCGAGCATAAAAACTTTGAATAATTATTTCTCTTGGGAGCTCATGATTGGGCATGAATGTAACATTGATTTAAGCCTCCCCAAAGCTTGAGCGATGCTTTCTCCTTCGCGAGGCAAAAACTTATATATATAATTGCGATCACGATGAACAAGATGCATAGGATAAAATTTCTGATGAAATTCCAATTTCAATCGTTTGTAGTTCCATGATCCCATATCATCAAATAGCCTATACCATGTTAATGCATCTCCCTTAAAAGATAAAGGGAAGACCTTCTTCTTAATAACATCACTGGGTATACCTGCAAGCTTAAATAATCCACAAACTTCATCCACATATATTAGGTGCTCATCAGGATGCATTGTTCCATCTCCTGCATAAGGATTAGCTAGCAGTTTTTCTAACATACCCGAAGGAATCTCAAAGTGGACATTTTCATTTTCAGTAGGTTCAGTAGGTTGAGGAGCAACTCTTTGCTCTACTGGTCGGGGTGAAGATACCCCGAACAAGGCCCTTAGAGGATTACTTTCCATAGTAACAAGTGACAGTAAATTTCAGCACACTATATAAATTTTTCCTTACCAAATTCCACCTACCAAAGGCGCTTCACTCCCCGGCAACGGCGCCAGAAAAGAGTCTTGATGACCCACAAGTATAGGGGATCTATCGTAGTCCTTTCGATAAGTAAGAGTGTCGAACCCAACGAGGAGCAGAAGGAAATGATAAGCGGTTTTCAGCAAGGTATTCTCTGCAAGCACTGAAATAATAGGTAACAGATAGTTTTGTGATAGGATAATTTGTAACGAGCAAAAAGTAACAAAAGTAAATAAAGTGCAGCAAGGTGGCCCAATCCTTTTGGCCCAATACTTTTTGTAGCAAAGGACAAGCCTGGACAAACTCTTATGTAGAGAAAAGCGCTCCCGAGGACACATGGGAATTATCGTCAAGCTAGTTTTCATCACGTTCATATGATTCGCGTTCGGTACTTTGATAATTTGATATGTGGGTGGACCGGTGCTTGGGTGCTGTCCTTACTTGGACAAGCATCCCACTTATGATTAACCTCTATTTCAAGCATCCGCAACTACAACAAAAGTATTAAGGTAAACCTAACCATAGCATGAAACATATGGATCGAAATCAGCCCCTTACGAAGCAACGCATAAACTAGGGTTTAAGCTTCTGTCACTCTAGCAACCCATCATCTACTTATTACTTCCCAATGCCTTCCTCTAGGCCCAAATAATGGTGAAGTGTCATGTAGTCGACGTTCACATAACACCACTAGAGGAGAGACAACATACATCTCATCAAAATATTGAACGAATACCAAATTCACATGACTACTAATAGCAAGACTTCTCCCATGTCCTCAGGAACAAACGTAACTACTCACAAAGCATATTCATGTTCATAATCAGAGGAGTATTAATATGCATAAAGGATCTGAACATATGATCTTCCACCAAATAAACCAACTAGCATCAACTACAAGGAGTAATCAACACTACTAGCAACCTACGGGTACCAATCCCAGACTTGGAGACAAGAATTGGATACAAGAGATGAACTAGGGTTTGAGAGGAGATGGTGCTGGTGAAGATGTTGATGGAGATTGCCCTCTCCTGATGAGAGGAGCTTTGGTGATGACGATGGCGATGATTTCCCCCTCTCGGAGGGAAGTGTCCCCGGCAGAACAACTCTGCCGGAGCCCTAGATTGGTTCCGCCAAGGTTCCGCCTCGTGGCGGCGGAGTCTCGTCCCGAAAGCTTGCTTTTGATTTTTCTTCAGACGAAAGACTTCATATAGCAGAAGATGGGCATCGGAGGGCCAACAGGGGGCCCACGAGGCAGGGGGCGCGCCCAGGGGGTAGGGCGCGCCCCCCACCCTCGTGGACAGGTGGAGGCCCCCCTGATGTATTTCTTCCACTCAGTATTTTTTATTATTTCCAAAAATAACTTTCATGGAGTTTCAGGGCTTTTGGAGTTGTGCAGAATAGGTCTCTAATATTTGCTCCTTTTCCAGCCCAGAATTCCAGCTGCCGGCATTCTCCCTCCTTATGTAAACCTTGTAAAATAAGAGAGAATAGGCATAAGTATTGTGACATAATGTGTAATGACAGCCCGTAATGCAATAAACATCGATATAAAAGCATGATGCAAAATGGACGTATCAGAGGGTAGGACAAAAGATGTCATGCAAGTTCTTTTCCATAAGCACGTATGACTATATTCGGAATACATGCCTACATTACATTGATGAATTGGATCTAGTTCTGTGTCACCCTATGTTATGACTGTTACATGATGAACCGCATCCGGCATAATTCTCCATCACTGATCCAATGCCTACGAGCTTTTCATATATTGTTCTTCGCTTATTTACTTTTCCGTTGCTACTGTTACAATCACTACAAAACCCAAAAATATTACTTTGCTACCGTTACCGTTACTTCCATACTACTTTGCTACTAAATACTTTGCTGCAGATATTAAGTTATCCAGGTGTGGCTGAATTGACAACTCAACTGCTAATACTTGAGAATATTCTTTGGCTCCCCTTGTGTCGAATCAATAAATTTGGGTTGAATACTCTACCCTCGAAAACTGTTGTGATCCCCTATACTTGTGGGTTATCAAGACTATTTTCTGGCGCCGTTGCTGGGGAGCATAGCTCTATTCTTTGAGTCACTTGGGATTTATATCTGCTGGTCACTATGAAGAACTTGAAAGACGAGAAAACAAAAATTTATCCCTCAACTACGAGGGGAGGTAAGGAACTGCCATCTAGCTCTGCACTGGATTCACCTTCTGTTTTGAGTAAGCTTGCGACACCTAAACCTGCTTCCGCTATTAATTCTGATATGTCGCATGTTATTGAAGATGCCACTTCTGCTACTTATGATGAAACTACTTCTATGCTTGATACTACCGTGCCACTTGGTGAATTTTTTGACGAACAACTTGCTAGGGCTAGAGAGAATGAAATTATTGAAACTGATAATATTGATGAAAGTGATGATGAAGACTCTCCCCCTAAATATGAATTGCCTGTTGTGCCTGAGGGCTATGTTATGGATGAAAAAACTGCTAGAGACTTTCTTGCTTGCAATGATAGAAGTGATCTTAAGAAATTATTAGCTAAGCTTAAACAAAAAACTCTGAATGCTAGAATGAAATATGATCCTGCCTATGCTACTTCACCTATCTTTGTTACTGATAAGGATTATGAATTCTCTATTGATCCTGATATAATTACTTTGGTTGAATCTGATCCTTTTCATGGCTATGAATCTGAAACTGTTGTGGCACATCTTACTAAATTAAATGATATAGCCACCCTGTTCACTAATGATGAGAGAACTCGCTACTATTATATCCTTAAGATATTTCCGTTCTCATTTAAAGGGTGATGCTACGATATGGTTTAATTCTCTTAATCCTGGTTGTGTGCGTAGTCCCCAGGATATGATTTATTACTTCTCTGCTAAATATTCCCTGCTCATAAGAAACAAGCTGCTTTAAGGGAAATATATAATTTTGTGCAAATTGAAGAAGAGAGTCTCCCACAAGCTTGGGAGAGGCTTCTCCAATTACTTAATGCTTTGCCTGATCATCCTCTCAAGAAAAATTAAATACTTGATATCTTTTATAATGGACTAACCGATGCTTCCAGAGACCACCTGGATAGTTGTGCTGGTTCTGTTTTCGGGGAAAGAACACCAGATGAAGCTAAAATTCTATTGAATAATATGTTGACCAATGAAAATAATTGGACACTTCCTGAGCCAATTCCTGAGCCTATTCCTAAACCAACTCCGAAGAAAAGGGGTGTTCTATTTCTCAGTCCCGAAGATATGCAAGAGGCAAAGAAATCTATGAAAGAAAAGGGTATTAAAGCTGAAGATGTTAAGAATTTACCTCCTATTGAAGAAACACATGGTCTTAATTTACTGCCTATTGAAGAAATACATAATTTTAATCCATCACCTATTGAAGAAACTCATGGTCTTGATAACCCGACACAGGTAGTAAAGGTAAATTCTCTCTATAGATATGATAAAGTTGAAATCCCTCCTACTAAGTTTGCTAGCCAATGTTTGGATGAGTTTGATAACTTTATGTTTAAGCAAGAAGATTTTAATGCTTATTTTGGTAGACAATTAAAACGAAATGCTTATATGATTGAACACTTGAGTGATTATATGTCTAAAGTTAAAGGTGAACTTAAACTCATTAGTAAACATGCTTCGATGGTTACCACAAAAGTGGAAAAAGTACTTAAAGCTCAGAATGATTTGCTCAATGAATTGAATAGTAAGAATAATGATTTTGCTGTTAGAGTGGCTACTAGAACTGGTAAAATGACTCAGGAACCTTTGTATTTTGAAGGCCATCCTAAGAGAATTGAGCAGGATTCTCAGAGAAATAATATTGATGCACCTAGTCCTTCTAAAAAGAAGAAAAGGAAAAATGATAGGACTTTGCATGCTTCTAGTGAACCTGTTATTGACACACCTGAGAATCCCAATGATATTTCTATTTTTGATGCTGAAACACAATCTGGTAATGAACATGAACCTAGTGACGATGTTAATGATGATGTTCATGTTGATGCTCAACCTAGCAATGATAATGATGTAGAGATTGAACCTGCTGTTGATCTTGATAACCCACAATCAAAGAATCAACGTTATGATAAGAGAGACTTTGTTGCTAGGAAACACAGTAAGGAAAGTGAGCCATGGGTTCAGAAACCCATGCCTTTTTCTCCTAAACCATCCAAGAAAAAGGATGATGAGGATTTTGAGCGCTTTGCTGAAATGATTAGACCTATCTTCTTGCGTATGCGTTTGACTGATATGCTCAAAATGAATCCTTATGCAAAGTATATGAAAGAAATTGTTACTAATAAGAGAAAGATACCGGAAGCTGAAATTTCCACCATGCTTGCCAATTACACATTTAAGGGTGGAATACCAAAGAAGTTAGGAGATCCAGGAGTACCGACTATACCATGCTCCATTAAAAGAAACTATGTTAGAACTGCTTTATGTGATCTTGGAGCCGGTGTTAGTGTTATGCCTCTCTCTTTATATCATAGACTTGATTTGAATAAGTTGACACCTACTGAAATATCTTTGCAAATGGCTGATAAATCAACTGCTATACCTGTCGGTATTTGTGAGGATGTGCCTGTTGTGGTTGCAAACGTTACTATTTTAACGGACTTTGTTATTCTTGATATTCCCGAGGACGATAGTATGTCCATTATTCTTGGAAGACCCTTTTTGAATACTGCAGGGGCTGTTATTGATTGCAACAAAGGCAATGTCACTTTTCATGTTAATGGCAATGAGCATACGGTACACTTTCCGAGGAAACAACCTCAAGTCCACAGTATCAATTCTATTGGAAAAATTCCATCGATCATTTTTGGAGGTTTTGAATTTCCTCTATCTACTATCAAGAAGAAATATGATATTCTTATTATTGGGGATGTGCACATCCCCGTTGAGGTAACATAGTGTTATTCGAAATTTCTCTGGTTCCATGTTATTCGGAATGAGTTTGTTAACAAGACTTGATCAACCTTGTTAGTGGATTCCTTTTGATGAGCATGAGATGGATGAAGTTAGAAGGCACAACTTTCTGTACCCTCATTTTACTTTCTGTTATTTAGATTAAATAAAGTAAAAATAGTATTTCCTGTCAGTTTTCTGAATTATCCATGCAATAAAAAATACCTCGAAAATAAAAGTTCTCCAAATGCCCCGAAATTGAAATATGGTTTTTTCTGGAATATTTGAGAATATCTGGCACTGAGAACACAACAGGGGGAGCAAGCACCTGGGCACGAGGGTCCAGGGCGCGCGCGCGCCCCCTGCCTCGTGGGCCCATGGTGGCTCCCCTCCACTTATTCCTGCACCCACACACTTCTTCTTCCTCCCAAAAAAATCACCAACCAGCTCAAGCACGAGTTCTAGCTCATTTTGCTGCGATTTTCGATCTCCTTGCTCAAAGCACCTCTCACAAAACTGCTTTGGGGGATTGTTCCTTGGTATGTGACTCCTCCATTGGTCCAATTAGTTTTTATTCTAGTGCTTTATTCATTGCAAATTTGTGCTACCTAGGTGACCATGTTCTTGAGCTTGCATGCCAAATTTTATATGGTTCCAAGTAGTTCTAATGCATGATATAGTCTGTAGGCACTTGTAGGAGTAGTTCCTATCAATTTTGTTGAGTTTGGTTCACTTTTATTTGAAGTTACTAAAATTTTCAGAAATTTTTCAGAGGAAGAAGTATGTTTAGGAAAATGTACCAAGGTGGTCCTTCAAGGAAGCAAGGACCCGGGCTTGCAATGCGCGATGCTGATGTTGAACCACTAAGGGACGCTCCAGTGCGGGCTTGTGAATGGCCTTCCGAGGACTTCATGGATCAAGCAGGAATCAAGGAAGAATTTAACGCATATGCGCGTAACGCTGATCTTGTGAGCTTCGAGGAAGATAAGTGCCGTCAGTACCACTATCTCACTAGTTCCTTTGTGAGGAGGTTTGAATTTTCATCTTCACGCAATTCTCAAACTGTCCTATTTGATCTTTATGAAAATTCTTATACTATGGACTTAGAGGATTTTACCATTGCTTGCAAACTTCCACAATGGGGTAGTACTAGTGAACCTCGCAAATCTGAATTTAGATATTTTCTTACTAGTATAACTGTGGGGGAATCTAGAGACATAGCACAAGCTACCATCGGGAGCATTCATTTTCCCGCTATAAATTATTTTGCTCTCTTCATAGGTAGGTGCATAAATGGTAAGGATGAATCATGTCACATGTGTGTCCCTGACCTCAGTGTTCTCAAGAGTGCTGTGTTAGGGGATAAACATTATAATTTGGGAGCCATTGTTGCACGTAGGTTGCATAATAATAGATTTAATGGAGATTTCTTTGGTGGAATTTATGCAACCTGTTTAGCTAATTTTCTTGGTGTGACCATACGTGAGGATGATATTGAGTTGCCTCCTGCTTGCTTAGATTATGGGGCTATGGTTCGTCATCGATTTGTTGAGAGGAACGATCAGTTCCTCCAGTACCGACTAATCTTTGACAGACGACACGCCTATCATGTCGCTCTCCCTGCTTCTACCTTCTTTGACTTTCAGGTGAAGGGGAGATATTTCATAACCAGGGAGGAGGCGAACGAGTACGAGAGGAGGGCTGAGATAGCTCGCCTCCAAGCTGCAGCCCACAATGCAATGACTGTTGCATCTTAGTACAACCCCAACTACAACTTTGGATATCTGCCAGGCCAGCCGTGGCAATAGACTAGCTTAGGCCAAAAGCCTAAGCTTGGGGGAGTACGTATTTCCCACCGACATTACATTCATGTTCGCACACTCATTGCTAGATGTCGGTGCTCATACTCTTTCATTGTAATATCCATGCTAGTTTATTTTCCTTTTTATGCTTTCTTCTTGTGTGTTTGATAAACATTAAGAAAAACTAAAAAAAATTAGTTGTAGCTTTTAGCTAGTTTACTTTCTTGCTGTAGTAGTAGTAATTAAAAAGAAAACCCAAAAAGATTTCCTGTTCTTCTTTTGCTTGTTGGGAGCTTTCCCGTGTAAATAATTTTATTTCTTTTCTTTTCTTCGGGGGTCGATAGGAGAAGACCATGATGAAATCGTTGAAGTGGCTCTTATATGCATTATTGTTGATTTAACCAAGAGCCCATATTGTCTTGTCTTCTCCTATTTATTGAATGCCTGTAGATTCCAGCTTAGTCCAATGCACGTGCACTATTATTATTCACATCGTTCGGTCGTGCAAGTGAAAGGCAATTACGACGATATATGATGGACTGATTGAGATGAGAGAACCTGGTATGAACTCGACCTCTCTTGTTTTTGTAAATATGATTAGTTCATCGTTCCTGATTCAGCCTATTATGAATAAACATGTTTGCAATGACAATTAGAGATTATAGTTGCTTTTGTCATGCTTAATTAGCTAGGAGTTTATAATGGTTTACCTTGCGTGCCAACATGCTATTACAATGGTTGAGATTTTCTATAATAGGGTGGTATCCTCCTTTGAATGATTCAAGTGACTTGACTTGGCACATGTTCACACATGTAGTTGAAACAAATCAACATAGCCTTCACGATATTTATGTTCATGGTGGATTATATCCTACTCATGCTTGCACTCAATGTTCATTAATTTTAATGCATGCTCATGACTGTTGTCGCTCTCTACTTGGTCGCTTCCCAGTCTTTTTCTAGCCTTCACTTGTACTAAGCAGGAATACTGCTTGTGCATCCAATCCCTTAAACCCCAAAGTTATTCCATATGAGTCCACTATACCTTCTTATATGCGGTATCTACCTGCCGTTCCAAGTAAATTTGTATGTGCCAAACTCTAAACCTTCAAATGAAATTCTGTTTTGTATGGTCGAATAACTCATGTATCAACTAGGGTTGTCCGTATCTTCCATGTTAGGCGGGTTATTCTCAAGAGGAGTGGACTCCGCTCCTCACTCACGAGAAAATGGCTGGTCACCGGGATGCCCAGTCCCATGCTTTATGCAAATCAAATCAAAATAATTGCAAACAAAACTCCCCCGGGACTGTTGTTAGTTGGAGGCACTCGTTGTTTCGAGCAAGCCATGGATTGATGCTTGTTGGTGGAGGGGGAGCATAAACTTTACCATTCTGTTTGGGAACCGCCTATAATGTGTGTAGCATGGAAGATATCGCCATCTCTTGGTTGTTATGTTGACAATGAAAGTATGCCGCTCAAAATATTATTTAACTCTATTTCAAAACCGAGCTCTGGCACCTCTACAAATCCCTGCCTCCCTCTGTGAAGGGCCTATCTATTTACTTTTATGTTGAGTCATCACCCTCTTATTAAAAAGCACCAGCTGGAGAGCACCACTGTCATTTGCATCCATTACTATTAATTTATATTGGGTATGACTATGACTGGATCTCTTTTACCATGAATTACAATGTTTAGTCAGTCCTTGATCTTTAAAGGTGCTCTGCAATTATGTTTTGCGGTCTCAGAAAGGGCTAGCGAGATACCATCTTGTTATATCATATTATGATTGTTTTGAGAAAGTGTTGTCATCCGAGATTTATTATTATTGCTCGCTAGTTGATTATGCCATTGACATGAGTAAACATGAGACCTAAGTGTTATTGTGAATATGGTTAGTTCATAATCTTTGCTGAAAACTTGAATGCTGGCTTTACATATTTACAACAACAAGAGCAAACAGAGTTTGTAAAAGTTTTTCTTTATCACTTTCAGTTTATCAACTGAATTGCTTGAGGACAAGCAAAGGTTTAAGCTTGGGGGAGTTGATACGTCTCTGCCGTATCTACTTTTCCAAACAATTTTGCCCTTGTTTTGGACTCTAACTTGCATGATTTGAATGGAACTAATCCGGACTGACGCTGTTTTTCAGCAGAATTGCCATGGTGTTATTTATGTGCAGAAACAAAAGTTCTCGGAATGACTTGAAACTTCACGGAGATTATTTTTGGAAATAATAAAAAATAATGGCGAAAGAATCAAGGCGAGGGGGGCCACACCCTTTCCATGAGGGTGGGGGCATGCCTGCCCCCCTGGGCGCGCCCCTGCCTCGTGGGCCCCCTGGAGCTCCACCTACCTCAACTCCAACTCCATATATTCGTTTTCGGGGAGAAAAAAATCAGAGAGAAAGATTCATCATGTTTTACGATACGGAGCCGCCGCCAAGCCCTAAACTCTCTCGGGAGGGCTGATCTGGAGTCCGTTCGGGGCTCCGGAGAGGGGAATCCGTCGCCGTCGTCATCATCAACAATCCTCCATCACCAATTTCATGATGCTCACCACCGTGCGTGAGTAATTCCATCGTAGGCTTGCTGGACGGTGACGGGTTGGATGATATTTATCATGTAGTCGAGTTAGTTTTGTTAGGGTTTGATCCCTAGTATCCACTATGTTCTCAGATTGATGTTGCTATGACTTTGCTATGTTTAATGCTTGTCACTAGGGCCCGAGTGCCATGATTTCAGATCTGAACCTATTATGTTTTCATGAATATATGTGAGTTCTTGATCCTATCTTGGAAATCTATAGTCACCTACTATGTGTTATGATCCGGCAACCCCGAAGTGACAATAATCGGGACCACTCCCGGTGATGACCATAGTTTGAGGAGTTCATGTATTCACTATGTCTTAATGCTTTGGTCCGGTACTCTATTAAAAGGAGGCCTTAATATCCCTTAGTTTCCGTTAGGACCCCGCTGCCACGGGAGGGTAGGACAAAAGATGTCATGCAAGTTTTTTTCCATAAGCACGTATGACTATATTCGGAATACATGCCTACATTACATTGATGAATTGGAGCTAGTTCTGTGTCACCCTGTGTTATGACTGTTACATGATGAACCGCATCCGGCATAATTCTCCATCACAGATCCAATGCCTACGAGCTTTTCATATATTGTTCTTCGCTTATTTACTTTTCCGTTGCTACTGTTACAATCACTACAAAACCCAAAAATATTACTTTGCTACCATTACCGTTCCTTCCATACTACTTTGCTACTAAATACTTTGCTGCAGATATTAAGTTATCCAGGTGTGGCTGAATTGACAACTCAACTGCTAATACTTGAGAATATTTTTTGGCTCCCCTTGTGTCGAATCAATAAATTTGGGTTGAATACTCTACCCTCAAAAACTGTTGCGATCCCCTATACTTGTGGGTTATCACTGTACCACTACTACTAGCAGCACTACTAACCTAATTAACCTAGCAAAACCCTACTACTCTAACTAAAAAACATCTAATTAACATCTACTAGTACCACTACTACCCTAACCTAATTAACATCTACTAGTATCACTATATACTACAAGCAGCACTGCTACAATATTTTCTTCATTTTTTCTTTTAAATAAACATCTATGAAAACAAAAACCCTAATTAAACCCTACTGCCCTAACTAAAGTTTTTGCTCTAAACTAATTTTTTGCTCTAAACTAATTTTTGCTCTAACATCTAGTACTTAACATCTTTTCCTCTAAACTAAATTTTTTGCTATAAACTAACTTTTGCTCTACTAATTTTTGCTCTAAAATGCAGAGAGAGAGGAGTGGTGGGGGGAGGGGTGGGGGGCTTACAGAGAGGGGAGAGACGGTGGCGGGGAGGTGCTCGGCGACGGAGGCAGGGGCGGGGAGGGCGGGCTCGGGCACGGGCAGCGGCGGTCCTGGGCGGGCCCGGGCGGCGGTGAGGTCGAGGGCGGCGACGGTGAGGTCAAGGGCGGCCTCGGGCGGCGGCGGTGAGGCTGAGGGCGGCCTCCGGCGGCGGCGGTGAGGATGAGGTTGCGGGCGTCCACGCCGGCAGGAGACGACAGCGAAGTGGGGCGACGGCGGCGAAGTGGGGCGCGAGGGATTTGGGGGATAAGTGGTGGCCGGGTGGGGAGGGAAACCGGTAGCTGTTTAAGTGAAACATAACGGTAGCGCGTTTCTGAAAACGCGCTATAGCTAAGTTAGCTACAGCGCATTTTCAGAAACGCGCTACTGCTATGCCTTTCTACTTTTTCCCCTTTTTTCATTTATTTTTCTTTACATTTTATTTTTTTCCTTTCTCCTTTTTCTATTTCTTTCATTTTCATTTACTTTTCTACTTGTTTTCCAATTTATTTTCTTTTCATTAGCAGTAGCGCCTTACACATAAACGCACTGCTACAACAATATTAGCCGCAGCGCGTTTTGTAAAAGAGCGCTACTACTATGTGTAGCCTATCGGCTTAGTGGTGGGAATTTTAGTAGTAGCGACCTTACAACAGGACGCGCTACTACTATATATGTATCTGCAGCGCGGTTATTCCGCGCGCGCTACTGCTGTGTAGCAGTAGCGCGCTTTTTTAACAAGCGCTACTGCTAAAGTTCTGTGTATAAAGTTTTCCCTAGTAGTGTGCCTTGGACTTTGGGACGACAAACCACACTCCATTTAGCTAGTCAATATTTCTTTCTCTCGCTATCTCCTTGCCAAAAGAATCTTGATCAGAAATAATCCAATCTATGTAAAACTCCTTTCGACAACTGGAAGAAGGAAATCATATATAGTACCAATATTACTTAGTACTGAATTTATGAGGACCAATCTTCAACCCAGAGATAGCAGCTTACCTTTCCAACTGCTAAGTCTTTTTTGCAGTCTCTCCTTGATGTGTTTACATTCAGCATTTGAGAGTCTTCGATAATGTATCGATATCTCCAAATATGTGATCGAAAACTGGCCAAAATCGCATCCGAATAGGACTGCGTACAGGTGGGCCTCGTCCCGTGCCTCGTCAAAGCAAAAAAAATCACTTTAATGAAAATTGATCTTAAGACCTGAGAGTTGCTCAAATGCTGATAAAATTAATTTCATATTTTTCGCTTTCTCGAGGTCATGGTCCATGAAGAGAATCGTATCATCGGCATATTTAAGGATAAAGAGACCGCCATCAACTAGATGATTTGCTACCCCGTCAATTTTTCCATCAGCCTTGGCATGCTCAATCATGACCGCTAGCATATCCACCACTATATTGGATAGCATGGGCGATAATGAGTCACCTTGTCACAATCCCTTCTTTGCTTGGAAATAGTGGCCAATGTCATCATTGACCTTAATGGCAACACTACCTCCAGAAACGAAGCTATGGATCATAGAGCACCACTCTACAGATAATCCTTTCATTATGAGAGTTTGTTGAAGAAAGGGCCACTTGCCTTGGTCCTAAGCTTTTTAAAAATCTATTTTGAGTACCACCGCATTCAAATTTTTCCAATGTAATTTGTGGACTGTTTCATGAAGGATAACGACTCCATCTAGGATGTATCCGCCTTGCATAAAAGTTGTCTATGAAGGACGAATCACATGTTCAACAATCGAATTTAGCCTAATAGTTTCAACCTTCGTGAATATTTTAAAACCAACATTAAGGAGGCAGATAGGTCTATATTGTTGTGTCCTTTCGGCCTCATTAACCTTAGGTAATAAAATAATCTCACCAAAGTTTAAGCGAAACAATTCTAGTTCGAAAAGCTTCCGCGATCGATGGATCGGCATCTTCCCCTTCCCATGTATTATAATACCTTAGTTACCTTAGAACTGTAGCTAGTACTTGGTGAATTAGACTGGTCTCTGCAAGTTGTATCACTATTCATCTCAGGGTGATTTCTGATACCATCTCGTGTTCGTTTCCTCTAATTTGTTCTTAGATCCTATCATGGTATCAGTAGCCACTTCTATCCTCGGAGGCGAATTGGTTCATATCAAGCAAGGGTTGGGATCTCTCATAAAATCCCTCTATCTCTGTCTGAGCTATGGCGACGGTAGACACCATCTAGTCGGTGGCAGAAGGGCGTGGTCATTGGCAAGGGATTCTAGATTTTCCTGGGTGAAGCTTTGGAGCTGTGTTCAATCTGGCCATGGGCACCCGCACAAAGCACAATGATATCACTGAGTAGCTAGACATTCTGTGTCATGAGGTCACAACGCTGGGGCTCAAGGAGGATAAAATCTAAGACCAAATTGATGAAGTCAATACTCGGTTGAGCAAGGTCGAATTGCATGAGGTACAACTCAGCAAGCTGGAGGTAATCATGGAGAAAATTTTTGAGGTTCAAACAAAAATGTTCTCACACTATAAAACATGCCATCTCTTGTGACGAAAATCATTGTGATGGGGAAAGAACTATCATCTAAGATCATTTTCTATGACGGTGACCATCACAAGCTAATGGCCACCCGGAGCAGCCTCCCCCGGCATGTTGGGTGACGATTCGATCTGATATTACGTGACACCGGTGAAGTGTCACAAGTCACGTGCATATTCAGTGATTGTTTTGAGTGTCATAAAAATGTTGGGCGCGTTAGTGAAAGAAATATAAATAGAAAAATTAGTGATTATTTTTCCAGCTGAATTATTTTGTGGCATGTTCTTTGTTAATAGAAATTGCACTTAATGGAGATCGTCCAGTTCCCTCGTAACCAAAGGAATTGGGAACATCAGTACGATGACGTAAGGTTGTGCTCGACTACCACGTTGCATAGAATAAGGATTGTGTTGTTCCCTCGTAGACAAAGGAATTGGCAACAATGGTACTGTGACACAGGGTTTTGCTCGACTACCACATCACTGACAATGCAAGGTGAGAGGCGCCATGGTGAGGCGACGTGCGCTCGCTGCACATCGAAGTGATGTGCGATTGTGGGATAGTGAAGTAAGGGTGATTAATACGTCTCCAATGTATCTATAATTTTTTATTATTCCATGCTATTATATTATCTGTTTTGGATGTTTAATGGGCTTTAATATGCTCTTTTACTTATTTTTGGTACTAACCTATTAACCGGAGGCCCATTGCCAGTTTCTGTATTTTTGCCTATTTCAGTGTTTCGCGGAAAAGGAATATCAAACGGAATCCAAACGGAACGAAACTTTCGCGAGGATCTTTCTTGGAACAAACGCAATCCAGGAGACTTGGAGTGGAAGTCAGAGACGCAACAAGGCGGCCACGAGGCAGGAGGGCGCGCCCCCACCCTCGTGGGCCCCTTGTAGCTCCACCGACGTACTTCTTTCGCCTATATATACCCTTGTACCCTAAAAACATCCAGGAGAGCCACGAAACCACTTTTCCACTGCCACAACCTTTTGTACCCGTGAGATCCCATCTTGGGGCCTTTTTCGGCGCTCCGCTGGAGGGGGAATCGATCACATAGGGCTTCTACATCAACACCATAGCCTCTCCGATGATGTGTGAGTAGTTTACCACAGACCTTCGGGTCCATAGTTATTAGCTAGATGGCTTCTTCTCTCTCTTTGGTTCTCAATACAAAGTTCTCCTCGATATTCTTGGAGATCTATTCGATGTAATATTCTTTTGCGGTGTGTTTGCCGAGATCCGATGAATTGTGGATTTATGATCAAGTTTATCTATGAACAATATTTGGTTCTTCTCTGAATTCTTATATGCATGATTTGTTATCTTTGCAAGTCTCTTTGAATTATCAGTTTACTTTGGCCTACTAGATTGATCTTTCTTGCAATGGGAGAAGTGCTTAGCTTTGGGTTCAATCTTGAGGTGTCCTTTCCCAGTGACAGTAGGGGTAGCAAGGCACGTATCGTATTGTTGCCATCGAGGATAAAAAGATGGGGTTTATATCATATTGCTTGAGTTTATCCCTCTACATCATGTCATCTTGCCTAATGCGTTACTCTGTTCTCATGAACTTAATACTCTAGATGCATGCTGGATAGCGGTCGATGTGTGGAGTAATAATAGTAGACGCAGAATCATTTCGGTCTACTTGACACGGACGTGATGCCTATAACTATGCACTTTTCTATCAATTGCTCGGCAGTAATTTGTTCACCCACCGTAATATATGCTATCATGAGAGAAGCCACTAGTGAAATCTATGGCCCCCGGGTCTATTCTACATCATATATGTTTCCGATCTATAATTCTAGTTTACTATTTATTTTATTTTGCAATCTTTACTTTCCAATCTATACAACGAAAATACCAAAAATATTTATCTTACTATCTTTATCAGATCTCACTTTTGCAAGTGGCCTTGAAGGGATTGACAACCCCTTTATCACGTTGGTTGCAAGGTTCTTGATTGTTTGTGCAGGTAATAGGCGACTTGCGTGTAATCTCCTACTGGATTGATACCTTGGTTCTCAAAAACTGAGGGAAATACTTACACTACTTTGCTGCATTACCCTTTCCTCTTCAAGGGAAAACCAACGCATGCTCAAGAGGTAGCAAGAAGGATTTCTGGCGCCGTTGTAGGGGAGATCTACGCTCAAGTCAAGACATACCAAGTACCCATCATAAACTCTTCTCCCTCGCATTACATTATTTGCCATTCGCCTCTCGTTTTCCTCTCCCCCACTTCTAAAATGATTTTCGAAAAGATTCACCTTTTCTTCGCCCCTCTTCCGTTCGATCTTGTGTTACCATGTGCCTACTTTTTGCTTGCATCTTCGCTTGCTAAAAGTTTATGGATCCTCATCCACTTGCTAATCTTTTTAAGTGATCCAATTATGATGAACCAATTGCTAGTGAGTTGATTGCACTAGATTATATTTATGGAGTTTTGCTTGAAATCCGTGAATCTGGAAATTGTGATGAAGTGCTTTATAAAGTGATTCACGATAGATCTTTGAATGAAAAGCATGATTGCAATGATATTACTATAAATTCCCTTAATGTCAATTGTGCTAATAATATGCAAACCCTAAGCTTGGGGATGCTAATTTTGCTATGTCTACTACTTGTTGCAATGATCATGATTGGGGCGATTCTTCTTATGATCTTGAAAACTTATTTAATCCCCATGATGAATATGGGATTGATAATAATGTTTGAAATAATATTGAAAGTGGGTTTGGAAGCGTGTCAACTTTAGATCCCACATATTTGGAGAATATTCAATCTTATGAAATTTTTGATAAAAGTGGGTTCGGAGAGGTCATGACTTTATTTTATGATAATCCCACTATTTCGGAAGAGTGTCAACTTTGCATGCATGTGGATCATGAAGTGAAAATTTTATGTGATAGATATATTGTTGAATTTGAGTATGATCCCACGTGTAATTATTATGAGAGAGGAAAATATGGTTGTAGAAATTTTCATGTACTAAATTACCTCTCTTTATGTTGAGATTGTTATTGTTTCTTTCTTATTCCTCGCATATGCTAGATCTTGCTTGCCTTGCTAATTTGTTTTCCTATAAAATTCCTATGCATAGGAAGCATGTTAGACTTAGATTTGTTTTTCCCGTGTTTTATGATGCTCTCTTTGTGTTTCAATTGCTATCTTTCATGTGAGCATCATTAAAATTATCAATGCCTAGCTAGGGGCGTTAATGTTGGGAGGCAACCCAATTTTATTTTTGTTGCTTGCTTTTTGTTCCTGTTTAGTAATAAATAATTCATCTAGCCTCTGTTTAGATGTGGTTTTATGTTTTAATTAGTGTTTGTTCCAAGTAGAACCTTTGGGAAGACTTGGGTGAAGTCCTTGCGATCTTGCTGTAAAAAACAGAAACTTTTGCGCTCACAAGATTAGATGCCATTTTTTACTGGAGAGTGATTTTAGGTTGATTCTTTTTTCAGATGATTAATAGATAAATTAATCACGTAAACCATTTTATTTCAGAATTTTTGGAGTTCCAGAAGTATTTGTTTGATACATATTTCTACAGACTGTTCTGTTTTTGACAGATTCTGTTTTTCGTGTGTTGTTTGCTTATTTTGATGAATCTATGGCTAGTATCGGGGGGTATGAA